>NC_084471.1:93695784-94375367 GCF_027409185.1 Cynocephalus volans
AACTGGTAAGTATAATGCAAATATTCCAAATCCTGAATAAATCTTAAATCCAAAATACTTTTGCTCCTAAGCATTTCAGATAAGGGATACTCAACCTGTATATGATTCACAAATATTTTCTGCCATTATGTGAGTTCTCTTTTTGGCTTTCTTAATGGTGTCCTTTGAAGCACAAAAGTTTTCAATTTTGATGAAATCAAATTAATCAAATTTTTGTTTTTGTTGTTGCTTGTGCTTTTTGTGTTATAATGAAGAAACCATTGTCTAATTCAAGGTTACAAAGATTTACTCCTGTGCTTTTTTTTTCAGAATTTTATAGTTGTTGCTCTTATGTTTATGTCTTTGATCCATTTTGAGTTAATTGTTTTTTGCAAAGCCATTTATGATTAGTCATTGTTAAGGTTTGTTTCTGTTGCTGTTTTCATTTTTGTTGTTCTATTGCTGCTACCTTTTTTTAATTGACAAAAATTGTATATATCTATGATGTACAACATGATGTTTAGAAATATGTATACATTGTAGAATGGCTAAATCAAGCTAATTAACATATGCATTACCTAACATGTTTGTCCGTTTTTTGTAGTGAGAATGAGACAGGAGGTGCTCAGTTTCCCTGGGTTTGGGTTTCAGGCCACTTTCATGGGTCTCAGGCCACTCCTGTGGGTCTCAACCATGCCTCTAGCACTCAAGCCCCTCCTCTGAATCCTGAGTTACTGTTGCTTGTTGCACCTATTTTTAGCACCAACACGGGAGATTAAGACCGTAGGAGACATGGGCTGACCCCCTGGTGCACTCGGGAGAGTGCAGCGCTGGGAGTGCAGCCATGCTCCCGCCGCGGGTTCGGATCCTATATAGGAATGCCGGTGCGCTCACTGGCTGAGCGCGGTGTGAGTGACACCAAGCCAAGGGTTGTGATCCCCTTACCGGTCACGAAAAAGACAAAAAAAAAAAAAAAAAAGACCGTAGGAGGCAGGCTTACGTAATTTTAGCAGCTGAGCATGCTCAGTAGAAAGGAGTTTATCCTTGAATGACCTTCCACTGGAAATGCTAGGGAGCACCAAATATATTTTAAGTAATTTTCAGTGTATATGTTGGGATTTGACTAATGAGCATGTTCCAAAGAGACCAACTGAGCACATGCAAGGCCACGTTACATAACTTGTTAAATAACTGGGAACCACTCTGTTCGTTAAATATTCATTGCATAGCATGAATAATATGTATAGAATAGCCAACTGTAAAGGTAGAATCCAGGAAAAAGGTGGGGCTGCTGCTCACTCTCTCTGGAGCCAGATCACACTTATCCTGTGAAGTGTGTATTTCTTACTTTTTATATTAAACTTGCTGAGGCTGTGCTCTCTCTCTCTAGAGTCAGCCCACACTTTGTGGAGTATTTCTCATTGTTTGTATTAAACCTGTTTTTACTTTCTGCTCTAATTCTGCTCTCAAATTCTTTCCTGTGGGGGAGTCGAGAACTGGTGGAGGATGGGGTTGAGGTCTGGCATTGGACCTCCCCAGACCATCTCCTCAGGTATTAAGAACACTTACAACCTATTCTTATAGCAATTTTCAAGTAGGCAACACATTGTTATTGACTACAGTCATCATGTTGTGCAATATATCTCTTGAATTGATTCCTCCTGTATAACTGAAATTTTGTATCCTTTGAGCAACATTTTCCCAAACCCCATCCCTGCCCGCAGTCCCTGGTAACTACCATTCCACTCTTTGCTTCTATAAGTTCCACTTTTTTAGATTATACATATGAGAAAAGTGAGGTTATGAGGTATTTGTCTTTCCATGCCTCACTTTGTTTAACATAATGTCCTCCAGATTCATTGATGTTGCAAGTGATTTAAGGCTAAATAGTATTCCATTGTGTGTATCCACCATACTTGTTTATCCATTCATGCATTGATACCCACTTAGATCGACTCCATATCTTGGCTATTGTGAATGATTCTGGAATGAACATGGAAGTTCGGTTATCTCTCTGACACTTATTTCATTTCCTTTGAATATATACCCAGTAGTGGGATTGCTAGATCATATGGTAGTTCTATTTTTAACTTTTGAGGAATGTCCGTACTGTTTTCCATAACGGCTGTACTAATTTATATTCCCACCAACAGTGTACAAGGGTTTCCTTTTCTCTGCATCTTCACCAACACTAATCTTTTGTCTTTTTGATAATAGCTGTTTCAACAGGTGTGAAGCAGTAT
Organism: Cynocephalus volans; assembly: GCF_027409185.1. Classification (NCBI taxonomy): domain Eukaryota; kingdom Metazoa; phylum Chordata; class Mammalia; order Dermoptera; family Cynocephalidae; genus Cynocephalus; species Cynocephalus volans. The sequence goes on from NC_084471.1 coordinate 93,698,007, forward strand.
CTCACTATGGTTTTAATTTGCATTTCCCTGATGATTAGTGATGTTAAGCATTTTTTCATAATGCCAGTTCATTATTTGTACTTTAAAAAAAAATGTTTATTCAGATTCTTTGCCTTTAAAAAAATTTTTTATTGAATCATAATTGATTATACATATTTTTGAGGTTCAATGTTGACATATGTTGATCAAATCAATATTACTAGCATATATATTGTTACAAATCATAATTATTCTTTATGCCCCTTGTCCAATCCCGCCCATCCTCCTTTCCCTCCCCCCACCCTCCTCTAATTACCCCAGATTTCTTCTCTCCTTCTGAAAGAGTAATGGTTACTCTGTTGATTTGCTGCCTAAATGATCTGTCTAATGCTGAGAGGTGTGATCAGGTCCCCCAGTATTATCATAGAGCAGATGCTTCTTCTGTCACTCTGGAATGGGCTTTGTGGAGAGAGACATCCTCTTCTTTACTTTGGTCTCTGCTAGTGACTTTCCTTGTGTCAATGCACTCCAGTGGCTGGTGGACCATGTGCATGGTGGCTGTGGCATCTAGCCAGTTTTGCAGCAGCCGTGGTTATTGTGGTGGCTGGGGTAGGCCACCCACATGGAGGTGATGTTTTTGGCATGCTCCTTGGCATTGGTTGTGCGCATGGTTGTGGGCAGGGGGGTCTGGTCCCTGACTCCATGCCTCAGGTCCCTGGGCAGGCCCTGAGGTGCTGGCAGTGTACCTGGTTGTGGAATGGGGGTGTCTAGTCCCCGGTTCCATGCTTCAGGTCCCTGGGTGGGCCCCAAGGCCCTGGTGGTGTGCCTGGGCTGGAGCTAATTTTTTGTCCTTTACCTTCTTCTAAAATGAGGGAACTTCCTGTGGGGACCAGTACTTGAGCTGTGTGGTTTAGCAAAATTGCTGCTTTGCTGCTGATTCCCTAGGGAAGGCTTTTTGTGCAGCTCAGGTTTTAATGGTTGACTTTATAGGTACTTCTGGCTTTCCAGAGACCTGATGCACCTGGATTGTGTAGAAACTCTGATCTGGGTCTGAGTCTTTTCATCAAACTGCACACCATGCAATTCTATATTCCTGACCAGTCTCCTCTGAGTGGTCTTTCGCTGATTGGGGTGCTGGCCAGCTGTCCTTGCTGTGCCCCAGTGTTGCCCCATTGGGCCTGTCTCCCCCACCGCCCGTGCTGTGAACACTTCCCATGGGATGGGCCGAGTGCTGGTTCCTTGTGATGACTCACCAGCTTCTGAGTGGCTCCTTTTTTTCAGTTGTTGTGGCTCCTAGTTCCTATGTGGGTCCATGTTAGTGGTCTTGCTGGCCTGGGGGCCACCAAGGCCCTCTTCTCCCCTGCTGCCTCCATGCAACTTCATCTGAAGGGCACAGCTGTGGCTTTTGCCAGCTCCTGCTCCGTGCACTCAGCGGCTCCAGCCTTAAAGCAGCTGTGGCACGGAATGATTGGAGCGGTTCTTTCTTTCTGTCATTGTGGCTTCTCTTGCCTTCATACATTCCGTAGGTGTCTCCTCCTCTTCCCCTGAGCTCTAGTGGCCCCAGCTTGGCTGCTGCTGCTTTTATATAGTTGTAAGTTGGTTGATTTGTGGGAGAGAGTGACACTGGTGACTGTCTATTCTGCTATCTTGACCGGAACTCTTTGACAATTTTAAAATCAGGTTATTTGTCTTCTTGTTATTGAGTTGTTTGAGTTCCTAAATATTAACTTTTTATCTGATGTACAGTTTTTGAGTTAATTTTTGTGTTTAGTGTAAGGTAGGACTCCAACTTCATTCTTTTGCATGTGGATACTCAGTTTTCCAAGCAGTATTTGTTAAAATGATTATTCTTTTCCCATTGAATTGTCTTTGCAGCCTTGTTGAAATCAATTGATAATAAATGTCAAAGTATATTTCTGGACTCTGAATTCTATCCCATTGATCTTTATATCTACTCTTATGCCTGTAGACAATTTATAGTTTGCCATCTTAAATATTTTTTACCATCCTTGTTCAATATCCAGTTTGGAGTCTTAACAATTTTACTGCCTTCTGTGAGATGGATTTTTAAAAATGCTATTCTAAAGAAATTGGATCATGTAAGGATATTTTTTATACAATAATTTATGATTATCTTTATACCCCAATTGCTCAACAAAACGATTAAAGTGTAGGGGAATATTGTTAGGGAAGGAGCACCAAGTCTAAAGTAAACGTGTTGAAATGTTTATTTTTTTTCTCAGAAGAGCTTAAGAACTATTATATAATTTGCCGTTATTAAAAACTTGTAGATCACTTGTCCATAAGTATACATTCCTTGGAAACAATAAATGCCTCTTCTCCCATGCTGCCTCCAAGCAACTTCATCCCAAGGGCATAGCTGCAGCTTTCGCTGGCTCCTGCTCCATGCACTCAGCAGCTCCAGCCTTAAAGTGGCTGTGGCATGGAATGGTTGGAGCGGTTTTTCTTTCGGATTCAAAGAACTTAAAATTCCAAAAAGTAATGATTTACTTTCAAAGACTATTTTATTTTTATTTCCTTATTTTAATTTTTTTGGCAGCTGGCTGGTACAGGGAACTGAACCCATGACCTTGGTGTTATAAGGCTGTGCTCTAACCAACTGAACCAACAGGCCAGCCCTGCAAAAACTATTTTATACTCAAGAAGCTGAAGCAGTTTACTATGAGCCCTGGCAGGACTAAAAATCCTGTTTTACTTCATTTATTCATTAACCACATATTAAGGACTTGGTGCTTATCAAACACTTTTTTATCAAGGCCTGAGACCCAGATTTTGCCTTTGGGATCTTAGTGACTAGCATGAAGAGATTGATATGCATTGGGATGGTTTCTTTTGAAATGCTTTGCTACCAGTATGTTATGTAATACAAGGAAAAATTGGAAAGACTTAACATGGTCAAAAATTGTATGTCCACTTGCTAAAAAATGTGCTCTTATCATGGGATGGTCAATTTATTTAGAATCTGACATTTTTCTTTTTAGAGCTTCAGGAATTTTATTTATTCATCCAAATGAATATTTATTGAGTGCCTTGCATGTACTAGGCACTGCTCTGGGCCTTTATGACACAAACAGTGAATAAAATTGATAAAAAAATCCCTGCCCCTATGGCGTTCACATTCTGGTGGGCTAGGCCTTAAAAAACCAAAACAAAACAAGATAAATATGTAATATGCATAATAAGACAGTAGATAGTGATGTGTGTAAAGGAGAAAAAAAACACAAGAAATGAGGTTAGTGACAGGTTCAGAACACGCTACCACAAAATATGGTGCCTTGGCATATTAAATATTTTAAATGGAAGGAATTTGAGAATGAGCAGGTACAGGAAGGACTCTCTGACCTTCCCTTCTCCCCTGAAGCAGATCATAAGCCGTTCATGTGAGAGATGCCGTCCCCATACCAGGAGGAAAGGAGCATTCTTATCTCAGAAGACAGAGCGACACAGAAGGATTTGAATGCACAGGCCTTGCTAAGTTTCCCTTTGTTTATTACCCTTAGCTCATACCCTCTTGTCCTATCATGTTTTTCTTCATCAAACCTAGTAATAAAAATGCTCAGCCTTAACCATATCTTCAGACCTTCATTATCTTTTAAAGTTTCCAGTGTCACATAAAACTTATATTAAATGCTATTGTATTTTTTTCTCTTGTTAATCTGTCTTTTTTGGGTCTAATTTATAGGGCTGCAGCCAGAGAACTTAGGAGGGGAGGGGAAAAGTATTTTTTTCCTCCCCTCCATTAGGAGGTGTGCATGTGAGCATGGGTGTATGGGAGCGCAGGTGGAGAGCTGTTATTGAAATGTTTTGATACAATGGCTAGAGAAGGCCTCACCTAGAAAGTGACAAGCTTTCTGGTCAGCCCTTTGTCTTCTACTTGTCCTTCTTGTCCCTTTGGGGAAAGCTGTTCCCTGGACATCCATTTCACCAAGTAACGTGCTCAGAGTTCTGCAAAAATGTCTAAAATCTTTTAGAAATATTTTGAGGATTCTTTTTGCATTTGGAAGCATTGTTTTGACACCTTGAAAAAAGTATTACTCATCTTTTAATAAAACTGTGTGAATGTAGCTTGGACCTCAACCTCAACTATTTTTTTCCCCTTAAGCTAAAAAGCTGCCAATCTAAAAGCCTCGGCCTTCTGGGGGCAATTTGAATTCAGCTTTGAGGGTAAACTGCTGCTTTGTTTTGGGGAAATCTTTCGTCTAAGACTTTTAGATATGCAAATGAAGACTTCTTTCAAAAGCTGTTCTTTTTCCCATTACAGTTGGAGCAGGCCTAAAGGTAGGGCAGTAACTGGAAGCAGGTGTTTCAGATGGAGATGATAAATGATCTGTATAGTCATGAAAACTGAGTGTATCTTTTATGTTTTTACCGAATTCCTCCATCCCCCAAATGTAGACCCCATAGTCTCTGAGAATCGATGCTTGTTCTAGCGGAAATTGCATGTGTGCTCACTCTCATTCATGCTATGGTCCAACAGAGACAGAATAGGGCTTGGCCTATGAACCACACTGACTCCATTTTCCCTGCAGAGGACACTTTGTTACTTTTCCACTCAGTCATGAGACCCCCCCCCAGAGCACGTGATTACCCCATGGCCTGCCCTGATAAAATAAATGAGATAAGAGGGGAACAGATATTCACTGAGTTGCAAAACCCCTTCCCCAAGGCTTGTTACAACATAACTGTTAGCTTTGTTTAAAACTTATTATTATAATTAACAGATCTGCAACATAACCAACACCACTTTAGACAAGCCCAAGTACAAAATGGTGCCACCCACCTCCTTTCCCCCCTTCCCTTTAGGAGAAGCCTCATGGTTTTGAGAAAATGAAACTTTCGGCATTTCTGCATGTGCAGAACTCTCCATGCCCATGACCTAACTCAATCCCCACCCCGGAATTACATCACCCAGCTCTTGGTGCCAACATACCAATATAAGCTCTACCACCCCCACACCTGGGGCTGTCCACCATTTTCAGGGCAGCCCCGGGCTGTTCCCCACTTTGAGCGCAGCCCAGCAGATTCTTTTCCTTTAATAAGGCTTGAATGGTACCTGGCATCTCAGCTCTCTTTTAATAATCTACCCATTTTTTCTTTTCCGGTAATTGTAAAAATTAAGTTATAGATAACCTTAAGACTCCTTTAGGAGTTCCTGCATGTGCTCAAAGCTTCAAGGTGTGTAAGATCTGTGCACCATGCACAAACCCCACACGTCGGGATGGCTCACCTCACAAAGACCATGAGACAGAGACTGATGCAATCAAGCAAGAGGAGTTTATTTCCAGCATGCTGGGGTCACTCAGCATTCAACACAAAAGCGACTCCGAGCCTTTAACACAAGAGCATTTTATACAGTTTTTTTAGACAGACTTTCACAATAGGATGAATTGTTTACTGTTTACAGGTTATCAGAGGTGACCTTTGGATTTATTGGTGGGCTTTAGCAGGCTGGCACACCGATAAGGAATAGTGTATTTCCCAATCGTTTATCTTCCAGGTGGCTTTTAGATAAGGAACTGGTCAGTCAGTTCCTGGAACCGGGTGGTATTTTACTCCCTTCCTGGAATTTAATGTGTCTGGGCCTGCCTTACTTAAAATGGTGTTAGTTATGTTTTCCCATCTTTAGCAAGCATTAAATACAGAAGCAAATTAAGCATGTTAAGGTTATATTTTTTTCTACAGTGACCGCTAGTGACCCTCTGGGGTGGTGATAATGAGCAACACCATCATCTTGGACCTAATGTGCAGGTGCAAGGACCAAAGCCCTAGCTGAGCATGCACCATGACCCAACCATGGGCCACCTCCAGAGGTGCAGAATGATGACACTGGCCTGTACCCCTTGCCCCATTGCCCTATAAAGGACCCTGAACAGCTCCCCTCAGGGGGCTAGCTTTCCTGTAGCTACCTCCCTTATGCACAAGTCTGTCCTCCTTTAAATAAAGCATTGCTTGCTTTACTGCTGGTTGCGTTGTTCATTTCTATGACTTTGGAACTCAAGAGCCTAATTCGGTAACACAAGCATTTGCCAAAGATTAGGAGGGGAGACACCACTACAGTAGGAAGAATGCAGAGGCAAATGGACACCTCAAACTGGGGGCAGGGACCCTAAAAATGATCAGACTGAGATTGTTGAAGCTTATTTTTCTAGACTGTTAAACACAATACTGTTGAAGCAGCAAAATGAATGTTATTAAAAATTCAACAACCTGGACTTTGGAAAAATGTGCATTATTGACTTACAATGGATTATTTTTTCCAACTCTTAGGGGAAATCCCTAATGTGTTGGAGATGGTATATCTCTTACAAATTACTGTTGCAAGAGGCCAATTATGAGGAAGAGAAATTAAAATTCTTGGAGGCAAATTTTTAGATTCCTACTCTCTCTGAGTCAGGCAATAGTTTTGCTCAGACTACACAATGTAGACAGAGTTCTTGAACCACCTCTGTGGTGGAAGGGGTGAGCTGACCTCTGCTACTTGGAGGAAAGATGGGAACCAGGCAAGAGTTCTGTTAAATAAAAATTATAGGAGGCCATTGTTTTGGACTAAGTTCCTGCACAAAGCCCCAACAGATCAGACTAAAAAATCAAAATGGAGTCACCTGTGCTTCAGTTGCAGGTCATCAAACCTAAACTAAGTTGTGGTCTGACCTTCAGAGAAATCAGGAGAGAGAGAGAACAGTCAATTTCCCAAAAAGGCCAGCTTAAATCTTCAATAGCCATGATAATTAAGTTTCCTCTTAGGAAAGGAACCTGAAGTAACCTGAAGTTAAATAATCAATTATTTTTCTATTGTTCTGTCTCCCTGTCCTCATCTTACAAGGAAAGTGCCAATCTGCTTTTTGTGCTTTGTTGCTGCTTTCTTCAGCACTGCCCCCCTCCCCTTTTCTATCTGGAAAGTCACCGTCCTTGCTCAGCTCATCGGAACACTTATTCTGTTTTATGGAATGAAGTTTTGCCCGCTTGTGGAATCACAGTAAAGCCAATTGAGATCTTTGAATTTGTTGTAATTTTGTCCTTGGACAGTTCTGAACTTTAGTTTGTTTTTAGGATCTGGGAGTGACCACTTCTAGCCGCAGTTGTTAGGCAGGAAAAACTTTCTCTGCCTTCTTAGGTTCAGTTCTTAGGGGCCTGAAAATTAAAAAGACAAAATGCAGATTAGCAAGAGAAAAGATAGATTTGTATTTACATATATGTAAAAAAGTTCACAGAGAATTGTGACTCAAGGAGAGGGTTAGAATTCGGGGCTTACATGTTACCTTAATAGGAGACAGGGAGGGGCTAAGAGGCACTTCTGGAAGAACAAATGACTTCTTGGGGTGGGGACTCAGAGAAAGAGCACTTATGGAAAGAAAACTGACTATTTGGAAAGATAAATGGGCCCTTAAAATAAAAGATGGGAGATATGATAGTTTTGTGACAATGAGTGTGGTTCCAACTTCTTGCTCTTGAGGAAAGAAGATTAGAGTTGCTCTTAGGAAGGGAATTACAAACACTGAGCTCTTTTGCGAGGCTCTGCATTTAGGCAGATAAGGAATTTCAGTAACTTAAATGCCATCAGCTCAAAATAATTTTTTATGCCACAATGGCTTATTCCAGACCCCTTCATAGTTTAGGCCACTCTGTTTTGTTTGTCCCTTAGTTATCTTTATGTCTCTCTTAAATACGTTGGTCTGGTTTTAAGCTGTGGAGGACTGGGGACAGGACTCTTCTGTGCTTATTTGACAGAGTAAGGCTAGGCCTGTGAACCAAACTGACTTCATTTTCCCTGCAGAGAACACTTTGTTACTTTTCCATTCCTCAGTCATGAGGCCCCCCAGGGCACATGATTGCCCCACGGCCACCCTGGTAAAGTAAACTGAGGTAAGAAAAGAGCAGATATTGACTGAGTTGCAAAACCTGTCCCCAAGGCTTGTTTATTGTAATTGTAAAAATTAAATTACAGATTGACCTTAAGACCCTTTTAGGAATTCCAGCATGCACACAAGCTTCAAGGTGACTGCTACAATGACCCTTCTGGGGTGACGATGATGAACGCCACCACCATGTTGGACCTACTGAGCAGGTGCAAGGACCAAAGCCTTAATTGGGCATGCACCCATGAAGCAGCCAAGAAGAACAGAAGGGACCAGTGACACTGGCCTTAACTCATCCCCCCTTAACTCCTTTCCCTATAAAAAACCCTGAACTGCTCCCCTCAGGGGGCTAGCTTTCCTGTGGCTACCTCCCTTATGCATAAGTCTATCTCCTCCTTTAACAAAGCATTGCTTGCTTTACTGCTGGGTATATTTTTCATTTCTGTGATTTTTGGACCCAAGAGCCTAATTTGGTAACACTCAGGAAGTGGAAATAAATTATCATGGTGGTTGCAATGGGGGACAGGTGTGTCCAGCATAGGAGTCTTCTCATGAAGGAATTGTCATCTATAGTTGAACAAAATATGGTGAGGATTTAATTTCTGAAACTCAGACTTGTGGGAGCTTGAGCTTTTATTATTTGACATTAAAAAGTCACCTTCTTTTCGTGTCCCAGGTTTGTGACATCTATGATATATTTATTTATTCAACAAACATTTATTAAACTCCTAATATGTGCCAGGCACTGTTTTGTGTTTGAGATATGTCAATGAGTAAAAGCAGACAAAAATGGCTGACCTCACAGAGCATCCATCCCAGTATGGGAGACAGACAATAAATAAGTAAACTATGTAGCACTTTGGAAGGTGATAAGTGACATGAGAAAAAGCTAGAGCATGTAAGATAAGGAAGTAAAGGGGGTCAGGAATAACAGGGTGAGGAGCTGTTGGTTGTTGCCATTTTAAATAGCGTAGTCAGAGTTGGCCTTACTGAGAAGGTGATATCTCAGTGAAAACTCGAAGAAGGTGAGGGAATCAGCCATATGGATATCTAGGAGAAGACTGTTCCATGCAGAGTGAATTGCCTGTGCAAAGGCCCTGAGGTGGTTGTGGTAGGCTGAATGATGGCCCCCAAATATGCCCATGTCCTGATGCCTGGGACCTTTGAGTATTATTTTATATGGCAAAAGGGACTTTGCAGATATGATCAAGTTAAAGATCTTGATATGGGGAGATTATCTGAATTATTCAAATGGGCCCAATGTAATCACACCTCTCCTTATAAGAAAGACCCAAGAAGAGTCAGAGTCAGAGCAGAAGGAGTTGTGATGACGAAAGCAGAGGTTGGAGTGACGCACTTTGAAGATGAAGAAAGGGGCCACAAGCCAAGGAATAGAGGCCAATAGAAGCTGGAAAGGACAAGGGAATTAACGTGCCTCTCAGAGCAACCAGAAGGAATTACCTTGGCTTTAGCCCAGTGAAACTGATGGCAGAGTTCTGACCTCCAGGCTCTAAAAAAGTAAATTTGTGTTGTTTTAAGCCATAGAGCGTATGGTAATTTGTTATAGCAGTGATAGGAAATTAATGCAGCGTGGCTGTGCCTAAGATTGCTCAAGCAATGGAAAGGCCAGTGTGACTGGAGAGAGAGTGGTGGCCAAAGAGCTCAGAGAGCTACATAGGGTGGGGCAGCCCTCGTGAATCCAGGTGAGGCTTTAGTGTAGAGGAGTGAAATGATCTGACTTCTGCAGTAGACTGTGTGCGTGTGTGTGTTGGGGGAAGATTGGCAGGGAGTCATTGCTGGTAGAAGAGAGATCGTTTAGGAACCTATTTCAATAATTGAGGAGAGAGATGATGATGGATTAGATCAGGGGCATAGTAGTGCAGGTGGAGAAATATACAATACTTTAAAGACACAGTCAACACTTTGTCCTAACAGACTGCGGGATATGAGAGAAAGCGAGGAGTCAAGGATGGCTCCAAGATATTCGGCCTGAGCAGCTGGAGGGCTTAAAGCTAGGCTAATGTTGGAATCCTGCTGATGTAGCCAATTGTCAAGCTATTTTTACCTGCCAGTTATCCTGTTCGTGACGCCACTTGTAAAGCTACAAGACCATGCCAGTCGTCGGACTCTTTTACCTGCCAGTAATCCTGCACCTACTGGGCCAGTTGTCGAGCTAGGGCTGGGTCTGGAGCTCATAGACTCCTCAAACCCATTCACAGACTGAGTCACAAACTTTTCGTATGCCGGGCTGGGTCACCAGATCCCACACATGCCAGGCTGGGTCCCCAGACCCCTCACACACAGGTCTATGAGCTAGGTAACTGGCTAAAAGGTCCTTGGACCTGTACGTTCGAAAGCATGGCTGCACATATGGCAGCCGCCTAAGGCAGTAAACTCCAGCCAAGGTGGTGGCGCCATGCAGGTGCACTAACTCTACCCACACACAACCTGCCCACAAAGAATGCTTCACCACCCCCAACCTGCTCCAAGGTGAGGGGGTCTGATTAAATTATTCTATTTTCCCAACAGAGGGAAAGAGTTTGCAGTCAACTAAACTGAAGAAGACCACAAGTAGAATATGGATCTATAGTTCAAGATATGTATTAGACATCCAAGTGGAAATCCAAGCAGGTGGTCAGATACATAGGTTTGGAGTTCAGAGGACATTCTGGGATGGAGATATATGTAAGGCTGTTGTTGACAGTATAGATGCTATTTAAGTATGAGATTGGGTGAGATCACTGAGAGGGTGATTGCAGGCATTGAAGAAAACAAGCAGTTTTCCTGAAACAAGCCCTGGAGCATTCCATGTTTCAGAGGTTGGGAGAAGAGGAGGGATCACCAGTGAAAATTGAGAAGGAGCAACCAGTGGGGTGGAAGCAAAATAAAACATTTTCTTATCCAACTGACAACAAACAGTTGAACTTTAAAAAAGAAACACATAACACTCCGGAGACCAGAGAGGTCACTGTTGGATGATATGTTTCCATGGATCTCCTGTTTTTGCACATCTTGTAAGAAGAGGCACTGATGGTCTTTATTCCAGATTCCAGAATCCCCTTATTTTAGATTTCCATAGCAGTTACTCACATTCAACCACAGTTTGAAAATATTATATGGAAAATTCCAGAAATAAACAATTCATTAGTTTTGAATCGCACCACTGCTCTGAGTAGCATCATGAAATCACTCGCTGTCCTGCTGCATCCTGCCCTGGACATGAATCATCCCTTTCGTGGACCTCTCCATGCTGTCGATGGTCCCATCTGATAGTCACTCAGTAGCCTTCTCGGTTATCAGATTGACTGTCATGGTGTTGCAGTGCTTGTGTGCAAGTCACCCTTATTTTATTTCATAAAGGCCCCAAAGTGTGAGGGATGCTGACGATATGGATATGCCAAAGAGAAGCCATAAATTGTGTCCTTTAAGTGAAAAGGTAAAAGTTCTCCACTTAATGAGGAAAGAAAAAAAAAATTGCATCCTGAGGTTTCTAAGATCCACAGTGAGAATGAATCTTCTATTCATGAAATTGTGAAGAAGAAAAAAGAAATTCATGCTAGTTTTCCTGTCACACCTTGAACTGAAAAAATTATGGCCATAGTACACGATAAGTGCTTAGTTGAGAGGAAAAAGGCACTAAATTTGTGGGTAGAAGACATGAACAGAAGAGTGTTCTGACCGATGGCAATCGAGTTCAGTACTATCCATGGTTTCAGGCATTCACTGGGGATCTTGGAACATAGACCCTGTGGGTAAGGGGGGGAAAACTATTTCTCTGAGAACATTTGTACAGCGAACAGCTTTGAAAGATAGAGATAGTATTTCCCTCTGGAGCAGAGAAAGATTTGTTTACTGTCCAGTAAAACAAAGATAATGCCTCCCTCCAGAGCAAATTTTAGGTTGGTTTGCTTATTGTCATTATAGAAGACTGCACATTCCTATGCTTGGGTTTCCTCAACTGTGACACAAACTTACCTGGGCCCTTTGCACGGCCCTTGAGGGATATGGGGTGGAAACTGACAAATATGAAGCTCACACTTCTTGCTGTCCCATAAGTGATAAAGTCCTTTGTCTCTGGCCCAGGAGTCTCAGGTGCACTAGTGTCTATGAAACAGTGGCAGGCTAATGCAAGTAGGGCAAAATCTCAGGCCCTTCACAGTTCTTGAGAGTCACAATTCTTCAGTTATCTGGATGTGCTGATAATTGTCCTGCTGCATAAGAAGATAAAACACTAAAAAGTTTGCATGCTAACAATTTTAATGAATAGCCTTTCTAAAATTTAACACATACCTTTCCACCTTCAGGAAGAGGAAGATTCTGAAGTAATCTTTAATTATGGTTGGGCCCTAGAGGCCTACTGAGTTATTTGGAGTTGTTGGTGTCTACACCTGTGACTCTCAAATTGTTCTTTAGATAACAATCACCTAATAAGCTTATGAAAAATGGACCTTCCTGGGCTGCATCCCCAAAGATTCTGCAGCTCAGAACCTTACCTTTTTTTTTTTTTTTTTAAACAAATCCCCAGGTGATTGTAATGTTAAGTGCTTCAGGCCACACCCTGAGAATATCTGCTCTATGTGAAATGGCTTTGGTCTGACCTCTTTGGGTTGCATTTTATAGTTGTTTATCCTCTTGAAGATTACTTTTGCTTACAGTGTGACTACTTCTAGCAGTTTCTTACTCCTGCTTCATATTTTTGTACCCTACAAAACACAAAAATCTGTTAGGATTGTGTCTAAATAAAGTTAACATAAGCTTTAAGTGAAGACAGAGTTATTCCCCTGGTGCAACATGTGTGACCTTTGGTGTAAAGCTTTTGTAACTAGACTTGATCTGTGTAGAGTCATTTTATTTTGTTTTTTTGATTATTAACTGTGTTTCAGAGAGACGTCGCCATATAATCATTCTCTGGATAATTGAATTTATTGATTCCATTCCTTTCCCCAAAAGAATTTGAGGTAGTTTTACAATATTTACTGATAACCAGAAAATTTACTGATAATTGTTTCCTCAAAAGAATTTGAAGTAGCTTTTAAATGTTAACGAAAAGGTAATAAAACAGAAAAAATCAGAACTACTGAAAAATGGAGAATTCAGAATGGTGCCATATGTGTTAAATTATTGCCATATTGAGCTTCATACTTACTTGTGAGATTCCTGGCAGTCAGTGCAAAAGGGGAAATACAATAAGATACAGTTTCTTCTTATTTAAAAGTAAGAAGCACAGGTCTTAGAAAAAATGAAGTTTTTCCTGGCAGCATATTCTAGAATACATTTTGCCTGAGGGGCTTTTCTTTATAGGAGACATTGAGTGATAGGTTTGGTAACCTACCCAACCATTTTTTAAACAGCACATGCAAAGACAAATGTCTTTTGACTGTTTCTTACAGCATTTCATAGAAGCTTAAGGCATCATTAAAGCATAACTCAGTTAAGGCAATGCTGTGAGGTGCTGAACTTCTCTGTTGCAAGTATATATCATCTTGGTGATTTAAAAAAGTGAGGTAGGACTATGTTTAATTTTTGCAGAAAAAAATACTTTCAGAGAAAATGTTCACATTTATCTTCTGGGATGAATGGTTGATATAATATTTCTCAGTGAGACAATTTGACTGTGATACATAATGTACCTACTGCTCTGACCCACTGGTTTAGTTTGCACATCCCACATTATGTTCCTTTTTTAACATAGAGATCTGCAAGTACCCTATATGGATCCTGGCTGGTAGGGGCTTTTGTTGCTTTGCTCACCACATTATTTAAAACTTGCCTACTTTTAACTCAAACCTTAAAACTTCAGGGTACTCTTGCACTTATGGTCATTTGTGCTTATGCTGTATGTTTTGAACACATGCTGTGTGTTTTGAACACATATATTCATTCATCATGCAGTCCTCTGAGGCACTGCATAAAAATTACCACCTTAACTATAAGACATTATGTTAGCCAACTGTGTGGCTAAAAGAGATGTTTAGATACTAGTTGTCAGCATGGTTTGAAACACCCACCTAAAGACGGAAATTGCAAGAGCAGCAAAAATCCAACATGCCTCTAAACACAGCATTAGAGAGACAATGGCTGCCAATATTGGTCAAAACAGAACAATTTTAGAAAAGGAAGGGCCAACGTATAAAATTTGCGGTAAGTAAGAAAAAAAACCAAAAAAAAAAAAAAAAAAAAAAAACCCCAACAAAAAAACCCCCAGGCATTTGTCTTTACTTGTAAGTATCCTGTTAAAGTTGAAAGTAGACAATTGGATACATCACGCTTTATGATGTGTTACATCGAGATAAAAATTGCTGCTAGTTTCAGGTTTTTAGTGCAATGATTAGAAATAAACTCTTCTGTACATAGTAAATTTATTTTTGTTATTGTTAAGCGCATTTTTCTTTATACTTTTCTACAGTTTTTTCAATAAGTACCGACCAGCTTCCTTCTTAGGGCACAGAGGTTTTTTCCTTGGTAGAATATTATTTGTGTTTTGAATTGGAGGGCCAGCACAAAAATAGCTGGCATTTCTACTTGAACAAGGTTTTCGGTTATCTTGAAATACTTTTTACCATTCATCAGCAAGAAGCATGGCAACCAAGATAATTATATAAACACTTTATGTAAAAATATGTTATCTACATCTGTGTAATTATGTAATAACACAATACAGTAAGCTATATTTTCAGACTACCTCTCAGAGAGAGATTGCAAAGCTCTTATACAGATATGCTCTGAGACATACAGGAAACTGAACGCAAGAAGGAATTTAAAAATTGACAGAAAGATTGAAAACAGTCTGGTTCCAGAATTCTCAGTTGGTACCTTAAATATTAAAATATATAGCAAGAAAAACAAAGTATTTGCAATTTCTCAAGAAACTTTTATATACTCCCCCTCCCCATAATGATCATCTGAATTAGATGGTTAAACATTCTTGTCATAAATTCTTACTCTTTGAGTGAACGGATTAGATATTTTCTAGTATCTGTACACTGAAGAACATTTTGTGGCTATCATGGTGGGCAAAGTTGGGACTTATACTGGTGGTGAGCATAGTTTCCAGCAGCCAAACACATCCTCCAATATGAGTCCTTGCTAATTCTTAGAAATCAGGAGAATTGGGAAAGAGCCCCAGTAGGTCAGAGAAAGTAGAGAATCAAAGTAATTACTAAACAAAATGGCTTTGTAGGTGACTATGATTGACAAAAATCAATATAATAGGATGAAAAGCAATTGGGTTTTCTCTTCAATTTTTGAGATTTATTGATCCTATTGAGATAGGAGGTGCTCAGTTTCCATGGGCTTGAGTTACAGGACACACTTCTGGGTTTCAAGCCATTCTCCAAGGTCTCAGGCCCCTCTTCTAGGCCCTCCCCTAGAGGAAAATTATTGTTGCTAGTTGGACCTATTTTTGGCACCCACATGGGGAAAATGCGACCATAAGGGGCTGGCTTATGCAAATCCAGTGGCTGGGCATACTCAGCAGAGAAGGGTTCTATGACCCTAATAGCTGAGCATGCTCAGTGCAAGGGAGTTGATCCTCTGAATGACCTTCCTCTAGAGGTGCTAAAGAACACAGAATATTCTTGAATATTTTTGGTGCATGTGATAGGATTTGACTAATGAATATGCTCTCAAAAGAGGTCAAATGAATACGTGCAAGACTAAGTTACATAACTGGGCACCATTCTCTTAATTGAATATTCTTTAGATAGTGAAATTATAAGAGCTGAATCCCAGCAGAAGGGGGGATTGTTGCTCACTTTCCTGGGGTCAATATGCACTTCGCTGGCTGAGGTGTGTGTGCTTTACTTTGCATCAGACTTACTTTCAGCAGGTGGTTGCTTGCTCTCTTGAGCCAGCCTGTGCTCTGTACTGAACTTTAAGTGTGTATTTCTTACTTTTGTATTAAACTTGATGTGGGCCCTGCTCAGTCTCTGGAGCTATGCCGCTCTCTTTCTGTGGAATCTACATCTCTTATCTGTTACATTAAACCTGTTCTCACTTTCTACTACGACTCTGCTCTTGAATTCTTTCCTGTGGTGGGATCAAGAACCTAGTAAGAGGATGGGATGGGTTGAGGCCTGCTATAGGCCCCAGACCCTTCCTCTGGCATCACTATCGTTAATTGTTCATAAATTGAAAAAGAAAAGGGTGAAGGTTTTGAAAAAAAAAAAAAAGCCCTTTCCATTTAAATAGGAGAGTCAAAAAATTAGGAAGAGTAATGACTCAATTTGGTTTTCCTTCGTTTGACAACTTGGTGTTAATTTTGTTTTTCTCTATTGGCTTTGTATAAAGGTAAACAGAGGCTCTTTAAAGCCAAATTATGTTTAAAAATAAGTAAAGTTACTATTTATTGAGCACTACTTTTTTTTTTTTTTTAATTGATGACCAGTTAGGGGATCTTAACCCTTGACTTGGTGTTGTCAGCACCACGCTCTCCCAAGGGAGCCATGGGCCAGCCCCTACTTTTTTTTTTTTTAAATGGAGAAAGCATCACAAATTGTCTTGAAATTCTACTTGATTAGAATTTTCTGTTATCCTGGAATGATTTTCACAATTCATAGAAATTAATAAAAATATTAAAAATACTATGTAAAAATAAAGTATTAAGCAAAACTGTGCATTCTACCCTGTGCCCTGCTCCAGCTTTCTAGATTAACAAAACTGAGCCTAAGTGGGTTTAAGGAACTCACTCAAGTTCATGTAACTATTGAAAGTATTGGGTGATCCATACCCAGGTTTGTCTAAATGGGGGATTTAGACCCAGGTTTACCTAATTCCAAGGCTGGAATTCTTTCCATGAATTCTCTAAATAATGACCTCTCTCAGCTTTAATTTGATTGATTATGTTGGAATCAGCTAGGCAGAGGGACTTCATCATAGAGTGCTTGTAGAAAGAAATCAAAAAGACTAGCTTCATCCGAGGTGTTCAGAAGAAAACAGATTTACTCCAGAGAAAAGTTCAAAGGGTTCAAAAGTTCAGGACCCATAGGAAGGAAGTTTTGCTTCAAAAGAAAAGATTTCAGTTTGGAGCACATGCTGCCTTAGAGCAGTGTCTCCTAAATTTATCTTATTATAAGGCTCTCTTGTGATGCTTGTTAAAAAATACAGATCGTTAGATCTCTCTGTTAGATAATCTGATTCAGGAGGCTTTATGTGGTGGGACCCAGAAGTCTGTATTTTAACCAGGACCCCCTCCTCCAAGGTTGTTTTATGATCAGGCAAGTTTAGAAATCATTGCTTAAAAAGGCTGACTTGGTCTTCTGAACCAGAATCTAATAAAGACATGTATTTTAAACAGGAGTTAGAAAAAGAGTACAACCAAAAATCATCAAAGAGATTTTTGTTTAAGGGTAGCTGTGAATAGCTGGCTCTGTGAAAAAAACAAATCAGAGTAAATGGGGTTAAAGTAAAATAAAAGATGGTATACATATTACTCAGAACCCTTTCAGGTGCATGTGACTAGAGACAAGCTCACCAGAGGCCAGTTTAAGCAAAAGAAATGGAGTGGGGGTGGGGTGTGTAGTATTTAAGGCTCACAAGTACTAGAAAGCTCTACAAGCTTAAATAATATGTGCGTTTGGCTTCCTGATTGCTGGATGGCTGCTCTGTTCTCAGGGAAGGCTGTGATTGGCCAGCATGAGTCATCTGCCCACCCCCATGTGGTGTGGTATAATCTATGATTGACAGTCACATGCATCAGCAGGTTCTTCAAAGAAAAACGTGGTGATATAAGACAAGAAATGAGGAAAGAGATCTAGGGCCAGGGGATTAAAAATCCCAATCAGCTGCTATAGTACTTTTCACACACTGTCATTATTATATCCCCTTTATTTTGTGACATTTAAGAATTTTTATAAATCTTGGAATTGACTGTTATGGCAAACAAAATTAAGTGTTATAATTAAAAATGTATACATAACTCCGAGATGGCATTTTCCTGTATATTTCCTATAAAATAACAATTATGAAGTCCAAGTTCGAATTGACCATGCTACCCATTTTCCATTACAATTGGATAGAGAAAGGATATGGCTTATAGGGCAATTAACAAGCCTCTTCAGGACTTGCCCAATTCTCAAATATCATTATTTTATTTACTTTTACATCCAGCTCTTCCTTCCTGTTGGAAGTGATTAGTTATGTTTGGAAACTGACTTTTCAAAATTAAAAGCATCAATTTTGTTATAGTTTTCCAGCAATGTTTCCAATAAAAATTCTGAGACTCTACTTCCTTGCTTATGTATTATTTCCCCAGCCCCCAAAAGGTTTTATTCTCAGTAGTTGCAATGATCAAACAATAGAATATCTGAACACCTTTTGCTGAAATGTTGAGAAGATTTAAAAATACTTTTAGCAGCCTAAAAACATATTGGTTATGTTGGCCACATTTTAAAGAAGAATGTCCTTTAATCAAAGACAAAAGAGACAATGAAAGAGGAACTAATCATTCATACATTCATTCATTTAACAAATCTTAAATTAAAAAGCCCACTATGTAGTACATTATAATCAGTGGCCTTAGTTTAGGAGTCTGAGTGTTGCTCATTATCTGGGGTAAGATAAGTGTTTCTGGATAAGTGTTTGCCAAGACTCTCAGAAATAAGTGGCATAACAGATTTTTGCTAAATACATTTTGGAAACTCTTGGGATTTTTGCCTCACTGGAAACATGGGGGAGGCAAAGTTGTTCTTGGCACCCACTCAGCTCCCTTTTGACACTCCTTTCTTGCCTCCTGTTTATGGCCCTTCTGGTCTAGTTCCTGCACACCCCATGCCTTGAGTTCAGAGAACCTCACTATTGGCATCCTGCCTAGCTCTGCTCTCTCACACCATTCTATCTTCCAGAATTATCCCTTGTTACCCATTATGATGAGTTTTGGCCAAGAACCAGGAGTACTAATGCCTGGGGGCAGGAGAGGATGCTGCCCACCCACATGGGTGAGGCTGGATCTTCTCCGCTCAGTCCACTGATTCCAATGCTCATCTCTTCTGGAAACACCCTCACAGACACAGCCATGTTTTACCAGCTATCTGGGCATCCCTTAGCCCAGTGAAGTTAACACATGAAATTAACCGTTGTGAGGCCCATTTAACACACCTCCACCAGTTTTGAGAAGATGGAGCCAGACAGAAACAGTTGAGTTTCTGGTCTCCTAGGAGGTCCTGGTCCAGCTGCCTTGTCAGGAGCAAATCCTTAAATGTGCCTCTAAGATTGTCTCTTCCTCAAAAGAATGTTTTACAGATGGTTTTGAACATTAAGCCTGTCCTAATAATCATGAGATCTGTACTAGCTGTTTCTTGACACTCTACATCAACTGGTATTAGTGGATCAGGCTCACTTCTGAGATGCTGGTTGTAGACATTTATGTGATGCTCTTCAACTCTACAGTGTGGTGTGGTACAGAGGGGAAGGAGCTGGAAGGCAGGCCACGTGTCTAGCTCCCCATCTGCAATGTACCACCTCAACCTTAGGCAAGTCACTTAATTTCTCTGAATCTCAGTTACTTGATTTAAATCTAAGGTTATGACTACTTTAGATATTTTTCTGAAGGCAAGATAAGCTCTTGCCATATCTGCCATCTCCAAAACCGTAAATGTCTTTTGAGAACCCCAAAGCGTGAGGGTTTGTTTTCATTTAGGAGTATTTACTTAAAAGGGAG
Source organism: Cynocephalus volans (assembly GCF_027409185.1). NCBI lineage: Eukaryota > Metazoa > Chordata > Mammalia > Dermoptera > Cynocephalidae > Cynocephalus > Cynocephalus volans. Next base: position 93,717,519 of record NC_084471.1, read on the forward strand.
TTAAAATAAAGGTGGAGGCCCCTTTGCTTCTAACATTTTAGAACAGGTCACCCCAAGAGGCTTGCTTGCATCTGACTCTCCAGGCCTCCTGGGGGCATGATTGTAAAGAGAGAGCTCTTAGGCCTGATGGGCATGCCCTTGGGACCGCATAATGGGAACTTTCTAATAAGAAGAAAGTGACTGTAGCCCCAATCTCTGAAAGCATTGCCTCAGGTGGCAAGAAGCTTTTAAAGAGGACCAAAGTACTCAGTATCTGCCTGGAGTTGTGGTTTGGCAGGAGCAGTGTCTTTGAGAACAATGAAGAGTTTCTCAGGAGATAAAAGGCAAACAAAATGAAGGACAGTAGAGAAAATTTATTCCTGATTGAAAGTTCACCTGACATAAAATTTTAGTATATGTAAATCTACTTCTGAATACCTTGCTGACAACCTTGAGAATTAGTGGGGGTGTGGAGAGTTGACAACTCCTGCTTATAAACTCATTGGCTTTGGAGAAACGTAAGTTGCTCTAAGACTGTTCATCATTTGGTAAAAAACCCAACCTATAAACATGCCTTTGATACTTGCATAGAGATCCTGATTAATTTCTAACAAGCAAGGGGTTGGTAACAGAGCTGAGAAGGATTGCCCCGTCATGACTAATAGTGTGTAACCTATGTTCCCTGGGCCTCACAGGTCTCTGCACACACGTGGGCTCATACCCACATTTCTCTGGCTCTTGCCTTCCCCTGTTCATGTCCAGGGTTCTCTTGTTTTCCTCTGCTTCTCATCTAGTGATTTCTGGCCATATGTACCATGTGTCTCAATTGTGCTTAAGGGAAAGTCTATCAGCTAACATTGATGCCAGATCTGCCATGATCTTCTTCCCCTCTTGGGTTCTTTTGGTCACTGTGAAGTCACTGCTGGGGGTCACTGCTTCCTGGCTGCTGTGGCTCGAATCAGCAAAGGTAGTCCAAGGGCACTCAGTGAGGGTGGTCGGGTGCTACCAAAGGGCCCATTCTGAGGTCTCCAGGAAACTTCTGTCCCCTTCTTGGGGTCACATTGTTACCCATTGTTACCAGTTACCTGGACACCAAATGTAGTGTGGTGCCTCTACCCTGTGGTTTTTATTTTTATTTATTTATTTATTTTTATTTTTTAAAAAGATGACCCGTAAGGGGATCTTAACCCTTGACTTGGTGTTGTCAGCACTACACTCTCCCAAGTGAGCCAACCGGCCATCCCTATATAGGGATCTGAACCTGCGGCCTTGGTGTTATCAGCACCACACTCTCCCAAGTGAGCCACAGGCCAGCCCTTACCCTGTGATTTTTAGAACCTCTCAGTCAGTCTGGGCCTGAGTCTGTCTCTACAGAACAGCTCAGCGTGAGGCCCTAAGGTGGGCCTGGAAATGTGACAGGCTGCAGAAGTTGCCCTTTTCTCTCCCTTCCTCCTCCTTCTCTGTATGTGTCTTTTTCCCCTATGTAAACAAATTCTTGCAAATAGATGCTTGTTGGCCACCTGTGCCATTTGTTCATATATATGCCTTGACCGGTGAAATTCTAGAATTTGGGACCCTTGCTTTGCCAATTTATTGTGTTCATTGCTATATTCGTTCATGTGTGCTGTTTTTGTTTAGAGTTGCCAGATAAAATACAGAATACCCCATTAAATTTGGAATTCAGATAAATAGTGAATAGTTTTTTTGTATAAGTATATCCCAAATGTTGCACGGGCCATAATTATACCAAAGAATGATTTATCAGAAATTCAAATCAAACTAGGTGTTCTGTATTTTTATTTGCTAAATCCAGAAACTGTAGTCTTTATTACTTTGTTTTAGAAATTATAAAATATTTAAAAAGCTTTCTTATGATCATTTTGGATGGAAGTCCTTAGAATTCCACTTTTTTTCTGGTAAGGTTTTCTTTAGCCATAAATCCCGCTTTAGAAACCTAAGCCCAAAAATCGGAGAGTCGGCTGTCATAATCAAATTCTTCCCCCAAATTGAGACCTTGTATTGGAAAGCAGTGAGCAGTAATCACAATGTTAGAGAGGGAGGGAGACATGCAAGCATGTGCTGGCCATGAGGCTGGGGTTCCAACAGGGAGAGGAAGGTGAGCTGAGGAGCTTAAGATTGTGGACGTTTTCTTTCCAACAGAGGTTTGTAAGTCAGCGACCCTGCGGTTATTATTCATGCCCTTGTTTATTGCTCAAGCAGGTGTGACATGTACAAGAAAGAGTTACCCCAAATTAGAGAACAAAACACAGGAAATTAATGAGAGCCTCCTAGTGATTATGATGTTAACAGTTATATCTCTCAGGTTTTAATATACTGTTTTGAAAAATTTTGAATTAAGATTCTGTGGATTTATATAAAATGACAGAAATGCTTTTCCCCTAGAGAGAGATGAAAATAGAAATTGTGCCTTGAAAACTTTAACCTTAGCAATACAGTCTTTATTGATCTGAATTGCTAATGCAAAAGTATTTTTATTTTTAAGTCTATGTGTCTTTGCCTTAAAATTTTTTCATAAATATTGTAGCAGAATATTAACTTTCATTATTTATGAATCTGTTGAACTTTGCAAGGATTTGCTGACAGTTAAAGTATAACAATTTTAAGGATAGTGTATTCTACAACATAAATAACCTAAAAGGTCATTCAGTATTTTACAATGATATCCAAAGAGAGTACATATTGAGAGTAAGTATTAGAAGTTAGAAGAATTGACTGTTACTTTAAAAATGGTCCATTGACTTTAAAAAAAAAAAAAATTGGAAGTATAAAATAGAAATCCACTTAAGGTTAATATGTGTTGAAAAGTGGTTGTATTTAGTTTACATATTTTCTGAATTTCTTATTATTCTGATAATATTTTCTTTTTTTCTAAGATGTTGGGTTTTTTTGTTTATAGTAGTGTATTAGGGTATAGGCTAGGCAGCTTTAGCAGAAAGACTCAAAGTGGCTTAAAAAATTAATGTGGCTTAAACAAAATAGAAGTTTTTGCTTGTTTGTTTGTTTTTCTTTCTCTCACACAAACCTAAACCACCTGTCCTGGGCCGGAAGGCAGCTTTGCTTTTCTCAAACTATAGCTTCCATATGTGAGTCCAGGCCGGCTGCCTCTCCTAGCCAGTGGGAGGGGCAGTGGTACCAAGGGAATCCTGCTCAAATGTTTTCAGGGCAAGACCTATTATTTTTACTCATATTCCACTGAACAGAAAATCAAATGGTCACAGCTAGCAACATCAAACACGGGACATAGCTGGGACTCCTACAGTGCTATTTTCTGCTTTATTTAACAGATATTGACAAAATAAGCAATGAGATTCTTTAAGCAGAAGGAATTTTTTATATCTCTTTTGTTTTCTAATAAAATAATTTTATTTTGACCAACTTTCATCTTATTATATAACATTATAAATAATATCTCTTCATCAGGAAAGTTTTGTAATAATTAAGAACTCCATGTAAGATGTGGTTGGAAAAGTAAAAGTTATCACTATATATGGAAAATAAGTTAATATCTAGGTTTAATCCTAGATGGGAGGTTCAGATACTTAGGTTTCTATTGGAGTTAGTGCAGAGTTTTCTTTTTTCAAAGACTGGTACACTGAGAGTGGTTTTCAAATACTATGTCAACTAAAGCTTTTGTTTTGACTTCTATTCCAAAAACACTGAGAGACTTAATGGAAACAACTTCTCTAATGAACCACCGTTTCTATACTGCTTAATGGTGTAATTTGGCTTATATCATAGACTTTCAATTATTTGGTGACACGTAGTCTGCACACCTGAACGTGGTGGCTGAGATGAAGGGCTCTTGATTGCTCTGGAAGCTGGGTGACAAGGTGCTGCTCAGGCCAGTGACAGGGCCTGCGACCCAATTGTTCAAAGCCCAGGACAATTGTTCGTTGTTCTTCAAAGGAGAACAACGAACGAGGGTTTAGATGTCTTCTGCACTGTTGCCCTAGCTTCTGGAAGGTAAGAATCACCAGGGGCACTTATCAAATATTGAACTTTCCAGGCCCCTCACCTGGAGATTCTGATGCTGTGGTTATAGGTGGATCTTGAGAAGTTGTGTGTTAAACAATTGCCCCAGGAAATTCTTATCACCCGGGAAGTTTAAAAACATTGTGCAGTGGTAGACTTCATCCAGTCTGCTGAAGGGCAAAGACAGCATCCTTATCTGGTGGTGGTGGTGGGGGGTCCTCTGCTCCAAGGGTTGGTCTAGGCAAGCTGCAAATCACCACCCAGTGGCTGCCAAGGACTGCAATGACCTCAGCAGCTGTCTACCATATGCAACTCAAGGGACACACCTATGTTCTTTGATATTGAGTCATAAGATGGCATATAAATGTTTTCTTTCTGGCCCTAGACCCACTACATGATGGCACCTACTGTCACCTGAGAGGAAATGCTGTTGTTCTATGACTATGGATGCAGTCTTAGCTGTCCTCACTCAAACTCCAATCCTGAAGTAGAATGACAGTAGTTAGCAATTGTGTGCAAAACACACACAAAGAGCAAAGTGTTTTTCCTCTGGTCTCATAGCACAGTCATCAACACAGATGACAGACTTCTGCAACCAAATGTATGGGGATTTCTCCCCACTAGCTGGCAAGCAATTATCCAGAGGACACCAGTTGAGTGTCCTCTAATTTCATTCAATTCCAACACTATCTACCTGGAGATAGCTTCAGATCCCATGAGGTGAGGGCTCGGTCCTCAAGACTGCCCCCCACTTCAGATCCCAGTAGCAAATCCAGATCTCTGGAATTTCTGACCAACCAGCTGTGAATCAGAGTTCTCACAACCCCCTCCTTGGGTTCGATTAGTTTACTTGAGCGGCTCGTAGAACTCAGGGAAACACGTACTTGTGTTTACCAGTTTGTTACAAAGGATATTACAAAAGATACAGATGAAGAGATGCATAGGGCAAGGTGTGGGGAAAGGCAGGAAGCTTCCATGCTTTCCTTGGGCAAGCAGCCTCCAGGAACCTCCACATGTTCAGCTGTCTGGAAGCTCTCTGAACACTGTGCTCTTGAGTTTTTATGGAAGTTTCATTACATAGGCATGACTGAAGCACGGCGACCATGTAGAAATGTGATTGGAAAGAAAGGGTCTGATCTAACACCAACAGAGAGGGTAGGGAAACCCAGCATGGCCTGTCTGTCCAGATTCTTCTTGGCCTCTCTGTACAGCATTCCTTCCTCTTGGGTATGGGGTGGGACCCCTTTTAGAATGAGGGTCTTATGACCTACAATCAGATAAGGTAGGTCTGAGAATTTGTTTATGTCCAGCTCCAAGACAGAAAGGGGAAGGTTAGAACAAGTCATAACCATAAATGAAAACCAAAATATACATATCATCATTTCACAGCAAAAATGACTTCCGGAGGATCATAGATGACTCACTCTACCAGTGAGGACTAGGTATTTTTAATAATTATTTAATCTCTAAATTTCTTGGCACCCAGAATATTTTCATTTTTTTTTCTTTTTCACTCATGGAAGCAGGAAAAATAACAGTTTATACATTGAAACTTTCTAGCTTTTCTCTGGCTTTGACTAGCTCAAGCTAAAGCTACAGCCCATACTGGGATAAAAATAGTCGGCACCTTTGATCAGCAGACGTGGGGAGACTTTTTTTTAGTAAACATCTGAAGGAAAAACCTTTGCTCTTCTAAGATTCTGTATCCTTGATCACCAAGATGAGGCACTATTTGGAATCTGATTCTAAGCAGGGGTTGTTACATAAGCATTTCCAGCTTTGCTCTCTGAGTCCCAACAGATCTATGTTCCACATAGTTTGGGGTACAGTTCCACAGAGTAGGATAGCCATAGACTATCTAGTTAATTCTAAATGGAACTGTGCAACTTAATCAACAGTGAGAACTTTTTAAAAAATGTAGCATTATTTAGTAGTGGTCTGCAGTTGCATGGAACGCTAAAAAAAAAAAAAAATAGGTGGCTCTAAAAGCACACCTTTACTCTTGGAATATATTCTTGAGGCAAATCAGGTGAGGCGCTTTTTGTTCAGTGTGCATAAGTACCAATTGCACATGATATAACAGCTCTCTGAATGTCAGGAGGTACAGAAGGGTTGTTTTGAAACCTCCTTAGAAAGTAGGCATCTATATATCGTCAATTACTGGAAATAGCAAGTATGGCTTTGCAAACTGCAAAATGAATAACCAGCACTCCATGGATGCAGGGGTTGTACCCACATGTTAATTGTTGTATCCTTAGTTCCTGGCACCTAATTGGTGCCCAATAAATTTTTATTGCATAAATAAAAAAATGAATGACTATGCATTCTTAATATACTAGAGGATTATGTATAAAGACTGTCCTTAAAGAGGTTCCTAAAGGGTCTTGTTTTGAAATACTCTTATAGTCTGTCTTGGCCCACACTCACACATCTTCTCTGGAGAAATAGTGGTCATTTGATAAGTATAGAACAACAATTTTTGTTTTTCTTCTCCTTTCTGCCATTCCTAAAGCTCGACTTTCTTCTCATGTCTACTGCAAGTTGAAGGGAGAGGAATTATAGAATCATAGAATCTCATAGGTTCGAAAGAATCCTAATGGTTGTCTAGTAGTCCCACCATCTTTTCGATACCGGAGAAACTTTTACATCCCAGCGAGTTGTCCTGCTGATATTTGTCTTGCTCCAGGGACTAGCAGCAGCTTCCCATCTCCTGAGACAAAACATTCTCATCTTGTGTGGACTAGGCTGTTCAATGTTTTTCTACAGACTAAACAAAACTGTTTCTGGCTTCTACCTATAAGGACCTACAGAACAAGTCTCTCTTCCATGTAACCATGCCTTACATATTTATGTGCAATGTTCATGACCCCACAGGAGTCTTTTCATAATAGTTATGATAGTTGCATATTAAAATCATATTGCAAATGTAATTGCATGATCATACCAGGCCCTGTGCTAAGCACTTTACAGGCATCATCTCATTCAACCCTCATCATAAACCCATATGTTATCGGTATCTTCATTTTATAGTTTTAGAGGGATTGAGTAATTGGCCTAAAATCATAGAATTAGTAAGTTGTGAAACTGAGATTTGAACATGTCTATACTGGGATTTAACTTCAGGTCTACTTTACAGCAAATTTCCTGTTATTTCTTTAAGAATCTGGAGCTGCTTTCTGTTATTGATGTCTAAAATTGTCCTAACAGTTAGTCCCTCTAGTCTGCAGTTTGCAGCATCCAGCTTTCTCTTGCATTTGGAAAAAATGGTTTTTGTTTCCTGTCTCCAGTCTTCAGTCTCACAGCCTTTTTTCTTTTTCCCTACATTCTTAAAGATCACCAAACGTGGTTTGAACTACTTCTGACAGGAGCAAGCTGTATCTAGAAAGCAGAACAAGTAAATCTCCAGTCTGCCAGGCCATAGGCAGTATTCAAGGTGGCATGCAGCCATCTCAGTCCGCACTCCTTCTTTCACTAAATACAGAATGAATGTGTTGCCCCACAGGGAACAGGAGAATGCTTGGCAAGATGAGAAAAGGAATACAGTTCGTTTTGGTTTTATCCTTTTATATAAGTGCATCGCCTTGTGGTTTAGAAAACAGAGTAAAACTTATGAGACAGTCAATTTTCTGAGCAAACTTTGGTGTTTACGAGGCCGTTGTTTGAGTATTTTACAACTCTGGATTGACTCAATGTAGACAAATCATTCTCATTTTTATCAGAGAAAGCAAAATTTTCCACCTGGCTTCTAAGTGACCCTAGAGTTGGGGAAAGTGGAAACATATTGAGCCACAAAACTAAAAAAAACAACCACACACATCCACTCAACTACATCTTTAAAATAAAAGTATGTGATCCCAAGCATACCTGTAATTCCTCTCTCTTCAGCCTGGTTGGAAGGCAGGTAGGAAGCTACCTACATTTCACTGAGTGATACATTTCACTGGTTTTTATCCACTCCTAGTGTATTCACTCTTGGTGTATCCACTCCTAGTGTATCTCATGCATATGCAGATTCTGGTCCTCTCAGCTTTCATGTGTTGTCCAATCTGTTTCCTTACTTTCTACACTGGCTGCTCTCATTGATGTCTGATGATTAGGTCTTGGTTGTCCACCATGGTGAACGAGGTGAACTGGCCATTGCTATTGGCTGCCAATGCCTGACTTCCAGAGAACTAACGCTGCTCCAGGGTACCAGAGTTACCTTGCCACGCCCTTCCTGGGCTCCAGTCAGGCCCAGATGTAAAAGTCCTAGCAAAAAGGACAGTTTAGAGTCTTGGTTGGCTCCTTTTCCCCCTCCAGATATTACTGAAGAAACAGAAAAGAAAAAGGCCTATTGAGATTTAGCTAACTCTCATTACTGCACTGGAGAGGAGATGTGTTTGTAATTCTCTTACTGTCATTTAATCATTTGTCTGCTTATTATTGTTACCACTTTCAGCAATGGGTTAGCATGGTCAGGAGGAGACATTGGAAATCCAATTGATTTTATTAGCAAATTTTGTGAAATGTTTGGTGGAGAAAAATCCTGAAAATGAAGTACTGGCTACAAAGAGATTTTAGGATTATCCATGGGCTTTGCTTATCTGTTTGTTCCTGATCATGCACTGCTGCAGATGATTGGAAATGTGCCATTTATGCATAACCATGTCAGCATGCAGCCAGATGACACAGTGTGAGATGGCATGTTTGGGTGCCCATGGTAGGCTGGTCTAAAACAATGCAATAAAATCAGATAGCTAAAAACAAATTTAAAAACAAAAAGATAAAGTCACTGAACAAAACAGAATTTTAAAATTAGTTTGGAAATATAACAGAAAGAAATCCTTGTGTTTAATATTCAGTGTACAGACCAATAAAAAGTCAATTAAAGGTTTAAAATTTCAGCACTGATCCATATGTCACTGCATGTTTCCTTAAGCTCTGGTGCAGAAATGAATATTTTTAATAATAATCCTTTACTCATGAGGCCCCTTAGGCCAACCATGCTCATGAATCTGTCAGTCTATTCAAAGAAATTGTTAGAAATATTATAATAATCCTACAGATCTGAGATATGCGACATAAAAATGTATTACAGCCAATACAATTAATATAATTATTTCCAGCTTCAGAAAATTGTGTACTTTCTTTTACCTTGGTTTGTTTGCAGCCTCCTGAGATAGTAATCTGTAATTTTATTCATTAGTTTTCTACCCCTCCCAAAAGGGGGAGGGGAAGAAGTTAAAAGCTAGAGAGCTGGTGTGATAAAGGCGGCACAGAGGTAAAAGGTTTCTAAATCCAGAAACTCTGTACAGGAAACAGCACTTAATTGGGAGAGTGCACACAAAATTATTTCAACTCTAATTTTCAGGTTCTGTCTGAAATATAGAAGGATAGGATGCTATTGTTTCTTTACCTTCCTGGGTGGGGTGGGGGGAGGTTGGATAGCTAATGACTGTTCAATACAGTTGAGTCCAGGCAGCAGAAGCAGATCTTGCAGGTGCTGGCCTGTCTCCAGGGGATGCAGCTGGGCAGGCTGGGACAGTCTTTGAAAACCCACTCCCGCTGTCCCCTTTTCTGCCTCTTCTGGCTGTGTACCCCAGCAGAAAACAGGGGTAGGAGAGTCTGTGCCGATACTTCTCGAAACGCAAATGTGATTGGCCTGTGGTTTCCAAGACTCCCAGGCCCCTGTCTTTACCTGGGTTCTCTGCTTTCCCAGGAGAAGGGAGAGGGACACCAATGCCACTGGAGGTCATTCCATGGGACTGCAATACAAAAAAGAATGGGAGGGGCTTCTGAGTAGTGGTCTCAGGGTCACCTCTCAGTAAATGTGAAGCAGCAATTATTTTATTTTTATTTATTTATTTATTTATTTTTATTTATTTATTTATTTTATTTTATTTTATTTTATTTTTTTTAAATTTTATTTTGTCGATATACATTGTAGCTGATTATTGAGAGTGCGGTGCTTGGGTGCACAGCGGCGCTCCCGCCGCGGGTTCGGATCCTATATAGGGATGGCTGGTGCACTCACTGGCTGAGCAATTATTTTAAAAAGGAAAAAAGGGTGGTGGGACTTGGAGGCTGATGTGAGATTGTGAGGGACGGGGACAGGCAAGTGAGGTCAGCTCACAGGCTTATCAAATGATAGGGTTGGAAAGATGTGGGAGAGGCATCGTCTGTGAACATTTTTTGTGGATGAAAAATTTTACTGCAGGCTATGGCTTTTTCAGGGTTTTAGAAAAAGAAGATGAAATATTTGTGGATAGGTTTTGATGCTATGAAAACAGGTTCCAGTACTTCTCTCTGCAGTCTGGGCTACAAACAGAAGTGACTGCTAACAGGTGAGGGGCGTGTCTGCTCCTCCCATCACCATGAAGCATTGTAAGAATCTCATGTATCTTTTTTGTACCTCCAGTCAGGGTAATATTTTGAGGCTAGATCTTACCCAAACAATCAGCTTGCTACTACTCAGAGCTCTAATTCCAGAACAAAATGAAACGAAGCTCTCCGTGCGTCAATTCCAGTTTGCATTAATGCACTACTGTAGATGCATGTGGCAGGCATACTGTGGAAAGCTGAATTGCCACCTCCCAAACTGCAAGATGACTTTGCCTTCTGCGTACTCTTCCCCAGTTCACCAGGCACAAATGTGGGGTGACGGTAAAGGCATTAAGCATCCATCATTTCAAAATGCCAGTTTCCTCCTGGTCCCAAGATTCTATGTGTAATTGGAAGAGTTCCTAGAGCAAACTAAAGCCACGGTAGTAACTCAATCATCCCTGAGTTGTATTAGTCAGACCATCACAGTTCTGTCTGTCATGCTGAGATTACAAACCTCCAGGGCATGCACTAGGTCTTCTCTTCTGTTTTATATAATATCACACTCATAATTGGCCCTTGTGAAATCACAAATCCAAGTAAAATGAATATGATTTACTATAAATGTCATCTCAACTACTATACATAAACAAAAGCAATAGTGGAAAATTTAACAAAAATCCTATTTAAATCTGTGAATGAATTTAAGATTGGAACACAAAAATAAAATACCTTCTATGGACTCCCTCATTTTAAATTAGTGTGACATTCGAGTAGACTACTTACTTCTTTGCCCAGTATAAAATGTGCCAAAAGCTTCCAGAATTTGACCAAAACCTATCACTTGACACCTGTGTCCAATTAGTTCTTAAAATCTGTAGGCTCCTACATTCACATCCACTCCTTTCTACTTAAAAAGCAACCAATCATAGTCACTCAGTTCTAGGATTTTAGTACCTGAGGTGCAGGAAGTTATTAGCATCATTTAGAATTTCACAATAATTAAAAATGTTTTTATATTATATTGATTATGTTAAATAGAACTTACAACTGTTTACACCATCTATCCATTTATACATGAAACTGGTTTTGTCTGTACATCATATTATAATATCAGGTATTTCAAAGGACATGCTATTTTTAATCCCAGTAGTGGCACTTTTTTCCTACATGTTTGCTTTTCATGTTGTGTATCAAACTCTGAAGAATTTCATGTGGCTTTAGGGCCATTAGTTGGGCTCCAAAGCAATCTAGATAGCAGTGCTTGTACTTGGTCACCCTCCACTCCTCCTCAAATTTGACCGTCTCAGTGTTCTTAGTCTTTCCTAAAGACAGTTAACCATTCCTCTCTCACTCTCCTTGGTTTACTTTTTTCTGTTCCTTTTGGGAGACCCTTTGTCCTCCAATGCCCAGCTGGAGCCATTCATTAACTCTCTTGTGTATGATTTATTGATGACCATGCTTGGGATTGAATCTTTCTGAGTCACAGCAATTTTCCACCATGATGCCTAACTTTCTCTGCCCTTGGCCAGTATTTAAGTCTTGACCCATTTCTTGATAAACTTGAAATCCCATTCACTTCTGAAGACCTTGAGTAATTATTTCCATTGCATGACTCTGGTTCAAGCAAAGCCATAGAAGTCAGAGTAAATATTTGTATAGTACTTAGTACAGCACCTGGTATGTAGTAAGTGCTATGCAATTGCTAAATGCATAAAAAGAGTAAGTTGTGCCCTATATACTTGGTATCCCAAACCAAGGTTCAGTTTACTTATACTCCTTTTCACCCTCATTTAGGTCCTTGTTCAGAGCCATAGCCGGTGGTTTGCACCAGCTTACTGGAGTCCTTTGTTTTAAACCGGTTATTATACTTGGCCATAATTAAAAATTAAATTACATTAACCTATAATTAAATAACTTATTTTAGAAAAACAGAGATAATAAATGACCAGAGCTTATCACCTCCTGATGATTTCAGTACATTTTAATATTATCTATGTGCTTGAGGTTATGTTTATTGTGTCTGTACCATGGATAGCTCACCTCCAAGGACAGCCCACGGCACGGTTGTTTCCTTCAGTGGCTGTTCTTCAATAGATTGAAAGTGGAAAGCTTATGATGTTTTATATATTACTTTGTACCAGAAATTGTCTTCTAACCAATACCACCAAAATAGATTTCTTTAAAAAAACTGTTTAATATAATATACATACAGAAAAGTGCATAAACATAAATGTATAGTTTAATACCTAATTATGTAGTAAATCCCCATGAAACCACTACACAGGTCCAGAAATAGAACATGATCACACCTCAGAACCCCCTTCACACCTCTCCCCAGGTAGAGACTTTGCAATAATATCTCACTTGTCTTTTTTTATAGTTTCACCACTTCTTCCCATTTAACTCCACACTATATAGTTTATTTCTGTTTTAGAATTTTGTGTCACTGAGATACTGTTTGTGCACATCTGCTCTTTTTCTTTTCAATACTATTGTTATGTGCTTCAGACATGCTGTCATTTTTATAAAATAATAATGCTTTTAACTCACGACAGGTGGCCATTTGGTTAATTTTAATGAACTCATCCCACTAAATGGTGGTGAAATTTAACTGAGGTGGCGGAAAGAGGACCACGTACATCCAGCTGTCTTCTGGTCCCAAATTGCCCTCAGGCCTTTGCGTTTCCTCCTTTTGAAGCCAGGCCAGTGGGGCCTCAAGGCAGCACTCAGCCATTCCATGCAGTAGCCTCACTGCCCACTTGTTTGCTGTTCCCTCTTCTCCCCTCTGCTCTCAGAGCCAAAGTCCTGCAGAGGTCTAGGTCCCACAGCAGTCATCCAAAGGCAACACCTGGCTGGTGGCAGTTGGCCATAACCTTGGGGGGCCAGGTAGGCACTTCGCATTTACTTGAAGGGTGCTGGTGCCAGTGTGGCTGCTGGGGACCCCCTTCCCTATATTGGGGGCCAGGCCTGCTGTAGTTGGGGCACATGTAGGGATGGAATGGCGTGTAAGAACCATGGTAGGTGGGTGGCAGGTTGGTGTGCGGGTCAGTGCCAGAATCGCTTCCTGTTGGTGCCAATCCTGCACTCCCTGTGGCTGGGCAGAGGGCACGGTGAGGCAAAAGCTATCCTTCTGCAGCCCTTGAAGGGAATGTGGGTTTACGAGGTGGAAATTTGAGGAGCTGATGTGCTTAGATGCTCAGTAATCAAAAAGAAGTTCTCCTTTAGCACTTGAACAGAGTCCTGGAGTCCCTCTGCTATTCCAGGAATAACTCTTTAGCTTCTGCATTCAGGGAAGGTTATGATGTTTGCTGGGGAATTACCGGAGCAGCTTCAGGGAAGCTGGCACGTTGCATAGCACTCAGAGGAGTCGCAGCAATAGCCTTCACTAATGATTGAAGAAGTAATTCCATATTGTAACATTGCTCCAACTGTACTGGTGCGGAGTAGCCAAATACCAGCCCTGGGTATGTGTGTGTGATGGGGGACAGAGTCCCTGTACTTACTTCCTCCTGCTGGTTTTCAAAAATGCACATATCTTTCCTATTATGGAGTGAAAAAAATCAAAACAAACCAATTCACTTAACGGTGTTATAATCTCTAGCTATCATTTTGTTTTTCTACCATTGTTCACAGCAAAGATATATACCAGGAGCCTTAATTTTCATACTATCAGCACTCTTCTTAATCCATTTTAATCTGGTTACTTTTCTAAAAAAGTCAAGAAGACACTGAAATGAAGAATATGATACCTTAGGAAAGGAGCTAGTAAAGGACATGTGGGAGTTCTGGTAATTACAAATATGATAGCCAAAATAAGGGAAATTAAGACACATGGGGACTCCATCCATGAGCTCCAACAGACATCTAATAGGAGTTACAAACAGAGAGAACTGAGTAAAAAGAAGAGCTTAAAAAAAAAGATAACATTTAAAAAAATCTCAGAATGGACAAAATACATGAATGATGAGATTGAAAGGGGCTAGGCTATGAAGCGCCATGCTGAATAATAATTTCTAATGTTTCGCACCAATTATATCTTTGATGAACTTGAGAAGATGAATAAAAAAAGACTAAAAACTATTCAGAGGAGCAACTGTTTATATACAAAGGAAAAGGAATTACATCGGTTTCACACATCTCATCAATAGTACTTAACTGCAAGAAGTTAATGGAAAGCTTTGGTCCTAGAATTGGACCCTGACCAAGAAGACATTTCCAGAAGCTAAAGGAAACCCTAAAATGTGTTTCTCATTTATCCTTTCTGAAAAATTTGTTCAGGGATATGTCAAAAGAAATAAAAATGAATCCAAGAGAAAAAAGGATATAGCATCTAAGAAATATTAAAAGTAATCTAGTAATACAAAATTCTAGGACAATCCAAGTTACAACATGAAACCCAACTTTCCAGAAAGAAAGTCTTCTTGAAGAAAGTGAATTGTATCGCAAAATCTTATCATCAAAGAGTTGTGTGATCTTATTGATAAGACAATTGGTTTTACCACTCACAAGAAAGGACAATTAAAAGCTCTGGGAAAAGTGACCTTTAAAAAAAATCATAATCCAAATATTGAGCAAAGTAAAATGTGACATGATTTTGGGTAATTGATGGAGTGTAAGACAAGTAAATTTATTTGACTTTGATGTTTGGAACATCTTTTTTCCACACTGGCTTAGCTGAGTGTCTGTGGGTGAGCTAATAGTATAATAATACCCATCAAACTGAGAAGGTATCTCGAGACCGAAAAACGAAGCAGACAACTTCATGCAGTAAAGCAAAGAAATTCATTAAAGGGTAACTTACATGCAGGGTGATGGAGCGGGTGGTCGACGACCCAGAGGCATATATAAGGTTTGTCTGTGCTACCTCTCGGTCAAGCCCAAGTTTATACAGGAAGTTCACACAACACAGCGGATAAAGCCAAAAGGGTTACTAAATAAGAAACTAATGTCACTAACTCCAAATGTCTTCTGACGATGAGTACTATCTTTGGTGGTCTTGTGATGCAGGTAGCCAGACTGGTTGTTGCTACACTGGTACTTAATCATTAAGTTCCTTCTTTGCAGTCAGCAAGCTGTTCCTACCTATTGTTCCAACTACCTTACCCTTAGTTATCGTATAACTCTTGTGGGCAAGGTTCACGCAAAAGACATGGCACATGGCAAGGGCTCAAGATGGAGTCAGTTATGCTCACAGTCTCACACTGAGAGTTAGGGTTTCCTAGGAAGTTTAAACGTGATAACCCTTGAAGACACCCAGCACAACACCTCCAATACAGTAGCTGCTCAAACATCAACTTCTTCTTCACTACCTGTGCCTTAACACCTAGGACTACTCTTTGGCAAAACATGTATTTTCAATAAGTAAATAAGACTTCCCAGCTTTATAAATGAGGTTCACATCGTTAAAAAAAATTAAGTTTCCCTTTTGGAGGAAATGACAGCAGCTGAGCCTGATCTATGGAAATCAAATGATCGCATTGGGTGACCTACAAAGTTCTAAAGCATAAACAATATTTAGAGAGAAGATTTTTTGTTTTTCTTTTGATGGGGATCTCTGATGCTCTGAATTCCTTAAAGGAATAATGTAGTAACTGAAAATACAATATTAGAACACAAACACCTGTTTCTTTAAAGGAAAAGCAGTATATCACAACAGACCAAAGTGATACATTTATGATTGCTTGACTTTTTTCTCCCCTTTCTTTATAGCAAAGCATATATTCCCACTGCTTCTGTAGCCGTAGACATTTCAAGGAGATTGGTGTATTTCAATAGGTTTCCTGTCCTTCCTTCAAAAGAAGCCGAGTATATGAAAAATTCTAGGCAGATCATTAAAATTGTAGTAATACTCCAATGTGGAAGATGAAAAGGAAAAACTCTGCCTTATGCTGGATTTATTTTTAGTGCTCAATAGTGTTTTTTGTGTGTGGTACTTGGATCAGGTCACCCCAGAAGGAAAGGATCACATTAACATTGGTGTTTGCAGTGAGATAGATATATTATTTAGTGGGACTGTAACTTTGAATCATAGATGAAAATGAGTGGAGATAATCCTGCATCAAATCCCATTTATTGAAACCAGCTATTTTGGCTAGTGATGTGCCTGACAATTCAATGTAAACTCATCTCTTTTTCAACAATTTATTGCACAATTTTAGATAGCAATCTATTGCCTGATACATGCTGGACCACATGCAGAGTATCTGTCATTTGCCTGAGAGTCTTAGAGTCATGTATTACTCACTTCCACATCAGTAGAACCCTAATTTCTCATCAGAATTTTCTGAAAATGCAAAGTGAGAAGGGATAAATAGCCCATCCACTAATAAGAGGTGGTTAGTTATTGATGGCTTTGTTACCTCAAGCAAATCCTGGAGCTGCTGCCCCTCCTCTTTGTTTCTGCCTAACTTTTTCAATTCTCCCATTTCATTAGAGCCTCACCAGAGTGAGATTTGAGGAATACATAGGTGGCAAAATGTTAGGAAACTAATTTTAATACTTCCAGAGCTTTGGGAAAAGATTGATAAGGAGGAAGTTTTAGAAATGATCTAGAAACTTGAAAATTTCATTTGACTTCATCTACTGTCAGCATTAGTTGAATAGTTTTGAATGTTCATGTAAGAACAATATTTTCACAATGATCATTAAAAAAAGTCACACAACTCAAAATATTAATAGGCACTGTTCTTTTTGTTAATTTTGTGATTTATGGAAAGATACTTATTCTCTTTTGCCCATTTTTTAATAGAGTTATTTTTTTTTTACTATTAAGTTGTTTGAGTTCCTAGTTCCTTGTGTGTTCTAGATATTAATCTTTTGTCAGATGCATAGTTTGCAAATATTTTCTCCTACTCTGTAGGTTGTCTTTTTGCTCGGTTAATTTCTTCTTTTACTGTGCAGAAGATTTTTAGTTTGATGTAATCCCATTTGTTTATTTTTCCTTTTGTTACCTGTGCTTTTGGGGTCGTATTCATAAAGTCTTTGCCAAGTCCTACTTCCTGAAGTTTTTCGCCTGTTTCTTTTAGGGAATTTTATAATTTCAGGACATATATTTAAGTGTTAAGCCCATTTGAATTGATTTTGGTATATATAGAGAGGTATATGGATCTAGTTTCATTCTTCTATGAATGGATGTCCAGTTTTCCCAGCACCGTATATTGAAGAGGCAGTCTTTCTCCCAATGTGTGTTCTTGGTGCCTTTGTGGAAGATCAGTTAGCTATGGGTGTATGGGTTGATTTCTGGGTTCTCAATTCTGTTCCATTGGTTTGGGTGTCTGTTTTTATTTTATGCCAGTACCGTGCTGTTTTGCTAACTATAAATTATGCTATACTACAAATTATACTATAGCTTTGTAGTATAATTTGAAGTCAGGTAGTGTTATGCCTCTGGCTTTATTTTTTTGCTGAGATTGCTTTGGCTATTCAGGGTCTTTTGTTGTTCCATATGAATGTTAGGATTGTTTTCTATTTCTGGGAAGAATGTCATTGGTATTTTGATGGGGATTGTGTTGAATCTGTAGATTGCTTTTGGTAGTATGGACATTTTCAAAGATACTTATCCTCATCCAGTTTTAGTCTCATTTATAAAAACAGCCAGGAAGTAATAGTGTCTACTTCACAGGGTGGTGAGAAGATTAAGTGAGATAGTTAGGAAATGTATGACACCTTTGCATATTAAATATAAGTATAATATTATATATTACATAATTTAAATATTTACAGGATTAGTGAAGAGTAACAATGTATGATCTTTTAGAAACAGAAAGATGCTGAATGTTTGTCTTGTCAAATTTTAATTTAAAGATTTGTTACATGCTCCAAGTTTCAGGTCCAAGCAATTTAAAATTTTAGTACAAGACAAGGTTTCACCAAATTTCTTTCTGGAACTGCAGCATACAATGCTAAAGCTGCTTTAATTTTATTTGCCCTTCCCTTTCTCTTTCCTGCCCATCACAGTATCATTCTTCTTTCTTCTTTCCTCTTGATAGGTGCCCCCTGCAGGTTTGACTGTGAGACCTTGAAATCAATCACCTATTTGTGGAACTGAGTTTTGGAGGAAAGCCCAAAACAGCTCTCGAGAATGCTAATCTTATTTAACCTAAAAATACTAGAATTCTATTAAATATCTTTTATAATCGGCATTGTAAGTCATGGAGAATGATCTCTGAAAAAAAATGTCAAATGTTCTGCAACTGAAGTACCTCATGTTTAAAGCTTTAAAACATGTGAGTATATACCTATATTAACATATTTTTCAAAGGATTTTATTTCTATAATCAATTTCACTAGATTGTTTTCTAGACCAAGTATAACATTTTTATTTGCTTATCCTCTTCTTCTGGAATTTTAATTGGAATGATATTTTCTGTATGTTATTATTTATTTATTTACTTTTGGCCACACAAGTCTTAATACATTTAAAAAGACTAAGATAATAAAAAATATGTTCTCTGACCACAATAAAAGAAGGAAGTTCAGGAAATTCATGAATGTGTGGAAATTAAACAGCACTCTTAATATTTTGCATCTCTCTGCTTCATTCTAGGTAGTTTGTGTGTGTGTGTGTGTGTGTGCTAGTTCACTAATTCTCTCTTCAGCTGTGCTTTATTTTCAGTTTAGCACAGTAATTGAGATTTTAATTTCGACATTATATTTTTCCTTTCTATACATTTTATTTCAAATGTATCAGTCATTTTTAATAGGTGATCTCTGATTTTTACCCTCTATTTTCTCAGTTATTTCGTATGCAGTTGTTCTGCATTTTATAGCTACAACTGCAATCTCTATAGCCCCTCTCTCTTGCAGTCAATGTTGGCTTGCTTTCAGCTATGTTTGGCCATCATATTCTGTGAGTTTCTTGCTTGATCTTCATTGGTGGGTGGGTGTCCTTTGTGCCTGAATTGAAACTTGAGAAACATTCTGTAGAGGCTTTCTTTTTCCCCCCTGCTGATAGTGCCACTACCTTGGGATGATCTAAGCTCCACACGTGAGATATGGCTCTGTTCTGAGACTCATATTGGCTTCCAGATACCTTTGCTACTTCACTAGCTGACCTCCAGCAACTCTGTCCCTCGTGGATGCCCACTACCAGTCCTGGACCAAGAGACTTTCTTTAAAGAGGAAAATGTTACTATTTTTATGAGACTAACAATATTTCAAATAGTATGTTGTTTCCAAGCTTAAGTTGTTCTGTTGAGGGACGTTTCCTTGAACCTCCTTATCAGGTGTATTGTTAGAAGCAGAAATCTGTTATTATATGCCCCCCCCACCCCATGCACACACACACACACACACACACACACACACACATTTCACAAGCAACCCAAGGGTGCTATGCCTTACTGATTGTGAGTATATAGCAGTTGTTTGGGTGAATACATTTTAGAGAAATGACATCTTTCTATATCTATCTATCTATTTGAGAGCTCACTGTTTTACTAATCTTTTAAATTATAATACTATCTGCTAAATCTGGAAAAAAGGTTTTAAGAGAAAAAAGATACTCAATATCAGTTTATTATTTTGCTTCATGACATATATATATATACTCTTTTGCATATACCAAAATTTTCATTTATCTGAAAAAAATGAGTACACAGGATCAAAAAGTAGATGTAAAAAGAATTGATTTCTAGTCACCTCACCAACAACCTGAAGATGCAGATAAGCACCTGTTAGATAAAATAACATCATAGGTAACAGAAAGGATGAAAAAGAACATCTGGAAAAAGGAAAATGAGAAAGATTATTGTATGAAAAATAGGATCATATGAAGGCTTAGACTACTTCTATCAAAACAGCATATTTTCGAGGTATCAGGCCGCCCCACAAAATGGAAAAGTTCAAGAATGTAGATGAACTCTCAGGCCAGCCTTCAGGGAGAGGCAGTGTCCTCCAAGGTGGTCTAGGGTTTACGGACGGACTAAGCATGTAGTGAGCTTCTTTCTAGGAGTCAAGCCAGCTCATATTGAATGGCAGATTGAAAACGTCAGTAAAACTGCTAAAATATTTTACGTTTGAAAATTTACAATATCACTGATGCCTATAAAATAAACACCTCCACAAGCCTTCAATGTAAAAATCTTCTTTTGATTGAAATTAACTTTTCTATTATACTCATAACTTTTGTGCTTTGCTTCAGGGTGGCACACGCTAATATTCTAAGAGGCCTGCCTTCTATTTTAAGTACGTAAAAATTTCAATGACATCATTCAGTGATATAAAAAGAGAGGACTCATAATCTGAGGCCAAATCTTAAAGTTTTTCATTCTCCCAGAATAGGTTCTCAAAATCTATCAAGGTCTTACTTCATGGGAAAGATTATGGCACAACTTTCAAGAAGTTGTCTTTCCAAAGTCTTAATAACCATCATTTTGCAATTGTTTTTATTTTTTAAAATTTTAATGCATGTAATTTTTATTTGATAATATCAGTTGTATAAACTACCAAATGCTATGACCCAAGGAATTTTACAGCGAATAAGACACATGCCCTCTGCCTGTAGTTCACTTACAGTCTGGCAAATCATAGAGAAGCAATTAAGCTGAAAATTTTACGACACCTGATGGGCAAAGAATGGTCTATTTGATTTGTATTTTTGCATTTGACAAGAAAAATGTACATGTAGATAAGGTTATAAAGCCTTCCTATTAAGTTTGAAAGAAGATACAAAAATACTAAGTTAGCAGTTACTTGTGGGTGATGGTATTATATATGTTTCACTTTCTTCTTTTTTGTCTCTTTAAAACATGTTTTCTGTAGTAAACACAAATGATCTGTTAGTAATCCTTAAAATTGATTAGTTTTTAAGCATTCAACAAAGAAACAACGATGACCCTTAGAAGTAGGTGTTCAAGTGTTGTGTTTGAAATTGTGGCTCTAAGACAGACCACGTGCTTTTTGCTGTGGATGCAATGGTAAGTAAGTTATCACAGTCTCACCTTCATGGCATCTAAGGCAATTAAATGAACAAGTGTTATACGTATAGCACTGCGATAGGACAAGTACAGATTTTATGAGCTCAATAATTATAGTAAGAGCTACGTGCCAAGTATTTTAGAAAATGTAATCTTCACGGTAACTCTATTAGAAATGCATAATTATCTATCACCCGCCTTCCCATTTTTGACATATGAGGAAACCGAGACTTAGAGAAAAGTAACTTGCTCAAGATCACACAGTTTTGTGCTTAAGTGTTGTGAGGTCTATAGCCTATTGTCAGATGGTTTGCCAAAGGACAGTGTGTGTGCGTGTGTGTGCGTGTGTGCATGTGTGTATGCATGTGAGTGCGTGTGCACATCTAGGTCTCCATATTATATCAGTGAGGCAAGCTACTGTGCTCATTGTACTTTTCCTTCAAATTTATTGAGGGATTAAAAAAATTCAGAATAAAAGAAAAATTACCCAACTGGTAAGAGTTGGAATTCAAATCCGAATGTATCACCAAAACTCAAATACTTAACACTCTGCTACAGCCATCTTGTTATATGAGATCTTCCTATTCTTTAGGCATATGTATCATTTTATATGAAGAAATAGGAACAACATATATGATGGAATATTAAGTATGCAAACCTACTCAAATGTCCCAATTTCCTTGTAGTCTCAATTAACTATTTTGAAAGTTGGTCAGTAATTTGGACCTTTGGAGAATCCGACTTACAAAACCTACTGTGTATTTCATCTCTGATGTGTGTTCAATTCCACTGATTGATTTATCATTCAACAAGTACTTATTAATCATCAACCATATACTCAGCCCTGTGGTAGGTGTAGTGAATACAGAAAAGTTCAAGTTCAAAATGTTCTCTCCACCTTTTAAAGAGTTTATAGCCTGGCTAAGTAGACATAACACATGTAAATCAAGAATGAACACCACCAACGCAAGCATATGAGCCAAATGTTTGATACAGACTCTAAGTGCTCTAAGATGTAAAAAGAAATCCATGCATCTGGAGTAATCAAAGAATGCTTCACCAAGAAGACAGTCTTAGAATTGCTTAGAAAGATGGTTAAGATTTGAATTTTTGGAAATGGCCATTGCAGATGGGAACACGAGCAATGTCACATGAGTATGTCGTGTTCACGGAACAGTGAGGTAGCCTTGTGGGAAGGGTATACCCTAGAGAGAGTGTATAATAGCAGATATGTCGAATTGGAAGTTATTAATTCTGAGCTGAGTAGTCTATTCTTGTAGGAAAAAAAAAGTTATTGAAGGCTATATCTACTAGAGGTGTGGTGTGATTAAGTTTTCTGTTTGGAAATTTGCATTTTCTACTTTTATTATTGAGGCTCTGTCAGAACTGCTTCTTCTGAGTTGGGTTTTTGTGTTACAATCACAGCTTTTGATAAGGAACTTCCTACGTGAATCAATCTTAGTAAACTTGTTACTGCATTCACTACAGGGATGTTGTCAAATGCCTTGTCTGCTACACCCCCCAGGGACCCTTACATTGGGAACAAGGAACTTTTGTCACAGTTTCTTGATTCCAGGTGGAGGAAGCCACATAGCTTAACACTCCTTACATCTTTTTCCCCCTTGCTCACTCTTCCCTTGGGTAGGAGTGCATTAATCAGATTGGTGATTTAGAAGAACTGAGCATGGGTAGCTTGTCCCTTTCCTCTCCTCTTCTTTTTGGGGGTGAGTCTGCCCACAGACAGAGTATGCACTCAACTGCCCTCTGTCATTCTGGAAGCTTAGTGGTGAAATGTCAGGCCCTGCCTCCTTTGAGGGCTGCTGGGCAGGGATGGATTGAGAGAGTTTATCTAATTCTGGGTTCAGTGTTTAAGCCTAGTTGCCTGAAAGTAAGCCACATTCTCAAACATCAGCTTTATCAGTTATAATCCTGTTTTAGCTTCATTGGCTTACTCATTTGCATTAGTCCATTTCTGTTGCTTATAACAAAATACACAGAACTGGGTAATTTATAAGAAAATGAAATTCATTGGTTATAGTTTTGGAGGCTGGGAAGTTCAAAGTCCAGGGTACAGATCTGGTGAGGGTCTTCTCTGGTGGTGGCTTTACAGCAATGCAGGGGTCTTACATGGCAGAAAATAGTGGAGCAGAGAAAGAGAGAGCTCCTCATGTGCGCTCCTTTTAAAGTCCTCAGAACCAGGCCCACTACACCATTAAACCATCAACTTAATCACCTCTTCAAGGCCCTGCCTTTCAATTACCATAATAGGATTTCCCACCCTCAACAATTACAGTGGGGATTAAGTTTTGGGGGACACTCAATCCAAGGTATCCTTTCTTCTAATTGCTCAGTTGGTACAAAACCTGAGTAAGAAAGAGGGTTATTATTTATTGAGCCTCCTCAGTACCTCATTATCTTCCAAAAGCAATTTTCATATTCTGGACATTAGGAACTATGAAATCTACGTCTCCCATTTCATTCGCTTCATCAGATTGTTCAAAAGCAATTTTTTACTAAATCAGAACATCTGTATATGCCTTTTTTTTTTAGGGTCTGGCTGGTGTGGGGTTCCACACCCTTGACCTTGATGTTGTAACACTGCACTGTAATCAACTGAGTAACCGGCTATCTTTGTATATGCTTTTATAGTCTACGTTTCTGTGTTTTATTCCTCCCTGATATTGTATTTGTATTCTAATTTATATTATCTATAGTTCTGGTTTTTCTTCTCTATAATCAATTATTTTATTACGTGTGCTTTCTGGATGCCACTCAAATCTTTTTGTGGAATGAGCCCAAATTTAAAGCATATGATACTTGCATGACATATTGACAGGACTAAGGGATTGCTGGCTGGATATAGAAGAGGAAGGGCAGAAATTAATTAAGAGTGATTTGAAGTCTCATGTAAGTGACTATAAGAATCACTATGTGATGATGAGACAGATGACAGGTTGTTGGTTTCTTAAATGAACAAGGAAGATCTGAGTAAAATATCCAGGAGATGGGGCTCGAGAGGGGAGCTCAGGAAAATGAAAGAATGAGACAAACTGCTAAAGAATGGATGAAAAGAGAGTGGGGGGAGAGCAGGAGTGAGAGCAAGAGAGAAGAGGGAGAGAGGATAATCCTATGTGACTTTGGAGGAATTTCCATAGTTGGTATAAAGAAAGAAGTGGAACCAGAGCATAAAATGAGAAAGAATCAGACAAAGAGAGAGGAGAAAGTAACGTTCCTGAAGCCCTGGGAAGGAGCTGGGAGTAAAATACAAAGGCTGCATGTTTTGCAAACTGCGAAAGAAAGTTTTAGGAGAATGATGACTGTGAGCCCTTTGCTGGGCAATGAGTGCTTTGAAGCATTTAACTTATCTTTCATTAATTTATTTCCCCATTCCAGTAATATTTATATAACATTTGGTGTAATGCCATATAACTTTTGCTTTGCACATGATAAGCCCTAAATAAAGGATTTGATCGATGAGTCTAGGTATCTGGTATGTTTTGTAGGGTTGTCTTCCTGCAAGGCTGTGTCCCCTAAGTTGGAAGGCTGACTGTGGGGGACAGTATGTGGTTGGGGGTGTCAGCTGGGACTGTATGAGCGGGGAGTGTATAGTCAAGGTGGCCCCTCTCCCCACTGATTAAATAAGCAGCAGTGAATTCTGTGGTCTCCACATTCATGCTAGGAACTCTGCCCTTCCCGGGCATACTGTTCAGTTTGTTCAGAGAGTGGTTCTTCAAATTTAGTCTGGGGGGAAATGCTGCTGCCGCCAGTCACTGTGCACACGTGGGGGTGGAGGCGAGTGGGCTGGGGTGGGGGTGGGGTTGATTGGTGCAGCTGCTCTGTAGACAGTCCCTTGATGGATCACCTGGTTTCTGTCCCCTTCCCACTGATTCTGAGTTTGCAGTCAGCTGCTCTGGAGCTGCAAAGGGAAGAATGGCTTCTACCTCCCCCACCAGCCTTCTCCTCTGCAGTTCTTGACTGCAGCCTGTCCCCTGCCTCTCCCTTTTTCCGTGTGCACAATTTCACCTGCTTTCTACTTTCTAGAACTCATCCAAATCCTTGGTCTGTTAGTGATCACTTCTTCCTCTTGGGGCTGCTATGAATTTATTCCTTTTTTTTTTTTTTTTGGTTATAAATTATTGTTGTTTCAATTGGATCTTTGGAGGGAGGGGTTGTATGTGCATGTGTTTAATTTACTGTCTTGTTTTTTTTTTTTTTTTTTTTTTAATGGCAGCTGGCCAGTACAGTGATCAAATCTTGGACCTTGGTGTTATCAGCACCACACTCTAAGCAACTGAGCTAACCAGCCAGCCTCCTAATCTACAATCTTGAACTGGAAGTCAATTCTCAACTTAAATTGTTGAGACCCCAATTTGTTATTGTTTTCATAGTGGACATCTGAAATTTTTTTATTTCTCAAACTGTGTTTATGATACATAAATTAGGATGACAAATATATTTTCCCTTAAAAATTCATTATTTGTAAAGTCTAAACACAGCTTCTGATCAACAAGAAGTAAACTATGATATCAAACTGAAGGGATACAATTCCAGGCAAAGATATTTTTATTATCTAATAATAGATATTTTTATTATCTAATGCAGCTAGTGCACAGGAAAATATGTTATTAACATCAAGAACTGATTTAGACTCTTCAAATATTTATTACATAGTCATTATGTCTCATGCACTGTGCTAGATTCTGGGTATATTGGTGAACAAAATAGATGCCTGCCCTCATAGCATCACAGACTAGTGGGAGAGAAAGGCATTAAAGACACACAAGTATAAATCAGATTGTGATAAGCCCTTTAAAGGAAAAGCATAGGTGGCTATAAGGAAGTATAATAAGGGGAGCCTAATTTAGTTTGGAGGGTCAGAAAAAGTTCTCTTTAGGAAAGTGACATTTAAGCAGAAGCCCAAGAGATTAGCTAAACAGAATAGCAGAGGGAGTATTGTGGGCATTAGTGGCAGAGAGTGGCTCAAGATGAGGCCGAAGAGATGGGCAGAGAACAGATCAAAATCACGCATCTTGGATTTTATCCTAAGAGCTTTCAAAAGTTTATGCTTGGCATTGACTTAATCTGGTTCGTACTTTTAAAGGTTTGCTCTTTTTAGTTTTGGTGAAGAACAAATTGGCAGGTGGTACAGTTGTAGTAGCAGAGGTGAGAAATGATGGAGGTATGCTGGAAAACGGCAGCGGGCATTAAAGGGGTGGGTGAATTTGAGATATATATTGTGCGTTGAATTGACAGGACTCAGGAATGGTTGGGGTGGCTTTAGCAAGGGCAGTTGTTGCAGATGATTTCTAGATTTCTATTTTGGCAGCTGGTGAGACTGAGGCGCGATTTACTGAGATGGAGAATATAGAATAAGGATGAGTTTTGGGGAGAGAAAGTAAGAGTTCAGCTTCTAATTTTTACTTGTGAGGGAGACAGATCCAAGTGGAAATGTCAAGTAGACAGTTGGATGTGTGGATCTGGATCTCAGAAAAGCGATCTTGGCTAGAGATATTAATGTGTGAATTGTCACCACATAGATGGTATTTAATGCCACAGGCATGGAAGACATCAGGGACAGAGAAGAGAAAAAGAGGAGGGCCCAAGACTAATCCCTGAAGAGCCTCAAAATTCAGAGGTTGAATGGAAAAGGAGAAGCTGGTTTGAGGATTTGAAAAGATCTAGAGAGATAGAAGAAAAACCACATGAGTTGATATCAAGGTTTCCAAGGGAAGAAAATATTTCAAGAAGGGAGAAATAAGTGGTAACCCCTTAAAATACTCCTCAGGGAGCTTCTGAGTTGAAGGATCCACATTACCTGTTTCTGGTAAAGGTCTAAGGTAGAGGTGAAAACACGTTCTGACATCAGGGGGAGAGATTCTGGGAGTGGAGCTGGGCAGAGGGCGGTCTGTCTTGGGATTGTGTGTCACTGGTCGGCAGGATAACAAGCAAAGAAAATGTGTTTCAAGGATCCAACTTATCCAGTGCCTTTTCCTCCTTATTTTAATCCATTTCTGTTGCTTATAACAAAATACCTGAAGGTAGGTGATTTATAAAGAAAATGAAATTTATTGCTTATAGTTCTGACGCTGGGAAGTCCAAAGTCCATCTGGTGGTGATGACAGTGACCCAGGGGTCTCACATTTTAAGGTGATGGAAGCACAGAGAGAGCAGAGAGAGAGAGAGACAGACAGACTCTCCTCTCCTTTTAAAGCTGTCAGAACCATGGCCCTGCCCACTGTTTTTAATCCATTCACTACTGCATGGTCCTACAATCCAATCACCTCTTCAAGGCCCCACCTTTCAATTACCATAATAGGATTTCCTACGCTCTTAACAGTTGCAGTGGGGGCTAAGTTTCTAATACATAAAATTTGGGGGACTCAATTCAAGCTTCAGTGTATTTTGGAGGTACATAATTCAATCCACTATATTCTGCCCTTGCCCCCCCCAAATTCATGTTCTTTTCACATACAAATACATTCATTTCATCCCCAAAGCCTTAGCTTGTTTCAGTTCAAAAGGCCAAAGTTCAAAGTCCAATCTGTGAAATCAATATGTTACCTACTTCCAAGACACAGTGGTGGGACAAACATAGGGCACATATTCTCATTCAGAAAGGGAGAAAAAGGCCAAAAGAAAGGGGAAATAGGTCCCAAACAAGTCCAAAACCCAGTAGGGGAGGTGTTAAATCTCAAATCTGGTCGATCATGTACCTTGACTCCATGTTCAATGTCCTCTGCATGCTGGTATGAGGGTTGAGCCCCCAAGTCCTTGGGCAGCTCTGCTCCAGTGGTTTTCCTGGTCTGAGGCCATACTTCAGCTCTCCCAGGCTGGGGTTGTACACTGGTAGCTCTGCAATTCTGGGGTCTCCATGGTGGTCCCATTCACATGGCTCCACTAGGCATGGTGCTGATGAGGTTTCTCTGCTGCAACTCTGGCATTGCAGTAGTGAAGACTCTATGTGGCAAATCCGCCCCTGTGACAGATCTTGTCCTGGGCCCCTATGTCTTTTGAATCTTGGAGGTTCCCAAGACTTCCCAGCTCTGGCATTCTGTGAGCCTGCCCCAGGGGTCTCATATGGTAAGATGGTGGAAGCAGAGAGAGAGCAGAGAGAGGAAGACAGACTTTCCTCTTCTTTTAAAGCCCTCAGAACCACACCCCTGACCACCATTATTAATCCATTCACTACTGCACAGTCCTACAATCCAATCATCTCTTCAAGGCTCCACCTTTCAATTACCATAATAGGATTTCTCACCCTCTTAACAGTTGCAGTGGGGGCTAAGTTTTTAATACATAAAAGTTGGGGGACACAATTCAAGCTTCAGTGCATTTGGGGGGACATAATTCAATCCACTACACCTCTCAAACATCTTTGCATCATAATCTCAAGAACTATTATGCTAATGTAGTACTTCAAAAATCATTGTGAAGGCAACATCATTGAAGAATTTCTCAAAGAGCGTATTTTCTCCTTCTATTCCTGTCCAGCTATGATGTTCTGGACTAAGGATACCAGGGTCAGAACAACAGGAATAGTTAATACGAGTAGTTTCAGGGAAACGGAAGTTCATTTTAAACTCAAGTTTTCTGACTAGCAATCTATCTTATGCAGATCACTCAGATAAGAACTCAAGTCCTTGACAATGTGGAACTGAACATTAATTGAAAATTGAATACCAACTTCTGTTGAGTTCTTCTTCCCCTGCCAGCTTAACACACCGATGAAGGTGAGATCGTAAAGTGTTGAGACCATTTCTTGCATTCAGGTTTTCAGATCAGCTTTGCAACCAAAGACTGCATTTCTTCTCTTTTTTTTTTTTGTCTTTTTGTGACCGGCTGCACCGCGCTCAGCCAGTGAGCGCACTGGCCATCCTTATATAGGATCCGAACCCACGGCGGGAGCACTGCTGCGCTCCCAGCACCGCACTCTCCTGAGTGCGCCACGGGGTCGGCCCCAAAGTCTGCATTTCTAAGTGTTTTGAAGTTCCCAAGTGTGAGAGAAAATATTAGGTTGAACCACATAAAATTGTCAATTGTTTTGTAAAAAATGATCAAACATAGGCAATCTCATGTGATTCAATGTAATACTTGATATGTGACTAGCAGTTTATTTCAGATATGGCTCTTTGTTGTTCAAATAGTCTCTCTTAGTTATTGTGAGCTATGGTAAATTAACTTGCACTAAATTTAATTTTACTTTGTGGCACTGGATATGCTATATTGAATTTTTATCTCCTTATATACTTTGTGAAATGGCTACAGACAGCTCTAAGAAAGGAACTTAAACTAGAATACAGTAAAAAGTTTTCAAGTTTTACTTGTTCTCTTTTAGGCATTTCCCTATATGTAGGATTTAAATGGATGGAATTTTGTAGAAGCTCATCCTGTGCCTCAGAGCTATTTTCTAGTATGTTCTTGAGAGTGAAAGAAGCAGCCCAAGAAGATTCCCTTGGCTGTCCTGAAAGATGGTAACTGTCCTTTTATTACTTTTTTCAGACCAGATGGTCTTTAGCTATTTTATGAGGAATTTCTTAAGAGCGAATTTCCAGTGCTTAATGGTGGTCTACTGTAAGGTTTTGCATTCTTGTCAGAATCAGCTGTCATATAGTTGAATTTGTTTTTAAACTTAAGTGAAGCTAAAATTGTTTTTATGGCTGCCAGTTTGGTAATTTTTTTATTGTGAATAGATTCAGTGTTTATTAGATTAGACTTAGATTTTACGTATGAATGGATATACACATAAAAGAAAGAATTCAGAGTTTCATTATTTCTGTAAATAAGTAAGTGGCATTCTAATTCACAGAGTTTGAGTTATTTTTGCTTGTGTGCATGTTTTAAATTTGAAAGACTATCATTGGGAAATAAGTTGATATTGAAGCGGGCAAGGACCTATTATTTCCTTGCTCCTAATATAGGCAAAACATTTGAAAAGACATAGATTTAGAGTCCTTGGACTATTCTACAATGTACAGATTCTAAAATGATGGACACAATTGCATTTTCTTGAGATCATAACACAAAAAAGAATAAAGGAAATCAAAGCGCTCTATAATTATATTACCAAGAAATAAATTCTATTCCTGTGTTTTGTTTCCACATATGTAACAGAATGTGATCACTTAGATTGTCTTTATTTATTTTTCTTTGCTTTGTTGTTAATAAAAGATACTATGTGAATATTTCTTCTTATTTTCTGGAAGGGGTTGAAGATGAAATTTTCCCTTCACTCAAGAAAAGGAAAATTATTTTTTAGAATTGTTAAAGGTATGAATTTAATGGGGCTTCTGGGTTTCTTCCCAAGGAAAAAGAAGTGTGAGTGAGTTTTCTTCCCAAGGAAAAAAAGAGAGTGAGTTTTTTTTTTTTTTTTTTGTCGTTTTTTTTTTTTTCGTGACCGGCACTCAGCCAGTGAGTGCACCAGTCATTCTTATATAGGATCCGAACCCGCGGCGGGAGCGTCACTGCGCTCCCAGCGCAGCACTCTACCAAGTGCCCCACGGGCTCGGCCCAAGAGAGTGAGTTTTGAAGAGGAATGGAATGGCACCGGAGGAAGCCTGAAGAGATGCAGGATGGCTGAGGAGCTTGCAGCATGGGGTGGGCATGGAGAAGGGAAGAGCAGTAACCCAAGGGCACCTGATAGGATGGGAGCCGATTGCAGAAAGTTTGTCCAAGATGACAGGGCTTGATTCCTGAGAAGTGACAGATGAGTGGGCCAGGACATGCACTGGAACTGAGTTGCAGCCTCCCCTGGTCTCCCATAGTCCACAGCGAGGGTGTGGTCTCTTTTTCTTTCCAGTGGGACCAGAGAGGGGCCTGCATTCTATTTGTATTTAGCACATCACTCATTGACTGCCCAGCAGAAGTGATTTTGTACAAGCCACAAGACTTCTTGGCCCCTGTTTGAGTGTCCCAGGCAGAAATCCCTCCAACTATGGCCTGGGAATCTTTCTTAGTTTGGTTTCTCCTAGAAGTAAATCATGAGATAAAGATTAGAGTGCAAGTATTATTTAAGTATAAGTTTATTTGGGGATAATCTTAGGATACCCTGGTAAGAGGGTGGGGGTTGAAACAGGAGAGAGATGACAACCGATGAAGGGATCACAATCAAACAAGTTCTGTGCCTAAATGAACTCACTGTAAAACTCCAGGACACTGTGCAAAACGTGCGTCTCAGTTATCTCCCCTAAGGCCAAAGGAGCTGTGGTATTTATACCCCAATTCCCTTCCATCATTGGTTGAATGCTGCTCCTAGGGGGGGTTAATTCTCTGGCACTTCTGACCTGCCAAGTGTGTGGGCAGAGGCTCTGGCCACCGGAAAGAGCCACCGGACAGTTGGAAGTCAGCTTTGTGCACTACCGTGGTAAAGCCTGAGGGTATATCGGTGGGGAACTGACAACACTGGCCACAGTCTGCCCCTTACAGTGTTCAGATCCACTCATGCCCCACGATAAATTAATTTCATCCTGTCATTGATTCATGGTGGTGTCCAGTCACCGATTTTAAATATATATGTGTGTGTGTGTGTGTGTACGTGTGTATATCGTAACACGCACATATACACATAAATATATATATATGTGTGTGCATGAATATATTCTAAATATATATGTGTATGTATATATATATACACACAATCTTCATATAACTTAATTGTGATGTCTGGATTTGCCTCACCCAGTCCTGAATATATTGTTTCCCTTGTACGATGGACTGCTGCTATGCCCCCTTGAACTATTGATTTCCAGACAATACACAGCTCAGGATAGGCAGTTTGGGATACATAGTCACTTGATATCCCATGGTTAGGCACCCAGTCTCTGTTAGGGCCCAGGGGCATGCTAGAAGCTACTTTTTTGCAGAGTGAATAGGTCTCTGCTGTGAAGTTTTCCTTCCTGGCTCCAGAATCCAACATTAGCATTTTGAGTCTTTATAGGGCTGTCAGAGAATCTATCATAAAGCATAGCCCCGTAGAATCTGCCAGGTAATATGTCCCAAGTGGCAGGTCTATTAGTGCCATAGTCCATTATTTCCAGAATCCAAAGGAGTTTGTCAAATGTCATGCCTCTTTATTAGTGATGGAAGTGAAAGAGAAATAATTCGTCCTTCACCTTGGAGGGGATGCCCTGGCACTCCCCCAACTTCTCTACCCCTAAAAAGTTTTCCAGTGGGTCAGTCTTCTGTCTTCTCAGGGTATCCAGAGGACTCACTACTCTTCCCAATTTCGATTACCATAGTGTCAGCAATATAGTGGATTTGCATGATGTTCTATAAAATGTTTGGGTGATCAAGGTCCTTTTGGACTATATTGTTACCAGGAGCAGGTGAGTTAACATAGTCCTGGGACAAGACCATGTATGTGTGCTGCTGTCTATTCCACGTGAAGGGAAACCACTTCTGATATTCTTTTTGGTGGGGAAATGAGAAGAACTCCTTTTACAAATTAATAGGTGCATACCATATTCCAGAGACTGTGTTAATTTCTTCTAGTAAAGATACCGCACATCAAACAGTGCTGCAGTTAACTAAGGCTACTACTTAGTTAAATGTACTATAATTCACTATCATTTCCCATGACCCATGTGGGTTTTATAGGGACTAGACTGGTAAAATCAAGAGGCATTTGTTGAGGGCCACCATCCTGCATTTTTTAAGATTTTGAGAGTGACTTTAATCTGCCGTTTCTTTCAGGATGTAGTATTGCTTTAACTTACAGTCTTGTATAGGGGAAGAAAACTATTTAGAGATTTCAGGTTGCCTTTCCTACCATTGTGGCACTTATTCCATAGGTTAAAGAACCAAGGTGAGGGTTATGCCAGCTTCTAAATGTGTCTATCCTAATGATGCATTGAGGGACTGGGAAAATGACCACAAGAGGGTTCATGACCTATAAGAAAAACTTGATTCAGACCTCCATTTATAACCTTACCTCTGTAGGCTTCCCTTTTAACAGTGGGACTCTGATAGTGTTTTGAGTCTCCTAATAGTGTCACCTCAGACCCTGTAGGCAACAGTCCTCAAATAGTATGGGTATTGCCTTTATTCTAATAAACAGCCATGGATCTCCTTGGAGATGGATTGGGGAAATTGCTACTACTTACACTTGCTATGGTGTCACAGTCTCTTTCCTTAAAGTGTCTCAGGATCTTCTTCCATTAGTGGTCTTGTCTGAGAATCAGCTCAGGTCTGGAAACTATCTCACCACCCAGAGGGACTCCATGATCTGTGGCAATAGCTTTGTGACTTGGGATTCTCTGATGCCCTTTTAGCCTTGTTGCTGTTATGATGATTACATTTACCTTGCCTCTGATTGTTAAGTATTGCAGTCTGGCCTCTGCAATTCCAGAATCCCATCATCCCCATTGCAACTAGGGAGCCCAGTTGCACAGAATTGTCCTTACCATCGATTCTGACTTACAGAGAACAGCCAGAGCTAAATTCTTCAATAATGCCCATGTACTCCTCACTAGCACATTCTTATTTGGTTAGTGAAGGGAATGTTCTCTGGCCTCCTGAACATAAACAGCTGGTTGGATCTCTGACGCTATGTAATACACACATTCTAGCTTGCCTACCTTTCTGAGTCTTGGCTCCTTCCTCAATACTCTGCCACGGTGTTTCTGGCATCCCATCATTTAGTGTGAAATCATCTTTTTTCCTATTCAAGGAGTTATTCTAGCAAGGTATTAGGATCAATTTTAGGGGTATTTGCCAGGATGCTCAGTGCCTGGAGAGTTCCCCTCTATTAAAAAAAATCTTTCTTTATCCAAACATTGTATTCCATCTCCTTTGTTCAGTATCATCAAGATCCATTCTCAGGCATATTTGCCTAGTTTCTTCTATTATATGGTAGGCAGGTCCTGGGTAGTAGCCAGGTTTTGATTGAAAATCCCTTTCCTCTAATAGCAGGGATCCTAGTCTGATCGTGCTAACATTTGACCCTAGTAATTGGCCTGCAAGCAACCTGGGAGGTGGGGGCAACTCTTGACTCCTCAAGCCAGCATTATCTGCCATAGGCGAGGCATCTGTCACAGGTGAGGATTTTGTGTGGTGTGTAGATAAGAGAAGCTGCTATCTTTTAACAGGGGAATTGGATAACTTCTGATGGCCCAGAAGGGAACCTGGGGATTCATGTTTTTCAAGTGTATCTAACCAGGTGTCCCCACCTAGTTTTCTGAATCCCATTCCTTCACTATCCAGGTACTTTCCTAGACTTGCTGGGATTCTGAAGTCAGCATTTTATTGTAACTGCCAATCTCACTTTAAGGATTCAGGCTTGATATTCAGCAGTTGACCTTTCAGTTGCAAGAGTTAAGGGTCTCTAAATGCTATCATGAAGGCCTTATTTCAGTTTTCACACTGTGTTCTAATTGGATGACATGAGCCTCAGTGTTTTTCCTTTGTGCATCAATGACATTTAACAACAACCAACTAGTCAACAAATCTCACAGTCCTAATAATATCTCAAATTCTATCGATATTGCATAAGCTAGTGCGTCCCCTTCCACTTTAATCCCATCCTAATACAACACAGTTTAGGGTCTTTGCAATTCTGTTACCACAGTAACCACAAGTTATCATTCCCCACAATTGACCACAGTCCAATTCCAGAATCCATTATAAAGATTTGCTTTCTAGAACCATTTCTATTACCAGGTGTCTGAATGTGAGTTTCCATAAAAACATACTACAAGACAAAGATTTGATGTGACTAGTTATTTTGGGGTGACCTTAGGAAACCACAATAAAGGTTGAATTATCCAGACAGCTTTGTGGGTAACTGAAGTTTAATTGTGCAGGGGAAACACAAGGAGTCAGTACAGAATGGGTCTTAGAGTTAGCTCACCGGAGGGGCAAGAAAGCTGGAATACTTACGCAACAACACTGGTAAGTCATTGGATGAAGACTGGTAGGCAGAAAGGTTTTAACTGTTGGCTGCTTCCAGCCTGCTCTAGGTGCAGGCAGAGCAGGCTCTGAACACTGGAGGAAGCCCTAAGGCAGTTGGAAGGGGTCTTACACCCTGCAATTGTAAGACTGGAGGAGAGGCGTGCTGATGGTGTCTGCTCCAGGACTCAGTAACTCAGCGGAGGATGCAGGGTGCCTCATGGGCTTGTGTGTCCCATGCATTTTGGGGGTGTCCAAACTCAATAAGTTTGAGAACCCTAAGCTGGGGCTTGGCTAGACTGTGTTATGTATTCTTGTATATGCTGCATGTACAATTTTGTGCCCTTTTTTCTTACTTAACATTATATGAGGGTACTTCAAAATGTTCATGGAAAGATTTGTATTATCTTTTAATTCTATTTTCCGCCAACCTTTGTATAGTACCTTTGTATAGTAAGCACAATCATATTACATTAAATTTTATCAAAAACATGCTTTTTAGGTGCCATTAGAAGTTTCACTTAGAAGGCAAGTTACCTTTCTATATTGACAACTTTCAGAAATTAAAAAGCATTAAAAATGTTGACATTTTTATGGCAATATATAGATATAGTTTTGAATCTGTAAGCTTACAGTGTGTCCTGTATTTAAAGAAATGCAAAATAAAAACCGATGTGTGGATTTAGTAGGTATGTAACTTCCAGTCGAGGAATGTTCCCTTCACTACCCGCTAGGGTTTGCAGCTTGCTCTCTTGCTAACAGAGGCACCAGCTGTCTGAGAGTGCTCCTGAAGGGCAAATTGCTTCCTATTAAATGCCTCGATTCCTTGCATGGAGTAGTACTTACAAAATAATTGCTTCGGGGATCTCAAAGCACTCAGCCCTAATGCATTCTTCTGGCATCTTCTGGAGTAGTCACAGAACTTATGACTGAAACACTAAAAGAGTGATTTAAAACATAGGAAGTAAAAATGTATGAGTAGACTAGGATCAAGAAGTGTGAAAGTTTTGTGACCCTACACACAATGTGCCAGATGATGTATTTTTATGTGTGCGTAACTGGGATTCTCTAATTTCTTATAAGTGGATTTGGGGTGGGGTGGTGTTGCCAGATAGCTGTAGACAGGTTGGGGAGGATTATAGGATAAACAGTTCACAGCATACGTGACATTGCAGAACTCTTTTTTTTTTTTTTTTTTTTTTTTTTTGTCGTTTTTTCGTGACCGGCACTCGGCCAGTGAGTGCACCGGTCAGTCCTATATAGGATCCGAACCCGCGGCGGGAGCGTCGCCGCGCTGCCAGCGCAGCACTCTACCAAGTGCGCCACGGGCTCAGCCCTGCAGAACTCTTAAAAACTTAATTTTTCAAAAAAGCTGGCCAACGAAGAGGGATTTGTATAATGCACATGAGGCAGCATTGCACGTGTGTATGCTATATGCACCGAGTGGGCTGGACTCATGTGGGCAAACATCAAATAACTTGATTTGTTTAGAAATGTCTGTTATACAGGCACAGTGACTCTTCCCTATCCCTGATTCCTGCGTGATGTTTCCAGCAGGTTTCCTAGTTTTTAAGAAGCTTCTTTGAAACAAATCAATAATCCCCCTGTTTTTGCATTAAAATCCCAGTTGGGTCTAATAATCATGTAATTTCTGTTTAGTCCAGTGCTGTGTGACATCTGCCAATTTTTTTCACCTTCATCGTTCACAGCTCAATTCTGCTTTATATGCTTGTGAGCCTGCAGTGGGAGAGGTGACTGTGGTCAGCTTCTCGCTCCTTCCCCCTGCCCAGCCAGAGAGCAGATCAGGAGGAAAGGCTCGGTTTTATATGGCTCATGCAGCTGCAGTTTGGCTTAATTCCCTCTGGATTTTGTGCTTGTGCTATTGCTGGTTTTTTCTCTCTTCCAGCTGTGGCTGTCTTCCCTGTAGTTTCCAGGATGTGGACATGCCTGGGAAGAATGACTCTCTCCACCAACCCCCAACTCCCTGTTTTTGGCTTCTGGTGTGCTGCAATGCACAGACCCTTTCTCCTATTGAGGCCTCTGTCCTTCCAGGTGGTCCAGAGGCAAATTCTTTCAAAGCGGCCACAGGTCTGCTCCCTGCAACAGTGGAGTCCACATCTGGTCTCTTGAAAAAACTAACCCTTTCCTACATCAATAGTGGAGCAGCTCACTCTCAATGCAGCAAGCACCCTCTCTTCAGACTGCCGTCTTTTTCCTTTCATCTTTCCTGGTGGGGCTGAATTACCTGTTTTTACTGTTCAAAGTTGAGGGAACACATGTCAAACTTTTCTAACGTCCCCACGAAGTTTTTCTCAAGTGGCTTAAGGTAACAGGGACTCATCCCCACCCCACTCCCAAGAAAAGGAGAGGAGAAATGCTGTGGAAACCCAGCGGTTCTCTATAAAGAAAGCACTTCCTCCAACCTCTTCACTCTACACTCTTGAGGTATGAGATAGGCTAACTCAGACAGAGCTGGTTTTTGCTTTCTGGGCATGCTCTACACTGGTGCTCAAGAATCTCACTTCAGGTTTGGTGGTACTTGGGCCTTATATTTTTCTAGATCAGTTGCAACCGAGGCATGTCTAATTTGACCATGTCGTTTTCTGTGTCTTGGTGTTAGATGGATGTAAGTTTGAATACAGGCTCTCCTGCTTGTAGCTGAGAAACCTTGGGCAAGGAACTGTGTCTTTTTCAGCTTCAGTTCTTACTATTTATGTCAAAAGGGGAAATAATCCCCCTCAGATATATGTTTGTTGTGAGGAATGGAACAGAGGAAATGCTCAGTGTGAAGGCGCTCATAAGATCATGATGATGATGATGGTGGTGGTGGTGGTTAGGTTCTTTTAGGTTCCTGAGTATCTTTTCACCTTCACCTACTGGCAAGAGAAAGCTAGAGCCATTGATTAGATCTCCTGCCTACGGTCATTCCCCAGCTCCCTACTTCTAGTGGTGGAAGGGTGCAATCCTGGGCATTGGCAGGAAGGCATTCCTAAGCATTCTCATCCCTCAATAGAATCCTGGGAAGAGGTGAAAAGGAGTAGGATATAGTCACAATCTATTATTCATTTCTCTAGTTATTCCCCTTAGACATCCATTGGAACTGAAGTGTTGGAGGACTTGGCTTTACTGTCTCCGCTCCCTGGTCATCCATTTTTTCTCCAGCCTCTCTGACCAATCAGGGAGGGGTTCAAGGAAACCTTGGTTGGTGGCAGGGTGCCAGGTAGTCTTCGCCTGCAGGAAAATTTGATGTGGCAGCTATTTTACTTACTGTCCTTGCGGTTACCTTGCATATGCCAAAGAAAAGAGATTTGTAAATAAGTGCGAGGAGCTGATAGCAAAAATTTGAGACCACACCGCAGTGTTTCTAATCCTATTATGGGGCACTGATTTAGTACTGGCTCACAGAAATGGAGGCTACCTTGAGTACTGAATTACCATGTCCTCAGGGCATTCTTTGGCATTCTACCCAGGCCACTAACCAAGTCTTCTATGCTTCATTTATGGGATCTGACACTATCAGAGACTCCAGCAGTATAGCTGCAGGCTCTAGTAAACTCCTAAATTAAAAGTCAACCCAGTCAAGGATATTTTGATGTCCAGGGATTTGCATGCAACAGCTCCCATTAGGATTAGTGCCCAAGTAACTTCTGACTTAACTAAAATAAATGCAGATCCTTCTATCCTAGTTTTACATTTTTGCACAGGAGTTTTTAAAGCTGAGATGAAATCTCCATGTAGGTCAATCACTCTAAGAATGCTTCATTTTTGTGCAGGAAGCATATTACATATGTAAGGCACTAGTCTGCAGAAAGCATAAAAATACTAAACTGAAAATAAACTATTCACTTTGGTTTTGTGCTTTTTACTCCATATTTCCAAACAGTCCAGCTAACATAGAGCCATTGAGGAAAGAGGAGGGGGAAAATTTGTCAGTGAAACAGTCACTAATAGAATCAAGGTTGCCAGAAAGGGGCTTTTTGTCAACTTCTTAGTTCATAGATGCATAGGTGACTGATCAGAAGCCACCAAACATTTAATTGTAGTGTACTTTGGTGGCATAAGTTGATATTATACCAATGTGTTGTTTTTAATATTGTACTTTTCAGAGTGATGCAACCAACTTTTCAGAGTGATGAAGTTTTTATTGGTTCATTTTTTCACCCTCATCCATGACATGCAATTTAGGGTAGAGTATTGTCCCAGTTACTCATGGTGATGTGTAATCAATGTGCTCAGCAGCCATTCAGTCATGTGTAGGAAAACTGTATTTAGAGTCTTTGATCTTACAATATTTGGTCAGCTAGCAATTTGCTGAAATGGTTAGAAGAAAAAAAGCAAAAACAGAAGTAGAAGCAGGCATTCTGAAAAAAAGCTATTGTTCTTTGTTGGCACTTTTCTTATACCAGATTCTTTATTTATACTATGTTGCACTTAGAAAAGGTGAATGGTTGACAATGTGACTTAGCAGAAGTTCCATTGCTTAAAATTTTATCTATCAGAGAAACAAGTCATTTCTTTGTAATATTCTGTTACTGCAATTCATGGCATTTGATAAAAAAAAATCCACTTTTATAACATAGAATCACAAAACAAGTGTTTTTATGAGGCTAAGGCACACTGCTAATGAAGACCCCCAACATGAGGTTAAACATTGAACCAGAAAATTTTAGAACTGGAAGGAATCTCAGCGAACATCTATGCAAAACCTCTCCTTAACGTTGTCCCCATTCTGTCAAGAAGAAAACTGATACCCAAAGAGATGAGTGGCTGTCCCAGTTCACAGCGCAAGGTGATAGAATACTCTCTGATGCCTATGGCTTTCTGATTCATTTTATCTAATGGTAGAATTTTAGGACTGCAATGAACCAAGCCAGTATATAAATATTTTGTGGGACAGGGTGGGATGAAGAGAGGCACACTTTTTCTGAAGTTCTTGTGCAGAACTAAATAAAATAGCCAAGAAAACCCTGAAAAAGAAAAGCAATGGCGGGGGTAAGGAAAGGTGGGAAAAATTAACCCTACCAGATCTAAAATATATCACAAAGCTTCAATAATTAAAACATGTGGTACTGTTTAATATATAAACCAATGGAACATACCAGATCCAAATGTATATAGAAATTTAGTGTGTGATAAAGGAATCTCACATAAATAGAGAAAAAGTAGCCTATTTAATAATGTTGAGATAATTGGTCAGCCATCTGAAATATAATAAAGAATTGAATGTAAAAAAAAGAAACCTTAAACGTTGTAGGAGGAAAAAAAAAATGGTGAATTCCTTTAGAACCTTGGTTTGGAGAAGGACTTTCTAACTATGACACAAAATCTGGAGGCCATATAGGAAAAGATTGATAAACTCAAATATGTAAAATAAAAAAATTCTTTATGAAGGAGACTATTAAGGGGATCAAAAGACAAACAAAAAATTAGGGAAAATATTAGCATCCCATATCACAGATAAAAGACTAATATTCCTAATATATAAGAAATCCTGGATGATATAAAAAGACCAATTCAGTAGAAAACTAGTCAAAAGGTATGAACAAAGATTATATAGTAAAAGAAGTAAAAATGACTCAAGCATGTTAAAAAGATGTATGTCATTTGCATTAAGTGAAATGCAAATTATACATCCACTGAAACATAGTTTTGTAATTTACTGAATTTACAAAACTTCTAAAGTTCAATAACACACTTGTATTGGTGAGGCTGTGGGAAAACAATCACTCTCCAAACAAATGCTTTCTTCAATTGACAGTGGGGAATTTAGGGCAATTTAGGCAGATCTCTCACAATTGCAAATGCATATATACTCTCTGCCCCTTTGAGTAATTTTGCTTGTGTGTTCTTTTATGCATACTCTTGCTCAAAGTACACAGGGATTATATGTGCATAAATCATTATATATATCTGTATCTATCATCTGTCTATTTATCTAAATGTTTTTAAAGGATATTCACTTGTGAGTAATAGTAAAAGTGTGGGAATAAGCTGAATGTCCACCAGTAAGTGACTGGTTAAATAAACCATGGTATGAATATGAAATGGGGCTGAGAAAAAAACGATGAAGAAGCCCTTTGTATACTGAAATGGAAAACTCTTAAGAAATAGTCAAGGGAAAAAAGCAGGGTGGAGAGCACTGCCTATAGTAGGCTACATTTTTTACTTTTGTAAATCATGGGAGAAAGAATATATATAGTATTGCTTTGCTTATGTATAAAGAAACTTTGGAATTATTCACTAGGAAGTAATTATAGTGGTTACCTATGATTGGTGGTAGTGGATTAGGAGGTAGGAGAATGGGGAAAGGAAAAGAAAGAAATCTTTTCACTGCATACCTTTATATAAAGATAAAGAACACGGGAATGTATCACCTTTTCAAATAATTAAATATAAAAAAGAAGAAAAATATTAGAAGACAAAAATGAATACCATTGACCTTCTATATCACTCAGGGTTCCAACAGAGGGACAGAATTGTAGGATATATTTGAAGAGTTTTATTGCAAGAAGTTGGCTTTGTGACTGTGGGGGCTGGCTAGGCGAGTCCAAAATCTGTACACCAAGCCATCAGGAAGTGCTGGCTGGAAACTCTGTGGTAGGAACTGATGCCATGGAATTTCTTCTTCCTCAAAGAAACCTCTCAGTTCGGCTCTTAAAACCATTCAACTGATTGGATCAGGCCACCAGATGATGGAGGATAATCTCCTTTACTTAGTCAGCTGATTATAGATGTTAACCATATCTACAAAATACCTTCACAGCAATATCTAGATTAGTGTTTGACTGAATAACTGGGGACTCAAGCCTAACCAAGTTGACACATAGAACTGACCGTCTCACCCTCCCTCTGAAATCCACTTTGGGATTAGAGAAATGGTAAGGTTTGGGAATAAGGCAGCATATGTAGAATGAAACAGAAAAACAGATCGCTTTTCCTGGATTTTCTGAGATAATCCTAAGGTCAAATATATGTTATTGTATCTATGATGACTTTGATTGGAAGACACACCATTATTTTTTGTAGTTCTAATAAAGAAAAAATAATGCCACCTGTTAAACTGAGATGCTATTATTAATTGCAAGACATATCCTTATTTCAGTGATGTTAAAATAATTATGTGCACAATCAACTCTGTATCTGCAAGTTCCACATCTGCAAATTTACCAACTATGGGTCAAAAATATTTGAAAAAAGAGCAATAAAATAATAATACAATAAAAATAATGAAAATAAAAACAATACTGTATAACACCTATTTATATAGCATTTACATTGTGTTAAGTATTATAAATAATCTAGAGATCATTTAAAGTGTATGGGAGGATGCAAATAATATGCAAATAACACACCATTTTATATCAGCAATTTAAGCTTCTGCAGATTTTCGTATTCACTGAGGGTCCTGGTACCAATTCCTGGAGGATACCAAGAGATGACTGTATTAGTCAAGGTCCTCCAGAGAAACAGAACCAATACATATATACAAATATATAAGCAGAGATTTATTATGAGGAATTATACACAATTATGGAGGCTGAGAAGTCCCATGGTCTGCTCTTTGCATGCTAGAGGCCCAGGAAAGCCAGTGGTGTAGTTCCAGTCCATGTCTGAATGCCTGAGTTCCAGGGGAGCCAATAGTGTAAGTTCTGGTTTAAATTTGAAGGCCCCAAAACCAGAGGTGCTGATGTCTGAGAACAGAAGATGGATGTCCCAGCTCAAACAAAGACAGCAAATTCACCCCTCCTCTGTCTCTTAATTCTATTCAGTTCTCCAATGAATTGGATGGTACCCATCCACAATGGTAAGCGCAGTGTTCTTTACCAATTCAAATACTAATCTCCTCCTGAAACACCTTCACAGACACACCCAGAAACAAGGTTTTACCAGCTATCTGGGAATCCCTTAGCCCAGTCAAGTTGACACATAAAAGTAACCATCACACTATATGTATTTTAGAACTGATGAAAATATTCTGTGCTCTTATTAGACCATGTGCAGCTAGTCCAATGGGTCAGACCTGTATGTTCCAATTTTGATTCAGAAAATAAAATCATGTTACATGTAACACATACTTTTGGATTGCCCCACTGTCTGGCTCAGGAACTGAAAATTAGCTGTGTCTAGAGCCTACAGAAGTGTCACCAAGGATTCCCAGTAAAGGACACATTCCTGATTTCCCAGCCAAACATCAGGTGTGGTGGGTTGAAAGACTTTTTGGATGGAGAGTGGGGATTGAGAGGTGAGTCAATTTCCATGATTCCTTCCTGCCTTCCTTCCTCCACCCCTGACCCCAAACAGGCAGGATTACAACAGCAGTCTGTTGTACTGTTTG
The DNA here is from genome assembly GCF_027409185.1 of Cynocephalus volans. Lineage (NCBI taxonomy): Eukaryota > Metazoa > Chordata > Mammalia > Dermoptera > Cynocephalidae > Cynocephalus > Cynocephalus volans. The sequence continues at coordinate 93,760,926 of NC_084471.1, forward strand.
TTTGTCATGCTGAGGATAATTCTAGCTGACCACTGGCATACTGGCTTTTTCCCGCTTCTTCCTCTTTGATACTCAGAGGGTGCAGGGAGAGGCCAACCTGATACATTCACATGCTGAGCCTAAATATTAAAAGATTGCTTTCATATCATGGTAACCACAGAAAAGTATAAATTTCATTCAATGGTTTTTGAAGTATACTAGCTCCTAATTTAGTTGAACTATAGGACATAAGGGTGACAAAGCCTCCCTGCTATCCAATTTAGAGTTATAGAAAAAAATTTGGGTGCCATGATTCCAGCCAGTGAGAGAAGAAACGACATCTGGAACCCAGCTGAGTTATTATAATGAGTTACAGTGACCTACAAGCCTCAAGGGAGTGGGTGGCTAGCCTTTCCATCTGCTAGGGCCACATTTTCAATTGCCATTATGAATTGCAGCACTTATATGTAGCAAATGTTTGAACATCATCTCATTGAGTATAGTTTAGTATTTGTAGGAAACTGATTCTGATTCCTAACTTTAAAGAGGCCAAAAAGGCATGCCATTGGAGGTACTATTGTAGAAAAAATGCCACGAGAAGAAAACAAAATTTTATAAAGATCAGAAAAAAGTGCACCCCAGGCAGTGAGTGCTTCTGAGAACAGATGTTAATAGCTATTGTGCTGAAAATCTATTTAAAGTGTGCAGGTATATACAATAGCCTCCTAGTAGCCCAAGGGGTCCTTTTGTATCTAAGAGGCAAGTCATCCGAATGGGTAAAGAACAGTATTGTGCCTCAAAAATACATTTTATATTAAAGGTATTTGAAAAAGAAAAGAAAAATAATAGCTAAGGGTTCGGTTTCTCTCCTATAAAGGAGGTCAATGTCATTTAGAAGAATGGTCCGGCTGGTTAGTTCTTTTGGTTAGAATGTGGTGTTATAACACCAAGGTCAAGAGTTTGGATCCCAGTACTGGCCAGCCACCGAAAAACCAAAAAAACTCCCCAACTTATTCATCATCATTTTACTTTTTCAAATCCTCCCATTATCCTTCTGATAGAATTGCAAAATCTTATTTTCACCCCATCTTCAAAAATATAGTTCTGAAACATACACAATGTAGAATATAAACTTAGGAGTGGGCTCTCTAAAGTAAGTCAGTCACTTGGAAAAGGCAGAATGTTTATTCATTTAAAACATTTACTGAGCATCTTCTGTGTATAAGACCTTGTCTCTGGGCTGTGATAAATGCAAAGATGAATAAAGCCATCCCTGCCCTTGTGAAGCTTACAGAAGAACAGAGAGAGAAGACTGTAAAATAGTCACTAATGTGCTGAAGGCAAGTCACACAAATGCATGCAATGGGATATAATACTTCCTTAAGAATTTAGCTCCTTCCTCTTTTCAGACTTGTAAGCTGGTCACAAACCTTACCTCCTCACTTTTCTCTTTCACATTATGAATGTAATGTTCTTTGTTTTGGGACCCTCCATTTGCAGAATCTGGGTCTTAAGTAATACTTGCTTATTTCTCCCAGTTTCCAGCAGTGCTCTGAGAGCAAATTAGTGGCTTCTAATGAAAGGAATGTGTTAGGAGCGATCTTTTTATCTTCCCACTTAAGCAATTCTTTTCAGCAAGAGCTAGTAGCATTTCTTTCTTTTTCTCTCGTAAGAGTGGGCACCCAAACATTGCATCAGTTACGGTTCAACTACTTCCACAGCTATAGAGAACACGTTAGATTCTCACTCTATGAATCCTTTAAAAAACATAAAACCTGGGGAAGAGACGGGAAATCGATTTCTCTAAGTTAGTTTATTACTGATTATTCTACTAGTTTTCTGCTACTGGTGAATAGCATCAGACATGGATGGCGAAGTTTTGATCTGAAAACTGGGGGAATGTTGCTGCAGTGAAGGCAGAGGTGGGGTGGTGGGGGCAGCACCAGGCACAGGGCAGCAGAAGGGGTCTCCTTACTTGAAGGATGCATCATGGCCTTGGGGAAGAGTATAGATTCTGGAGTCAGACAGATTGGACCCGGAGCTCACACCCCTGAGTAATTTGTTGTGCTGTCTTGGACACCTAAGTTCGTTAAGTCTCAGTTTCCTCATATGTAAAATTGGTTTAATAACTCAGTCGCTGAGCATGTTCAATGAGATAACATATGATTTAGCACAGGTTACTTTGGTATTTCATGGTTTTTGGTGCATAATGAGTACTCAATGAATGTTAATTCCTCTCCCAGGGCATAGGGATAACACTGGAAAGCAAAAGGGCAAAGGACACAATAAGGGAAAAAGGAAGAAAGTAAAGAATGGAAGATGAAGTCTGTATGTGACTGGAGGTGGCTTTGGGTATCTATTGGCTATAGAGACATAGTATTGTCTAGGAAAATAATTATCCTTTTTCCAGGCTCACAAGCAGGTGGGTAGAAAGACTGTCGGATTGCGGCCCAGAGGACTTGGTTTTAGGATCAGCTCTCCCAAGTAGCACGGCCTTGGGCGAATCACTAAACCTCATGGGGCCTTTGTTGCACCATTTGTTAAACAAAGATTTCATTTAGATGATCTCTTCCAGTCCTAAAATTCTTGATGAAATATTTAAGAGGAAAATAACTGAAAACCAACTTAATGCATTTATCTTAATCTAAGTTGTCACCTTGTACCTCTCAGGAATGAGTTTGAAGAAATTTTGTTTACAGAGACATTATTTACAATGCTGCAGTGTTAATAGTATACAAACAGTGGAGTAGGTACCACTTCCAAGCCCAAAGGGGCAAAGGCACAGAAAAGGTCTTGTGGAGGCCTGTGAGGGGAACAGTGACCTCGGGTCAAGGATACACCAGCCTTAGGAGACTTCACAGGGAAGGAGCCAGGGGAATAAATCACTTTCAGAAAGAAAGTTCTCTTCTCTCTGAACTCCTGCTGGGATTTCTTCTTGTTATTCAACATGCAGCTGGAAGCCAAGGACCAAAGAGCTTAATAATGTAGCCCCTGCCAGTTAGGTCCTGGGGCAAGGAGTGGGATAGTAGGTGGACAGTAGATACGGGGGTGGGGAGTGGGAATGGAAGACATGTGGAGTAAGTCTACATTTAGATTAGAGTCTTGAGCGAGACCCTGTCTTGTAACAACAGAAGAGGCCCAAGACCTTATTGCTACAACTGGCCCATGGTTCCATGGAACCTGTAGATGTGAAGATAAAATCATCACAAGGCAAAGGCTTTTGGTGAGTATCAATACCTCACTTCTTCCACTCTGAACATGTTCTAGCTCTCCTAGTTTAGTACTAGTCAGCAGCCCTGAAATGTTCAGATAATCAGAGCTCTGATACACATAATCGTTAGTCTTATCCACAAGCCAACCATGTATAAAATATACCTAGGTGTTATATGAGGGATACAGCCTGTCAGACTGCATTGAGAGTTCCACTCGAATTGTGACAGAAATGAAACGGGTAGCTATTTTGCTTCCAGCAACGTGAGTTTATTCTGGTGCTTTGTATCCTCAGGGTACTTTTGGTTATCTTCTGGGATAATAAATAATTACCAACAATTGAGGGCTATGTGCCAGACATTGTGCATACTTTACACATGAAATGAGATAAAACATTATGCCAATTAAAAAAACAAATTCTAGGAGTGGGGCTAGCAAGACTCTGTTGGCAGATTTTTCTTATTAATTGAAACATTTGAAATATAAAAAAACCCACTTGTTGTCTCTTGCTCTGGGGGAGAGGATAAAAGGAAAATTTACATAGGGAGACCAGTGGGTCTTCTTGGAGGAAGGGGTATTCAAACTCTTCTTTTGGAAATTTGAGATTAGGGAAATGGGTCTTCAAGCCAAGGCACTGTCGTGGGTTGAATAGCATCCCCCAAATTCATGTCCAACAGGAAAATCAGAATGTGACCTTATTTGGAAATAGTTTTTGCATCTGTAATTAGTTAAGGTGAGGCCACACTCATCTCATGAGTGATCCCTAAACCTAGTGACTGGTGTCCTCATAAGAAGAAGAGAACACTCATAGGGATACACAGAATGAAGAAACCATGTGAAAATGGAGATAAAGATGGGAGTGACACAGTTACAAGGCAAGAAATGCCAGCCGTTGCTGGGAACCACCAAAAGTTAGGAGCAAGAGGCGATGTTTCCCTCGCGGTCTCTAGAAGGAGCCAACCCTGCAGACACTTTGATTTTAGACTTCTGGCCTCCTGAACTGTGAGAGAACACATTCCTGTTGTTTCAAGCCACCTAGTTTGTGGTAATTTGTTATGGCAACTCTAGGAAACTAACCTAAGCCCCAAGGCCTTGAAAGGAAGCTCCAAGAAGGGGAATCAGTAGCTGAGTTACCACCAGGCCCCGATGTAGGAGTGTGAGGAAGGATTGTGCCTTGGATCGAATGTCCTCCCCAAACTTAATCCCCACTGTAATTGTTGAGGGTAGGAAATCCTATTGTGACAATTGAAAGATGGGGCCTAGAAGAGGTGATTAAGTTGGTCGTTTAATGATGGTTGTGGACGTGGTTCTGAGGGCTGTAAAAGGAGAGCACAGGAAGAGCTCTCTCTGTCTCTGCTCCACCATTTTCTGCCATGTGAGACCCCTGCATCACTGTAAAGACACCACCAAAGAAGACCCTCCCCAGATGTGTTCCCTGAACTTTGGATTTCCCAGCCCCCGAAACTGTAAGCAATAAATTTCATTTTCTTACAAATTACCCAGTTCTGGGTATTTTTTTTTATAAGCAACAGAAATGGACTAATACAGATTGGCTGCAGGAGAGCAGTTGGCTGTAACCTGGGTGCCCAGGAGTGAGACACCCTTTGTCTTGGGCAGACATTGGCGCCAGCAAGGGCATTGCTGAGACACTGAGCAAACATCCTCCAAAGAGCACAGGAGGAGCCTCAGGCCACAATAGGTGACAGAACCTGGGTCTGAGGACTGACCAGCTGCACCAGTCCTCTCTCTGACTTACCTGAATTTGACCTTTTTGGACTGAAGACATCCTCAGAATTCTGGGACAATTTGATATTAGGAATGGGTTAAATTTAAAGAGGGAATTTTTAAACATCCTGTTGATAAGAGTATCTGTATATTTGAGTTATTAACTATAAATGAAAAGAGACTTGGTCATGTACTTATTCTGAGTTCGTGAGGCTGGGTCTGCTGCTTGTACCTTTATAACTTAGGTGAGGTGTATCCAGCATCTTTAAATAGGTTTGGAAACTGAAGCTTAGAGAACTTAGGTAATTTTCTCAATGTCACACAGTCTAGATTTGAATTCAAGTCTGAATTCAAAGCCTGTGCTTTTAATGACTGTAGTTTCCCACCTACTAGACCTCTGGGAAGCTAGTGAATCTCCATCATCTCACGTAGAAAACTTGTCAGCAGACTCATGTTGGAACTGGCTAGGAAAGGGTAGTCTGTACCCAAAGCCAGGAGCAGGGGTCTGAATGTGGGCATAAGCAGGCTGGCAGCCAGAAAGGACTGCATGGAGGTGTGAACCAGGTACAGGGTGGGCCAGACTGAAACTGGGCCTCAGAGATCACGACCAGTTAAAACCATACGGTGGGGTACCATGGACTAATCCAGATGCAGTAGCCAGAGAGCAAGCGGGCTCAAACACCACCAGGTTGTCATGGAAACAGAGACAGCTCCAAAGACCTGAACCTGAAATCCAAACCAGGCCAGAGTGAGATGGTGTCTGAACCTAAGCTGGAGCAAGAGTGGAGCGTACACAGGGCCCGGGCAGACACGATTCCTCTGGATGCCTGGCTGCTGCTCTGCGGGGCTTTGGTTCCTGCTCATTGCACAGAAGGAGCTCTGTGCCTCTGGAGTGCCTTCCAGGCTCTCTCATTCTTCTGACAGGCAACACCCCCCCCCCCTTTAACCTCCCTTTACCTAGTTTGCCAGACCCTGCTTGAATACCTTCAATGACAAGGTTAGAGGTAATGGTTCTATCTTTAAACGGATTCTCTATGACATAGTTTTTTCTTATATGGAACTAAAGCCTCGTCTGGAATCAGAAGAGTGTTTTTCCAAAGTGTCAGCCTTTACATATTTAGTCACAGAGACTGGCTGGAGGAGATCTTCAAATTCTCAAGGCTTAAATAGCAGACATTCTGATTCACTAAGTCTGAGATAGGGTCAGAGAATATGCATTTAGAAAAACTGTGATGTGCAGCTAGAGTTGGAAACCACTTGCTTAACTTCCTTAAGACCCTCATTCAAATCCTGTTGATTCTAGCTGCTGAATATTTCCACAAACAGCTGGGAAGGGCTGCCCCTCCTCCCTGCCTGCCGTCTTCGTGTAGCTTTCATCATTGCTCCCCTGTATTACTCCAGACACGTCACTGGTCTTCCCACCCCTCGTGAGAGACTCCTCACGGTTGCCGGAGCGATCTTTTGAAACTGCACATATGAGCACGTCACTCCTGCTTCAAATCCCCTACACGCTCTCATTGCAATGATAAATGAAATGATAATTCAGTAAGGAGACAACAGCAGTGTGCTAGGCCTTTGAGAGGCTGGGCTCTGCCCACCTGCCGTCACTCCCTGTGCCCTGGCTGTGCCATGCTTGCGGCTCCCCGACACCTGCTACTTTCTCACGTCGCGCCTTTCCAGTTGCTTGCCTCCAGCCAAGAACGCTCTTTTCCTTGCCTGATCAACTTTCCATTTGTCTTCCTACACTCAGCTCTGGCATAGCCTTACACAAACAAGCTATCCAAGACTCTTCTGGACAGCATAATTGGTCGTAGGGTATTTAGACTTGGCTATTTTGACAATGTTTACCCTGAGGATGTTTTGATTCCAGGAACATTTTTATATACCATCATTTGATTTGAGTTTGTTCTGATGGAGGCTCAAATAATGAACCATTATATTTTCAACTTAAAAACAATCCCAAGGAATTATTAAAACATTTATTTTTATTCCATGACTGACCTTCACAGCATTGCTGACCCTCCCCTTGGGGGTTGGGGGGAGACGGGATGTGGTTTAGGGTGGGGTGAAGATGAGAGTGAGATCTGGAGTAGAGTCAGAGACGGAGGGAGGACTGTGACGAGTGGCCCCTGCTGAATGGGAGTGTAAATTATGTTGTACCTGCTGCTTCGATAGTTACCAAAAAAGAGAAAGAGACCTTGTGAAATGCTTACTTCATGTTAGCCAGGTATGATGGGTTGAATTTTGACTTCCCAAAAGGTGTTGAAGTCCTAATCCCAAAACCTGTGAATGTGGCCTTATTTGGAAATTGTCTTTGTAGGTGATCAGTTAAGATGTGGCTATTAGGGTGGGCCTTAATCCAATATGACTGTCTATAAAAAGGGGAAATTTGGCCACAGAGACAGACATGCACAGAGGAAAGACTACATGAAGAGACAGGGATAAGGCCACGTGAAGATGAAGGCAGAGACCTGGGAGATGCGTCTGCCAGCCAGCGAACACCACAGATTGCCAGCACACCTCCAGAAGCTAGAAGAAGAGCATGGAACAAGTTGTCTCTCACAGCCTTCAGAAGGAACCAACTCTGCTGGCACCTTGATCTTGTACTTCAAGGCTTCAGAACTGTGAGACAATCCATTTCTGTCATTTAAGCTGTCCGGTTTGTGGTACTTTGTTACAGCAGCCCCAGCAAACTAATAAGTCATGTAAAATGATTGTATTGTGAAGGTCTGTTCAAAATAACCTGTTTCAAGGTGAGCTGCCTGTCCTCTGAACTCACAGAACATCATTACTCTGTGCGTTAATGGTCTGCAACTTGTCTGTCTTGAGCACTAGACTGTAAGCTCTCTAAGGTCAAAAGCTTTGCTCCTTATGTGTTCAGTACCCAGCATACTGAGTCTTTACAAGTTAGGGGTAAACAAGCCTTATAGGCTGAAAGTTCTGAGAGTTTGCCAGGTTAAAGGGTTGCCCTAGTTCTCAGACTGCTACGGTGAGACTTATCTCTGCTTTGGTCTCCAGGCTCAGCATGCATTCCACTACGCCATGAAGAGCTCTGTCAAAATTACTTGTAGTACTTTTCTCTTCAGGCTAAATTTCTTGTTTCTCTGGCCATTCCTTACGTGTACAGGTTCCCAACGATCTCATACTGTCTCTTTTCTTTAGATAGACTTGATTTTAAATAGTGACAGGCATCACAATCTTCCGTCCCCATCACCTCCCTTGATACAGACCCAGTGCTGGTATTAATGCTGCTTAGGACTATTGGCAAATTCTGGCTCATTAAGGATTGCAGTCTACCTCCTGTGCAATGCTTTTTCACGCAGAAAGTTCATCCAACCTCCTCTCAGTTTTTGTTCAATTTCTACAAGTTTTGAACTCAAATTTATGACTTTTTATTTATCTCTGTTAAATTTTACTTGGTTTTCCTCTAGTGCTCTATTTTATGGAGACATTTTTTGTAACTCCATTTATTATCTTAATAATATTAGCTTTCTCGATAGATTTTAGGGCATCTGAAAATATGGTCAGAGTGTTGTTTAGGTTTTCAAATCGCTACTAAAAATGTAGAACAGGAGGATGTTTACCCAGCATAGAAGAGCTGGGTAATCATTAACCCTCTGTTTTATTTTTTTTCTGTGTAGCTTTGGTCCAAATCAGCACACAGCTGGAAAGCAGAAGAAAAACCTCATCAATATGATGCCAGGCAAGTAGATATTTGCACACACTTGGGTATTGACAGTGAGATTTCCATGAGTTACAGATTCTTCTTCAAACAACCGTTCATCCAATCTCAGCAGGATATGGCTGGTTACAGCAGACCAGCAGGAGGCTCCTTCTTGCCTACCTGTTTTAATGGGACCTGGAGGAGTGACATTTGTCTGTTCTCAAATGTTCCAGTTACAGAAAAACTTGTGTGCACTGCCCATTTGCTTTCTTATCCTCTTTAAAATTCCTATTGATGAGTATTTTAAATAGTAAATTGGCCAACTTTTTCCAAACTGCTACCATCTCAGGTGCCAATTAACTGGTGGGGCATACAGTTAGCTTGGGACATAACATAATAGATTAGTTAAGAGTGGGACCTACGGAATTTATTTTGGGTCCAATTTTAGTTCTGCTACTTGACCATGTGGAGTCAACTTATGCACCTCTCTGTGCTTCAGTTTTCTCATCTGTTAAAAAGGATATTACCTGTTATTACTAATTAGTATTCAATTGGATCAATCTGTGGTAAGCGATTATCACAGGAGCTGGCACATAATAGGCATTTAATAAACACTATTATCATCATTATTAATAAAGCATAAAGCATTTGCACTTTTAAAATCACTAAGACTTTAGTGACTATGTATGAAATACTTCAATTGTACTTATCTCTGCTAACTTAAGAGCTTAATGCCCCTATCAATCTTGGCATAAACATGGGATTTATTGAAATTATTTCACAAATCTAAGGAATGTCTCCAAACAAATTCAATGGTTCTCCTAATTACCCAAGTCCTTTCACTTTAAGTGGAATTAATTCACTCTTCTAGTATGCCTTGGAGACGGGTAAAATTCAAAAGAGGAGGCACTCTCAGTAGAAAGTGGCCCAGATTTTCCTAAAATTGGAGCTTAAAAACCCTACAAAATCCTCAAAAGAATAGGGACTAATTCTGATGAGGTCTATCATGCACTATTAACTAAATAGGAATGTTTCTTTAACATCTGTGCATTTGACCAATGTGCTCATCTAAGGATTGTAAGGAAATTGCTCTTGCATGGGATTGACTTTTATGGTACAGTTTTTATTATCTCGCCCTACCCACTTGCTTTTACTCCTTTTGTTTTCTTCTTCCCCAGAGCTGGTTTTTCCTGTCAGATTAGGAAAGGGCAGTAGTGTAGCTTGCTAAACACTTCTGCACCCTGTGATTTGAGGATCACTGTAATAATGACTGAACTTAATAAAAATTCAGTCTAATTTGGTAAGCATTTATTATATAGCAATTCATATGCAGGTGCCATGCTAGGACCTGCAGGAAATATAAAGATGACTACATCTTGGTTTTGATCCTCAAAGCAATTACAGGTGAAGAGGGACCACTGCAGGAGAAGTGTTATGAGCAAAGCCATGGAAGAGGCAGTGAGGATTGGCAAGACATTTGGAGAATAGTGGCTGAGGAAATGGAGGAAGGAAGAAGCAAGCTGCAAGAGAAAGGTGAGGGCCTGACTGTAAGGGCTCCACTGTCATCATTTTGCATTCTATTTTCTATTGCATAATTGGTCTAATTATCAAGTATCAATTTTCATGGAACAAAACACTGAAATAATGACACTCAAATGAGATGAAATCAGTGTTAAATAGCTTTTGAAATGTGTATCTGTTAGTTTTCTCAGTATTACATTGTCTGACATATTATTTATTAATTAGTAATTAAAGAACTCTAAAACTTCTTTTTTTTCCTCCCGTACACATTATTTTTTTACACCTTTTTTGCATTTTTAAAAAAATTTTATTTTATTTCATCAATATACAATGTGGTTGATTATTGTGGTCCAATGATTGAAACCCCCCTCCCCCCTCCCTCTCCCCCCTGCCTCCCAACAACCTCATATCTGTTCGCTCGTTGTATCAACGTCAAGGAATTGTGATCGTGTCTTCTTTCCTCCCCCGCCCAGTTTATTTGTGTATTTATTTAGTTTTAGCTCCCATCAATAAGTGAGAACATGTGGTATTTCTCTTTCTGTGCCTGACTTGTTTCACTTAATATAATTCACTCTAGGTCCGTCCATGTTGTTGCAAATGGCAGTATTTCATTCGTTTTTATAGCTGAGTAGTATTCCATTGTGTAGATGTACCACATTTTCCGTATCCACTCATCTGATGATGGACATTTAGGCTGGTTCCAACTCTTGGCTATTGTAAAGAGTGCTGCGATGAACATTGGGGAACAGGTATACCTTTGACTTGATGATTTCCATTCCTCTGGGTATATTCCCAGCACTGGGATAGCTGGGTCGTATGGTAGATCTGTCTGCAATTGCTTGAGGAACCATACAATTTTCCATAGAGGCTGCACCATTTTGCAGTCCTACCGACAATGTATGAGAGTTCCTTTTTCTCCGCAACCTTGCCAGCATTTATCATTCACAGTCTTTTGGATTTTAGCCATCCTAACTGGGGTGAGATGGTATTGCAATGTGGTTTTGATTTGCATTTCCCAAATGCTGAGTAATGTTGAGCATTTATTCATGTGTCTGTTGGCCATTCGTATATCTCCCTTTGAGAAATGCCTATTTAGCTCCTTTGCCCATTTTTTAATTGGATTATTTGTTTTTTTGTTGTAACGTTGTTTCAGTTCCTTGTATAGTCTAGATATTAATCCTTTGTCAGATGTATATTTTTCAAATATTTTCTCTCATTCTGTTGGTTGTCTTTTAACTCTGTTAATTGTTTCTTTTGCTAAGCAGAACCTTTTTAGTTTGATATAATCCCACTTATTTATTTTTCCTTTGGTTGCCTGTGCTTTTGGGGTCGTATTCATGAAGTCTGTGCCCAGTCCTACATCTTGAAGTGTTTCTCCTGTGTTTTCTTTAAGAAGTTTTATTGCTTCAGGGTGTATATTTAATTCTTTAGTCCATTTTGAGTTGATTATGGTATATGGTGAGAGATATGGGTCTACTTTCATTCTACTGCATATGGATATCCTGTTATCCCAGCACCATTTGCTGAAGAGGCAGTCTCTTCCCCAGTGAATAGGCTTGGTGCCTTTGTCAAAGATCAGATGGCTGTAGGTGTGTGGTTGATTTCTAGATTCTCTATTCTATTCCATTGATCAGTGTGTCTCTTTTTATGCCAGTACCATGCTGTTTTGGTTATTATAGCTTTGTAGTATAGCTTAAAGTCAGGTAGTGTTATGCCTCCAGCTTTATTTTTTTTGCTCAGTGTTGCTTTGGCTATGCATGGTCTTTTGTTATTCCATATAAGTGTCTGGATAGTTCTTTCCATTTCTGAGGAAAATGTCTTTGGAATTTTGATGGGGATTGCATTGAATTTGTATATTACTTTGGGTAGTATGAACATTCTCACGATATTGGTTCTTCCAATCTAAGAGCGTGGGATATCTTTCCATCTTCTTGTGTCCTCTTTAATTTCTCTCAGCTGTGGTTTGTAGTTCTCATTATAGAGATTTTTCACCTCCTTGGTTAACTCAATTCCTAAGTTTTTTTTTTGGTGGCTATTGTAAATGGGCAAGCTTTCTTGATTTCTCTTTTTGCATGTTCACTTTTGGAGAATAGAAATGCTACTGATTTTTGTGTGTTGATTTTGTATCCTTCAACTTTGCTGAAATCATTTATCAATTCCTACAGTTTTTTTGTAGAGGTTTTAGGCTGTTCGATATATAGGATCATGTCATCTGCAAACAGGGACAGTTTGACTTCATCTTTTCCAATCTGGATGCCCTTTATTTCCTTCTCTTCTCTGATTGCTCTGGCTAGTACTTCCAACACTATGTTGAATAGGAGTGGTGAAAGTGGGCATCCTTGTCTAGTTCGGGTTCTTAAAGGAAAAGCTGTCAGCTTTTCCCCATTCAGGATGATATTGGCAGTGGGTTTATCATATATGGCTTTAATTATGTTGAGATACTTTCCATCTATACCTAACTCGTAGAGAGTCTTTATCATGAATAAGTATTGAATTTTATTGAAGCTTTTTCAGCATCTATAGAGATGATCATATGGTCCTCTTGTTTGATTTTATTGATATGGTGTATCACATTTATTGATTTGTATATGGTGAACCAACCTTGCATCCCTGGGATGAATCCCACTTGATCATGGTGTATAATTTTATGTATGTGTTGCTGTATTCTGTTAGCTAGTATTTTATTGAGGATTTTTGCATTTATATTCTTCAAGGATATTGGCCTGTAGTTTTCTATTTTTGTTGTACCTTTATCTGGTTTTGGTATCAGGGTGATGTATGCTTCATAGAATGAGTTTAGGAGAACTGCCTGTTTCAATCTTTTGAAATAGTTTGGAGAGAGTTGGTGTCAATTCCTCTTTGAATGTTTGGTAAAATTCTGCTGTGAATCCATCTGGTCCTGGGCTTTTCTTTGTTGGGAGCCTTCTGATAATAGCTTCAATCTCTTTTATTGTTATTGGTCTGTTCAGATTTTCTACATCATCTTGGCTTAGTTTTGGTAGTTTGTGTGTCCAGAAATTTATCTATTTCCTCCAGATTTTCAAATTTGTTGACATAGAGTTGTTTATAGTAGTGTCTAATGATTCCTTGTATTTCAGAGGTATCAGTTGTAATATCGCCTTTTTAATTTCTAATTTTTGATATTTGGGTCTTTTCTTTTCTTTTTTCAGTTAGCCATGCTAATGGTTTGTCAATTTTATTTATCTTTTCAAAAAACCAACTTTTTGATTCATTGATCTTTTGTATCATTTTTTGGGCTTCATTTCATTAAGTTCTGCTCTGATCTTAATGATTTCTTTCTGTCTGCTAACTTTGGGTTTGGATTGCTCTTGTTTTTCTAGTTCTTTATGGTGAAGTATTAGGTTGTTCACTTGCCATCTTTCCATTCTTCTGAAGTAAGCATTTAATATGATAAATTTCCCCCTTAGTACTGCTTTTGCAGTATCCCACAGGTTTTGGTATGTTGTATCATTAGTTTCAATAAATTTTTTGGGCCAGCCCTGTGGCTCACTTGGGAGAGTACAGTGCTGGTAGCACCAAGGCTGCAGGTTTGGATCCTATATAGGGATGGCATGTGCACTCACTGGCTAAGCATGGTACAGACAACACCATGCCAAGGGTTGTGATCCCCTTCCAGGTCAAAAAAAAAAATTTTTTTTTTTTGATTTCCTGTTTGATTTCTTCTTGGACCCACATGTCATTAAGTAGAATGCTGTTTAATTTTCATGTGTTTGTATAGTTTCCAGAATTTCGTTTGCTATTGATTTCTAATTTCAATCCACTATGGTCTGAAAAAATACATGGGATAATTCCAATTTTTTTGAATCTGTTGAGACTTGATTTGTTACCTAACATGTGATCTATCCTGGAGAATGATCCCTGTGCTGATGAGAAGAATGAATATTCTGAGGTTGTTGGATGGGATGTTTTGTAGATATCTGCCAAGTTCAATTGGTCTAGAGTGTTGTTTAGGGCTTGTGTTTCTCTGGTGATTCTTTGCCTAGATAATCTGTCCAATATTGATAGTGGAGTGTTCAGGTCCCCTGCTATTATGGTATTTGTGTCTATTTCCTTCTTTAGTTCTAATAGAGCTTGCTTTATAAATCTGGCTGCTCTGACATTGGGTGCATATATATTTATGATTGTTACGTCTTCTTGTTGTATGAATCCTTTTAACTTTATGTAGTGGCCCTCATTATCTCTTTTTATGGTTTTTAGTTTAAAGTCTATTTTTTCAGATATAAGAATAGCTACTCCAGCTCGTTTTTCCTTTCTGATTGCATGGTAAATCTTTTTTCCATCCTTTCACTCTTAGCCTATGTGAGTCTTTACGGGTGAGGTGGGTCTCTTGAAGGCAGCATATAGTTGGGTCTTCCTTTTTAATCCAGTCAGCCAGTCTCTTCCTTTTGATTGGGGAATTTAATCCTTTTACATTAAGAGTTGTTATTGAAATGTGTTGATTTATTCCTAGCATTTTATTGATTTTTGTTTGGATGTCTTAAGTGTCTTTTGTTCCTTTCTTTCTGATTTACTGTTTGACTTCTATATTTGTTGGTTCCTTGGGTTGCTTATAAACTTTTTTTTATCTTCATTTTTGGCATTTTAATTTTACTAGTGGGTTTTGATTTTTCTTGAGTTTTTATAGCAGTGGTAGTTATTTTTCAGGTACCAAACCCAGTACTCCCTTGATAATTTCTTGTAATGGTGGTCATTTGGTAGTGAACTACTGTGGTTTTTGTTTGTCTGAGAAATATACTATTTGCCCTTCATTTCAGAAGGGTAGCCTTGCAGGGTAGAGTATTCTTGGCTGGCAATCTCTGTCTTTTAGTATTTTGAATATATCATCCCATTCCTTTCTGGCTTTTAGGGTTTGTGATGAAAAGTCTAATGTTAGCCAGATTGGAGCTCCCTTATAGGTGATTTGATGCTTCTCTCTGGCAGCTTTTAAGATTCTCTCTTTGTCTTTGAGTTTTGCCAATGTGACTATAACATGTCTTGGAGAAGACCTTTTTGGGTTGAATACAGTTGGGGATCGTTGAGCTTCCTGAATCTGATGATCTGTGTCTTTTCCTGTACCTGGGAAGTTTTCTGCCCCTATTTTGTTGAATATGCTCTCAATGCAATCTCCTTTTTCCTCCCCTTCTGGAATACCCATGACTTGGATATTCAAGCGCTTAAGGTTGTCTGATATCTCTCTTATATTTTCTTCAATTTTTAAAATTCTTTTTTCTTTTCAAACAGCCTGTGTTATTTCAAACAGCCCATCTTCAAGGTCAGAAGCTCTCTCTTCTGCCTCTGAATGCTTGCTGGTTAAATCTCTGTTGTGTTTTTTATGTTGTTGAATGAATTCTTCAGCTTGGCCAGCTCTGCTATGTTCTTTTTCAGGGCATTGATTTCCTTGTACATTTCCTCTTTCAGGTCCTGTATACTTTTCCTCATTTCATCGTGTTGTCTAGCTGAGTTTTCTTGTATCTCATTTAATTTCCTTAGAATTATCACTCAAAATTCTTTGTCAGTCATTTCAAGGGCTTCTTGTTCTATAGGATCTAGAGCTTGAGAGTTATTACCCTTTGGTGGTGTACTTTCTTGATTTTTCATATTTCTGGTATCTTTCCTTTGGTGTTTAGTCATTGTGGCAAGAGATCTCATGGTCCACTGGTTTGACACTATTGTCTGGCTAGGATCCTGCTGGGGTTGCCAATTTGGCATGGCTGCCTCAGTGTCTGCTCTGTCACCCACTGGCGCCTTGGGTGTGTATTCACCTCGGGTTTTGGGCCTCTCCAGGGAGGTGCCTCTCTGGTCGGCATGCACTCTGCCAGTCTGGGGATGGAGTCCAGTGGCAGCGAGGCCTACCTGCTGGGTCATGTGCTGGCACCGTGGGGCATGTGGTCTCTACTGATCTCAGGCCTCCAGAACTCTAAAACTTCTAATGAAAAGCTTCACATATTGAAAACTCAAAAGTCAGGCATTTCTAAATTTTAAGTGTTTTTTCCTCTGTACCATGTGGATAAAATATCTGCACATCTTCAACAAACTCAGAGTAGTTGTACCATTCACATTATTTTAGTTGGAGGGGACATAGAAGAAGTGGCTGTGACCACAGAAAGTCTATAAGGACAGCACTGAGCCCTGATATTTTTGGAATAGTATTCAGCATTTGGCAGTTACTAAGAATTTGAGAGATGGCCAGTCCATAGGCAAAATAAAATCAGTATTTAAAAGGCAGCATAAATGTTAAACTCCTTCAGGGAAGAACATGGTAGGTGACAAACTGATTCCAGGATCCAGCTTGGGGCATCCTGTATGATTCAACTGTTTACTTCCCCTGTGTTCCTTCTCCTACAGATGGAGGTCCTTGGTTCCCTAGATCTCTGTCACTTTGGGTCTAGCCCCTAACAGCTTTTGAGGTAGGAGGCTTTCATGCATCAGGTATTGCATTAGCCACTTATGCTAAGATCAGAGTTAACGCCATCAGATCTCCTGGATCTCCCTGTAGGCATCTATTTGTTACCTTTTATCTTAAGTCAGACAAAAATAGATGGTGGGAGGTAGAATGAATATTCCCTTTCTAATGGTATTCTTAAGTCTGGTCCAAGTTCATGATTCTTCCCTTTTCTAATTAATACAGGTTTTTATCCATCAACTCTGGTATGTAAGATTGAGACATTTCTTTTTTTTCCCATTCCCAAATCTATCTCTGAGCTCGCATGCTGTTGGGGCTGGCAGTGCATTTAATCTTTAGTGTCATCTGCCCTCTATTCCACCAGATTGTCAAAGTTTTGATGCATTTTGGGCTGCATCAAAATATCAAGAAGACTCTGATCCATGACCTCTGCAATACCTATTGTCCACGCTCCTTTCAAGTATGGCAGCAGCACTGCTTTTGTTTCAGGCTTAGAGACATGAAAATCATCACTTTTGATTAGGGTCCAGTGTCCCTGAGTGCCTACAGAGCAATGCCCTGAGTTTAGCTGACTTCTCAGGTTAGTGCTACAGAGCAGGGCTATTCTTTGGACAGGTGTGACTCTGTTATCCATACACCTCCCTTTATGCTGTTTTCAAGTCCCTGCTCTCCAACACACCAACATGATATGGTCAATGAAGATTTTTTTTTTTCCTGTCTGCATATCAAAACATTCAAATCAGGAAATTCAAAGGATTTGGCTACTTTCTTGCTATGGTGTAAAGAAAATGGAAGGGAGGATTATTTTGAGTTAAATCTCAGTAAATGATGCTGCCTCATTCCCACTGAAGGAAGTAGGATTCTTAGTAAGACCAAAAAATTTTTCTCCTCTGGGTTCTCTCACTTTCAATATTTTTCACATAATCTACATGTTTTTTTTTTTTAACATTTTAAAGCTGCTTCAGAACTCTCCTAAAAAGATCACTGCCCTTTCTCCTTCTGAATACTGTTAACCTTTATTGAATAATCATAATTGCACTATAATTATGTGACTCCTTTGTTATGTGTGTGCCCATGTGTTGACCTAGGGCTGGGTCTGGAGCTCACATAACCCACAAGCCCATTATCCAGACTGGTTCACAAACTCTTCACATGCCAGGCTGGGTCCGCAAACCCCTCACATGCTAGGCTGGGTCACCAGACCCCTCACTCACAGGTCTATGAGCTAGGTAACCGGCTAACAGGTCCTTAAAAGCCATAGGTTGGAGGGTATGGCCCTGCAGAGCGGCATTCAAACCAGGGCGCCATGCATGCACACCAACTCCACCCACACACAACTTACTTACAAAGAATGTTGCACCACCCCCAACCTGACCTAAGGCAAGGGAACCGGATTAAACTATTCTATTTTCCCAACACCATGCAATGGGTTACTAGAAATAAAACACTTTTTCGTTAGTTGATTATGAACACATGTGGAGTCCAGTGGGTGGAGATGGATTTCTTTACTTCTTTCCTTTCCCTGTTGAGCTGCCACTTGTACTTATAGAGTTCATCTTCTTTGGGTTTCTGCAAGTTCTTTCCCTCCCTGTTCTCTTTTGCTCTGCACCAGTCTCAGCTCTGCTGGTGTACAGAGAAGCCGAGGTCATGATAACTTTTGTTCTGGACTGGTGTGGAAGCCATCAGTTCTTAAAGTTCCTGTGATAGTCATTAGGGCACGTGGCAGGATTACACTTCCTCAACCACTTTCTAGTTAGGCATGGCCACGTGACTTGCTTTGGTCAGTGAAATGTGGGCTGAAGTAACGTGTGTCACTTCTAAGGGTAACTTTATGATTTTTGCTGTCCCACTCCATGTTGTGGTTCATCAAGGAAACATGAGTTAAGAAGGATACTCCCCCACTCCCCCACCCCATCCTTTCATGTTTAGCTTCAGTCCTTGAATGACTACAATGAACAGAATTCCAGTGTTGACTTGCCTTGGACACATGGAGGGAATGAGAACTAGAAGTGCTATGTTTAGCCACAGAGATCTTGGGATTGAGTTTTACTGTAGGATAACCTCACCCATACTGACAGTCTTCTTTAGGAGAAGATTAGTTGTTCTAGATTTTTTGGAGTGGAGCATCTAAAAAATACAAAATAAATATCTTCATCTTACTAATAGTGACCAACACTGATTTTTTTTTTTTAAACTTATGTTGTCTCTGCCTTTTTCTTTGTTCTTTCCTTTCGATCTGAGTGAGTGCGATGGAATGGAAAGAAGAGATTGATTGTTATAAACAACCTATTGTGCCACAGTAGGTCTGGCTGCCAGGAGTTTCCATTTTTTCACAGCTTCATATTTCTCAAATGATCCACACATAATAAGCATGTATACTTTCTCTCTTTTTCTGCTAAGGCATGTTCTTGTTCCAAGATTGAAATCTTAGGAATTCCAATGATCCGGGAACAAAAAGCAAGATAGCATTTTTTTACACTGATGTGGGAGCTCTATCTTTGTTAAACACAGAACTGCAGGTCTTGCCCAGGTATTTTTCATTCAGCCTTATAAAATGATTATTGATGCTTACTTTGCACTAGGGATATTACTAATTATAATCAGGGATGAATGCTTTGAATAAGAATTTCAGGGAAATATAAAGGCATATATGAGGAAGAACTGATCTATCTGCAGGTATCAGTAAGGCATTCTTGAGGAAGCAACATTTGAATTGAGAGTTGAAAGACAAGTTGCAGTTGGCCAGGAAAATGATGACAAAAGGTTGGGGACAAGAGATTCTTCAAAGTAAACAGCATTTGCAAGAAATCTGAGGCTGGAGGAAGCATGACATGATGGAGAAAGCAAAAAAAAAGTTGAGTAAGCTGGAGCATAAAGGTTAGCAGATGGCATATTATAAGACTGAACAGTCAGCCAGGACTAGACTTTACAGGGCTGTGTAGGCCATGTTAAAGATCTAGTTCTTATTTTGAAAGTTATGGGGATCTATTGAAAGGTGAAGATTTTAGGCTGGCTATTGACACTGAAAGATTTAAGTCTGTTCATTTGTTTATACATTTATTCATTCAGCTTTCATGGGGATTACATAATAATAGGGTGTTGCATTAGCCAGGGTTACCTTTGCTAAAGCTAGAGAAAAGGCGAGGGAAATTGCCTAAAACAAGATTAGTCGTCTGTAAGCTGACTTTGATGTGGCAGCCAAAGTGTAGGGCGTGAGGTGTGGATGGGATTATTTGAATTTTTTGGACAAAGGCTAAGATGGACAAGAGTGGGCTTTGCCCTTTTAATATAGTCCCCCAGGGACAGACTACATACTGAAATACAGATTCAAGAAGCCAGAATAAGGCAGGGATATATATTCCAAGTTTTACTAGCTTAAGGTCAATTACAAGCAGAAAATATGTGTAGATGTGGATAGGTAGTCCAGTTTACAGAAGAAAGACAACAGTGTGCATTGAAGTGTATTGTCCAGGACCCACACAAACTCTCCTTGATGTCTCCTTGAAGCTGAGTCATATTTTAAAATAGTCTGAACTCAACCTCTGAGGTTTTATGGTAGGAAGCAATTCCGCATCAGCAGGAAGCTGAATTGAATGCCCTATAGATCATTTCCACATATGAGTTTCCCTTGTGCAAAACAAATACATATTCATTCCGATGATTTCCCCTTCATTCTTTTCAAGCTCCCAAACGGGAAAGATTAGATTCAAGTTTCTTCTCATAAATTACACAGTTTTAATTCAGCAAATTTGCATAAGCCCCAAACACCCAACTTCCTGCAAATAGTTGAAAGAAATATAGCATTTATGTATCACATTATCTATTCATAGATTTTCAAATTATAAATTATCTAGCTTTTGTAGAATATGACTGTGAGAAAGGTCAGATACAATCCCTGAGCAAAGATGGAGCTGATATCTATGAACTGGAGCCCAAGCCTGGATTAGGAGAGTTAAGAAGTAAAGTAGAACTCCATCCAGAGCAGCCAAATTTAAAATGAAACAAACCTTTGGAGAAGCGTCATGACATGAAGACCTGTGTTAAGCACAAGAGCCAAGTGTTCACCTCATCCTGAGCCTGATGTTTGATATTTGGGGTTGATGATGATTCCGCTAAGGGACTCCAAGGAGGCTCGCCTGGAGACTGGATGGACTCAGTGGCGCTGAGTTGCTTGTACTTGGCAGAGCAATGTAGCTCCCGTCCTCTTACCTTTGTTTATTGCATTGCACTCCAATCACTTCTGCTGGTCAAGTCTTCTCACCCTCCTTCTCTTTGTACTTCTCTTTCCCCTATCAAATTTAAATTAATAGCTTTATTGTCTTTATTCAGTCAATTTTCATCTTCTGAAATAATGTCTTTTCACGTCTCCTAACTAGATTATCCCATCCTTCTTGGTCTTTCTTGAATTATTCCTCTTCCAGGAAGTCTTTTATGACTGTTACTGTCTTATTATTATTATTTTTCCTTTTCCCTTTAGTTGGAATGTCTATTGTTCTTATAATCAACACCACTCAAATGCATGCCTAACTCTTCTCTAAAATTTTAATGAGGTTTGTTGCATCTCCTCAGTGCTTTATGACAGGGGCTACATCTTGCACTTTTCTACTTCTTGAGCAGACTTCAGTCGAGCATAGGGCAGGTCCTAAAAACCTGTCGGCTACTTGTGTTGCTGTCCCTTCTCTTCCTGTCAAGATTGCGCTGTACTGTCAGGGGTTTTGACTTCAGCTGTTTTTGAAATAATTTCACTGTAACAGCATGCGTCTTGCCAAATACATCCAAATAAAATACTGTGCAAATAAAACTCTTTTAGTGATATGGCAAGTGAATTCTAAATTTTATAGATTATTAGTTTCCTAAGTACTTATTGCACTTATGTAAAATCACACACAGTAACTAAAATAATAATAGGAATTATATATATTTTCAGGATGTGTTGTGGTCCCTCTTAAGCACATGGGATATGTTTCAGGACCTGCAGTGGATGCCTGAACCCTGTACAAGGGAACTTCAAAAAGTTCATGGAAAGATTCATATGATCTTTTAATTCTATTTTTCCACAAACTTTTAAAAGTATGCTCATATATACTATGATTTTTCCTATACATACATACCTATAATAAAGTTTAATTTATAAATTAGGCACAGTAAGGGACTGACCACAGCTAATAACAAAATATAATAATTATAACAATATGCCAGCATCACTCCTCTTGCATTTTGGGGACATTATGAAGTAAAATAAGGGTTACTTTAACACAAGCACTGTGACGCGACAACAGTTAATCTGATAATCTAGTAGGCTGCTAGGTGTTTATGGGGCGGGGACTGTGTACTACCTGGAAATGCTGGACAAAGGATGAGTCATGTCTGGGGCGGGACAGAGTGATACAGTGTGAGATTTTATCTTGCTACTCAGAACAATGTGTAATTTAAAACTTATGAATTGTTTATTTCTGGAACTTTCCATTTAGTATTTTCAGACTATGGTTGACCTTCGGTAACTGAGAGTGAAACTGAAACTGAAACTAAACCCAGGGGCCGAGCCCGTGGCACACTTGGTAGAGTGCTGCGCTGGGAGCGCGGCGACGCTCCCGCCGCGGGTTCGGATCCTATATGGGACTGACTGGTGCACTCACTGGCTGAGTGCCGGTCACGGGGAAAAAAAAAAAAAAAAAGAAGAAACTAAACCCAGAAAAATGAAACAGTGTATAAGGAGGGACTGCTGTACAGTTGTCCCCTGGTATCCTCAGGAGACTGGTTGTAGGACTTCTGTGGATAGCAAAATGCACAGATACTCAAGTCCCCTATATAGAACGGTGACATTGCATGTAATCTATGCACATCCTCCTGTATAATTTAAATTATGTCTAGATTACTTATAATACCTAATACGATGTAAATGCTGTGGATAGTTGTTCTATTGTATTGTTTTATTTGTATTTTTTTATATTTGTATTGTTATTATTTTTTTCCAGATATTTTCTACCTGAGGTTGGTTGAATCCATGGATGCAGAACCCATGGATATGGAGGGCCGACTGTACTTGATTGTCATGCTTATTTTAACTTCTACAATCTATTATGAGTGAGGAAATAGCTTACATTTACACAAAATGTTGCCTTACAAACAGAAGTCTAAACAAGATAAATCCTTAGTTCTGTAAGATGTTTAGGTTTTAATGTATTATGATATATCTATAGTGATTACTGAATTAATAAATAATTTTTATTATCTGTTTCAAGATTTACTTTAATCCTTTTCAGCTTGTATTGATAAGTTCCATAAAACTGACTTACATTAAGCAAAATTTCAGTCTGGTGACTATGGCCAGGAAATCTAGATTTTCTCAAAATTCTGGAGGTTTGGATTTGGGGAGGTAAAAAATATGAAATTAATTTAGTCCTTCACAAAGGAAGACACATGTTTGGTTACTTGGAATGCTCTAAAAACTATTTTCAAAGTAATATATATTCATTGTAGAAAATTTGAAAAATACACACAAAAAAAGGGAAAATAAAAATCATCAATGATCCTAAAATCTGAGATAACTACTATTAATATTTTGGTATTCCTAGTTTTTGAAAACTCACCCTTTAACCATAGACATAAAATATACTTGATATTTTTATCCTTATTGTAGGGCTGGATCACAGACCCCTCTGCTCCATCCTGTGCAGGTCGTGAGTCAGGTAGTAGAAAAAAAGATTCTGGTGTCTGATGACAGGATAGACATGTTTTATTCTGATTCGAGTTCTTTCAACCAGTGGTTCAGAGCCGCTGCCTTTATACTGAAAGTACACAACAATGGCAGTGAGCCAAGGAGTATATGGGCTCACATGCACAGTTACACCACTCTCATGTAACTTGTTTACAACGGATGTGCTGAATCATACCCAGCAGGGTATGAGGTGAGGGGGCCTGACTTTACTGACTCCATTTTCCTCACACTTAGCTACATGGAAATAAAGAAAAATGCAAATATTTATAAAAATTTTTTAAAGTTGTAAAAATGTGAGTGTATTTTATTGCCTTTTATTATAAATTTTTGCTCTGATGAGTTCTAGTAAAAAGTCTAGCTTCCAGCTTGAGTTGCAGAGTTTTATTTTTTACCATATCTAGATGCAAAGTTGCTGATTCTGATTCTTGTGGGGGATTAACTTCATTTGAAATATGTTGAAGCCTTCTGGATAAATTGTTGAGCACAGCCTAGAACATATGCTCTCGTTAGAATTAGGGGCACAGTAATTATTCCCTCAAATTTTTAGCAAATTTTAGGTGTTAGAGAAACATTTCAGATTGACAGATGATGTTAAATTGGAAGACATCATAAACATTAAGTACAGAAAAACCTATCTGCTTTGAGAACACTCAGAAATAGCAGGCTACAACTATAATGCTCAAAGCACTTATGGAGGAAGTATATCAGGAAAAGATATGCAGCAAACAACAGAGACTGAAGGTAGTAAATTATGTAAAAATTGTGCTGTAGTGGACTAATGGTGACTGTCTACATTGACAATAGACAACAGAGATTCTTCTTGATTTTGTAATTTTGGAATGATTACATGTGTAGTATTGAGTATTTAACCCTTATTTTTGGAAATATATACATATGCTGGAAGTAGTTAAGGAAAACATTGTAAATATTAACACAAGCAAGAAAATTAGGCAGAAGATCCAAGCACAAATTCATTTAGACCAATGTGTACGTGTCTACAGCACTTTGCCATATACATGAACTTCATGGCATTCGCCCTTAGAGCAAAGGTTAAGGTGACTCAATCCAGAACACATTGATATTATAAAATGAATCTCCATAATCATATTTGCTGAATATCCTGAGTTACTCCATTTGTACTGTTATCACAGAACCTGAGACTGGTTAGTTTATGAACAGAAATTTATTTTTCACAATTCTGGAGGGTGTTGTATCTTTCTTATCTATTTATTTATTTTTAAAAATTACAGTACATTGAAATTGCAAAGAAGAGAACCAAACTGAGGTTACCAGAGATGGGAAAGGGGGAGGGAGAGGGGAAGGTAAGGGAGAAATTGGCAAAGGGCCACGAAAAACGATTACATTGTATGATGTTGAATCTACTGACTGCACACAGGTATTGTACTCTGCACCCCACAAAAATGTACAATCAACTATGTTGCAATAAAACAGACAAACAAAAACCACAAAGTAATAGCCATAATCTCAGTTTCTAATTAGCTCTTTGCTTTCCATTGTTCATCCTTTTGTGGCTGATGCTCACTTTTTGAAATTATTTCTGTTTATTTCTTTGAAATTATAAATATAATGGAAGTGGAAATACATTAAAAAAAAAAATCCTGGAGGGTGGAAGGCTAAGATCAAGCCACTGGCATCTGGCGTCTGGTGAGAGCTGCAACTTCGGGAGGGGAAGGATGCTGTATCCTCACATGGCAGAGGACAGAAGGACAAAAGGGAACAGACTCCTTCTACCTCCCACGGGGGAGGAGTCCACATGGCCCAATTACTTCTCAAAGGCCCCACTTCCCAACAATACTGCGCAGGCAACACCCAAGTCTTGGAGGGGACATATTCAAACCACAGCAACCTCCTTCAACGATGTGGAGCTCACATGTTATAATGAGGCATTCTGCAGAAGCACATTTCCAAGACTTTCTTGTTTCCTGTGTGCTGGCCCCCTCTGGTAGGATCTAGTACCTGTGTTGGTTCCAGAGCTCTGGGGAGAGACTGACTCACTCTCTCATTCAACACACATTTACGAATTGGTTTATTCAACGAACATGATTGAATGAATGAGTGAATGAATAAAGACTGTAAACTTGAGATTACAGCAGAGCCAGGCAGGTGAAGGGAAATGCTGTGTGCAATCAGGTATAAAGCTCTGGTTGTGAAGGGTACAGATCTCATTAAGAATGATCTAAAAATAGCACTTGAGAAATTTTTAAAGGCACCTGGATAACTTAGTAAGAAATACAATACAGAGTGCAATTGTGTATAGGGAAATGGGTGGGATAATTTGATAAGCTTTAATTATATCCCAGCCCAAAGACAAAGGTCTTCTATAAAGGCAAATTACAAGAAGAGCAGAGGTAGAGGGTAGAGGCTTACCCTGCAACCCTTCTGTGACTCATCCTTCGTGTGGATCAAGGTTGACTTGGGCTCTGTGCATAGCCCAGTTGTGTCTCCACTCACAAGGGAAAGAGATGGGGAGTCAAGG
Source organism: Cynocephalus volans (assembly GCF_027409185.1). Taxonomy (NCBI): domain Eukaryota; kingdom Metazoa; phylum Chordata; class Mammalia; order Dermoptera; family Cynocephalidae; genus Cynocephalus; species Cynocephalus volans. Next base: position 93,786,643 of record NC_084471.1, read on the forward strand.
CAATTATCCTGCTAATTTATCTAAAAAAGACAAAATTGCAGAAAGAATTTTCTCATTCCCCCTAGAATTACCCAGGTAGGGGGTCTGGGATAATTAAGTTTCTGAGGGAATCTTTCCCTCCTTTTCATTTCGCATCGGTAAATACAGGCTCTTCCTCCTGTCTTTGCAGCTGAAATTTGCTAAATGCTTTGAATCCTGTACCTTTATAGTTTGGCCATGAGGTCAGTATATGTGGATCTGGGAAGTTCCCTGTCTCTCTGTCTCTGTCTCTCTCTCTTTCACACACGGACACACACACACACACACACACACGCACACACACACACACACACACACACTCACACACATTCGCTAACAAAATAGAGATCCATTCCTACAATAATTCTGTTTTGATACATTCCATATTTCATAAGTGCCTAATCAAGAGCAGAGGTTTTTATAACATGGACCTGGATCTGCTGGAGACTTAATTTAATCTTGTTTTTCTAAGAAGATTCTATGTTCTCTGATTGGAAGGCCCATGCCATATATTTCTCATTGTAACCTTCATAACACTTAAAATAGTGCTAGTCACATAGCTGTTTTTAAAAGTACTTCTGAAATTGAAATCTCTGTGTAGTGCTTATTCAATGCAGTGTAGGTCTTTAAAGGAGAGTTCTGTAGGGTGTCTAGCATGTGTGGCGCTCATGCAGGAGCGGTGGAATGTTTTATAGGAACTACCTAGCACGTTGTAGTCTCTTCATGTGGTGCTGAGAACAGAGGCAGAGCCAGGCCAAGACATGGGGGCTCCAGGATGGCTATAATAATTTTGTAATCCTTCACATTGCTATTTCTTTGAAAATTCCTCCAACGTTTATGTTAAGAAGCTACTGAATAGGGTGTGAGAGAAGGATGAGTAAAGAGAATCAGCTTTGCCAGTTCTCAGTTTTTCTACAATAACCACCGGAAGGTCAGTTTGGGCCTGAAACTTGCATTCACTTTGTAGCAAAATTAAAAACAGACAAACAAAAACCTATAGTTGACTCTGGGCTCCTGAGCTGGAGTGGTGCAGGGCCAAGAGCCTCAGCCATATCCCCATGACACCCACAACCAGCCCAGCCATGACAACCAAGCCACTGCAGGAAGTGCCCTGGGCTCCCCTGCCAGAATGAGGGGGGTGCCACAGGCCACGACCAAGCGCCTCATCCTTCCTACTTCGCCCACCCTGTCTCCTTTGCCCTTCCCTTCTCCCCTTCCCCCAATTGTTCCGCAACATCATAGAACATAAAAATATAATATTAATAAATAAATAAAATGAAAAAAATCAAACCAAACCAAACCTATAGTTGATGAACTGCAGCCTCCTTAGAAGAAAGGCAGGGTTGGCAAGGCCCTGAGGACGTCTCGTCTCTCCTAGCCCCACCTTCAGGAGTTTATTCCTTCCATCTATAAGCAGTTTTCTTTGAAAAGAGTTCACGTAAAAACAGATTTCTTTGGTTCATTCCTGTCCAGTGACATATAGTGACTCTTTAGAAATGGTCACTGTGTGCAGCTGCCCAGCCACCCTGTGATCTGGCTCAGGACAGAGTGTGTGACGTGAAAAGTTTGGATAAACCATTTTGCTTCAGGAAGTGGCTCATCCATGCGTTCCCACATTCACTGAAATGTCCTGTGCTCAATCTAAAGTCTCCCCTCTCCTTTGGAGATGACTTTCTGGAGGCTTCCAATACTGAGATGAAAAATAGGAACTGCTTGGATTGTAATGATTTTTTCCTTCTTCCTGGGCTCTGTCTAGGAAGACTGATTTCTTGAAGTTTGTATTCCAGTCCCTGCTCCACAATAAATGTGGCCGGGGGAGCTGCTGCAGGTATGCAATGTGTCCTGGGGCTTCTCAAGGTCAAGTTCTCAGCAACACGTAATTGGAAGCCCCAACAAGAGGGCCATAGAGAAAGGTGGATTTAACTTTCTTCATAAAAATTTACATTTTAATCTTCAGTCATAATTCTTGGTATTAAAGTGTATTGGTTTGAATCTACATTAGTATCCTCCGGGATTTAGAAGCAATTACATTTAAAAATGGAATTGTGGTCCATACATAAACAGGAATGATCTTTAAAGCAAATTAAACAAAGGCTCTAATTGCAAATCCATTTAATTTACAGACAGAGAGAATTAACCTTTGCTTCACTGGTAAATAAATATGCAGAGAAACAATAATCCGCAATTTAATGATATGAACAAAGTATTTCTGTAAGCTCCAGGGCTGATGTTTGATTACAGTTTTCATATCACTTCACTTTTTGAATTTTAAAGGGTTTAAAAAGAAATTAGTGTGTGGAGAGAACAGAATGAGGTCTCAGATAGATTCTGGTTATTCCTCTTCATTTATTATGTCTGGGGATTATTATCTAACAGGGGGATTAATGCTCTAAAACCTGGATTTTTGAAAAGTTTCATTCACACTGATTTTATTTTATTAAATGCCCTCCTTATGTATAGTATCCTGGAATTTTAACAGCTTAATCTGGATACTGCACCAATCTTCTCCACTCCACTAGAAAAACTGCCTTGAGTTTGTAAATCTCCAAGGTAAATTCACACTATTTACCATTTCGTTACACTCTCTATGATAGTTAAATAAAACTTCTCTCTTTTAGGAGCGATTTGTAGAAAACTGAGATTCACCGAATGAGGGTGTTGAGACTTGGGTGTAAGAATTCAATGTAGTATAAAATTTGGCTTCTGTATTTTACTAACGTCATTCCCTTTATTCCTAAACTAAATATTACACTATAGTTAGAATAAACCGAAGAAGCTGAAATTAACCACAGTTCATGAAACCTTTCAGTACCTAATAACTCATTAAATAATGGGAATATATTCTTGATCAAGGTCTCATCTCTCAATACTGTCATAATGGCAAATAAATTTCAATATAAGTTTTGGAGGGGATATTCAAATCATAAAAGCGATAGAGTTTTGGGTTCTTAGGAATTCGTGTTGGTTTAGCTATTGAAAAGAAATCTCTGAAAAATTTTGGTAATTTCTGTCTCTGATGCACAGTTTCTTTAGTAAATGGGTATATGGTTACTGGTCCCTTTAGGAAAGTGTTAGAGGAAGATATACAGTATACATTTTAGAAGGGCAGTGGGGATTGTCTTCAAGGAAACCTGATCTTTTTTTCCATGTAGAGGCTTGTGGACTGGTAACAAGCTAAAGTCTGGAAATTGGTTGAGAAGCCACAACTGCCTCTGGAGGTGATTCAAGACAAGCTTCTGTTCACCAGAACAAGACAAATCAAATTAAACTTTAGTAGTCTACCCATCTGTTTCAGTTCTAGTGACAGAATGATCAATTAGCCAACACCGAAGAACTCTGTAGGAGACATCTTTCTGATTACTCAGTTTTTCTGCTCGTTACAATAAGTATAACCCCTGTCCCTGCAGATTAATTGCTGCCACTTGTTCCTTAACCCTCTGGGATCCCATCACTTCTACTTAATTCAGGGAACCCAGTTAAAAGAAGCATCTCCTTCTGTCATTTCCAGGCTGTACAGGACAGTCACCACAGAGTGTTTCAAAGATGCAGTGCTCCTTTTACCAATTTCTCAAAACCTTGGTGAAGGAGGCTGCCTTCTGGAACTTTCCAGTAGACATACATAGGTGGCAGGTGAGGACCTAAATATACGCCAGCATTTTAATCTTCCTAAGCATTTGAATACCTTCTTCCACAATATACCAAAGAAGTATTGACATCTCAATTTCATTCAGCTTAGGCCATGTTTGGGTCCAGGTGTGAGCAAACTGTTAGAACCCTGCCAAGGTGCTCAAGATAACATATTGAATCCAGAATCCCTCGTTAGTGCACCTTGTTAATGAAGGAGGCCCAATCAGACATTAAATTCTTCTCATTCTGATCTGACATCTCTAAAATTCATTCTCATACACATTTCCCAGGTTTTCATCAGTATAAATTGGTAAAATCTAGTAATTATTTGGGGAATACATGGGACCTCTTTCTGGGCTACTCTTTGTACCTAGCCCTCTGGGTCCTACTGGAACTTGAGACTGGTTATAGATTTAGAAGCAATGAAAGATGGTGGGTCTTGAGGAGGCTAAGCATTCCACTGCAAGGTCATTAATTCAGGAACGGTCATCGCGGATTCTTCAGAGAGTCAAGAGCTGCTCTTTTTGGAAAGGGAAATTCAGCAGAATTTGGGTGTTTAAAGTCCTCAGCTTCTTTGAATCTGCCCAATCTTTTGGGACTCCATTATTTTTCCAATTCAATACCTTAATTTAACATAAAAGACCTCTTGAAGCTACAATTTCAATTTATAGCTTCAGCCGCCTGTAGATTCAGATTTTTAGTTTAGTTTTCAGAAATATTGATTTGGTGTGTACAGCAGATAAGGGTTTTTTTCAGGGAAATAATGGATGTTTTTTGGATCCTTACCTGTGTCATGAGGGGGAATTTAAAGCTCTGGGATAATTTTCTTTCTCCAAGCTCTGTTAGCAGATAAATAACTCCATAGACTTTATTTACTTAACTTTCAATGTAATATCAGATGGATACAGCAATTTGGGTAACCAAAGCCTTGACTTTTGTAGGCACTCAATTGTGGGCGTCATCAAGTCTTAATTTAAGTAACTTCTGCTACTGGATGTCATGAACTACTATAGTCCCATTTACTATTAGCAACAGGGTCACTGATGCCTTTATATCTAATCAGAACAGAAAACAAATTTCAGGTTCACTTCCCTGAGATTCTGTTCTTCTGAAACCACGTTCAGCACGAGACTTGAACCATCAGGATTCACTCCAGAAAACAACTATTAAAATACTATGGGACTTACTGTGGACACTAGAATTTATACACGTGTGGGAGAAGGCAAGAAAGTGAAGATCTAGTATAGCGGAATCACATGATCAGAAAAAGTCACTAACACTACAGCCTGAAGCATTAGTGTTGATTTGCAGGTTAAAACTTGTGGAAAAATTCCCAAAGCAGAAAATCCCCCAAATATCTGTTTTAAGCAGAATTTGAAAAAATGAATAGCACTGAAGTGGAATGCAAAGAAGGAGCTTGTGGAGAGATCTGTGAAAGCTGCTACCTCTATGGGAGATGTGTCAAGCACTTGTGGTTGGCTCGAGTTGCTCATGGTCGGCACAGCTGGAAGTTGAGAAAAGGAGCTGACAGCTGGAGCTCTTTAGGCACATTTACGCCATCTGTCACCATCTCTGATTGCCACCATCTTTCCAGAATAATGGCTTCTGTTTCATTTCTGCTTTCCAAACTTCACACAAGGACCTCTCCTGGCCAGCTTTAACCTAGGACATGATAGGAAGGATTTTCAGGTTCTTGTTCATATAAGGGAATGAGGAAAGCCTAAATTATGGTCGGTATCACCCTTCTTGACAACCTTAATGAATGGCAACCAAATAAAGAAATATTACACTGAACTTATTATGTTAAGTTGCTTTTTTAATTCATAAAACTATGCCACATATTATGGGATTCTACTGTCAGTATGCTGGATTGTGTTTTGTGGGACACAGTGTGTTTCAATGTATGCATACACTGCACAATAATTCACTTACGGTAGTTAGCATAGTTTTGTATCCATTAATCCACCACTTCTGCTCCATCCTGATTCCCTTCCCTCCTGTCCTCTGGTAACCATTATTCTACTCTCTACTTCTATGAGAACCACTTTTAAAGAAATATTCCACATATGAGTGATACCGTGCAGTATTTGTCTTTTTGTGCTTGATTTAACTTCACTTACATTATGGTTTCCAGTTATATTCATGTTGCTGCAAATGGCAGGATTTCATTCCTTTATAGCCGACTGGTATTCCATTGTGTATATACCAGTTTTTTAGATCCATTCATCCATTGATGGATGCTTAGATTGATTCCATCTCTTGGCTATTGTGAATAGTGTTGCAGTGAGCATGGGAGTGTAGGTGTCCTTTCCATATTCTGATTTCATTTCCTATGTGTATATACCCAGTAGTGAGATTGCTGGGTCATAAGGTAGATCTATTTTTCGTTCTCCATACTGTTTTTTACAATGGCTGTACCAATTTACATTCCCACCAACAATGTAGGAGGATTCCCTTTTCTCCACATCCTTGTCAACATTTGTTATTATCTGTCTTTTTGAAAACAGCCATTCTAACTAGAGTGAGATGATATCTGTCTCATAGTGGTTTTAATGTGCATTTCCCTGATGATTAGTGACATTGAGCATTTTTTTTCATGAACATATGGCACACTTTTAAAGGCTGTAGGAAAAATCTTTAAGTTTGATGTATGGTTTGTTCTTAGATGATGAGTTTTCAGATGAGTTTATATTTTGTAATTTGAAATGAATTTCAAAAATATTTGATGTGCAGTTAGATGTTACAGAATTATCTGATTGTATTTTGAAGACTTGAGTATACAGAACCACCAGTTTGTGCCTTTCAATATGAGAAATGCCACGTATGTAAGCCTCTGTGTGTGTGTGTGTGTGTGTTTGTGTGTGTGTGTATTTACTCATGCCAATATCAGAGAAATTACTTGTTATGGATGAGCACTAAATCTATTCCTCACATTCTTGTTCACCACAGAGAAATCTCATATTTTGTCACTATTACTGCAAAACAGTCTCCAGATTTCATTTCACTGTTGGGACTTCTGTATCCTTAGGCTGTGAACAAAATGATAAATAATAAAAAAAAAAAGAATGACAGATGGAGAACAAAATATTAGCTTCAGTGCTGAAAGTGGTTTGTAGAATGGAGCTTTAGGTCTGTTAACAAAGTGACCTTATGAATACTGAACCCCAGAATTAGGCAGTTTCATCCAGACAGCCACATGCAATGCTTGACCAAGACAGACATACTGCCTCCACCCCCACTATCAGGCAGGGCTGTTCACGAGAGTAACTTCTGCTGTCTCTAAGCAAGCTGCTTCCTGAGAGGGAAGAGGAGCAGAGCTGAGTTCAATGTGCCCGATGCAACGGATCCACTGTTCATGTCCCTCCAAAATTCGTATGTTGAAATTCTAACCCCTAATGTGATGATATTAGGAGGTGGTGTCTTTGGGAGGTGATTAAGTTATTGGGGATGGAGCCCTCATGAATGGAATTAGTGCTCTTATGAAAGGGACCTAGAGAGAGCTCTCTTGCCCTCTTTCTGCCCTGTGAGGACACAGGAAGATGACAGTGGACTATGAACAGGAAGTGGGCACTTCCCAGCCACCAAGTTTTTCTACACATTGACCTTGGACTTCCTGGATGCCAGAACTGTGAGCAATAAGAGAAATCGATGTTTAAGCCACCTGAACTGACCAAGACACCCAGTTTATTACTCTCAAATTCATCAACAATATGAATTTTTCCAAGTGCCTTGAGGTAGAGTGATTAAAAGAGTTGATAGGTCAAGTGTTACATTAGCAACTCTCAGTAAGGAAATATAAGGACAAAGGAACAAATTTTAATCTCCTAATACTACCAGATTAGAGGATTTTTAGGGTAGCTGTGACTGTGCAAACTAGGATATGTGCTAAGAATTAATTAACAAATTAATTAATTAACAAATTAATTCTGTCTATACTTTGATTCCTTTGGTCCTTGAAACTCCATTGGCTTCTAGCCCTTTGCCTGAGATAAAAATTTGGTAGGTGATAGATGGTAGTAGGCATGAGTATTTTGAAAAGGGTTTCTAAATAAATCTGAACTGTCCCCTTATCTACTTTTGCCCTCTGTTAGGGACCACTGGCTTCGATCCTGAATGTGCTAACTTCACTTCTTCATGGCTTTCACAAATCCTTGATTTCTGTTGCTCTTCTGGCTCTGACCCAATGCTGTATGGACCTTGCGGGGTTGCATATGTTCCAGTTTTCTGGTCCTGGAGTTTCATCCAGGCCCCAAGCATGCTGCTGCCCAGGTGATAACCAAGCCCAGAGAGAACAGAGATGAGGCAAGAATACGCTTGCAAGAAAGTAACATCTTCATGGCTGGCACTGTTCGGGAACAGGACAGTTGACAGGTGTAACACTCCAACCCTGGGATGTCAGCAAACCAAATAACTTTTCTGGACAGGGTTGGAAAAAAACAAAGAGAGAAAGGAGGAATTTTCACAGGGCATATGAGAAGGACATCTTTTGAATGTGCAGCAAAGAGATTCTTCAATGTCTGTCTAGTGCAGGGCTCACAAGCTGGTTGATGTGCGCGAACAAAACGGAGTTTGGTTGCCTTTAGGGCACAGACTCTCCAGTTTGCTACTATCCTTCTTCACAACCTGCGCCCCGCCCCCCCTTTTTTACACGTTGATGTTATCTGCATGGATAGGAAAGCATTTGAGTTTGCTGCCCTAGGTTTAGTTTGAACTTGAGATCCATTAAAAAAAAAATAAATAAATCCAAACTTGATTTTCAGTCTACAACCTTATCTGGTTTTCTTGGTGGATGATCCTTAATTTCCTCATTTTTATGCTTAGTTCCTTCTTTTACTTCAATACATTCCTAAAGTACCTCTGCAGTGACAAGCCAATTACTGATCAGGTTGGCACCATGGCTCTTCATTTCAAAGAATATAGTATGCAACCATGTTGTGAGCTAATTGTCTCTCCCTGCCCCGTTTATATTTTGAAGCCCTAACTCCCAGTACCTCAGAATGTGACTGTATTTGGAGATAGGGCCTTTAAAGAGGCACTTAAGTTAAAATGAGGCCATTAGGGTGGACCCTAACCCAATCTAGCTGCTGTGCTTAGAAGAAGAGGAAATTCGGACACAGAGAAACGCCAGAGGTGCCCACACACAGAGGAAAGACTGTGTGAGGACACATTGAGAAGGCAGCCATCTGCAAGCCAGGAGAGAGGCCTCAGGAGAAACCAACCCTGACGGTACCTTGATCTTGGACTTCAATGTCCAGAGCTGTGAGAAGATAAATTTCTTTTGTTTAAACCTCCTCGCCTGCCGTATTTTGTTATGACATCCTAGCAAACTAATGCATGCTTCTGTGCATGTATACTGGGGGAGGGGACAGAAGGAGATTCTATCATCTTTGATATTTTTGTCCACAAAAGGGCTTATGTAACAGTATGCCAATTTATGCTGAACATCCTGTCTTCCTTTTTCAGCACGTATCAGTAAGCAAACCATATTCCAAGCCTCACTTCTCCAGAGCCTTCTTTTTTTTTTTTTGGAAAGACTAATTTAATGCGATATACAAGCACAAATTAAGGACATTCTCATACCATTCGTTGGTCTGCTTATCACTCAAACCAAATGGCCTAGATATAACATAGGCCTGAGGGACCCCAGGAGATAATCTAGGTAAAACGTAATCTAGGTCACTCTGCTTCATGATTCATTTCTTTTTTTTCCCCTATAGGCTCCTGGGCCCATATTGAGTCCAAAAGGAAGTGGAGGGATAAATATAGCCATGAGAAAACTGTGGAAGCTGGGCTTGTGCAGGGAAAACACAGGCAAAGCTGAGCAAACACAACTGTTATGATCAGCAGGGAAAAGCCTCAAGACATCTTGGGTAAAATATTCCTGTCTGCTGTTACTGCTCCACAACAGATTTCTAGGTGCAAGTAATACAGTTTTTGATTAAAAAAAAAACAAAACAAAACTATATCTTCTATTTCAACATAGCCTTTCAATTGCTTCATCTTCAGTCATTTGTATTATTGTGATGATTTATGTATTCACTTAGCAAACACTTTGAAAGCCTGGTATTGTGCTTGGCATTGGAGATAGAAACGTGTCAGGCATGCAACCTGCCCTTAAGAAATTACAGTCTAGAAGGAAGGAACGGGCATGTAAATGCATAATTACAGTAAAATGTATAAGCACCACTTGGCTGACACAGACTAGTGATGTAAGAAACAGCCACAGGAAAGCCACCTGGCATTCTTTGTAGGGAATGTCGCTGCATCTTCTACATAAAGACATCTCTAGGTGAAGACCAAGGAGAACCTTCTTCAGGGGAACCACGATGATTCCCCTCCCCCGCTTCCTTTTTCCTTGGATTGCTGGAATTCTCACCACAAAACTGGTAACATAACATCATTTGAGTAAACGGGTCGTGTCCTTTGCAACACCCCCCCAAACACATACACAGGGAATAGGAAGCGGTACCTTAGGCTAGACTTTCCTCATTGTCAGAATTCTGTAAGAAAACAAGATGTGTGAAGGTAGGGGTGAGAGACTGCAAGTGGGGAGCACTGAACGGGGGAAGGGTTGACAGGAGGAGAGTTAAGGAGTCTGTGCCTTGGAAGACCTGGCTCCCCGTGTTGGATGAGAGAGCAAGTTGGGCCAATGGCATGATTTCTAACCCAGAGCTATCCCCTAGTCCTCTACACTGCCCTAAACACATTCAATGAAGCTTAGGAAACTTCGTAGGAACCCCTCCAGTGAAGGACTGTTTAAATCATTGAGACCGGAGTGTATTTCCTTCAGGGAGAGACACGTGTGGTGGCATTCGCTATGCGTGGAGAAGGGATGTCCTCCCCAGTCACCTTCCTCTAGTGCATTACCAGGCAAGGAGGAACATCGCACACAGCTGAGCAAGCAAAGGAGGAGTTTATCTATCTGCCCAAAGAAGTAGTTCACAGTGAACTTTGTGGGGCAGGAAGACCAAAGGAGTGCCTCTCATGGTCCAGGGCCCTATGGCCCGAATAGAAACATGCAAGTGTCCTCATGGTGTTAGTTTTTCAGTTAAGTAGTTCCCAAATCTTTCACATGAGGACCAACTTCACATTTTTGCAGTTTACGTTTAACATTTGTAGTGCTATTTACTTTATTTCTGTGAATAAACTCATTTGGAAATTCTAAATAAATTTAACCCTATTTAGAACAAATACCTAGTATTTGTGAAATCATGGATTCTATGCGTTAGTTATATTTTTTTAAAAAAAGGTATGTAAAAATACAAGTAAAATTTCAAAAGCAGTTAATTTGTGTATGACTTGAAATCATCTTGTGTACCATTTTGGGTAAGAGTATCATAATGTATCCGTTAAAAATTTGTTTTGTTTATAAATTTAAGAAATGTGTCTTCCTCAACTGTCTGAATTCCTCTGTGGAGTGTGATGGAGTACATGTAGAAAGGAAATGTGGGTATCAACGTGGTGAGGTTAGGGTAGAATCAGCTGTCTCAGGAGACTTGATTCCCACCAGCAGAAGCCCTTCCTGTAGTGTGAGGTCCTCTTTCATGGAAGGCTGACTCCTGTGCTCCTGATTCTCACGGACATCCCGAGTTTATTCCTGCCACTGGGAGATTTGACCACAGCAGAATTTGCCCAGGGAGATCATCCTTAATATGTTGTTTTCTGATCCTAAGCGGAAAACTACAATTTGTCATGTTACCTGGAAGAACAAACAAATTGACATCTCCAGGTACTGGGGCTGCCAGGTAGCCAGTTTGACGTTTTCTATGTTAATATGAAGTTCTGGCATACTTTTGATTGTATTACTTCAGGCCTGCTTTGCAGAAATCATGCATCAATACACAGTAATGTTTGCTTTTGTCTGAATCACTATGGTAATTGCAAAACCCTTCCTCAGCTTTGGCCGGAGAGACCTAATGGAGGAAGGGTGTCTTGGAGACAGATCTCAGCAAATCTGTGAAATCCTTTCTGTCCCTTATACTGCCTCTGCTATGAGCCTCGTTTCAGCTGTTTTTACTTGTGCCAGCCAACTTGCCTACAAAGCTGCAGTGCAGCTTCGAGGAGTGAAGTTTTTTTTTTTTTTTAAAGCTTTTAGTGGCAAAAATAGCCTGTTTCTTTCCTATGTGGACTCAGATTAATAGCTGATCTCTCTCTTTTTTCCCACTTGTGAAGTTCAATGGCACCTTTCCCAATAAATATTGTCTGAACAAACCCAGCTTGTGGTGGCCTAGAATGGTTACATTATGGGAAATAAACTGCAAAGGAAGTTTGCTTAAGAAATGGAGAGGAAGCACAGGGCAGTTCATTTTAGGACCATAATTGGCCAACGGTCCCTTCTGCTATAAGGCAGCTAGTTTCACTGCTGTGTAGCAAAACCCACTGATACATTTCTTAGGTAATTTCATTGAAATATTCTGTGACTGCCTGACCAGGTACGATAGACATTGAAAGTTAGCTGGTTAAGAAATGCAAAGGTTTTGTACAGTAAGATTAGGTAAATAACTGACATTTTCTGTGAACCAAGTAATGGTGGACTATCCTTTCGGAGGAAGCATGTTTTAATAGCAGAAGAGGACGAAAAGCCTTGAGAGTTTTGTTTTGTTTTTATTTTTTTTTAACAGTAGCCCTGAAAAGATTCAAATCAGCTATCAAGTGTTTGCATTTGGCCTTGTCTGTGCTGCTCTGTGAATAAACCATATCCCGTGCATAACTCTCTTAACCTGATTTTATAGTCTAATGCTCTAGAATAACACATACTTTCAGAGAAATATAGAAATTGAATTTTAATTCTGTGTACAACAGTAGCCTAGCTCAGAAGGCAATCCACGCCTTGGTTTGCCTCTGTGGTTCCCGTGTCAGAATGCTAGTGTCTGTCTTAGAGTGCCTGCCGTGTGACAGTACACTGCTGGATCTGGGGGTTCTAAATAACTACATCCTTTCATATAATCCTTAGAACAATCTGAAACAGAGAGTATTATTGTCCTTGTTTTAACAAAGAAATTGAAGCTCAGAGATGTGAAGCAACTTGCTCAAAGTATCACAGCTTGGAAGTACCTGCTTCTGGAGCCTTTATTCCTTCCACACTGCTGCAAGTGTGGGTGGAAGTAGCTGGCAATTTTATAACCGGAGTTAAGCGTACCAGTGGCTCCCCAGATATCTCTTTTGATGTGCTAATTGACCAGAAATTCCTGTTTAATCAAAGGAAAGGCTCTGTCTTCGATAGGCTCCTGAATGCTGTTGGAGACTTGTTCATGCCCTTTGTCAGAGGTTAGATTTTTGATGGTTCTCAAACTCCTTCTGAATGCAAACACTCAAAAGTGCATGAATGCAAACCTTCCAGTAACTAAGCGTATGATTTCATGCCACATCAGATGCCGTGTCACGCTACCAACATTTTGGTATAGGTGGGCTGAGGGAGAGAGCACATGTTTTAAGAAAAATGTATGATAAATACAAATTGAAAATACCCTAGTCATTATAGTTACTTTTATTGTTATTATTACTGCACATTGGGAAAAATAATTAGTAAATTTCAGTGAGGGGAGGAAGAGGATGAACAAAAGACGTAGTAGTTCATGGCCTGAATAAAAACTCAAGGGCAAATCTTTGGAGACAAAATGAGTGACAAATTATCCCTACTTTGCAATTTGTTTTTCAAGCTGGCTCTGAACATTCTCTTTTCCCATGCTGCTGTAGGTTTCCTTTCCTCTCTTACTTGATATAAGATTGGCTGTCTCATGAGGATATTGCTTTTTCCTGTAGACCTGTCCTCAAATCCCAGATACCTCGCGTACCTCGGGGCCTCGCCATAGTTTGTATCTTCTCCTTGCTCCCCGTTGACTCTTCCTGGCTTTATTTTCCTTCCTCCTTCACAATCACCAGCTGCTGTGAAGCACGTGCCTCCACCTTTTCCACCTCATGCTGTCTTTGTTACTCCTGGCTGATCTCTCCCACTCACCGATGACTTCAACGTGGGGCTCAGACCCTCTCTTCACCGCAACTCCTGTCATGACTCTCAGTCATTTCATCATCTATGTAGACACATCACTCAGAAAAATGGCTTCTCAATTCCTTAACCTCTTTAGCTTTCGTGGACTTTCCGTCCATCCCATCCTAGCTATCTACTCTCACGGTCCTTGATAAACTGCACTACCTCTGAAATCTCAACTCACCCAACTCACTGTCTGACCATCTCCTTTATCCACCTGACTTTCCTGATACTCCTCTTCTGACCATTTCACATTTCAGTGAGATCTTTGCTCAACTGACCCTACCACTTTTTCACTTTCTAATCCTCTTATGTTCTCACTTTCCTATTGCCCTGTCTAGACATAAGTGTCCAGAATAATCTTTCTCTTGCAAGCACACTTAGCTCTCTTGCCCTTCTTTCCTTCACTGAATTTACTTTCATATATTTCCATACATGTATATATGTTATATAAGTACATAACACACATGCACATACAGAGTCCATATTTATATGTATGGAGCAGATACTTGGGTTTAACCAGTCCTGTATTTCAAATGTGTCCCCCAAAATTCATGTGTTGGAAACTCCCAGTGCAACAGTGTTGAGCTGTGGGACCTTCAAAATGTGATTAGGTCATGAGGGCTCTGCTATTATGAATGAATTAATGTCATTAGTGGGAAAGTGGATTTGTTTTAAAAATTAGTTCAGCCCTCTCTTGCCCTCTCACCTTCACCATGGGATGATGATGCAGCAAGAAGGTCCTCACCAGGTGCTGGCACCTTGATCTTGGACTTCCCAGCCTCCAGAGCTGTAAGGAATAAATTTCTTTTCTTTATAAATTACCCAGCCTATGGCATTCTGTTAAGTAACACAAAATGGACGGGGACAACCAGGATCAAGTTTTTCTGAGATATCAAACAGAAATAGTGGAAATATAAATCAAGTATTAATTACCAATATGAGAAGGAGAAAACAGGGAAACAGGGATGAAAGCAAGACTTCTCTGAACTTCTTTTATAGTTTTGTCTTTGAAAACAATTTTTACAGTATGGTTAAGAAATATTTTTAGTTTGAGTTTTTTGAAATAGTTATCTGAATACATTTATCATGATAAAAAACTCACAAGCTTTTGCTAAAAATATTCTCAATTCGTAGGCAGTTCTAGGCATGTTTTCATTGTCAAGCAGAGATATATGTTAATGTAACTTTGGTCAGACTGTCTTTATTCATTAAACCTCCAGAAGTTTAAGGGCTTAAAAGGGAAGTACTGATACTCATTTTGTCAAATTCTCAAGTTTCACAGTCTATATTGCAAAGGAGGATCTTTGTTTCTTAAAATTTTTTAAAAACGGCCTTATTGAGTTATTCATGTACCATATAATTTATCCATTTGAAGGGTATAATTCAATGGTTTTTAATATGTTTGCAGAGCTGTGCTGCCTTCTCCACAATGATCTGTTATTTCTGTTGTTCATGAAGTACGTAATGTAAAAGTTCCTTTAGTGAAGGTCTGTTGGTGGGAAACTCCCTCAACTTTTGATCATCTGAAAATATCTTCACTTTACCTTCATTTGAAATGATAGTTCTACTGGATTCACAATTCCAGATTTACAGTTACATTCTCTCAGGACATTGAAGATGCTGTTTTTTTGCTTCCATTGTAGCCAATGAGAGGTTGGTTATCTGTATAATTATCATTCCTGGTGAAAGGTCTGTCGTTTCTCTTCATCTCCTTCAACATTTCTTTTCTTTTCTTTGCCATTCTGTAGCCTTATAAAATATGCCTAAATGTTTACCTCACTTATTGATCCTGCTCAGATTATGTGGAACTTCCTTTTTCTATATGTACGTGTCTTTTATCAATTCTAAAAAAATTTTCAGTGATTGTCTTTTCTGACCTATCCCTTCTGCCTTTCTTAATGTTCTCTCCTTCTGGGACTCAGTGGGATTCATGCTAGAGTCTCTCTCTCTCTCTGTTCTTTCATATAATTGTTTTCTTCATTGTTTTCTCTCTGCCCTGCACTCTAGGCCACGTCTGTAGATCTACTTCTGGTTCACTGGCTCTCTCTTTTCTCATGTTCCACACATTCATTGAGACTCCATCTTCAAGGCATTTATGTTTTATTTTCAAATGTTGATTCTCCCTTAATTCTTTATGGCTATTTCTGCCTGTCACTTCTTCCTTGATCTTTTTTTTTTTTTTTTCATGTATTTAAAAAAACATTGAAACATTTCATGCATGTTCTTTTATACATTGTATCTAATAACTCCAAAAGCTGAGTCTTTGGTATCCTGAAACTGTTGTCTGTCTTTTCTGCACATACTCACATTGGTCTGCATCTCTATTTTTGGTTCATTTCTGATTCTGAGTTCTTCTTACTTTGAACGTAAATTGTGGGAATTCCAGAATCTTGATCCAAGATATATTTCTGAAATGTATTTATTTGTTTTATGTTCTATTGCCTGTATTCCCTGATAAGAATGTGAGCTACTTGAGATCAGGCACTCTGTCTTGTTCACACTACTTTTCCAGTGCCTTGAACAGGGCTTGACATATAGAAATTACTCAGGATATATTTGCTCTCTCATCTTCTCTCTCTCCTTCTCGAACACACACATGCTCATGTTTTGTCATACAATTGCAGTGCTTCCATTGATCCTAATTTAATAACCACTGCTCTAAATTCACTTTTTGGGGCCACATATGTATGGTGCATTTAGCTTCCAGAGAAGAAAAAAATAAGTGCCAAGTATTGTCAGATTATAATATTTTTCTAATTTGTGCCTCTGAGATGAATAGTCTTAAAAATAAGATACTATTGACTTTGGGTAAATATGGGTTCAAAACTGGAAGCTAAACACATTTGCCATCCTGGCCAAAAGGGTAAATATAGTTAGAAATTCCCTACTTAATTCTGAAACTAATTTGATATGTCTTTCAGAGACACCTTTCTGAGTCACAATAGGTTGTTAAAATCCTCAGTATAAATGTACAAACATTATCTCTATTGAACTTGGTATTATTCAAAAAATGAAAAATAAATTCTATCTTTTTGAAAAAAGTAAAACATGCTTTATGATTAAGTAGAATACTTAAAAGAACACAGAAAATAAAACCAAGTTAATTATGTATTTACAAAACTGATTATATAGCCAGGAATTTTTGTATTTTACCTCTAAGATAAAAGATTTCATTTGCAACACCAGTCTTACGTGCCTCAAGTTTAACTTGACACAAACTGTTATACACTAATTGTAACTCTCAAAGTCTAAGCATTGCAGTCTCGATCTTCTTTAGGCTTTTATTAAATGCCTATGGCAGGGTATTGGTAAAGGGACATAAAAAAACTATATTGTATATTGATAAATTAAAATCATAATAATAAAAATAAATAAATAAATAAATACCGATGGCAGGGTAGCAACCAGAGCCTCAAATATTAAACATTTCTCTCCACTTAGTTGCTAGCATGCTCAGGGCATTTTGCAACAATATCCACATTATAAGTAGGCATTGATGTTCATGAAGGTCATATTTGAAGATAATAATAACAAGAACCGTGGAATCACTTAAGAAAGATCCTTATGCCACTAGGGAAATGGCATTAGGAACCAAGTGCTATGTACATTATTAATGAATGGTTTGGCTTACCATCAAAGTATCATTCATTTACTTGTAACTAAAGTAGTGTTATGAAAAAATTGGATGACTTTTGGATGATTACAAAAGATTTAATGTTTCTACCCTTTTCTCCCATCAGAAATATCACTTCTTCACCAGCAACTGTGTGCTCTCTGTGGTTCACTGAGTTAGAACAACTTTATCGGACCTCTTTTAAGACAAGAATTTTCAAGACTCTAGAGAGCTTCCAGATCCCATGAGTACTTAACAGGGGAGGGAGTCAGGGATTGCATTATTTATGTCAGGGCTTCCGTTCTCTCTTATCCTTGTGTTGGAGCCCCAGCTTCTGATGCTCTGTCTGCCATTTCTTCCCTTGTGCTTTTGTCACTCTGACAGTCCAGGTCAGGGTGATGGAGATTGATTGACAGTTTCTCCAACTCACGCCAGGTGAACAATGTTCGAGGTAGTTGGCAAGAAGACATTATGCATTTCTGAATGTATCAAGACTCTCAGGAAACACTTCAGCCCTGGAACAGTAAGGTAGGGATCATATTATGCTTGCTTTCATACATAGTGATAGGCATAAGACACTGGTAGGGATTCAGGAAACACATGCTGAATGAAAGACTTTATTGAATGAAATTATTACACATTGCAAACAGGATGCTGATATATCTGGCTACTTTGATGCCAGATAAAAGTAAAGCCCTTTTTGCTTTCAAAGCATCTGGTAGTCTTCCAGAATTTTACTTGGAGACTAAATCTTCAAACTAGAAGTTGAAAACTTACTAAAAAAATTTGCAAAGTGAAACAAGGAGCTAGTATAGGTTGGCTTAAAAAATAAATGTACACTGAGTGAGTATCGAATTTGTAGCTAGACAAATGACTAATGAAATCACCTCCACAATAACACATAATTGAGCCTGGAAAATATCCAGGAAGACTTGATTACATTCCATTTCCTTTATGTACTTCTCTACAGCCTGGCTTGGCTTCTTTCATATTCAGATATTTCCCTCTGGATGAGATTCAGTTGCACTTTCTTGACGTGTCCTCAGATTGCCTGTTAGATTTCTTTAAAGGACCAGGGTTTCCTTATTCAACACATTCAGGCAAATGAATCTTTTATGAGATATTAGGCTGCCAGTAAAATCTCCTTACTCCTCTTTCCTTTGGGCCGAATGCATTGAAATCCTTCAGTCTCTCTCGGTAAGTCTCTACCCTTCCCTCTAAGGCACATAGAAATATCATACGGGCCTATTGGCTTCCAACCAAATGTACAGGAAGACATTGTTCAAAGCAAAAGATGCATGAAAAGAAGGATCACTGTGAGTACTGACATCTATGGACTGTGCTTGATGGTGAACAAAGAAACTGAATTCATAAGAAAGAAGAAAAGAATTTTGGGGGTGGCATTCTAGTGGAAGCTTCATTTTTAATTATGGGACATTAAAAGGTTTAATAATTATTACCATTAATAATAATGCTACCTGAACAACCAATCACTTTAACCCAGTCATCTGGAAAAAATCATGGCAGCCTCTTATCTGATTAGTACTTTGAGCTTTTATCCACAATGCAAATTAATGTGAATTTATCCACTTTTTAGGTTTTAGGCCATGCTAGATGACAACTGCAATATCAGAAGTTCTGTTAGGAATTAAAACTGCTAAGCTTTTTTTTTTCATAACTAAAATAAAATTATTTAGTAACCAATGTTGTGTTCTCCCTCTTAAAGAAAAATTTCTCAAAATTTGCAGTGATACGATAGTAACAGTAATGATAATAGCAGCTCCTATTTAATGAATGCTTCATATGTGTCAGGTACTAGGTTAAGTGATTTACATACCTTGTTTCATTTATTTTTCTAGTTACTAGCTCTCAAAGTAGGTATTATTCTCCCCGTTTTTCAAGAGAAAATTGAGGCTTAGTGAGTTTAACTTGCCCAAAGACACTTAACTAATTAGATTAAAAAATGGAGAATCCCACTTTGGGACTGATGGCAAAACTTATCCTTTTGACCATGTTGCTATTTGGCGTGTGTGTGTGTGTGTGTGTGTGTGTGTGTGTGTGTGTGTGTGTGTGTGTGTGTGTGTGTGTGTGTGTGTGCGCGCGCGCGCGCGTAGGGTCATTCATATATAGAACCCAACCAATTATGAACTGCTGTGAAAAGCTGTTACTGTTGGAAAACTTGCCATGGCTGGAGCAGGCTTGAATTTGAGACACTGCTCTTGACACTGATTAGTTTCTCATTGGCACTATATATCCTGAGAAGGATCATGCCAGCTGGAATAACTAGTAGTCACTAATGAGGACCTTTCTCCAGGCATCCATATCCATATCTGTGTGGATCTCTGAGAATTTCAGAGATCCACACACATAATTCAGCAATTACATAATGCAGTTGCATAGGAGTTTAATTGTTCCATCCATATATTTATAATTTATTGAATGTTTTCTATGTGGCAGGCATTGTTTTAACTTAAGAACTATTATTTTTTTTCTGCTTTACTGATGAAAAATTTGGGGCACAGAGAGTTTAAGCAGGTTTCCCTGCAATGTACAGATGATGAATGGCAGGGCTAGGATGGTAATCAGACCCCCTGACCACAGAGCCATGACTTAGGGACTCGATGGTGAAAAAGACTCTTGTGACAGAGACATTGCTAGGGACTCCATGGTGAAAAAGACTCTCTAACCCTCAAAAATGTAGAAGAGAGAGATATAAGTAATCGGTTCTCTGCTTTAGTTCATGAATACTGATGTGTTTTCCAGATCAGAGCTTCAATGAAGAATAGAAACTCCCAATAGATAGTGAAGAAACACTCTTCATTTTGATGAATTTGATTATTAAGAGAACCTTGAACTAATAGAGGTCAGGCTGACAAGAAGTGCCTGCTCTACTCCTGACATTAAGCTTAACATAGCTTGAAATACCTCGATAATTCATGCCAAAACAAGTATTTTTAAGCCAGAATACTTAGCGTAGAATAGTGGCCAATGAATATCTACTTTGTGTTGAGATTTTTCCAAATCTATTTTTCATGTATATGAATTTAAATTAAGAAGGGTTATATAACCCAGATTAAATAAAGCTTCTACATCTTCTAGTGATACCTTTAAATCAAATACTCTCATGAGATCAAATTATAAATGAGGTGGTAAAATGAAAAAAATCCATGAGCTAAAAGTCAGATTATAGATCAAGACATATGGTATAGATGACTGGATACAGAGTTTATTGTTTCATTTGTTTGTTTCTTTTTAAACTCATATTTTTCCACAAAGGGTTTGAAGTGGCTTACAACAAAAACACATATACAAATATATTAAGAAAAATACGAATTTTTAAATAAAAATATTGAGTAAATATAAATTAAAAGACGAAGGTAAAAATCATAGGCAGAATTAAGTAAAGAGTTTGAGGTAATTATGCCTCCCGATCAGGTGTCAAATTGTTATATGTGAAAAGGCAAGAGCTTCCACTCCTGAATTAACCACACTGGGTATCCCTAGCAGATAATTTTTCTGCGTGGATGCGGGCTTCACTGGGCATTCCGGTATAATTTTTGGTGTATGTGTTTGTTACAACATTGCTCTGAAAAGCACAAGCCTACTCATTTGTAGAACAAAAACTGGGCAGACATAAAATCAAGAGATGATGTCACAGTCTTGGTTAAAACACTACGTAGGTCTCATTTATTTACTTTTTTACCTCTATAGACTTCAGTCTTTAGGAATTTTTCATTGGAAACTGTATAATGATTAGCTTGGAGGACGCGAGGAACACAAACTTAACGAGCTAGCATGCACTGGACTGTTAGAATCCTAGAATGCTAGAATGCAGAGGACCGGCAGTGGGATGACGCAAGTGGGTGGTTTACTGGGTGCCACCCACACTCTCTCACCCGCCTCCCTGTGGCCCAGCCCTTCAGCCACCAGGCTGGCGGGACTTGGGAAACCACCTGTGATCACTCATGGGAAGTACTCTGTGTTCCTGCAGTACGATCAGCTGCCTCCTGCCTATTATTGTTGTTGTTATCATTATCATTATTATCGAATGGAACAGGAAGAAAGGAGGAGAATGGGGGGAGGGTGGAAATGGCAGATATCACAGCGGAGAACAATAGAAGGAAAATACCAGATGGAGGGGAGTGGCATTTAATATAGGAGACCTGAGGGGCAAAGAGAGGAAGATGAGAGAAAAACCGAGAGGAAAGAGACAGGCTTGAATAGTAAAAACAGGGACAGAATCAATTGGACAGTTTTGCTCGTCCTGCTGTGACCCCACTGATTCCCCGTGGATGCCACCTTGGTCATTTCTGGGATGCAGGAGGAGGACAAGCAATGGGGTAGTGGCGGTCACTGTCTTGGTCATTCCTCAGTAACTCCCCAACCTCTGAGAAGCTGAAGGCAGCTGTGTCCACTGTGCGACAGAGTCTGCGGCAGGAGGCAGAGTGTTTCAGTGTGTGGGTGACTCATTCTGGCACTGACCTAGCCTGATGAAAGCAATTCGGCTGCACTGGGCTGAACCTAGTCATAATTAATAACAGGATACCTGTGTCTGCAGTAGGTCCAGCATCACCAGCAGAGTGTTGCCCGAGGCAGAGGCAGGGGAGAAGAAGCAAAGAGAGCAGAAAGTGGAAGACAAGCAAGAGGGAAGACAACGGCTTGCAATGGTCTTTAGGTTGGAGGAACCTGTGGGGGCTTCGTGGGTACAGATGCATATAATCGAGATTTAAAGGAACTCACATTTCAGGCCCTGTTATGTGCCAGGCCTAGTGCTGGATGCCTTTTCTATGTAACTCATGTAATCACACAGCAGTCCTGGGCAGTTGCTGTTGTTATCCCCTTTTTATTGAAGCTAGGAAAACAGCTTGCTTGATATAAGCAGGTTGAAACTCAGGTCTGTGAGACTTGAATCCTGGTACATGTTTTTAAGTTCAAAAGAATCATCAAATCTACATTGCTCTTAAAGAGACATAGCTCGCCTATTTATTTATTTACCTATGTATTTAAAGCAAGTAGTCATGACCTGCTAGTAGCGTCACTACGTGTCCTTTCCAGTGTCTAACTTAGTGTTTTTTGCTTTTGTTTTGGTGGCTGGCCAGCAGAGGGATCGAACGCTGGACCTTGGTGTCGTCAGCACCACCACGCTCTAACCAACTGAGCTAACTGGCCAGCCCCTAACTTAGTATTGAAATCTCAAAGTATCAATCTACTCTTTAGCCTTAGAAAATACTAAAGGATTTTGTGGTGGGAAGAAAATAAAAAGAAACGGACTTTGAAGTCAGAGAACTCTGGCCTCAGATTCTGTTTTCACACTTCATTTGCTATCAGATCTTAAGAATCTGTAAAACAGAATTAGTGATATTAACTTTTTGTGTTTTTTTTTTTTTTTGAGGGTGAATTGAGTTATGGTAACATGTAGTAGAGTGTTGTCCATTTAGGGGGCACAGAATTATTAGTATCATTCCTTTCTCTTAAAATTTTAGATAGAATTCACTGCTTCCAGAATTTCCCAAACTATGCTCTGCAGAACATTAGGGGTTCTGAGAGAGATAATTATGTTCTTCCTAATAACATGTGTCGTGGTTAGATATGTTGGCTTCAAGTGAATCACTGTCTTCTCCTGTTTCTACCCCGTATTTTCCCTCCCAGTGTCCTATCAGACAGAGCTCATTGATAAATTCCAGGTGGATTGAGGAACTAAATGTGAAAAGTAAAAATTATACTAAATGTGAAAAGTAAAAAGAATAAAATATAGAAAAATATTCATATGATTTTTTTCACAGTAAGGATTTCTTTAAAAAAGACAAGAATCCAAAACATGAAGGAATTTTGACTACATAAAAATTTAAAACTTTTCTACGCCAAAAGATACAATTAAAAATCATATATCATCCATAGGCTGTAAGAAGGTATTTCAATGCATTTAACCAACAAAAGATTAGTGCCTGAATATATAAGCCCTCTTACAAATCAGTAAGCAAAGGCAAACAATGCAACAGAAAAATAAACAAAGGGTCTTAATTGACAATTCAGAAAGAGGAAGTTGTATGGCCAACAATACGTTTAAAAAAAAGTTCAATATCACCAGTAATTAGGGAACTGCAAACTAATATAAAAATGAAATACATTACACTGATCAAATTCACAAAAATGGAAGGGATTGACAATGTACACCTTTTAATTGCCAGTTATCCTTTGTTTAGCATTATGAGTTCTAGTCAGCAAAGTAACACACCTAAATACACAAACAAATGAGATAAACAGTATAAATATTGGGCAGGAAGACATAACACTGTCATTATTTGTTAACAGTGGTGGCATGTTTACCAACAAAATCTGAGAGAAAATCCAGAACTATTAGAGCTACTGTTAGTTTAGCATGTTGATTGGATTTAAGATTAAAATTTAAAAAACTTTAATTGTTATAAACCTTATTGAACAAGTAAAATCGACTGTGATAGTCATTAATGTTGTTCACTTAATATTTTTGTAAAGGGCGGGATTTTACTTTCCTGTCCCCTTGCAGCTAGGTTTGATCACGTGACTTTCTGTGAACAATGAAGTGTAAGCAGAAGTGATGCCTGTCACCTCCAGGTAGAAGGTTTAAGAGCTTCTGCACTTTTTCTTTGTTCCTCAGAGCAAAGAATGGCGATCTTCTATGTGACACTCATCTAGATCATGTTTCCTCTCTCAGTTTGGGCCCTGCAGTGAGGACAAAACAGAGTCGTGCCCTACTTGATACATGATGGACATGCAACAGAAACAAGAAATAAACTTTGTTTCCAGTCACTGAGATTTAGGGTGACTTGTTACTGAAGCATCTCCTAGCCCATCCTAACTGGTACAACCAATTAACGTCTATTAATCACTTACTATGTCCCAGGCACTGTTCTAAGCTTGCTCTCTCCTCTCATTTAACGTAATCACCTCAAGAATCCTATGAAGTAGGTATTATCAGAATCCTTGATTTGACAGATAAGTGAACTATCTATGTGAGGCACAGAGAGGTTAAATAACTTGCTTTAGGTTACACACTCTATAAATGGCAAAGGTAGGATTTGAACTCAAGTATTTTGGTTTTAATACCTAAACTGGTGCTGTTAATCCCTTGGTGTGCTGTCCTTAGAAAATGTACTGTAAAATCTTTACATATCATTTATAATGTCAAACAAAACTATACAATATCCAGGAAACAAACATATAAAAGATTAGCAAGACTTTTACATTACAGAGAAAAATTATAAATTTCAGTAAAAGAAAATGTAAATAATTGAGAACATACAGCATGTTTGTGATACTGTGACTTGTGGATAGGAAGACTCAAATTATCCCAATTAATCTGTAAATTCATTGCTCTTTCAATAAAAACATCATCAGTTTTTTTTTTAATGGGATATGACAAACTAATCCTGACATTTATATGGAGATATAAAAGATGAAGAACAGGCAACACAATCTTGAATAATAATTATAATGGTGGATTTGCCTGATCAGCTATTAAAACTGTGAGGGCTGACACAGGAACAGAAAAACCAATGAAAAAGAAAAGAGAGTTTTGAACTCTATTTATCTGAGGCAATAAAATTTTGGTGGGAGCAGGATGGATTATTAAGTAGATGATATTGTGACAATTAGTTACTGATATGGAAAATTTTATATCTGTACATTTATAGAATTCCAGGTGGATTAAAGGCCTAAATTTAAAAATTAAATAATAAAATATTTAGAAGAAAACATAGGAAAATAATATTTTAATTATATCAGATAAAGGTTTCCTATATATGATGCAAAAGTACAAACTATTAATGAAAATATTAATAAATTTGACTACAGAACTTCTGTAAGATACCATGAAAAATATAAAAAGAGAAGACAAAACCTACATGAAATTTATAATACATATAACCATCAAAGGATCAATACCCAAAATATATAAAGAGTTTCTACAAATTAATAAAAAAAGAAAAACAACCCAATAGAAAATTATGCAAAAGCCATGATAGCTAATTCATAGAAGAAGAAGTTAATGCCAATAAACATTTGAAAAGATTCTCCATATTGCTAGTATTCAGGGAAATATAAATTAAAATACTCATGACATACCATATCATACTGATAGAATAAGTAAAGCTTAATAATTCTGATGACACCTACTGGAAAGGCTATGTATTATCGGTGGGACTGTTAATGTGAAAATAGTCATCTGCTGTAACCCAGCAATTAGGCTTTTAAGGAGAAAGATCATGTTTATAAGGAGACACATCATGTTTTAGAACTGTGCAAATAAACTAGATCTGCAAGTATCAATGCAAATAAATCACAAAAACATATTTTTAAGAGGAACAAGTAGATTAACATATATGTATGTTATAGATATATATAGATATAATGTACGTAAAATTTTAAAATATGTGAAACAGTAGTGTATTTTCTTTATGGAGGAAAATGCCCCTAAACTTATACGGGAATGATAAACAGCAAATGGCAACCATCTGGAGAAGGAAAGAGGAAAACAAGGGAGGCAGGGCTTTAATTTTAGCTGTAACATTTTATTTCTTCAAAAAAGGTAAAGATCTAATACACATTATGGAAAATGTTAACATTTGTTTAATGTTAGTGGTATGTTAATAGGTAACTGTTATGGTATTTTCCATACTTTTTGTGTTTGGAAGTATTTCATAATCAAAATCTAAATATAAAAAAATCCTTAAATGGTATATCTTCACATATACGAGTATGCTGCATTACTTGTTGTTAGATCTTACAGCTAAGCCTTATATTTGGTTCTTTGTTTATCATAAATAAGATACATATTTTCTTTCTGCGCTTTTAAAAAAAACATGCTTTTAAGCAAGTGGCCTTATTTCTAGGATTTTTCAGCAATACTCATGTATGTTCTCAAACCATTTAAAAGTCTACGACTTATTTCAGAGATGTCAGCTTTATTGCCACACATTACCCCAGAAGTAGATGTTACAATCTGCTGAGAAGAAAATGAGACTAAGAGAGATTGCCCTAAAAAGTAGCAAGAATGTTACTTGTACCCAGGATTTCAGTCTCTAGATCAAATGCTTACTTCATTCCTCTCACCTCCAATTGCTTTTTTGTTCTGTTTTGTTTTGGTGCACAGTGGGGTTCCTCCTGGGGCAAAGGTGATATAGAAATACACCTACCTGGCCAAGGCCTGGATTACCTCCTTTCTTTCTTGTATGCAAAATTGTCTCTAATAGATGGTAATGCTAATGATTTTAAGTCTTAGTACAAAAAAGCACTCTATAAAAATTTGAAAGGAAGTAATTTTGCAAGCTTTGTAGATTATGTTGAGAGTAAGATGACCTTAAGATAAGAACTGTCTACAGAAGAAAGGAGGAAGTGAGAAAGGTAAGCGTGAAATGAACAAAGAAACAGGATAGTGGAAGGCTTTTGGTAGGTGATCACATATTTGGGTGAAAAAAGTCCAACTCACTTTACCTTGGGGAGCAGGAGAAAAGCAGGATGTTGGAGGGAGAGAAAAGAGAGGGAAGAGCTACATATGATCTGGGATGATAGAGTGTGCTGACAATTGCCTCATGGGCTTCTTGGTGGCACTAAGGCTCACCTGCATTTGCCATAATCCATCCTTTCTGGTCATGCAGGGTTTTCAAGGTGGGAGCCTGACATTTAGGAATGAGGTAGGTAACCCAATCTGTTGCAGTTCACACACTGACTGTTTGTAAAGCTGGCAGCTGGCACTATTGGAAGTGGAAGCAGACAAGATATTAGCAGAGCGAGGAAAAAGGAAAAACTTGGACATGTGGGAGCTGCAAGAGGAGAGAGTCACTGAAGTGTATGACATGTAGGTCTTTTGTCTGCCGAGCAGAGTTCATTACGTGGCAAGAGCCTATTGCTTTCAACCCACAACAGAGAGAGGACAATGACAGCTCAGTTGCCACTATTAGAAATGACAGTCTTTTTCACCACTACTCCTCTAATTAAAAAAAGTTCCAAATCAGACATTAGAATAAAGCTAATTAAAGTGTATGCTATGAAAACTTTCTATATAAATTGCATTTAAAAATATCACAAGTGAAGACATTTTAGATAGCTTCTAGCTGGACTTTAATATGAAAACTAGAAAACAAGCTTAGCAGAGGTGTTTTTCATAAATGTATGTGTATGATTGAGAGTTTTAAACACAAATAGATTTTTAAATACTACACAATTAAGAGACGTAGAATCTGAGAAAAGAAAATAGATATGCATGGCTAAATCTCTAATTGCATTTATTTAGCCAAGTTCCCATCTTTCTGTATGAGAAATGCATTTAGTAATACAACTAGTTCTTTATTCATAAACTTATATATTAAACTCGTACGTATTGAGTGCCAATTGTGTGTCAGTGTAGGGGAGTCAAAGCTTTACCTCCACGCTCTTAGGGTCTCCAACAGGGCCTGAGAATTAAATTCACATGAGATAGATTAACAGGAAAGAAGTATACAGAATTTTACATGTACACGGGAGACCCCATAAGAAAATGAAGATGCAACGAAGTGCTAAAACCTAAATGCTTACGTAGTAGGTTGAACAAAGAGTGGTGACTGTGTAAAACTAATGAGTTATTTTAACAAGGCCTAGTTATACAGATTTTTGTCAGTTTCCACTCCCTATCTCCAATGACAAGAAGGTTTCTTCTCTCCTAGTACAGGGAGGACAGTGTCCCTTTGTATCTGCTGTTTTCCATGTGCTAATAGCTCAAAAAATCCTTATGCCAAAGTGATATATTTTGGAGTTGCATATTCTGCCCCCCTTCACCAGGCATTGCTCTAGGTGTTTGGGATATATAAATAACTCAAAGATGCAAAAATCCCTGCTCATATGTCTTACATTCTAGGAGGAGAATAAATAAACATAGTAAGTAAGTTATATAATACATTAGAAAGCGCTAAGTACAATAAAAACAAGTACAAAAGGGGGACAGAGAGCTTGTGTATGTGGGGGTTGGGATGGGTGAACTATAGAGTAGAATTTGTGGTAGGGAAGGCCTCATTAGGAGATGATATGTAAGCAGAGACTTGAAGGAGGGGGAAAGATTATTTCAGGCCGTGAGAACAGGCAGTAATACGCCCTTGGGCTGGAGCATGGCTGGTGTATTTAAGGAAGCGTGGAGGCCAAGAAGACAAGGCAGAGTGAGTAGGATATCAGGGACCAGAGCATTCAGGAGCAGGTGGGGTGTTTTGAACAAAAGAGTGACATGATCAGACTAAGATTTTAAAAGGACTGCCCTGACGAGAATAGGCTGGAATAGCATGGAATCATGTAGACTGGTAAGACGCCATTGCAGCAATCCAGAAAAAAGATGGTGATTGCAGCTGATGAGGTCAGTGGGAGTAGTGAGAAGTGATGGGATTCTGGATATATTTTATAGGTAAGTACAAGTTTCTCTAATACAATGTGTAGAAAGGATGTTTAGTGAAAGAGGAGGACAGAAATCAAGGATGACCAACCTTTTGACAAGAGCATCTGCAAGGATGGATTTATTATCAACGGAGGTGGGAATTCTGCAGGTTTGAATTGAAAGATTAAGAATTTGATTTTGAATGTGTTAAGCTGGAAATGATTATTAGATATACAAATAGAAATGTTGTGTAGGCAGTTGGATAAAAGAACCTGGAGTTCAGAAGAGAAGTCTGGGTCGTAGATATAGCAGTCACCCTATGGCCCAAAGCCATGGATTGCATAAGTTTACCTGGAAAAGAAATGTGGGTGGATAAGAGAAGATATCCAGGGCCTAAGGGCTTGGGGTCCTTAGACATTTAGAGGCTGGGAGAAGAGGAGAAACTAGCAGCGGAGACTGAGAAAGAAACCTCAGTGAGGTAGGAGGAAAACCAATGAAGTGTGTTATCCCAAAAGGCAAAGGAAAACAATGTATCCAAGAGGAGTGAGTGACCAAATGTGTCAAATGCTGGGGATGGGATTTAGTAATCGAGAGGTCACTGGTGACGACAAAAAGACCCAATGCGGAACGGTGAGGGCGAAAGGCTTATTGGTGCAGATTTTTTTTTAAAAATTATTTTTTCAAACTTTATTGAGATATAATTGACAAGTAAAAATTGAATCTATTTAAGATATACAACATGATGATTTGATATATGTATACCTTGTGAAATAATTACCACAATCAAGTTAATTAATGTATCCATCACCTCACATAGTTACCTCTTGTTTTTTTGTGTGTGATGAGAACACTTAAAATCTATTGTCTCAGCAAATTTCAAGTAAACAATACAGTATTATTAACTATAGTCACTATTAGATTCCCAGAACTAATTCATCTTATAACTGAAAATTTGTGCCATTTGAATAACATCTTCCCATTTCCCCCACCTTCCAGACCCTGGCAACCCCTGTTCTACTCTCTGCTCACTTGATTTTGACTTTTGTAGATTCCACTTATAAATGAGATCATACAGTGTTTGTCTTTCTGTGTCTGGCTTAGGTCAATTAGCACAACGTTCTGCAGACTCATCCATGTTGTTGCAAATGGCAGGATTTCGTTCTTTTTTTATGGCTGAATAATATTTTATTGTATATATGAGGGGTCTTCACAAAGTTCATGGAAATGTTTTTATTATCTTTTAATTCCATTTTTCCACTTTATGAAACACCCATGTATATATCACATTTTCTTTATCCATTCATCCACTGACTGACACTTACGTTGTTTCCATATTTTGGCCATGGTGAATAATCTGCCATAAACATGGGGGTGCAGATATGTCTTTGAGATACTGATTGCATTCCTTTGGACGTGTAACCAGAAGTGAGATTGCTGGATCAAATGGTAATTCCATCTTAAATTTTTTGAGGAGCTTTCATACTGTTTTCCATAGGTGCTGCACCAATTTGCATTCTCAGCAACAGTGTACAAAGGTTCTCTTTTCTTCACTCCCTTGCCAACACTTGTTATCTCTTTGTAGTTTTGATAGCAGCCATCTTAACAGGTGTGAGGTAATATCTCATTGTGGTTTTGATTTGCATTCATTTCCCTGATGATTAGTGATGTTGAGCACCTTTTCATATACATATTAGTTGTTTGTATGTCTTCTTTAGAAAAATATCTATTCTGGTCCTTTTCACATGTTTTAATCAGGTTTCTTTCTCACCCCCCCCACCCCATTGAATTGTATGAGGTCCTCATATATTTTGAATATTAACCCCTTATCAGATACATGGTTTGCAAACATTTTCTTCCATTCCATAGGGAGCCTTTTTATTTTGTTTGTTGTTTCCTTTGCTGTGCAGAAGCTTTTTAGTTCTGTAGAGAAAAATATAACTTTAACATGCACAATTTGCTTCTGTATTAATGCTTGCTAAAAACGAGTAAACATAACTAATGCCATTTTAAGTAAGGTAGCTTCTAAGGGGTTAAGCAGAGGCCAGGCGGGCCCAGGCATGCTAAAATCCAGGAAAGGATTAACCACCACCCGGTCCCAGGAACTGACCAGTTCCTTATCTAGAGGCCACCTGGCCACAAGGAAGATAAATGATTGGGAAATACACTGTTCCTTATCGGTGTGCCAGCCCACTTAAGCCCACCAATAAATCTAAAGGTCACCTCAGATACTCATCCTGTTGCAAAAGTCTGTCTAAAAAAACTGTATAAAAAGTGCTTGTGTGAAGAGCTCAGGGTTGCTCCTGTCCAGGAGACTGAGTGACCCCAGCATGCTGGAATAAACTCCTCTTGCTTGATTGCAGCAGTCTGTGTCTCGTGGTCTTTGTGAGGTGAGCCATCCCGACGTGTGGGATTTGTGCACAGTGCACGAGTCTTACAGTTCGATGTAGTCCCACTTGTTTACTTTTGCTTTTGTTGCCTATGCTTTTGGTGTCATACCCCCAAAATCATTGCCAAGATCAATTCAAGGAGCTTTTCCCCTGTGTTTACTTCTAGGAGTTTTATGGTTTCAGATCTTACATTTAAATCTTCAATCCACTTTGAATTAATTTTTGTGTATGATGTAAGACAAGGGTCCAATTTCACTCTTTTGCATGTGGATATCCAGTTTTCCTGGCACTGTTTACTGGAGAGACTGTCTTTTCCCCACTGTGTATTCTCAGTACCCCTGTCAAATGTTCATAGGCCACATATGTACGTGTTCATTTCTGTGCTCTCTATTCTGTTCTATTGGTCTATGTGTCTGTTTTTATGCCAGTACAATATTGTTTTGATTACTATAACTTTGCAATATACATTGAAATTAAGAAATATGATGCCTCCAGCTTTGTCCTTCTTTCTCAAGAGGGTGTGGGCTATTCAGGGTCTTTTGTGTTTCCATATGCATTTTAGCATTGTTTTTCTATTTCTGTGAAAAATGTCACTGGAATTTTGATAGGGATTTGTTGAATCTGTAGATTGGTTTGGGTAGTATGAACATTTTAACAATATTAATTCTCTCCATTCATGAACATGGAATCTTTTCCCTTTATTTGTGTCTTCTTCATTTTCTTTTATCAAAGTCTTACTGTTCCCAGGGTACAGATCTTTTACCTCCTTGATTAAATGTATTACTAAGGATTTTATTCTTTTTGATGCTATTGTAAATGGGAATTTTTTGAAAATTCTTTTCCAAATAGTTCATTTGTAACGCATAGAAACGCAGCCAAATTTTTGTATATTTTACCTGTTGATTTTGTATCCTGAAAATTATTGAATTGATTTACTGATTTTCACAGTTTTCATGGAGTCTTTAGGGTTTTCTAAATAGAAGATCATTATTGAAGCCGATTTTTAACAGCTCATATTTCAAAGCTCTATTAAAAATTACTTATAAGCCTGCCATTTATATTACATAAATGTACAAATGTCCAAGACATATCTTTCTTTACTGCTTTTCTCTGTTTTTTTTTGCAGTGCAGCAAAGAACACACAATACCCAGACTCTGTCAAAATGATATCGTTTGTAATTGTATTACATTATTAAGTTAATTATTTTCTCATTTGCTTTTATTTTCTTCACAGTGGTAATGACGGTAATTTGGGCTAATTGTGTAATACTTTCTCATAGTTTTCCAAAGTATGACAATTTGTTAATTGAAAAAAACTTTGTTTTAACCAAACCAAGCACCTGGGCTAAATGCTTCCTACCAGTATGAGAACATGTTATTTTTAAAGACACAAATGTTGAGGTATTTCATTCTGAGATGTGAGTTTACTGTGATAAAACAGCCTGCATTTGTCCCTTTGTTCATTTACTAGGCAAAAGTTCAGTGACAGTAACCAATTCTGCACTCCTCCCTGTATCCACATTTTGTAGTGACCTTCCACCGTGGGCGGGGTGATCTGTCCCACCCCTTGACAATGGGTTTAACCATTGTTTGGCCAATGGGATGTTAGCAGACATAACACAAGAGACTTGAAATGGGCGTGTGTGTTGGGATTTGCTCTTGTTTGCCTCTTCCGTCACTATGGGGATATACCTGAGCTCTCCTGCTAGAGATGAGAGACATGTGGAACAGAATGATGTCACCCCAGTTGTTCCACTCAAGACTAGCCTAGATCAGCCAACTGCCAGCCGACCTCCAAACCTGTGAGCAATAAACAATTACTATTGAATGCCACTGAAATTTTGTGGCAAAAAAATGACTGATACTGTACCCTTTTCTGGCTCATATTCAAATGACTCAGTAGAGTCATGCCATTAGAATGAAATGACTTATAGGCAGTGCTGCTTAGAAACCTTCATATTTTATCTATCATTGACTTATTTCCAATTTTAGGCCATTTAATTGTCAGTAAAATATTGACACATTTCCAGGGAAGGTCTTTCCCCTCAGCACATAGATTATCTCAAGTTTCTTCTGAGAACAGAATCCTACCTTTTCCAATGCTTCTGTGCCTCAAGTTACCATTTCAATTCTCTCCACAATTTTACTTTTACTTTTACTTTCTCATCTCTTCCTGTTTTTTCACTGGAGCTATCTAAACCCTACCGACTGAAATTGCTCTCTTAAAGACCAGCAATGGTCCTTCCCCAGCCTTATAATATGCAACCTTTTAAGATCATTTAACTCAACTAGCTACTGTTTCCCCTTTCATGAAACTCTTTGTCCTAGATTCATGAGATACAGCACTCAGCCATTTCTTGCCCCACATTACTTCTGATTTTCTTTTCCTTTTCTAGTCTCTTATATTCAGACATCCCTCAAAGCTCACGTTTCAGCTCTCCTTTCCTCTACTATTCCCTCTTCTCCCTCCCCCTTTCTCCTTTTCAATTTCACAGACTTCCATGACTGCATGCAGAGGACTCATTAAACTACCTCTGTAGACCATATCTGACACTGAATATGCTTTTCCAGTTGCTTGCAGTACTTCAAACTCACATGTTCACTATCAAATAAGTTTTTTTTTTTTTTTTCTATTTTCATGCATTAGTGCTGTATTACTACGAATGGCATCATCTTCCTCCTGGAATGTTCTGATCCATCTTTAATTCTTCCATCAATTTTATATTCAACCTCCAATCTTTTGCCATATCCCTGGGATGCACTTTTTCAATGTCTCTCTTTTCCATCTTCTTTTTTTCTGATCTCTCAGCCATTACCTTAATTTAACCCTCATTATCTCTCAATTGTATTTTGCGATAATTCTCTAACTGGTCTTTTTCCTGATCCAATCTACCTCATCTAATTTCTAGAATAATCTTTCTAGAGCTGAATTCTGATTAGATTATTCCTCTACCTTGAAACTTTTATGGTTTCTCCATTATCTATAAACTAGAGTCTAAATCAGGGTTTCTCAAGAACTGGTTTTAATCTATTTTATCTGAAATAGATTAAGCTGGGATAATTATTGAGATGAAGATTTCCAGGCTCATCTTCAAACTCTTTGAATCGAAATTTCTGAGAATGGGGACCTGTAACGTGCAATCACCTGCTCTCTGAATGATCGAGCACACTAAAGTTTGCAATTCACTAGCTTAAATTTGCATACATATTGAGTAGAATAAATGAATTAGTTCCTTGAATCAAACTTAATTTGTAATTACACTTGGACTTTTTGCTGTTTAAATCTACTTGGATTTTTTATATTATTTAGAATGCTCTTAGTCCTATTTCTCAAAGTCAACTTATATTTTTATATATTAAGATGATTATATTTAAGGATAAGCACCTTCTTTTACTTTTCACAGAAAAATAATTCGTCATTATAATTTTTGTGCTTCTGAGGGAGAAAAATGTCGTCCAGTGACTGAGAGAAGCTCCTCTTATGTTAGCCCCTGTCCTGTGTCATCCCATCCCTTTTGAAGTGTGGTAGAGCATATTGCTCTGTGCTCTGGCTTTGGGCCATGTCTTTCCTGCTTTCTCTGGAGTCTTCCAGGGAAAGGGAAATACACTAACCATCTTAGACTGACAGGTAATAGATTGGCCTCACGTGAATGTCAGGATAGGCAAGGGCATCTTGCTGCCTCAGTGGCAGAGACTGATGATTGTCTGCCAATGTCTATTATTTTCTTCTTTCTTTATTAATAGAATCCCTCAATTTTAACTGGACACATGACCACTCAGATGAAGACTAGATTTCCCAGTCTCCATCGCAGCTGTATGTTATGACTAGGTTCCAGCCAAATGCACGTGAGTAAAAACGTGTACGATTTCCAGGTAATGCCCTTAAAAATGGAAAGGGCTTACTTTTAACTTTTTTTTCCCTTTCTTCCTCTAATTGAAATGCAGATATAAACACAGGAGCTGGAGTAGTTGTTTTGGACTACAATTTGACAACGCTGGGTTGAGGATGTGAGAATATCAAGATCCAAGATACACAAATTCACTATAAACCTCCAAACCACCCATCCAGACTTTTAATTGTGAGGGGAAAAAATCTTTTATGTTTCTGTATTTCAAGGTTTCTTGTTATAGCAGCCCAACTTATGTCTTGACTAATATATCCAGGTACCATGAAACACTGATAAATCAACAAGTACTGTTATTGTGATGAATTTGCTCTGATCCATTTACTTACTTATTAAGCACACTGAAGATAACTGGTGTGTGTAATTGTGCATCAGTTAAATGGTTGTAAATTTTTCTAAGATATTCTTATTTTCACATTAATTTCCTTTATCCAGGTCAAAATGATCAATTAGCATTGGCCTTAAGAGCCCTTCTGCATGCTACTGTCCTTTTCAGTCATAAATAAATTTGAGTAATGGATATTGTTAGGAATTATATTAGGCACAAGAAATATATAGATGGGGCCGGCCCTGTGGCACACTCGGGAGAGTGCAGCGCTTGGGAGTGCAGCGGTGCTCCCACCGCGGGTTCGGATCCTGATTTTATATGCACTTAGTTGCTGACATTTATTATTTGTTCCTTTTGGATGTATTTTGGAATCAGTCTCTTAATTTCCATTCACACTGTTATCAGATTTAATTTGGACCTTCTTTTATGACCTTCAATGACTAATGCAAAAACATTTTTAAAAAGTTAGATTTATCCTGAAATAATTTACAAACAATAAAATTAGCTCGTTCTGAGTGTATAATTTGATGAAGTTGACAAATGTGTGTAATAATGTAACCACAACCATGATCAAGATAAAGAATATTTTCATTACCCCAAAATATTCTCGTGTCAATCTGCAATCAACTTCCTCACCCAACCTGTAGCCCATGGCAATTGCCAATCTGTTTTCTGTTCCTATGATTTTGCCTTTTCCAGAATGTTGCACAAATGGAATTATTCAGCATTCAAACTTTTGTATGAGGCTACTTTCGTTTAGCAGAATGCTTTTGAGGTTTATTTATGTTGTTGCATGTATCCGTGTAGTTTATTCCTTTTTATTGCTGAATATAGTATTTCATCATGTGGTTGTACCACAATTTGCTTATCCATTGACCAACTGATGGATATTTGGGTGTTTTCATTTTTTTGGCTACAATGAAAAAGCCTGCTGCAAACATTTGCATAAAACTCTTCATTTGGATATATATTTTCATTGTAATGGCACTTGAAGTCATCTCCCTGCATATAGTTTCTCAAGCTCATGGTGACCAACAGAAAAATCTTAATTAATAGCTGTAACCACTGCCTCTGGTGCAGGGCGAGCCATCCAGTAGGTAAATGTCCGGGGGACAGTGGCGGGAAAAAAGTAGTTGTGATAATGTTTTTTGCTCACTTTAAAACTTTGATTGCTTTTCCATTCATTAGATTTATTAGACAAACATCATTTATTAGATAATGTTATTACATAAATGTGAGACCACTGCCTTTTTATTAAAGCCTTCCAAGATTGATCTCAATATACATTTTCAGATTTACCTACTATTACCCACTTTATGCTCAAACTATGCTCCTGGATTATTTACCATTCTTAGCATGACTTATGTTTTGAGATTTTCTTCTTCTGTTTACACTGTTAATTTAGATGGAATTTAGCTAAGTTAATACTCACTGATCACCTACGATGTATAGGTTACAATTCTTTGTAGATACAGATATCCCCTGCTGATCAATCTTATTGGTTCCTGAGTTTCTGATAGCAAATACTGAGAGTTCATCTAGTGAAGGATATTGGTCCTATCTTAAAATTTTGGGGGAACTTATTAAGCTCTGATATTGACAGGAGAGTCCCTAGCCCCAGAAAAATCTCTTGTAATTAGTGGTTGCTTAATAAATGGTTGTTTAAATGAATTTAATTAATATCAATGACATGAGCATTGAAGTAAATTTCAAGTGAGTATGGTGAGTTTATTTTTATAAATACTGAAATACACTGAAATCATGGAAATGTGGGATGGGAACTAATGAGGGATCACATTTAAAGATGTAGCTTGAAGCAGCAATTGCATAGACGTGGTAATTGATGCCAGGGAAGTGAATAAGATCCTTTAGGAAGAAAGGAAAGAATGAGGAAAGACAGAACTAGGAAAGCTCCCAGCTACTCATTAAGGAATGAGTGAAGCAAAAGGAATAAGAGATACAGGAATATGCAGGGAATGCGTGAGGTGCTGGAGAGGGTGTGGGAAGGTAAAACGCTGAACATTTACTGAATGACCATCATGTGTCAGTTAGAGATTGATAGGCAATTTACATAATTTGCCTCATTTAATCCTCATAACAGTCCCCATGAATAGGTAATATTATTCTCCTTTTATAGATGAGAAAGCTTATGCTCAGATAATTTAATAAATTTTCCCAAGGTAGGATAGCCAGACAGTGAATATTAAGCTCAGTGACAGCATCTTGTTCCATGTCTGACACTGACATTGTTCCATGTCTGTTTCGTTTACCATTGATCCCCAGAACTGACTTTAGTCCCTGGGACATAGTGTGCATTCAATAAACACTTATTGATTGTATTAAATCAAATTTAGGTCTGTTTAACTTCAAAGCTCATGATCTTCACACAATACCTTATTGAATAATCACAGAAAACCAAGAAGGTGAATGTTTGAATAAGAAAGCACATGCTAAATCATTCAGAGATGTTGAGTCATCTCAAGGATTTAGAAGAGTTTATCGAATTCTCGGTGCAGAGGTAGTTATTGGCAACTTTAAAAAGAGCTTTTTCCATACTGTAGACTTGGAAGTCAGAATGTAATAAGTTGGTAAATGCCTTGCTCCAGCAAACTGTGGGATTGCAAACTATTCCCTACACATAGGAGTAACATGGCAGCGCTCTGAGATAATTGCAGCTCATTAGCCCATTTCTGCAGTCAAATGCTCTACCACTGAGCTATACCCCCACCTCCTACATTAGCCCATTTCTATTGCCTCTAGATTTCTTGGGTGGGAGTCAGACACCAGCCCATTGTATCCCATTCCTCCTAGCTTCAGGGCTCACATGCTAAGCTTCGAGAGTAGACTCATGGATGATCCCTTTTTAGACATGAGAGCTTCCCCAACTCCAAGGAGGATGGGACTCCAAGCACAGTTTTAGAAAGAAATCCACCCAGACTATCCTCTCCTATCTCCATTTTCATTATTTTTATATTTTCAGTGTGGATGAGAGATTCAGGTATTGTTTCTAACGAACTGTCTTTTAAATTCTGTAAATGGTCTAGCCCCACCTTTGGAATGTGACATTTATTGTGTTGGTGGCTCCATTGAAACTCATAGTTTAACATCTGTTACATCAGCAAAAATTTGAAATAATACAGTGTGAACCTTACATAAAAGGAGTGAAAAGGCGTGGAGCAAAAGAAGGAGTGATCAAATCTCACCTGGGGTGAGGATGTGGTCAGGCAGGATGGGATGTTTTCCTTGAGTTTTGAAGGATAACAGCATGTGGGTGGTATGGGGCTTTGACAGTGCATGGAACATAATGTTCTCCCTCTAGCTATGTCTCCCTTACTGGCGTCTTTCCAAATTACTTCAGAATTGGTGGTAGACTAAAAGTGCATAGCACTGCATTTTTGTATTAGGTGACATTCATTTTTTCCTTTTTTTTTTTCTTTCAGTTTATATAAGAAGTAGTTTTGCTGCTGCTGTTGCTGCTGGCTTGCTTCAAGATTTGCTCATGTGCAGTGAGTGGAAAATAAAAAGACAGAACAGATGACTTAAAAGTACAAAGGAAGCATAATTACATAAAAAAGGTCCAGAGAAAAAAGCTTTTTAGGAACCAGCTATGGGAAGGGTTAGACTATCAGGAATGTTATTGTGCCTACTGAATTGCTTTATATGTGCAAGTTGAGTCATAGACATAATTTAATGTGCTGAAATAAATTCTCACAGATTGAACCAAACCAAATAACATTAATATAAATGTGGTAATAGAATAACATTTTAAGTTGGATTTTAGGACATGCAGATAAAATGAAAGCATATTCAGGGTGTTTGTCATTTAGGTGATCATGACGGACTCTGTTTTGAGCTGAGTTGTGGTGGTGAGAGCCTTGGTCTCGGAGTACAGACCTGGGTACAAAATCCACTTTTGCTCTTTGCTGTGTTTAGACTTTGGGCAAACTATCCTTCCTAAGCCCCAGTTTTCTTGTGTCTAACATGGAAATGGTATCTTGCTTACATATTGTTATGAGAATTAGATGAGTTCATGTACATAGAGTGACCAGCAGAGTACCTGGACCAAAGTAGATGCTCAATAAATATTGGTTAATTTCTCTCATTTCTTGTTTTCTTTTCCATCCCCCCATTACCTCCTCATGTCTTCCTTTCCGTTTCTCCTCCCATTGAAAGACAGGAAAAAGAAGCTATAGTAAATTCAAGGAAAGACTCAGTAATAATTAAAAATTCAAGAATTAAGGCTCAGCACTTATATAAAAAAAGTAACATAGTAGTCCTCATGTTGAAGATTTTACTATTATCACTTTCATTTTACATATAAGGAAACGAAGGTGTGGAGAGATTAAGTAGTTTGTCAAGATTAGTCCCAAGGAAATGTCAGATCCAAGACTTTAACTTCCCGTTATTTTGACTCTAAAGAGCAAGCTTCTAAATTACAATTCACATTTTGACTAATGGTGAGCTTACTGTGAACTCACCTAAATGCTTCAGTCCTCGTTTCATGTGCTGACTTAAAGCCACAGCTCCCTCGGCAGACTTCATCTCGTTTCTTTTTTCTTGCTTGTGTTGTGCTGACCTTCCATTTATCCTTATTAAATTCCATCTTGTAGGTTTGGCCCATCTCTCCAGCTTGTCAAGATCTTTTTGGCTCACTATACAGACATACTATCATCCGAGATATTCCTTATCTTTCTAAGCTTTGTATCATCTGCAAATGTAATACACAAATATTTTCTGTCTTTTTTCAAGTCATTGATAAAACCATTGAAGAAAACAGGGCTGAAGGCAAAGCCCACAGACAGGGACATCATTTAATTAATCAGCATCATCATGAAATGGCTTTTCCATTCGTTTCAAATCCATCCAATTGTATTAGTGTTCAATCTCTTTTTCTGTATCTCACAAGGTATTAAAAAACACATTGTCAAGCCTTTTAACCTTGAGGAAGTCTAGATACCTGATATCTAATGCTTTTCCCTAATGTATGAGTTAAGTAATGCTGTCAAAAAAAGTCTCTTTAGTTTTTCAACCTAAATGTATGCATTACATATCATTTGCTAAAATATTTCCCTTCAAAACAGCCTAACTCCCATTCAATATTTTTATATACAGCTACCCACCTAAAATGAAACTTGCATCCATAGATAATAGAGCTCCTAATTATAGCTACCTTTGTACAGAGGTTCTCACATATGCCTTTTATAAATACTATAGGCTCACAGCTCATTTTCTTCGGCATGAAATTAAGACAGTGCATCTTCTGTTAATTTTTACAATTAATACATTCTCAAGAGAGTTTCTGATTTTCCCTAGATGAGGAATGGTATGGTTTGATATCCCTCCAAAACTCTTTGAAGCTTGATCCCCATTTTAACAGTGTTGGGAGGGTGGGGTATTAGACTCTGGTACTTGAAAGGTGAGGCCTTTGGGAGGGGCCACTGGATCATGAGGACTCTGCTCTCGTGAATGGATCAACCCATTCATGGATTAATAGATTATTTGGGAATAGACTGGGGGCTTTATAAGGAGAGGAAGAAAGGATATGGAAAAATGCTCTCGCCTAGTCCTGGCCATGCCGTACCCTGTGCAGTCTTGAACTCTGCTGAGAGTCCCCACCAAGAAGGCCCTCATCAGATGTACGTCCTGGGCCTTGGGCTTCCCAGCCTCCAAAACTGTATGAAATAAATTCCATTTCTTTATAAATTACCCAGTTTCAGGTATTTTGTTAGAAGGGACAGAAAATGGTCTAATATAAGGAATTTGAAGATCAATTCCAGGAAGTTGAGAAAAATCATAAAATTTTATATTAAAACTGACTGACAGAACAGAATTTATTTAATTCAAATATATTTAAAATTCATTACAATAGAAATATAAAGCTTTTTTTTTTTGGTATGAACAGGTGATCACAAAGCTTTCATTTCGGTTTTTGTAAGCTGTTATTTAAGGAGACACATGCTTGTAAAACTCCTTCTCCCCATTAAGAACTTTCGATTTATAGACTTGGGGATAATGAGAAGGCTGGGGATATGCATAAAAAGGTTTATCAAAAAACTAACATAATTCTTATGGGTTTTGTCTCAGTATTAAAAATGCAGAAATCCGTACTTGAGAATGGGTTCAAGTTCCAATAACCCAGTGTAGGAAATGACAAGATAAGAACCTCTAGAGTTAGAAGATCATGAGTTTACTCAGTTTTTAAATCTGTGAAGATGACTATTTTAGAATAGTATGATAGTCCAAAGATCCTGGGATCAAAATCAGGCAAAGTGGATAGCGGATAATTTATTTATATAAATTCCACATTTATTTATTTAAGTTTCATTTAGGACAATAATTCCAACTTCTGCTCTACAGTATCTTTCTCCCTTTCATATTGTAAGTAATATTATTTAAAACTTGGAAATAAGGCAGGGAGCAGGGTCAGCAGGTTTACTCACTGTCACACTGGGACACGATCTAGTGAGCTCACCTAAGGATATTTTAATTATCTAGGGGAATGTATCTGTGATTGACTTTGCTATTTTCTATTTGCTTGGAGGCATGTTACCGTGAAGATTTCTATTCAGAAAGAGAAGATAAGAAAGAAAGAGAAGATAAGCTCAAATGTTATAGTTTTATCGCCCTGTAAGACACTAATCAAAATTGTGTCAAATCTTATCTAGCAATCTTATTTTTATTTTTACATATTTCCCCCGAATGCTCATAAATGCCAGTTTTTCGATGCTCTCAGATGTTTTAAGATCTTACTGGATGTCTCATTAATGAGACAACACATTTTTGATATGTCTTCATCTATATTTGTAAGGAAGACATATTTTTAACTTTTTGAAAACTATACTTTATAGACAAAAGGCAAATAGAATACTTTGAGGTTTAGTTTTCTGGGATCTGAGATAGCTAGAAAATAGAAGCCAGGTATGAATCATTTCCTCAGAGTCCAGTGTATTGACATATCTCTTGAGATGGCTAACTTTTAATCAGGGAGTCAAAGTATGAGGAATCTCTGGTTCATTACATTAGGTAGAACGATATGAAATTGCCATTTTTATAAGTCAAACAAATGAATATTAGAAATTTCATAAGGCTTAACCTAATAATTATTTGCAATTTGAGAAAGAGACTTTATTGAAGAAGCTTCTCTGTAATTAGTTAATAATGGGAAGAAATTAGTTTGTGTATGATTTCTGATATAACAGAGCCATTATCATCCTGCAGTTTATTCTTCTAAATTGCACTACATGAATATTCCATGTTATGAAGAGGAATGAATGCTCATATGATGCCTGAGAAGAAAATATACAGCATTTGGATGCCCAAATGGAATAGGGTGATGAAACAAACAATACATGAAATGCTTGCCAAAGTGAATAATCACTGCTGCAAAAAAGTTAAGCCAGAGAAGTATTTAGCTTTCGAGGACAATGAACAGATGGCCTGTTCTCATAGGAAGAATGATGGGTCACTTATTTGAGCTGGTTACTCTGATTCATTTGTCTTACATCACA
This sequence comes from Cynocephalus volans, assembly GCF_027409185.1. Lineage (NCBI taxonomy): Eukaryota > Metazoa > Chordata > Mammalia > Dermoptera > Cynocephalidae > Cynocephalus > Cynocephalus volans. The sequence continues at coordinate 93,829,394 of NC_084471.1, forward strand.
TGCTGGGAAATAAGATTAGTTATAGGAGTGTTTGGATGGCTTTGCTTGTCAACTTCTTTTAAATACACTTAAAAGATTTAAAACTCTGGAACAAAAGTGAGATGGAAATATTGGATGAATTATATCTTGTTTATTTGTAGAATCTGGTATTGATCCCAACAGCAATTTTGTAGGCACTGTAGGAGGAGACAAGCCATGTGGTTGTAAACCTTGGCATTAATTTTTATTATAAAGTTCTGTGCCTTTTCCAAAGTAGCATTTTGTCCTTGGACTGTCTTCCTGTATTTCCTTTATTTTAACCTGTTAAGTGGACCCTTTGTATCAGTTAAATGCATCCTGAAATCTCATCTCTTTTTCAGAGTCTTTCAGTACTGATCATACAGTAGAATCATATACTCACGAGGCTTTATCCCATCTTTCCCCAGTTTTGAATTGCATTGGCTGTATGACATGCTGTATATGTGTGTCTTACTTAGATGTTCTTATTCTGTTGACTTTCTTAGACATTTTATCAATTTGTAATATCTCTATGTGGGTAACTACAGCAGCATGCATACAAACAAATGAGGTATTGTGTGTAAAGTACTTTTTGAATTGAAAAAAAGCATGAAAATGTAAATTATTATTATTAGCCTATTTCTATTGAATTATAAAATTCCATAGAGTAGTGGCTAGGCTATACTTATGAAATTCTTTGTTATATCATTATATAAGGCCAATCACTCGTGTTTATGGTTGTTAGAAAGGGGGAAGAATCAGAACCAGCAAAGTTTCATGTTTTCTTGATTCAGTTTGCTTATCACTTATTGTACAATCTTGAAAATTGTTAAGTTCCATGATGATAAGAGCTTTGTGTTCTTTGCCAGAATCTCCCTGTGCAATAGGAACTTAATGAAAAAATGAATGAGTGAATCAAAATGTTACTATATGATAGACAAAGATTATTTTTTATGAGTATATTTATATATATATATCTTGTCTAACTTTGCTATTTAGAGCCTTGATATTTACAAAGGTTTGTTTTCTGTTATAACGGATTTGAAATTGTGGTCAATAAACAAGGATCCATGAGAAATTAACCACTGACTAATTGGAGGAAGATACTGAGTGACTTAACATACCCAAATTATGATTCTTATCTGTGGCACTGTAAGCCTCTCTCTCTTTTTCTCTTTCTCTCTCTTTCTATATACAGATAGTATGTGTGTGTATGTCCACACACACACACACACACACACACACACACACACACACACACACGTATACACACATATATACATATATGTGCATAGGAGTGCTAGAAATTTTTGTTGCTTTAATAGTGTTCAGGTTGTATTCATTCTTTTTACCTATGGAACCAGCCTTTTTCTCCACTCATGTTTACCTAGTATTTAGTCTTCCAAGGAATGCCGAGTCAATGCATTTTTCAAGAATTGAACTGTGAATATTTCTTGAGATAAACTATATATGTATGGTGGTCTTTTCTTATGGTATTATACATATTTAAGGTATTGATTGACAATGAGAGAGTAAAAATCATTTAGATGTCACGTCAATGTAAGTGAAAGCCAATAATTTCTTTTTTTTTTTTTTTTTTTTTTTATATATTTTTTTATTTATTTATTTATTTATTTTTTTTAAATTTTATTTTGTCGATATACATTGTAGCTGATTAATGCTCCCCATCACCAAAACCTCCCTCCCTTCTCCCTCCCCCCTCCCCCCCAACAATGTCCTTTCTGTTTGCTTGTTGTATCAACTTCAAATAATTGTTGTTGTTATATCTTCTTCCCCCCCCCCCGGTTTGTGTGTGTGTGTGTGTATGTGTGTGTGTGTGAATTTATATATTAATTTTTAGCTCCCTCCAATAAGTGAGAACATGTGGTATTTCTCTTTCTGTGCCTGACTTGTTTCACTTAATATAATTCTCTCAAGGTCCATCCATGTTGTTGCAAATGGCAGTATTTCATTCGTTTTTATAGCTGAGTAGTATTCCATTGTGTAGATGTACCACATTTTCCGTATCCACTCATCTGATGATGGGCATTTGGGCTGGTTCCAACTCTTGGCTATTGTAAAGAGTGCTGCGATGAACATTGGGGAACAGGTATACCTTCGACTTGATGATTTCCATTCCTCTGGGTATATTCCCAGCAGTGGGATGGCTGGGTCGTATGGTAGATCTATTTGCAATTGTTTAAGGAACCTCCATACCATTTTCCATAGAGGCTGCACCATTTTGCAGTCCCACCAACAATGTATGAGAGTTCCTATTTCTCCGCAGCCTCGCCAGCATTTATCGTTCATAGTCTTTTGGATTTTAGCCATCCTAACTGGGGTTAGATGGTATCTCAATGTGGTTTTTATTTGCATTTCCCGGATGCTGAGTGATGTTGAGCATCTTTTCATATGTCTGTTGGCCATTTGGATATCTTCCTTAGAGAAATGCCTACTTAGCTCTTTTGCCCATTTTTTAATTGGGTTGCTTGTTTTCTTCTTGTAAAGTTGTTTGAGTTCCTTATATATTCTGGATATTAATCCTTTGTCAGATGTATATTTTGCAAATATTTTCTCCCACTCTGTTGGTTGTCTTTTAACTCTTTTAATTGTTTCTTTTGCTGTGCAGAAGCTTTTTAGTTTGATATAATCCCATTTGTTTATTTTTCCTTTGGTTGCCCGTGCTTTTGGGGTCGTATTCATGAAGTCTGTGCCCAGTCCTATTTCCTGAAGTGTTTCCCCTATGTTTTCTTTAAGAAGTTTTATTGTCTCAGGGTGTATATTTAAATCCTTAATCCATTTTGAGTTGATTTTAGTATACGGTGAGAGGTATGGATCTAGTTTCATTCTCCTGCATATCGATATCCAGTTATCCCAGCACCACTTGTTGAAGAGGCAGTCCCTTCCCCAGTGAATAGGCTTGGTGCCTTTGTCAAAGATCAGATGGCAGTAAGTGTGTGGGTTGATTTCTGGATTCTCTATTCTATTCCATTGGTCAGTGTGTCTGTTTTTATGCCAGTACCATACTGTTTTGGTTATTATAGCTTTGTAGTATAGCTTAAAGTCAGGTAGTGTTATGCCTCCAGCTTTATTTTTTTTGCTGAGCATTGCTTTGGCTATTCGTGGTCTTTTATTGTTCCATATAAATGTCTGAATAGTTTTTTCCATTTCTGAGAAAAATGTCTTTGGAATTTTGATGGGGATTGCATTGAATTTGTATATCACTTTGGGTAGTATGGACATTTTCACTATGTTGATTCTTCCAATCCAAGAGCATGGAATATCTTTCCATCTTCTTGTATCCTCTCTAATTTCTCTCAGCAGTGGTTTGTAGTTCTCATTATAGAGATTTTTCACCTCCTTGGTTAACTCAATTCCTAAGTATTTTATTTTTTTGGTGGCTATTGTAAATGGGCAGGCTTTCTTGATTTCTCCTTCTGCATGTTCACTATTGGAGAAAATAAATGCTACTGATTTTTGTGTGTTGATTTTGTATCCTGCTACTGTGCTGAAATCATTTATCAATTCCAACAGTTTTTTTGTAGAGGTTTTAGGCTGTTCGATATATAGGATCATGTCATCTGCAAACAGGGACAGTTTGACTTCATCTTTTCCAATCTGGATGCCCTTTATTTCCTTCTCTTCTCTGATTGCTCTGGCTAGTACTTCCAACACTATGTTGAATAGGAGTGGTGAGAGTGGGCATCCTTGTCTAGTGCCTGTTCTTAAAGGAAAAGCTTTCAGCTTTTCCCCATTCAGGATGATATTGGCAGTGGGTTTGGCATATATGGCTTTAATTATGTTGAGATACTTTCCCTCTATACCTAACTTATAGAGGGTCTTTGTCATGAATGAGTGCTGAACTTTATCAAATGCTTTTTCAGCGTCTATAGAGATGATCATATGGTCCTTGTGTTTGAGTTTATTAATATGGTGTATCACATTTATTGATTTGCGTATGTTGAACCAACCTTGCATCCCTGGGATGAATCCCACTTGATCGTGATGAATAATTTTTCGTATGTGTTGCTGTATTCTGTTTGCTAGTATTTTAGTGAGGATTTTTGCATCTATATTCATCAAGGATATCGGCCTGTAGTTTTCTTTTTTGGTTATATCTTTACCTGGTTTTGGTATCAGGATGATGTTTGCTTCATAGAATGAGTTTGGGAGATTTGCGTCCGTTTCAATCTTTTGGAATAGTTTGTAAAGAATCGGTGTCAATTCCTCTTTGAATGTTTGGTAAAATTCTGCTGTGAATCCATCTGGTCCTGGGCTTTTCTTTGTTGGGAGCCTTCTGATAACAGCTTCAATCTCCTTTATTGTTATTGGTCTGTTCAAATTTTCTACGTCTTCACGGTTCAGTTTTGGGAGCTTGTGTGTGTCCAGAAATTTATCCATTTCCTCCAGATTTTCAAATTTGTTGGCGTATAGTTGTTTATAGTAGTCTCGAATGATTCCTTGTATTTCAGATGAATCAGTTGTAATATCGCCTTTTTCATTTCTAATTTTTGTTATTTGAGTCTTCTCTCTTCTTTTTTTTGTTAGCCAAGCTAATGGTTTGTCAATTTTATTTATCTTTTCAAAAAACCAACTTTTTGATTCGTTGATCTTTTGAATTGTTTTTTGGTTTTCAATTTCATTCAGTTCTGCTCTGATCTTAATGATTTCTTTCCGTCTGCTAACTTTAGGATTGGATTGTTCTTGTTTTTCTAGTTCTTTAAGGTGAAGTGTTAGGTTGTTCACTTGCCATCTTTCCATTCTTCTGAAGTGAGCATTTAATGCAATAAATTTTCCCCTCAATACTGCTTTTGCAGTATCCCACAGGTTTTGGTATGATGTATCATTGTTTTCATTAGTTTCAATAAACTTTTTGATTTCCTGCTTGATTTCTTCTTGGACCCATATGTCATTAAGTAGAATGCTGTTTAATTTCCATGTGTTTGTATAGTTTCCAGAGTTTTGTTTGTTATTAATTTCTAGTTTTAATCCATTGTGGTCTGAGAAGATACATGGGATAATTGCAATTTTTTTGAATTTATTGAGACTTGATTTGTGACCTAATATGTGATCTATCCTGGAGAATGATCCATGTGCTGATGAGAAGAATGAATATTCTGAGGTTGTTGGGTGGAATGTTCTGTAGATATCTGCCAATTCCAATTGGTCTAGAGTCTTGTTTAGATCTTGTGTTTCTCTACTGATTCTTTGCCTAGATGATCTGTCTAATATTGACAGTGGAGTGTTCAGGTCCCCTGCTATTATGGTATTAGTGTCTATTTCCTTCTTTAGGTCTAATAGAGTTTGTTTTATAAATCTGGCTGCTCCAACATTGGGTGCGTACATATTTATGATTGTTATGTCTTCTTGATGGATCAGTCCTTTTATCATTAAGTAGTGTCCCTCATTGTCTCTTTTTATGGTTTTTAGTTTAAAGTCTATTTTGTCAGATATAAGAATAGCCACTCCAGCTCGTTTTTCTTTTCTGTTTGCATGGTAAATCTTTTTCCATCCTTTCACTCTTAGTCTGTGTGAATCTTTATGGGTGAGGTGGGTCTCTTGTAGGCAGCATATAGTTGGGTCCTGCTTTTTGATCCAGTCAGCCAGTCTGTGTCTTTTAATTGGGGAATTTAAGCCTTTAACATTAAGAGTTGTTATTGAAAGGTGTTGATTTATTCCTAGCATTTTATTGGTTGTTTGGTTGTCTTAGGTGTCTTTTGTTCCTTGCTTTCTGATTTACTGTTTGGTTTCTTTGTTTGTTGGTTCCTTAGGTTGTAGATAGTGTTTTTGTTAGCTTGTTTTCTCTTCATGAATGCCATTTTTATTGTACTAGCGGGTTTAGATTTTTCTTAGGTTTTTATGGCAGTGGTAGTTATTTTTCAGGAACCAAACCCAGTACTCCCTTCAGGATTTCTTGTAAGGGTGGTCTTGTGGTAGTGAACTCCCGCAGTTTTTGTTTGTCTGAGAAATATACTATTTGCCCCTCATTTCGGAAGGATAGCCTTGCAGGGTAGAGTATTCTTGGCTGGCAATCTTTGTCTTTTAGTATTTTGAAAATATCATCCCATTCCTTTCTAGCTTTTAGGGTTTGTGATGAAAAGTCTGATGTTAACCTGATTGGGGCTCCCTTATAGGTGATTTGACGCTTCTCTCTTGCAGCTTTTAAGATTCTCTCTTTGTCTCTGAGTTTTGCCAATTTGACTATGACATGTCTTGGAGAAGGCCTTTTTGGGTTGAATACGTTTGGAGATCGTTGAGCTTCCTGGATCTGAAGATCAGTGATTTTTCCTATACCTGGGAAGTTTTCTGCCACTATTTTGTTGAATATGTTTTCAATGGAATCTCCATTTTCCTCCCCTTCTGGAATACCCATGACTCGGATATTTGAGCGCTTGAGGTTGTCTGATATCTCTCTCAGATTTTCTTCCATGTCCTTGATTCTTTTCTCTTTCTTTTTGTCTGCTTGTGTTATTTCAAACAGCCCATCTTCAAGTTCAGAGGTTCTCTCTTCAACTTCGACAAGCCTGCTGGTTAAACTCTCCGTTGTGTTTTTTATTTCGCTGAATAATTTCTTCAGTTCAGCAAGTTCTGCTACATTTTTTTTCAGGAAATTGATTTCCTTGTATATTTCCTCTTTCAGATCCTGTATACTTTTCCTCATTTCATCATGATGTCTAGCTGAGTTTTCTTGTATCTCATTCAGTTTCCTTAGAATTATCACTCGAAATTCCTTGTCAGTTATTTCAAGGGCTTCTTGTTCTATAGGATCTAGAGTATGAGATTTATTAACTTTTGGTGGTGTACTTTCTTGATTTTTTGTATTTCTGGTGTCTTTTTTTTGGTGTTTATTCATTGTGGCAGGGGGTTTCACAGTCCACCGGTTTAAGACTAATGACTAACTAGGATGTTGCTGTGGTTGCCAATTTGGTATGGCTCCCGCCGTGACTGCTCAGTTTTCCTCTAGTGTCTTGTGTGTGTGGTTGCCTCGGGTCTTGGGCTTCTCCGGGGAGCCACCTTTCTGGTCAGCTTGTACTCTGCTGGGCTGGTGGATCACGTACCACAGGGTGTGTGATCTCTGTTGAGCTTTCACTTTCTGTACAGGACTTCTCCCCGTTCCGTGTGCTCTGGCCCAGGCTGTTAGATCGTGCAGTGGCGACCCCACCGGGTGTGTGGTTCCTGTCGAGTCTCCGCCTCCCTGGCCGCACGTCTCCCCCCTCTGTGCACACTGTGCTGGGCTGGGGCGTGTGTTCTGCACCCCTCGACTATCAGCTGGGCCTTCAAGACCCTGCTCAGCACCGCCTCGCCCAGGAAGTCTACCAGGTTTCTGCTAGGCACAGACGACCGGTCTCTCTAGGTGCCTTTGTAGCACTGTGTAGATCTTTTTCGGGTCTTGTTCACCTTTGTATCCCCCCGGTATAAACCGAGTCTAGTGCCCGCCTGCAGCCTGCTCTCCGGCAGGTTCAAGCGGACCTGGGAACTCTCCTACCACACTATTCCCAACCAGAAATTCGTTAGGCTTTTTTCCAAACTGGTGGTCGCAGAGATGGTATCTGCCTCCCAGTAACAGGAAGTTTACCGGGGCGGAGTCCAGGGTGTGGTGGAGTGACAGTCGGCCCGCCCGTACTTCCTAGCCCTCCCAAAACTGGTCGGGACGCCCCACACCCACAGCCCTGCCAGAGAACCGCGGAGGGAGTGGGAGAGGAGGTCGGCCCGCAGGGTCCGGAAAGCCCCGCGCCAGGCCAAGCAAATGGGCTCAGTGATGGCCGAGCAGGGCGGAGCTGCCCGCACCTGGGAAAATGGAGGCAGCACCGGGGCAATGAGTGGCCTGGTGGTGCAGGCGGAAGCCGCGTGGGCATCCACCCCCCCCCGAACAGAGCTGTGCCAGGGATCACTCACAGTGCTGTGCCAGGTCGGGCGCTCGCTCTGTCTCTGGTTTGTTGCCTTCCGTGTTCTCGGCGCTGCCGCCTCGGGCTGTTCAGTCGCGGCGCCGCTCGGGCGCTCCCAGGAATCTTCTTTAATGCCGGCCTGAAACCTCGAATCCTGAATAGGGCAGCTGGCTGCCTTCTTCAGCGCGGCCCCGGTCTCCGGGATCCTGGCTGCATCCACAGCAGCCCTGGCGCCGTGTTCCCTGTTTCAAGACTCACTTTTGCAGCTAAGAATCAGTTCTTTTCCTGCTCCACACTTCAAAGCTGTTGCCTGTAAATGAGGCAGCCTCTCCTGCCGGGGGCAAAGTGGCGTTGAGCCCCCACGACCGGCCAGCAGCAGCAGTCCTCCCTTAAGAGATGGCCAGAGGAAGGTCCACAAGTTTCCCGGCTGCCTGAGGCCCAGTGGCCACCTTTTCCACCTCAGCTACTCCGCGCCAGCCGCCGCAGCCGCCGCCATCTTGAAACCTCCGAAAGCCAATAATTTCTAAAGCAGTTTGAAATGGCTTAGATCGATAATTTTTCACAATAGTACTATTATTTATATTCTAGAAGGAAATCCATTTATTTTATAGTAAACTTTAACAATCACTTTCCTCTGCATTTCTTTTTAAAATGCTTTTCTACAATAAATGCTCACAAATTATAGAAATAAAATGCAAACTACAGTACAATCACACATCAAACCAAAACAGCCCATCATGCTTTATTTATAACTAGGTACTAAGCATAATGCAGAGAATAAAAATAAAGTGAAAACTCATATGTGCACCAAGCTCTGCAGCTAGAGTGAGCAAAAATCCTGGATCTGTGCCCTGGCTGATGAAAGAGATTTTCAATTTAACTACAACAGACTTAGAACTTTGCTCTTTCTTCCGCCAAAGATGACTTGAAATAAAAGAATCTAATGACAAAACAAATAATTTCTTCTGAATCCAATTCTGAAAACATTTGACCCTGAACGGTTGAAAATAAGGGCATATTTACTTTAGTCTCAGGAATAGGACCTATTTATCTAAATTCTTACATCTCTAGTACCAGTCATAAGAAAGTCTATGCAGGACATTCGCACATACTAATCTCTGTCTTGTCTCCTTTCTGTACCTCCATAACTCCTGGTCTCCTTTCAAATTTCAATACAAATGTCACTTCCTTGGGGAAACCTTTTTTGATTACATCAGTTCTCTTTATTATAAGCTCTCATATTACCATGTCCTTCTCATTTTATAGCAATGATTAATTTCATGCCATTGTAGATTATTTGATTGTCCTTTCTGCTCCCCACTCCAACTGTAATCTTTGAGATTAAAGACTGTATTTGGTTTTGCTGCTCATTTGTTTCCATCACGGAGTGTAGTGCCTGGCTCATTGTAAGCATTAAAAACATAACAGTTGAACGAATGAATGAGCATGCTAAATTGTACTCAATAAATTTATAGGAGGTAATCCAAAGGAAGAACAGAGAAAAAATAAAGAAAATAAAAAAATGTATTTGGAAAGGTGGGATGAGTAGTAAAATATTACCCTCAAATTGCAAGTAACTGCATGTAAATCATTATGTCCTAGCATAGTTCACTGCGTTGCTTAATTTGAAGTTACTTGAATAAGAAATCTAATGAATGTAATAACCACACTCTAGCCAAGGTTTTTATAGCCATCGTGGGCCTAATCACAGCACATAATGTCTTTTGTTATAGTTTTATAGATTCCCCATTAAAGAAAGCTATCGGAATGACAACCATTACTAAGTTTTGTCCACTGTTTAATTCTTTTAATCCATTATTTTTTCAACTAAAGAGCATGAAGAGGAGGAAGAAAAGAATTTGTACAGAAACATGGGTATTATACAGTTTCACAATAAATTCTCAAGCAATTTAGGAAACAATGGATTATCATTCTATTGATTTAACCAAATAATTTTTCAAATACTCCTGCTAATACTGGAAAGAAACTGGAAAGTAAGGGAATTTGAATTCGGTATCTCAACTCTATTGCATGTACTGTCTATTTTGGCTCTTTCATTAGAGCCCTTTGAAATGGTAAAGCTTGACATAAAGGCTGATCCATGTTACAGGCAAACATGTTCCTTATTCACCTTGCTTTTTGGTTTTATGTATGTTTCAGGTGCACAAAATTCCAATCCTTTTTTGTTTTCCCTGAAAGGTATATTAACACAGCATTTGTAATCAACACCACCAATAATTCTGATGTAAAATCTACGCTATGAAGTACAGAAGTGTCTCTGCCCAAATATTACTGGTGCCTTGTGCTGTTTGTCTTACTACTTCCCATGTCTTCATTCTTCAAAACTCTTTTCATTATAAAGCAGGCTCAGATACCAACTTCTTGGTGTGTTTACAACTATGGATAATATGGACAGAATTACCTCTCTCTAGAGTCATCAGAATCTGCTGTGGTTCTGCTGACAGCCTGCCTTGCCTGTTGCAACATAATAAGCCCAGTTGCCTAGGTTACTAATGAGGCCAAGCTCAAAGTGCAGAACCTTAATACGGAGTCAATCAACTTCATACTACTTTTTAGTCACCCATTGTTCCTAAACCCTATCCAGTTGTCATATAGATGCATACTGTCATTCACAACAGAAACTGAGCAAGAGAAGAAATGTGTCAAAACACATTTATCACTACTGATCAATAAGCAGCCAAAATAAATAAAAACATTTAAGTAATATCAATTTGTATATGAAGAGCAACATGTCATTACTATGGTAAATTACTTCCCCCCAAAGTTGTGATTTTTATTATTTGGCTATAAAGGTCTCCAACTCTCCAATTTTCTCTTTTACACACAAATGATCACACTTTGTCTAGGAATGATTGTCACACTAACAAATGTAGTAGGGTGCTTCACATATAATAGACTGCTAATAAATGTTTACGGACATGATTTTTGTAGTTTTGAGTGCAAGAAAGAATAATGAACCAAATGAACTTTACTTTGTTAACTTGCACTGTCTCCCGATTTTAAAAGCAAACAGTAATTATATTACTGGGTGGCAATAAAATAGATAATTCCAAATATTTCATTAATCATGGGTAGCCACATAACATATGTAAATAATGTTAAAGTCAAATTACTTTTCTTGACTTGTCCTCTGAGCACTCATGCCTCATTTTCAACTACCTATTTGATATTTACATACAAATGTTCTACTTATCAGTGAGAATAGTTTTTGAAAAAGATGGTATTAGTCATAGGCACAGGATCATTATATGTATATATAGTGATCTGGTCTGGTCTGGTTATAACAGTATCTTTTAAAGTCTCCAAGAGAAATATATGCACAAAAGAAAATGCTAGGAAGATGCTGTATTCCTATTAATAGTTGAATTTCTATACTAAACCCCAACATAAGTCCCTGCTTGAGATGAGGGACAGCTTTTAATTTAAAATAGCAAAAATGGCCTAATCCTCTCATCCTGCACATTAGTAGGTAGCCAAAATTCACCTCTCAAGTAGTGTAAAAATCTGGAGCTCAGAGTGTCATAAAAACTCTTCAGGAACCAGTGAACCTTAAAAGACTTTACCAGAAGAAATTGTAAATTTGATTTGTAGGGTTAAGCCTCTATAACCTAGTACACATGAAACTTTTGTAAATTATTCCCACCAAATATAGAAAACATTATAAATGATGCAGTAAGTAAACATATTAAACAAATGGGAGTATTCATACCTGAGGAGAACAAGAGCTACCTAAGAAAAATTCTGAAATGAGTATGTTTTTCTGAAATTCTGAAATAAGTATGAAATAAGTAAATGTTCTAAGTTATCTCTAGAGAAATAAGATAATCTACAAAATAAGAACACAGCATCAGACAAAAACAGGCAGATTGAAATCACTCAAATAAACATTATAGAAATAGAAGATATAGTTATTGAAATAAAAAATGTTAATAGAGGAATTAACAGTGGAGTAGACAAGGTTAAAGAGAGAATTGTTTAATTGGATAACAGCTTGGAGGAAATTATCCCTAATGTAGCATAGTGAGATAGAGGTAAAAAAAATTTAAGAGATGTTAAAAGATGTGAAAGAGACCTAAATGTTCTGATATATGTCTAGTATGAAATGCAAAAAAGATATGGGAGAAGTAAATTAAGAGACTTAATGGTTGAGAATTTTACAGAATTGAACAAAGATTCAAGTACTAAAATAGGAAAAGCATGCAAAGTCAGGACAAAAATAAATAATAATAAATCTATACTTAGATAAAGTTTATTTATTCAATCAGCAAAAAAAATTTCTTTTGAATACCTATTTTGTGTCAGGTACTATTTTGGGCACTGAGGATTGGTCAAAACAGACAAATTTCCTGTTCTCATGGAGTTTACATTGTAGTGTATAGGGGAGTGAGAGAGATAATAAGCAAATAACTAGTACATCAGGTAGTTATGAGTGATGAGTAGAAAATAAAGCAGAGCATAGGGTGTAGGAAATACTGGGGGCTGGGCAGGGTAGGTAAGATTTCTTTCTTTATATAGAGAGGCCAAGAAAGATCTTCCTGATAAGGGCACATTGGAGCAGAGAGACTGTAAGAAATATATCAAGCCAAGGGAAAATGAAAACACATTGTACCAAAACTTATGGTATTCAGCAAAATAAGTACTTAGAGGGAAGCTTATAACAATAAATGCCTACATTAAAAAAGAAGAAAGATCTGAAATAAGCAACCCAACTTTATATATCAAGGAACTAAAAAAAAGGACAAAATAAACCCAAAATTAGCAGAAGGAAGGAAATAATAAAGATTAGAGTATAAATAAATGAGTGAAAAAACAATAGAAAAAAAAAATCAATGAAACTAAGAGTTGGTTTTTTGAAAAGATAAATCACACCAACAAACCCTTAGCAAGAGTAAGAAAGTTAGAGAGAAAACTCAGACAACTAAAATCAGAAATGAAAGAGGAGCCATTACAACTGTTCTCACGGAAATAAAAAGGATCATAAGGATTGTTCATATCATGAACAATCATATGCCAACAAATTGGACAACCTAGAAGAAACAGAAACATTCCTACAAACATATCATGTATCAAGACTGAATCAAGAAAAAATAAAAAGCCTGAACAGATCAGTAACAAAAGAGAAGATTGAGTGAGTAATCAAAAACCTCCCCACAAAGAAAAGCCTGAGATCAGATTGTTTCAGAGGTAAATTCTACCAAAGATTTTAAAAATGCCTATTTTTTAAAAACCCTTCCAAAGAAACAAAAGAAGAGAGAAACTTTCAAAACTCATTCTATGAGGCCACTGAAACTCTGATACCAAAGCCAGACAAACACACCACAAGAAAAGAAAACCACACGCCAACATATCTGAGGAACATAGATGCTAATATCCTCAACAAATACCAGTACCTCATACAGCATGTCAAGTGGGACCTATCCCTTGGATACAAAAATTGTTAAACATATGCAAATCAATCATTGTGATATACCACAGTCGCAGAATGGAAGATAAAGATCACATGATCATCTCAAAAGATGCAGAAAAAGCACTTGACAAAATTTAACACCTTTCATGATAAAAACTCTCAACAAATTCTGTAGAGAAGGAACTTAACTCACATGATAAAGCCATTGGTGAAAAGCCTGCACTAAACATCATCCTCAATGGTGAAGAGCTAAAAGCTTTCCCTCTAAGATCCAGAACAAGCCAAGGATTCCCACTCTTGCCTTTCTTATTCAATTTATAAGCTTGGTTTCAGGACCACTTCTTCATAATGCTAAAATCAATGCCCTTAAAAATTAGTCATTTTATCTTTAAGTCAACACCTAAAAACTGGTTATTTGACTTTTCTTTAATTGTCTTATTTTTGTGGTTGAATATGAGTCACGTAGAATGACCTATTACTCCAGCTTTGATCAATATCAGAGGGTTCAGAGCAGTATAAAAGAGAGCGTGCACATGCAACACCCCTTTCAAGAGGCCTGGTTCTCAACCAGTGGTGATTTTGGACTCCAAGGGATATTTGGCAATATCTGCAGATAGTTTTTGGTTGTCACAACTGGGGAGGTCATCTGGGAACAAAGGGCAGGGATTCTGCTAAATATTCCATAATGTACAGGCTAACATCTGGACCAATGTCAATTATGCCAAGGTGGAGGAACCCTTGCTTAGAGGATGGCTTTTTGTTACTGGCTTCTCCACAATTAACTAAATGATAAGATTGCATTTGGAAGGTACCACAGTCTTTTTTACTTTCTCTATTGACAAACACATCAAGGATTACTGGAGAAAGGAAGGCCACTCGTGGAGTGCTTATACTTTAGAGTAAATAATGAAGGGATTCTCTTCTGAGAGTTTTATTTAGGGCTTAAAATTTCCAGCAAAGCCATTGCCTTCTTATCTATAGTAGAAATAATAGCTTTTACTAAGAGAATATCTCTTTTGGGCAAAGCACTTTTATGTGATATTTCCAGTCCTTCAGAAATTTAGGTATTATTATCTGTATTTGATAGAGGAAGAAACTGAAATTTGGAATAAGTGACATAGCTGGCAGATGGCAGAATCCAGATCTGTATGGCTTCAAATTCTGTGCTTGATCCAGCATTCCATCTTGCTAAACCTTCCAGGAAGGATCGAGAGCCCTAGTTCTCCACAGTTTTATTTTATGACTCTTTGTAAAAGAGCTATGTTAAAGAACCCAATCTTTATTGAAAAAAACTTGGGTCATTTAGTTTTTTTTCTGTTCTAGGAAAAAAGTCCTTACTTTCACCGAAGACATTTATATATTTATAAACATTCTTCTAATGCCTTATTAATTATGAAAAATCTGCAATTCTGAGTTCCTAGGATCTACCAAACACAGCAGCCCTGAGAGTCACTGACTGTTCCTTTGCAGCTAGACATCAAAACCTCGGTGCCCTTTACGTTTTCAAGGAAACTTAATCATTAGTTGTTCAGCTGAGCCATTTAATAGACTTGGAAGGACCACAAGTAACTGAAGTGTTCTAGATGCTGCTTCAGGGAACATCATTGTTGCTCAGCATTTTATTTCACAAGCTGGAAAAATGTTTGACCCACCTCGCTTTACTGTTTAATCTCAATATTTAGAACTGAATTGAGAAATGAGCAGGTAAGAAGCTAATGCAACAGACAGTACATGGCATATATCCTTAACTGTGTGTGTTCAGCAGAAAATTCTGTTCTTTAAATCACTCTAACAAAACTCATTAAAATTGAGGTTTATTACAAGTTCTGGATCTCCGCTGTGTATAATGCGATAAGAAAGAGAAAGCTTTTCATTTTCCATACTCAGTCTGCTATCGAGGATTCTCCAGCCAAACTGAAAAGCCAACTTACTTTGTGCTGAATTTCAAACTTTAGATTCTCCAAATGCCAAAACTTGTTTTTTTTAAATCAACTTTTTATTTTTCTCAATTTGGTTATCAGGTCATCTGAAATAAAAGCTCTTTCAGGGGGAATAATGATACTTAATATATACATGTGGGAGATTCATTTTGGGAAGAGAGTTTTTTTTTTAAATTTTTTAATTTTTTAGACAGTAGAGATTCTTTGGACTGACTGAGGGAAAATTAGTTTTCTTATGTTGTAAACATAAGAGTGGCTTGGACTTGTTGGTGGTAGGAGGTGGGGAGTTAGATTTTTCAGTTTGGTAAGCCACTCCACTCCTTCCTGAACAAGACAGAATATTGTCCTTCACAGGGGGAGACAAAATATTTTGTTAGGAGCAGAGAAATAGCACAGATCAAACCCTGAAGCTAATCTCTGGATGCTCATGGTGGAGGAGTAATGGAAAATGAAAGGTGATTTGAGGACTGCTGTCTATTTTAGAAATTGTCAGAGATTTTAGGATCTTTTTGATCAAACCTCTTGTCTCAATTTTAAAAGACAATGATTCTATTTTATAAAAAATTGTAATGCCTCACCCTTATATAGATTTATATTTAAAAGTGTTGCAAAGACCAACTGCGCAATAATGGTGTGCATTTCAATTTGTATTTATTTTACTCATTCCCTAAATATTTCCACTTATTGCAGTGGTAGGGTCAGGTAGAAGTGTGATGGGAGGGCAATATGTGTATTACCTTGATTGGTGTCTCACTTTATTCTTTGCTTTTCTGCAACTTGTAATCAACAGTTGGGGTTTTCAATCTCCATAGAAGAAAAGGTAGGCTAGATATGACTGGAATATGAAATGAAGAAATGCACTAAAATCTACTTTAGTTAGGTTTACACTAATACGGCATTGGCTGGCAAGACAACCAGTTTTATCTGCAAGCCTTTAATGAATGGACTCACGAGAGAAATGAAAAGGGATTGCTCTTCCCTTCTAGTTATTTCAGCTCATCTGAGTACGGCACTTATCAGTTCCAGATCGCTAATTCAATTCCCATATGGGCCAGTTGGCTTTGTTCAGTTCCATGGCCACAGGTTAGCTTTGAACTGTCATCTCACAAATGGGTGCCACTGATCACAGAAGACAGAACAAAACATTGTGAATGAGTGAGTGCAAATCCATCTCCACTGCCGGAAAAGAACTCAAAACATAGGCCTACCACAGCAAATTAGTTGTCATCTTTTGTGTATATAAAATAGAATAATGTCGCTAATTTATTTTAGGATTTAAGATCTACACAGCACCTTTAAATGAACTCATTTAACCCTCACAACAACTCATTGAGGTATGACATATAACAGTGTGAGGCAGGAAAAGTTAGTTTCTTGATAAAATAGGATGAAAAATATCTGCCTTACATTGCAAAGGTTATAAAAATTGATGCATATAAAGCAGTTAGCATTAGCCTGGCTTATAATATTTTTATTAAGTGATCTGCTTGAGATGACATAGGTGACAGAACTGGGACTCCAGGTTGAGTGCTGTTTCCCCTGTACGACAGCTGATATTATGTGAAATGAAGGACAGGGGTGGAAAGTCACCATCATTAACCTCTATACAGTGGTTCTCAAACTTGTGTGTGTGTTAGAAGCACTTGAAGAGTATGGTGGGGTGCTTGGGTTCCCCCAGATCTGTTCTTCATTTCTTTCTCAATGCATGGCTGTGCAGCTGCAGACTACGCTTCCTAGACAAATGACTAAGTCCTCATCAAGAGAGTGGGGGTGGTAGAGGTGTGGGCAACTCTGTCCTACTTGCTGCTAAGGAAACTGCTGTGTTTGGACCTCTACTCTTTCTTTCCCAGGAGCTGGAACAGGAACGTAACAGGGATCTACTTTGATCAAACAGTTAAGGGCAAGACTCTAGTCATTATGTTTGTAAATGCTTCTTAGCTGTAAGCTGGCTCTACAGATAAACAAGATGGAAAGAAACTGAGATCTTTAATGGTTAAGTGGAGGCCAGCTACATCGCCAATCTTGATTCCTCTTGTCAGGAGAGTTAAGTGAGAAAGAAATACGTTTCTATCTTATTTATGTTACTGTAATTTTGGGGAGAGGTTTTCTTTATTTCAGGAGCTCAATTTTTACCTTAAGCCACGTAGGCAGCATTTTAAAATATAGGTTTCCAAGTCCTACCAGACGTATAAAATCATAATCTCTGTGAGTGAGGCTCAGGAATCTTTATTAGTGAAATATATTGATGTATAATAGACTTGAAAAACATTGGCATATACAACAAAGACCTCTTTCTCTGTATGCCTTCACTTTTTATAGAATACAAAAGATTTCAGGAGAGAGAGAAAAAACTAGAGAGAAAAATAGAGCAAATGAGCAGAGAGAAGCTGAGGCAATATTGAATAAGTGTTTCTCAGTGTTTCTGGTGGTTTTCCTGTTTTTTGATTCAGTCCCTTTTTGAGGCTGACAGCATTCTTGCTCTTGGGACACTTGCATATCCTTAAAACTATGAAAAAAAGAAAATATTTATTATTTACAATTTTCTCTGCCTTCCAAGGATGTGGATACCTTATTGCACGGATGAAGCACCCGAGGCTGGGGGAGTTAGAGAGACCTCAATTGCTTTCATAAGAAAAGGGGCTCTAGTCTAGGCCCTAGAGCTTAACTGGAGAGGCTGGAAGAGCCAGACTTGGAGAGGAGAGATGGACTGCTGTATTGAGAAAGAAAATTTGGGGAAGCAAGGGACGTTTAGCTACACCGTAGGGAATATAAATCCTTTTTTCAGTCTCCCCACAAAACCTCAAATAACATATCTTTTTTGTGTGTAGACAGTATGTTAAAGAGCTGGGTCTGTGTTTGTATGCCTGGGATGTCTCAAAGTCCCAAGTCCAGCTTCCAGACTGGTGTGAGGTGAGATGAGCAGTTGTCATGGGGATCCAAAAAATAAAGGTAGAAATGAGTTGATTTCTGTAACCAGCAATCAGAAAAAGCAACAATCGGGACTGTTTGTATTGAACAGATACAAGCTTAGCTTTTCAGTATAATGTCCGTGATAGCTTCTATATACCTTCTATTTTTGACACCCATCTCTTTGTGTTTTTCAATAGTACTCCTCCTCTCAAATGTTTATTCCCTGTACACACGATATGTATACCTGAGATATCAAGGTAGAGTTTAGGAAGAAAAAAGTGATGTCAGCATTTTCAGCTGGGTATAGTTGTCATTTTATCTTCCTGTTTTAGATTGCTCCTCATGCTATGATAAACAGCCTCATTTGACTTCAGAACAGCTGCATTTTATTGATGTAGCTTGTTATGTTTGTAAAGAGCCCATAGGTTACAAATCGGCTTGAGTGCGAAGTGTTCTGATTAATGATCATCTTCAAAATGACAAGTGATAAAGCACTTGAGGATTCAGTGGATGGGAGACAACTTTGTAGCATTATTGGAGGCTTCTGCGTTTTCTAGTGACTATAAAAATATCTCTTCAAAGATGAACTAACACTCACATCCTCCGAGAGATTAGAATTTGGTATAGGCAACCCTTCTCTTGTCAGAGTTGTTGCCAAGGACTATTACATGCTTTAGTCAGATAAAGGTCAGAGCATGTGCACCATATTTGAAAACCATAGGAGGCTTTATAGTGTAACACACTATTGTTATCTTTTGCCTTTAGTTATAAACCAATAAAATCCAGGACTCCCTTTTATATTTGCAAGCCAGTGTATTCAGAATTCCAGGAATATCCCAGAAGTATTAATAAAGAAGACAATGCTGGGAGAGTTGATTTGCTTTTGGAGTGTTTTGCTGCTGTTATTTTATTTGGCTTTGTTTTTATAACTTTTCAGAAGAGAGTAATTGCTTCTACTGCTGTAGCTTTTCCCCAGGACACCCATATGGGGCACATTTTAGATGAAGTCGAATCTCACGTTGACAGTAACTCCCTTTTATTTCACTCTATTATTAAGAATCCTTTTCTTCAAGCAATTTCTTAAAATTTACATCTCGAATAGGAAAATAGAGGAGTCTACATATGTCTTTGAAAATTAATTTTATCATAAGTCTTCCTGCCATCTGGGAATTGAAACTTAGCTGCAGGTTTCCTTTGAGTGGGCTCTCTGGATGCAGGGCAGGATTCAGTTAGTGAATAAGAGGAAGAGTGTATTGAAAACAAGGCTATGTGAGTGATGGCAATCAGCAAGCATTAAACAGCTCATGTTTTTAAAAATGAGCTCTGAATCAGAAGTCATAATCACTCAGTCACCTGCTGGGTTCATTTGCCCTTCAGAAATAAGGACATCTCAAAGTGTAGAACATTTTTAATAGAATAGTGCCAGACAAGCTTGTTACTTAGAATTTTATTTGACAGGCTGGAGCTTGTTTCCAATATTCTTTTTCTGAATTACATGAAAAACTGTATTCTAGGGTACGTTGTGAAGGGATGAATTATAGATGATACAAAAATAAAATGATGATTTTGTTTCTCTGGTTCCTTATACAGATTATTTTC
The DNA here is from genome assembly GCF_027409185.1 of Cynocephalus volans. Taxonomy (NCBI): domain Eukaryota; kingdom Metazoa; phylum Chordata; class Mammalia; order Dermoptera; family Cynocephalidae; genus Cynocephalus; species Cynocephalus volans. The sequence goes on from NC_084471.1 coordinate 93,849,154, forward strand.
CTGTGGCTGTGACTACCGGATCCCATAATATGAAAATTAAATAGTTCATTTAAAAAGGTCACTCCAATGACAGGCTGGAAAAATAAAATGCCACAAATAGGTGTGCTGTTTGAGCATGGAGTTAGGTAAAAGAGACCAGGTAGAGGCATTAGAGTGAGAATGGTAGAGCATTGCAACCAATTATTATTTTTTCTTTGTAAAGTCTCTGTAAAGACCTTCACACAAACAGGCCTTCCAATCTTGTCTTCTAAGAGAATAACAGCATTAACTTGGTTATCAAGTATTTTTATCTTTGTTGAGCAATTTGGACACATGTACTATTTGTGATACGAGGGAAAGTGTTCACCATTTTGCTGACTTTCAGTCTATGTCCGTGAGTATGTAAAGTTCCGCCAACTCACAAGTGCACAATTTGACCTGCAGTTCACAAGAGGCAAAGCAGACTGAATTGGATGGAAAACGATTAGGACCACTTTTCCATGATCTGTTCTTTCTCTGACTGAGAAGAACCTGCAGCAGAATGGTGTTCAAATAGTCCATTTTCGAGTACCCAGGGACCTCAAAATACCATCCAGCCTTGTTTCCTACTACACACTTGCAAAAGCATTTCCTTCATTCTTTTGAAGAGTACCATAAATCATAAGTCCTTACACTTTATTTCATAATTCTTACTACATAACTGCGTTAATTGTAGAAATTTTAGAAAAGATAAACAAAAGTCCTATAATTCTACCTCTAGACGTACACGAGGTTACCATTTCAGTCTCTTTTCTTTTTCCCCTACATCCCACACTCCTTCCCTTTCTCTCTCCCTCCTTCCTACCTTGCCTTTCTGTCAGATTAAATCAAATTGTAAATAAAGAGGACAATCCTCTATATAATGCATTAGAGAACTCATCATTTGGAAGCAGAATCCCTATCTGGCCTTTTTAAAAAATTAAAACGTGATTGATTGTACATATTGGTGGAGTACAGAGTTGAATATCAATACCTGTGTGCAATGTGTGAAGATCTAGTCAGGATAATTAGCATATTCATCATTATAAAACGTAACCATTTCTTTGTGTTGAAGACACTCTAGTCTCCTCTCTTCTAGTCATTTAATAACTTGCAGTACATTAATGTTAATTATGGGTGCCTAGCTCTACTGCACATCAATAGGACTTCTATTTCCTAGCTAGCTGTTTTGTGTGCATTAACTCTTTTCTTGCTATCCCCCTTCCCTCTCCCCCTTTCTCAACCTTAGTAATACCTGGCCATTTTGGTACATCAGTCCCTCGGGCATGTGATGGATGTACACATACAAAGACATTTGTCTAATATTTAGGATGCAGCTTATGAACTACTTAGCTACTTCTTATATAGAGTCTTTTCATAGAGCCTGGTATATAACTTGTAACACAGGCATTAAAGACTGTATTAAGGTGGCTTCTCTAATGAGGGAGTGTCTTATCTTGCCTTAAGCATAGAGTCAGCTCATGGAGAACTTCTGGAAGGGGATAGCAGGAATGTTTATTTTTATTTTTTCATCTCCAGCTCAGTAAAAAGCCATACAAGGGAAAAGGGGAAATTAATGAAAAATGTAGTAGTAAAATGTAGTTCGTGATTCAGACAGACTTTGTCATGATCAGTGACCTTAGAAAGAAGTCTCTCAAGTTATCTAAGCTTCCATGTCTTTGTCTGTAAAACATAGATAATTATAGAGTCCCCCATCCCCTTACTTTCTTCTTATAACACCTTCCTCTAAAATAAGCTGCTGTATTTATTTTGATAGAAGTTAGAATGTCTTAGGTTGAGCTTCTGTAAAAAGACTCTGAGTCAGATTTCTGAGCAGGAAGTTTACTGGGAATTGCTTTCTTACTCAGGACAGCATCTGAAGGAAAGTAGGGAGGCAGGAACAGGCAGAGGGAAAAGCTGATCTGTCATGCAGCTGCAACAAAGGCCTCAAGTGATCCCACAGGGAGCTCTGGAGCTGGGATGGCCATTCAGAGTTGGTCCAAGTGGAGGCAAGGAGCTAGGCCTTCCTCCCCCCACGTGGAGCAGGCACTGAATGTTGGCTGCCCCAGGGAGGGGGCATGTACTACGTGGCTTCCCTTGACTGAGGATACTTCACAGAGAGGGACACTGTTTTGAGGTGTCAGCAGCCAACACTCCTGGCAGCTGGGGAAACAAGTGCCTCAGTCCTTATGCGACATCTGAGCAGTGCACCACAACGTGCTCTACTCCCTACCCTTTATGCTACTTGGATCCACTTGCTTCTTAAAGTAAGTTTACCCCATTTAGAAACAGATCCTCCAGGATTCTGTGTTTTCATCATTTCTGGGGAAAACTTGCAAGAGAAAGGTTAGTGGAAAGAAGCCACGACCCTCTTTGCTGCTCCTGGTCTCAGGGCTGCTATTGATACTCATTGCCTCTGTCCTCTCTACCCAATCTAGATTTCTTTTAACCTTCAGCTGTCACCTCTGCCGGTCTGGTGGTTTATTTGGGGAAAGCCTACATCCTTATTGTTAAGAGGTCTGAAACCCTGGTCATCATGCTTTTCTGAGGATGTGGCTGCTGCTTTTGTACGTTTAAATTTGGCAGGGGAGCACCAAGAGACAGCCCAGGGCCAAATGTGTTCTTTCTGCCTACCAGTGTAAGAGCAGCCACTTCTGGTGCTCAAGGTCAGGAAGCTTTCCTTGGACCTGGTTGCCTGGCACATGAATCCTGAAGTGATTTGGGCCATAGCTATAGCTTACTGTGTTCCCTGGTGGAAGCATTCACCCTCTTGGGTCCAGAACTTCTACACTGACAGAGTCCAGATCTGTATGGATGGGACACACAAACGCTCCAAGTCGGTCACTGGGAGTGATAGTAAGCAGAGCCACTCCTATTGACACACTCTAGTACTAGGGTCCTTATATTTTGCCTAGTGGGGACTCGCAACCATGTAATAGTCACTGCTTTAGGGCCCACACTGTGTCTTTGGTGATGGTGCCTCGTCCTCACGGGCATCTTCAAGCTGATGCCTCAGCTGTGCCTTCCAAGACTGTTGCATTGCTCTTTTCACCTCTCTTCTGGTGGTGGGGTTTGTAGTGCGAGCCATGGCTCCCATGGTCATATGCCCACTGCTGTACCTGCTTTCCTCTCAAATGTGTCTCTTAATCCAGTGCAATGTTAACGGGGATTCCCTGTCAGCATTCAAATACTCTTTAAGCCCTTGCAGAGCGGTACTGGCCAAGACATGGTAGGCAGGAAAGACAGCTCATACGTGGAATATGTATTGATCCTAGAAGGGCTGCTTCCTTTTTGAGAGGTGAAGGGATCCAGTGAAATCAAATTGCCACCAAGTAGTTGATGGGGTCTTCTCTAAAAATGGTGACATATCAGAGGCTTCTCCCAGATAAGGGGCAAGGCAGCTCCCTTTATCCAAGGGTAATTTTTGGACGGCATGTAGCTTTGCTCCTGGCAGCTGGCAGAATGAGTGTATTCCTGAAGGGTGTTCTGAGTGGCACACTATAGCAACTGCTGCATACAGAGAACAGATCTAACTGACTTAAGTTAAAAAAAGAGGAAAGGGAAATTTATTGGAAGAATTTCTGGGATTGTTCATGGAATCCAAACACGTGCTGAACCTCTCAAAAAGGCAGGTAGCAGGCTGGCTCCAGGGACTCCAGATGAACAAGCACTGCTGTTAATTTGATTCAGCTTCAGTAACTGCTAATCTTGGTTTGAATTTCTCACTTTCCAACTTTGAATTCCTAGAATAGAAAAGGCAATTGACTCAGCTCAGGTAAGGTGTCCTACCTCAGTCAGTCAATATGGTCAGTGAGACAGAATCATGTTTCAGAGCTGTGGCCTCAGAGAATCCCTACGGTAGAGGGAGACTGTACCCAGATAAGGGGGATTCACTGTGACGCTAGCAGCCAGCCTAAAAAGTATTTAATCACTTTTTTCCTTCCTTTCTTCATGAAATTAAAACATTTTTACATTCTTACAGTCACGTTTTTTTCAGAACCAAAATTTGTTGTGCATTCTGAGCATTTTAGTGTACAGATCCTCATCTATCAATTATATAACTTATCCAAAGTGAAGGTGCTCACAGCCCAGTCCTGCATGAACTGCAGTTCAAGAAATACTTCCAGTAGCTAGAGATTTATTTCTAGGGATTAACTTGAAGCATTTCAAATCTTTACTGGTGTTAATGATGATAAATATATACACTGAAGGGAAGTAAAGTACATCATGCAGCAAAGCTCACCAAAACTCCTTTGAGAAAGCTTTGCTATTACTATTCTCGAAAATTCCATGGGAAATATAGCCATGATGCTCTGAAAGTCTTTTTAAATTTCTCTTTCAACATTTCTCTTATGGCAAATTGATTACACTGACGATGCCATTACATCGATCAGCTCTCCCTGCATCCACACCTGCAGGAGTTTGTTACATTAATAGTCCCTGATAATCACGTGACTGTATTGGTGCCCTCATGTAATCTCCGCCTGCACTGATCCCGGGCTTGGTTTTGTGATTTTCTTTGACCATGTGACTTGTTTTGGCTAATGGGACATTAGCAATGATGACACAGTGCACTTGTACATTGTGACTTGCCTCTCTTGTTACTTTTGTAAGCCAGCCCCTGTGAGAAATCCTGCATTAGCCTATTGATGATACATGGCCCAGGTGACAGCCAGCACCAACTGTCAGACGTGTGTAAGGACACCTTAGACTATCAGCCTCAGCTAAACTGTTGACTGAGCCCAGAAAAGATCTGCAGAAGACTTAGCCTGAATAGTAAGCAAATTAAATGGTCGTTATTTTATGTTACTAAGTTCTGGGGTGGTTTTTAATGGAACAGTGGGTAACTGACACAACACCCTTTGCCTTTTAACTTTACATTTTCTCTTACTAACAAGGCAGAGTCCATTTCACTATCTCTTGGTTCCGAGTTTGGCTACAGGACTTGCTTTGGATGCTGGGATGTTAGCAGATATGATGCAAGTAGGGGCTTGAAAAGCACTGGTGTGTTTTTGCTTTCTCTGTTGCTTCTCTTTGTCATTAGAAAGCCTAGCTTGCTGGAGAAAAGACCTGGTTCTGAATTATTCCAGTTGCAGCTGAGGCTATCAAATATCAGCAGACTTGCAGCTGATTGCCAGACCTGTGATTGAGCCCAGCAAAGGCCAGAACTGCCAAGCCAACCTCAGTCAAAATTGATAACCCACAGACTTGTAAACTAAATAAATGTCTGTTGTTTTAAGTCATGAGTTTGGGGGTAAATTATTATGCAGCGTTTCTGTGACAATAGATAACTAGTGCATCTCTCTTTCCTAAATGTTGTGTGCTCACAATAGCTGCTCATCTATCCAAATTTTTTCGTTTGGTTCTCTTGCTGCTCTTATTTTCTCAGTGTATATTTCATCCTCTTTTCTCAAGCCCACCTTGGTGACTCAGGTTTGAAGTCTATTATTTAGTCTTGTTCCTGAAAGGTCTGTAGCCTTGCCTCAGACCTGATGAGCTTCGTAAGTCTCAGATTTATCCAGCATCTCACTTTTGTGATGAAACTCAGGGTTTTTGAATAATTGATGAATAAAAATCACATTTGTTGGGACTGTCCCAAACAATTCTGACGCTTCTTGGTAGCTGTCACTGCAGCAGTCCCTCCAATTGAAACAGCAAATGGAACATTTCTTCCCATTTTGATGTTTCGTCATGAATTCCATATGCAAATTCTCGCCATTTTATAGCCTGCTATCCAAGATTTCTAGGGCAGGGAAACAGTTTGCCAGGAACATGGAGAGCCTGGTGTTTTTGACTCCTGAAATAATTCAAATGCTGGGTTCTGCACACTTTCACTTAATCCTCTAGTATTACCAGTTTCTAATATCTGCCACCCTTTCAGTATTTTCAGTGATGTGTGCCAATCATGACTCAAATAACTTCCCCTGTGATGGTGCCTTCTGGATATTTCTCTATTTATTATGTCAGTATAATCTGCATCAGAGTAGAGGATACTTGGACCAATTGAAAGACCTATAGCAGCCACAAAGTCTCCAGGGGATCCAGTTAGTAAACCAAAAATATGAATATGAACTAGTCTAAGCAGGTCTGATCTTTCTCTCGCAAAAAATAATTCTAATTTCTAAAAAATAGTTAAGTATGCATTGAGACTGGGTTAGGAACTAACACGAGAGTACTTCAAAAAGTTTATGAAAAATAAAATTAAAAGACAATACAAATCTTTCCGTGAACTTTTTGAACTTGTATTCACTGTGCAATTTTGTGAGTGAACTTTTCATTCTTTCTTATTTTAGTAAATTCATACAATGCTGCATGATTTTGGTTTCTGCCTGGACCATCCATTCTTCAACCATGTTTTCTCCTGTAAACTGCAATTTCTAACTCAGCGTGATCTTCTCAACACCCCTCTGGTTCACAGTGTTATTCCAAGAACTTACTAGAAAGTTGTTTACCCAGCTAGATGATTATTAACATGAAGGGCAAATCACTAATTACAGGGATAGCTCTTTTCCCCAAATTCAGCATATAATATATTCATATGAGACATGTATTATTTCACATACCTTTTTCGGATAAATATTGTTACCCCTGGGATAAAACAAATGCACTGTTGATAAGAATTTCTTAATTCTATAAGATATAAATAATGTCATAAAAGGCAGTCATAATTATTGCTCACTTTTCAGAGTAATATTCTGTTACAATTGCCTCAATAGAACTTAAGATAGGTTGGATCACTAACTGCATTGAAAGGAACTATAAGTTTAATGTATAAAATATATTGTACTGTCCTGTAGATTTTTTAAAGGATCTTTTTCTTTCTTGGCAACAATTTAACTATACTTTATGGATGATGTTTAATCAGCCAGAAGTAGTGGGATTATTTTGTACCTATAGCTAAGATAGCTGTCATTATTTAAGGTGAGCTGGGCTATGATGTCTCTAGAAAAGGATATTTTGCTTTGTCTAAATGATGTGATAAACACTAACTGCAGTTTAATAGCAGTTTGCTACTGATTACCCTGTACTGTCCTAGCTGCCTTTTCTCTTATGATGGACCTTCATTGGGCAGTGGCTATTTAAGCTATTTCCCTTATAAGAGGTCTGAGGGCTCAGTAAATAAACACTTAAATGCACCAAGGGAGTAGCTTTTAAAGTCTTTTGTAATTCAAATAATCACCCCCTAATATTCTGTAAGAGTTTTTGACGGAAGCTTGCTGTTATACTATATACTCTCTCATGGGTACTAGTTCTTTCTCCAAAAGATAATATGAACACATGCTTTAAAGTATATTGCATAGTTTGAAGTAAATAGTATGGAGAGGGAAAAATAATGAAGCCCCAAAAGCAAGCACACAGACTTCAATAATATTGAAGTATTTCTGATGAGAATTGATATCGAAAAGATTCGTAACGAGTCAGTTTAACAAGAGGAAGCACCAGTCTATAGGGAAAGAAGAAAGAAAACAAAGTGTCATAAACAAGAAAAAAGGACAAGGGGTTCTCCAAATGAGGTGAGTTAAACTTAAAAATAATAATAAGAAGAATAAAATAAAAGCAAGAGTATAGGACTTTATAAAGTGTTCTGGGTCCCTTTTCTTAGTAACTTTTCTCCTCTCCCAGGAGTCCTGCATCTTATACAGTGGCATTAAATGTCACGTCTTGCAGCGCATGCCGACACCCTTTCACTGCTATCATCTCCTGCCGATGCTGAGTTTACAGAAGCTTCTCTGATTAGAAGTCATTGACAGAGACGTTCAGCATGGTGTCTTTTGAATAGTCATACATAGTTGATGACTTGTGGTATGCATGAAATTAAAATTCCAAAAAATAAAATTCCAGCAGAGAAAATATCATTTGCTATAATTTAAAAATATATTTGACCATGTGTTTGAATATACCATACATTCAAATCCTGAGCAAACAGACCAAACTCTTTTGTTTAATATTAAATTTAATATTTAAGACCATTGGATCAGTCTTATAAGATCAAATGTCTTCTCTGATTCTTATCTCTGGAGATTACGTTTCTTCCATGTTACTCTGGAAGAATCATAGCATCATAACACCTCACAACTGGAAGGGCCTTAGATTCTGTTTTGCTTTGCCTAAGTTGGAGGCAGAGCCACTGCTAGAACCAGGTCTCCAGCTCTTTCTACAACAGCACTACTCCATATCCAAGGATATTTAATTTTAATACAGATATCTTCCAATGGAGACATAGGCTGTCATTTATTTATTATTTTCTTAATGGACACAAGGATTTGAGTGCTTCTGGCTCTGCCTTTTACCAGCTGTGTAAATTTAATCAAGTTACTAAGCTTCTCCGGGCTTCAGTTTTTTCAGCTGTAGATGATCAGTATACTAGAGTGATCTCTAAGGTCTCTTCAGACACTCAGATTCTGATTTTAGCTTTGCTTTTCACTACTGAACATGTTTCATTTAACACCTGGGAAGGATTTACTGGACATCTTCCTATTAATGTGTGTTGAAGAAATCAGTCTTTACAGTTCAGAGTTGGATGAAATCTCAAAGGCCAAAAAGATTCATGATGTTTGGCTTTTGTGGACAGAAACTATGAATTTTTACTGATGTTCAATATTTCTGTTGACAATTATGGAAACCTCTTCTTGATATTTGCTAACTTGTGACTAGCCTTTCCTCTTATGCCTGGTGGCACTAGAGTCTATTCCCCTACCTGAGTGTCACAAAACCCCTCTTCCAATGGGAGGAGGATAGATTTAGGTTGAGTTCACTGTACAGGAAAGTTTGTAATCCTAATGCAGTAAATAATTGGGCTGAGGTGGTCTGCAGCTGCTGGGAGGTACGAACTTCCCTCCATAGTGTCTGCCATTTGTTTTTTATTTGTGACAGAGGTGTATTTCGGATTCAGAGTCTGTGATCTTTTTTTCCCACTCACAACATGTGAAGGTGCTTCCAGAAAAGGAAAAGTCATAATTCTTGTCCTTGAGGACCAGACAGCTAGATTGTGATATTGCATGCATAAGTATCCTGTAGTGGTTTAGCTCTGTTAGATTTTGTACATATCTAGATGAAAGGACAAGAAAGATATTTGGGACACTGTGGATGTGGGGATCTCTAAGTAAACCACCAAGTTCTGATATTTAGTGAGGGCGGGAGCAGGGAGAGGGGAATGACTTTTTAGGGAAAGATAGCGGTGAAAAAGTGATTCCTGAGTCAGACAAGTACCATCAAAATATCAGTAGCACTAGTAGATTTCTCCATTTTTATAAAGAACAGGTTCACAGAAGTTAAATAATTTATCCAAAGTCACATAATTAGTAACTAGCAGCAGATCCAGGATTTAAATTTACGTCCATATAAGTTCATAAGACATTATTCTCCTATTCCTTATCTAAATTCCTTAGATGTATTTTGGAAGGCAGCTATGCTCACCGTTACACCACCAATGCCAATCCAGATGTATTTTGAATATCACAATTTACATGGCAATAGAGTACAAATATCACGTATTATACAAAGAGTTCCAGCAAGGTCTGGGGTTCCCTGTAATTGAACAGATTCACATTTTGGCAGAGAAACATGAATATTCACGTAAAGTGGGATAAATGAAGTCTATAAATAGCCACAGCAGTTCAGGTCAGATTTTGCAGCCAAATGATTCAGATCAGTTCAGTTTTGCTGCCAAAAAACTTTCGGGCTTTAGACCTTTTTGCATTTCAGGATTTTGATTTAAGGATCACACACTTTGATTATCAGTCTGCCTGAGTCTATTCAGGGAGTTTTGAGTGGGTCCCACAGCCAGAAACTGAGTTTTCTGACTGAGGAACCTGTCTGTATCCCAGGGTTCCGTGCAGTCCTTTCTGGACTATCTGTCCTGACGGGTGCTGAGCCTCTGGGGCTGCAGCTCTTACTTGGGGGATGTAAGGCTCAGGGGCTCTGCGGTGACCAGCCAAAGCTGAGAAGAGTCAGAGCCAGGCAGTGCTCCACATCAAGGGAGCTTCTTGTGGCCGTGCTCTTACTGCCCCTTTAACATCCTTTGTGCCAAAAGTCTACAGAGGGAACTTTTCAATGATATCACATTTTCTATTATATTTGGGAGGTCATTGAAAAATATAGGACTTCCTCTGTATAAATTCACTTGCAGCCAAATTCAATGAAGCATATCTAATTTGAAAAGTGATGGATATCTATAGTTAATGAGCTAAAGCTGTGTTATGCTAAGGTTATTTGAAAGTAGACGGAGATTAGAAATGGAAGTGACAGTGTTTTCTTTTCCATAGGCCAGGCTACTGAGAAAGAAAAAAGCTACTCTGTAGCTGAAATATTTTAAAGACTAATGTATAATCATTTTTTTTCCACACAGTATTTAAAGAATAACTAGTTAATAGTTTTTTTTTTTCTTTTGGTTTTAAAGCTCCTATTTGTTCTATATCTTAACACAGTATAAGCATTAGTGCTTTCTAAATTGTGATTGAATAGAAAGTTAATGTTATGAGGACATTAAGAATTCATGCCATGGCAGTATTCTGAAATACAGAGGTACATTATGTTGTACCCAAAATAAATTTGACCTTGGTGCCTCACATGCCTTAATCACTTTCTTCTGGGCACAATAGCAGAACACTAACTGGATATGAATAATAGATACAAAATTTTTAGATTAATTTTTAGCTCTTTATTCTTTGTATGAACACAAATGAGGTTAAATTAGGATTTTGATTTTATTTCAGATGTCCAAATTGCCAGGCTTGGAGGTTTCCCCCTAGCATGAAGTAACTGCTGTAATGAACGTATGGTTCTGTGGATGAAAACAGTGTCCTATAGGTGTGCTGCTTTTCCCTTATCTATGTAATCAAATTCACATTGATCAATGTAATTGATAAGAACTGATATGCTAGACCCCCCCAAAACATAAGAGATAAAGTAGTAAGTCTATATAATGATAGGTGAGAGCAAATTCCTATAAATATCACCAATGACATATCTGATGATGGTGCTAAACTGATGATAAAGTTTTACAATCAAATTAAATCTTTTCCATACAGTGACTGAAAAGTATATATGCGAAGAGTTAATACTATTTTCTAGCTGGATGAAGGACAGTGTCTTAGGTTCTCTAACTTAAGAACTAAAACCTAAGGCACTTTACCCATTATGTTCTAAGCCTCAGAAAATAATTTGAACTTCATTTAACTTTGATATACTCAAGATTGCTAGATTCATTTTAATAAACATAAACATTCTCAATTATAGAATATCTTAATATTCTGTGATTATATTATGTATAGCAGATTCATCATCTGCCTCAAATTCTCTGTAGAATGAGGTAAAGGGGATGAATATAAATACATGAACAAAAATAAAAGAGCTACATCAGTTCTTAAGATGGAGAAATAATATATCCATATTTGTTTTGCATTTAGAGAAATAATATTCAATAGTACTTTCAGATATTATTGGGGCATTGCTTTTCCTACTAAAGAAAAGTTTGATTATATAGAAACGTTCAAAGAATATCTCCACATAAATTATATTTTCCTTCCTGCATTGCTTTTCCTACTAAAGAAAAGTTTGATTATATAGAAACGTTCAAAGAATATCTCCATATAAATTATATTTTCCTTCCTGCTACTAAGACATCTATTTTCAAATCCTTCTTAAAGGCTCTCTTTGGCTGCGTTTTCATTCTTTATGAGGATTATGTCTGTTAAAATAAAATCAGCATGAGATAAATCTTTAACCATACTTGAGTACACGACTAAAGTGTATATATTACATTAAAATTAGAGCCTAAAGCTAGCTAAGAACTGTTTTATAATTAGGCAATGTTCCAATGTTCTCAGATATATTTTCTCCTGAGGGAATGTGGGGGCTATTCCTGTAGGATGGTTTTAGTATCTGTCATGGTGGTACCTACTATTTATACATGTCCGAATAAAAAATATTTTTTCTTAATCATTGTGGAATGAGGGTAGGTCATGTTCAGTGTTGTTTTCAATTTGGGCTACACATCAGGATTATTATGACAGATATTAAATTCCACATAGTCAATTAAACATTATTATTTCCTAATCCAATTACACAAAACAAAAACAAAAACAAAAAGAAAGAATGTGGTGCATGACGTAGTTTCTGGTGAACACAATGTACTTTCTTGGAAGGGAATAGTTGTGGCGATTTACTATGTATTTTACTGTTATCAGTGGATAAAACCAAATTATGGCCCTTTCTGTGAGATGATATACCATCCAGATTAGGAAAATTAACCCAGCTTCAGAGGCTGGCAATTAAAAGCAATTAATAAATTGTTGTTCTAAATAAAGTTTTAAATAAAGGATATGCCACATAATCTCAACATCTGCATTGATTGTTAAGTCTGGCTTGAAGAAAAGGCCTTTTTCTCCAGGATGTTAGCCACTCAGTGACCAGTACCAGGATTGCAACCATAGATTCAGGAGTAGATCATCACTCTCCAGGCTAAAGACATTATAAATTCAACTTATTTAAATGACACTACACATGACTCAAAGTCATTTTTATAAGCCCCTAAGATCTAAAAATCTCGGCATATTGCAATGGAATAAGAGTTTTTCTATATCTTATATAAATCTTGTTCAGAAGTCCATTTGGGGATACGGGTGATACTTGTTAGACCTTGACTCCCATGATAAGGCCATACAGTAAAATCCTGTAAGTTTATGTGAAAAAAAAAGAAAGAAAGAGGAATTGCATTCAATATTTAATGATGTTAGTCTAAGTTTTTTGTGCGCATTTATTTCCTCAGTGAATAAGATCCAGTCACTGAGCTGGGGTTTCCTCTGTAGGGGGTGTAATGTTGACCCTTGTTGCCTTCCTTTTTCTCAGCTTCCATTGTGAAGAGAGCCTTTATATGCACATATTCCTTTATACATAAATGCATATATGTATTCATACATAATCTTTATATGCACATACTCCTCCAGGGGTAATCTTACCTTCTTCCATTTCCAAGATTACTGGGAGTCCTCATAACATCCCTTACAAACCAGTGATAGAGGTTAGAAGTCATCTCCAATGAACAGATAAACTAGTAGTGCTATAATGTTGGAAAATAGATCATCTTTTAACAAATAGATTGAAGTGTACTCTAGATCTGTCTAGATGAAACCAGAATTCTAGAATTCATAAGTGTAAAAGAATTATTAAGGAAGAGCCATACACAGTTCTTTAGGGAAAAAGTCTTTATTTAATGTAAGCTTTTCAATCAACTGTGGTTAAATAAAACCATTGTCAATGGCCAATTTAAAGGATATCTGGGATTGACAGAGTTCAGGGCAATATTTCTTGTATTATCAAATTGAGAAAAATGGGTCTCCAAGATGCCAGTTGGATTGTCTGTTATGACAATCATACCACAGGTAATTATATCCCAGAATCTGGTCTCTTTACCTATTTTAATTGCCAAATGCAGATCCTTATACTAGAATATTAAAAAGATTTTAATATGATTTAAATTACATAAGACTTTTGGTACTTTCTAAATTGTTTTAATGATAATGATGATGATTTTTCTTCACATTGTCCCTATCAAACAGGAACTAGTAAGGTGAGCCTCATTTACACTCAAACATAGAGTAGATATTTAGTTTTTCATTCAATACTTTTTAAACTCAAGCTATGTGCCCAGTTCTGCCACAGAAAAAGGCACCTTCAAGGATCTTACATGATAGTGGAAAAAGACATATAAATACGTAAAGAAAAAAGTATATAATATGTCAGATGGTGATAAGTTCTATGAAGAAAAATAAAGCAGGATAAAGGGGACAGAGAATGCTTAGGCACAATGGGGGAGGAGTTTCTATTTATGTAAGGAGATAAAGAAGGGTCTCAATGAAAAGGTGAAATATGAGCAGAGGCCAGAAGGGAGTGACCCCTGTGGCTGTCTGGGGAAGAGAACTTCAGGCATCAGGGACAAGAAGTGTGAGCCTAATGAGGTGGGGAAATGTTTGTCGTGTTCAAAGCAGAAAGGCCCATGGGGCGGACAAGAACGGGAAGAGTGCTAGGGTATGAGCTCAGAGAGATAACAGAGAGCCAGATCATCTAGGCCATTTTAAGGATCCAGGAAATTAAAGTGATTTGGTAAACGACTGGAGGATTTTGCGCAAATGAGTGACCTGATCTAAATTTTATTCTATAGATATCAATTGGCTGTCTATGGAAAGCCTCCAGCTGACATTACACTTAGTTGTGAATGAGTGAATGCTGTCTCCCTAAGATCAGGAACAAGGCAAGAATTTACTCTAATTACTTCTAAGTACATTGTACTGCAAAGCCTAACTATGACAATAAGGCAAGAAAAGGAAATAAAAGGTCCAAGGCTGGAAAGAATCAAAATTCTTTATTTTTAGATGACTTTTAAAAAAAATACATATTTGTGGGGTACAGAGTTGATTATCAATAGTTGTACACGATATGTGATGGTCAAATCGGGATAGTTAGCATATTCATCGTCACAATACATAGTCATTCTTTGTGTCTGTTAACCAATTTCTCATTAATTTCTCATTACCCACCTCTCTGTCTCCCACCCCCTCCCCTTTCCATTTCTAGTAACCACAGTTCTGTTCTCTCCTAAACGTTCAATGCATTATTGTGATTGTTGTTTCTTTCTTTCTCTTTCTTTATTGTTTTATTTATTAATTCACCTCTCACTTATGAGTGAGGACATGTGGTATTTCTCTTTCTGTGCCTGGGTTATTTTACTTAACATAATTTTCTCCAGGCTTATCCATGTTGCTGCGAATGGCAGAATTTCATTGCTTTTTTATGGCTGAGTAGAATTCCATTGTGTATATATACCACATTTTCCTTATTTAGTTGTCTGTTGATGGACATTTAGGTTGGTTGCATAGTCTGGCTGTTATAAATAGAACTGTGCTAAACATGGGAGTACAGGTATCTTTTCGACATGATGATTTCCATTCTTTTGGATATATACCCAGTAGCAGGATTGCTGGGTAGTATGGTAGTTCTATCTGCAGTTGTTTAAGGAACCTCCATACTGTTCTCCCTAATGGCTGTACTAATTTACAGTCCCACCAACAGTGCAGAAGAGTTTCTCCACATCCTCGTCAGCATTTGTTATTCTCTGTCTTTTTGATAAATAGCCAGTCTAACTCGGTGAGATAACATCCCTGATGATTAGTGAGGTTGAGCATTTTTTCATATACCTGTTGGCTATTTGTAAGATGACTTTTTTTTTAAATGTAGAAAATCCTAAGTAATCTATAAAACAACTATAGAATTAATAAGTGAATTTACCAAGTTTACTAGGTCAATATGTATAAATAAATTATATTTCTACATGCTAGCAAAAAACAATAGGAAAATGAAATTTAAAATACAGTTTATAATAATAAATAACCACAAATACCTAGGAATAAATTTAATAGCGATTTCTAAAACCTATATACAGAAAACTGCAAAACACTGTTGAGTGAAATTAAGAAGACATAAATAAATTGAAGAGCTATGCCACACTTGTGTATTAGAAGACACAATATTAAGATGTCAAGACTCCAAAAAATAACAGCCAACTTATCAGTGAAATGAGGACTGGAACTAGGATAAACAAGTCCCTATTTGGGAAGCCAGAGAACTTGGGGAAATTTCCCTGAGATTTACAGATATCTGCATGACTAGTCTTAAGTCAAAGAATTTTTCTTTCTGGAAAGACAAACAAAAGGCTTACAACTGTTTATGTGAAGTTATGAGTTTTTTAAAACCCTAGTCTTTAGCAAACATGTAATATTAAACTCTGTTACAAAGGCCAGTGCTGAGGAAGACTTATCTTGAAATCAAATCAGCATATTTGAAGTAAAAAAAATCTGCTACTGAAGCCAGAGTTTAGAGTATCCCATATTTAAAAAAGCAATTTATTAGCCTCTCTAAATTATAGTTCTATTAATTGGTGGTGAATTCCATCCAAATTTGCTACTTGCTTAAAAGTGTAGAATTCTCAGGCCAACGTTTTATGTAAGTAACAGTCAGGTTTTATATATGGCTACTCCACACCTAGTAAATGAGGAACAATATTAGGTAATTTGTGGCTTACATAGATATTCAGAATCATTATACTTCTGCGGGATAGAGAGTGATTAATGACTACTGCCAGACAAGGAAGAAAGAAATCGCCAGCACACGGTTATGTTTTGCTGGCTGCTCATTCTTTCTCTGCCCCCTTGTTTCAAATTTATATTTTCATTTCCTAGTGCCAGTTTTGGATGAGTTGGATGCATATGTTGGCTATAGAAGACAAAAAGATATTTTTTAACATGCTGACAGCATGACCTTGCTAGTTAATTATTGACAAAAAGGGACACTGAATCTTCTTTCCTGAAACTAACATTTTTTTTTGTACCTATTTACTAATTTTTAACAGGGTAATGAATAACAGTCCCATATAAAAATGACTGGTTACTCAGTTACATATTTGGCTAATAGTTTATCCTGGAAGGAATACAAAGAAATAGCATCACTCAAAGCCTCAAAGCTAAGCATCTGAGGTTGCTTTATTTAGAGTTTATTTTGCCAAGGCAGCATTCTGGTTTTATCTGCCTTGAAAGTTTTTCAGGCTAAAACTATTTTGACCACGTTATTTAGAAGGCAACTTTTAAACTTTGCTCATCCAATTATCCTTGTTTTGGAGGAGACTGAGAATAATTTTCTGAGAAGAGTCCTGGTTCTGCCAGCAGGTGTGCCCTCTGCTCAGGGCACAGGTGGTATAAGTCAGATGTTTTGATTCATATCATTTTTTCCCCAAAGAACAGAAACCTAGTCAAATGAGCTTACATGAAAATGAAGTCAAAGGGGTTGTATTAGTTTACTGGGGCTGCCGTAACAAAGTACCACAAACCGAGTGGCTTAAACAACAGGAGTTTACTTTCTCATGCTTTTGGAGGCTTGGAGTCTGAGATCAAGGTGTGGACAGGGCTGTGAGGAAGGATTGCTCCACGCCTCTCCCTTAGCTTGCTTTGTACAAACGCCACCTTGATCTCTGTCTTCATCTTCATATAGCCTTCTCACTGTGTGTGTTTTTGTCCCCACACTTCCCCTTTTTATAAGGACACCAGTATATTGGATCAGGGGACCACCCTAGTCTTAACTAATTACATCTACAATGACCCTGTGTCCAAATAAGGTCACATTCTGAAGTACTGAAGTTAAGACATCAACATGTGAATCTGGGGCGGGGTTTTCACAGAACTCCCTTGCACAATGTAGATCTGGGCCTCGCAGAAACCGGAAATCTGCAGAGAGACTCTGGGATGTCACTTTGCTTCAAGGGCTGCATGGTACCCCTCTTCTCTGCTTCATTCTGCATATGGGTTCTATGTTCTTCCCTCCAAATCTGCTTATTCTACAAGGCTTTTGGTTTTCACTGCTCCATAACTTTGGTTTGTTATGGTGCTGACTCTGGTTTCTGGGACTACCATTCTCGCAGTACAGCTCCTTATAGCCAACTGACTGGGGTTTCAATCCACAGCTCAGCCTGTGGATTGCCTGAATCAGAAATCTATCTAGGGTTCAGTCAGCTGTGGCTGGGAGTCAAGATGGAGCTGGATCACAGGCCAGGGACTGTGCACTCCAGGTGAAGATGGATACATTGAGAAAGTTCCAGGGGCAGGGCATGGAAAAAGAAATGATGTGGTCATTCAAGATTGCCACAAATTCTTTGACTGTCCTCCCACTGAAAGGTGAAATTTTATGTTAGTGTGAGTCCTTTGAGAACTAGACACCAAGATAGCAGTAGATATGCAAGGATTTTCTTAGAGGCAATGCCTAGGTGAAAGGAAATAGGTTGGGAGAGCCAGCAGACAGCAATGCAAGTCTGACTCTGAGTGAAGGAGAGAGAGACAGGAAAAGGTGGGAGCATCCCAGATTGTCTTGTCTGTAAGGAAGGCTCAGCAAAGCCATTGGGGAGCCCTAGAGCCAAGCTGACTGACAAAGGAGTCTATGTCTTCCAGGAATGGGTCTGCCTTATTGTCCCCACCATGCTCAGCCCTGGAGGTGGAGTACGGACTTCACTTCGACACTGGAGGTGGAGTGCCTGGGCCCTCAGTCAATTATGTTCCTGGTGGTGGAAGGTCTCCAAGCCTATTTTTCCCTCCACTTGAAAGTGAGAGGGGTCTCTGACTGCTTTGACCAATAGGATATGGCAGAAATGACACGGTGCCCGTTTCCTGGTCAATGCCTTAGAAAATAGGAACTTCTACTTTTTTTTCTCTGTGCATGTTCTGTGAGATCCCTGAGCCACCGTGGAAGACTTATGACTATCCGGAGATTTCCATCCTGAAGAAGCTACATGTAGGTGCTCTGGTTGACATCCTTACTAGGTTCTGCCTTCCGGCCATCTCTGTCAAAGTTCCTGGTGTCTGAGAGAAGCTATGTTGTACCCTCCAGCCTAGCCGAATACCAACAGGCAAACTCAATCAATGTCAGTGGAGCAGAAGAATCTCCATGGAGCCCCACCTGAAGCCCTGATTTAGAGAACCATGAAATATGATAAATTGGTTATTGTCTTAAGCTTCTGAGATTTGGGGGCAATTTGTTACACAGCAATAGCTAATCAGAACATCAAGTCTCTTATATAGTTTATACAGTATCAGATAAACTCCATCAGAGGTGAGAGCCCCCACTTAGTTGGGCTTTCCTAGAAAATAAACATAAGGGTGAAAACAACATCACATTGGGAGAAGCAACTCTGAGACTTGAGTTCTGAAGACTGATTTCATTACCCTTTGGGTCTAATCAATCCGGAATGACATCCAGTTCAACTTGAGAAGATAAAGTATCAGAGGAGTTGTGTGTCTGTTACTTGTATACGGGGCCCACATCAAAGTGTTAAACAGGTCTCCCCTCTTCTTAGGATCCTGGCAATCTAGAATGGCTTCTGGACAGGGGTTTTAGCGATAATAGAAGGCACCAGCAGAGACACAGGTGTCTCTGAGTTTAAACTCTGCTGGGGGAAACACAGCTCTGGCCATCATCAGCTTGTCCAATGTTATGAACAAGGGAGCAGGACCATCTACTGGGTGAATCCTTCTAGAGCCAAGACGAAAAAGAAGGTAGGAGAACTAAAGCTAAAAGTATGACAGGTAGAAAGTGCCAGAAACAGAGTTTCAGACTCAGGAATGTTAACATTCCTCCGGGAATGCCAACTGGAAGTTTGGCATTGCTGGTTCCTCTACCAAAGTCAGATCAGACCTGTGAAGGTGTGACCTCTGACCTAATGTCCCATCTAGCCTGTGTCATAAATGCAGTGAGGCTTGCTCCAAATCTATATTTAAGAAAGATTAAGATTAATTTAAGATTATATTTAAGAAAACCATACTGATTCTAAGGGATTAAGTGTGACATATAGATGGAGGGATTATTGTTATCCTGGCTGGAATTCTTAACCTGTGGGCTGCTCAGGGTTAACTAAGGCTTGGGAGATCTCTGGGGGGAGGAGAAGCCAGAAAGCTGCAGACTGAGGCAAGGTGGGAGGGCGAATGAGTAAAGAGCCTGCGGCTTTTCCAGTGTACAATGGACTCTTCTCTCTGTTGCTGCTATGTGAGCTATGACTTTGGTCAGCCATTCTGAAAACACATCACGATGGAAAAAATAATTCATGTATAAGTGGAAAAGTGCTTATGTTTAAATTAATTAAGGAAAAAAAATCAGTGATTGTTAGAAATGCATAATATTGAAAATGGTTGTGAATGCACGTTACAACCAAAAGTTGTAAAAATAGAATTCTTTGAAAAAATAATAAAATAATTACAAATCATTTGAAATTTCAAAAAGTTAAAAGTAAAATGTAGGCTAACATTAGAGAATTGAAATGTCAAGAGCACTACAACAGAGGAATGAATAGTTGCAAAGAAAAATCAGGTTAAGGAAAGAGAAAATTAAAATATAAAAAATATTTAATTAAGAATTGTGGAGCAAATATAATTTTAAAAAATGAAAAGATTTAAAGAAAGTAGAAGTGAGTACCTCAAACATAGAAAATTAGATCATAAAATGGGAGCAAATCAGCAAAAACCAGGTTAATGCAGTACCTGGGAAGAAAGCTGCATTTTAGATCCATGAAATGAAATGAAATAATGCCTAAGGAAAAGAAGGAAAAAAAAAAAAATCCAAAAAAACCAAAAACAAAACAAAGAAAAACACACACAGGAAAAACATTTGGTAGAGAACTCCATGTTTGGAACGGATTCTCATGGCTTTTTACCTCTGTCATCCCCATATTATGGTGAGAGTCCAGAGCCCCTGGGCAAGGAAACACACACTCCTTAGTGTGGCCCTGCCCTCTTTCCTGCCTGTGCCCATCACTGCGGACACACCTGTGAGACCAGGAGGTTGGTCAGTCCAAGGTCTTTGGCAATATAGGTCTGAACCGGGTTCAGTGCCCAGAGCAGTTTAGATACTTGGCAAAACCCCACATTTTAATTATATGTTAACAAATTACTTCTATATTTTAATTTTTAGTCAAACATACCATTTTCAGTTAGGCTCAAAAATACAACTATATAATTATCACTTTGAGGCATTTAAAAATCTGGTACAATATGTTCACCATTGTTATCTTTTTAGGAAAGAAATGTGCTACTGCTTTTTGATCACTCTGTTCAATAAGCTTCACAGCCTTTCAACTTGATGAAGTAGTCTGTATAGTCATTTGAGTCCAGCCTCTGTCACTTACTACAATTGATTGTAGACAAACTACTTGACCTCTCTTATCCTCAATTTCCTTTTCTATAAAGTAGGGATTAGAATAGGATTTATCTCATAAGACCAATGATTAAGTAGAAAAATGCAGCTGAAGTCCTTTCCATAAGTGCCACATACTAGGCTATTTATTTTTATCATTACTTTGTTATATATAATAACCATGAATATTGACATCTTCTCTATGTTTAACATCTCCAACCAGAAATGTAATATATTGGTACAACTATTCAGATCTTTTTCTGTTATTAAAAAAACCCCAAACCCTAATGACTTGAGTTAAATGAATATTCTAGCATTTAAATATGTTGACCTCTATTATCAGTGAAATTAATTCTGCTTTTCAGTTAATTTAGTCAGATATCATTTTATAAAGAGATGCAATTATGTTTGGTGTATTTATCTTACAGTCTGGAACCTTGGAGGATCATTATTTCTAATAATAGTTTTATTATTTTTTTTGCATTTGGCTTTCCAGATACATATTCATGCCATCTGCAAATATGACTCATTTATATCATCATTTTTCTGTTTGTAGCCCTATTTCTTTTCTTGTTTGAATAATATTGCCAATATATAAATACATGAATTGCCAGTATTTTTAATATACTAAGAGGAAGTGCTAAAAAGGAAGCACTAGTCATTTTTTTTAAAGGACTGACTCCGATGAATCTTTATTAAATATAGTAACACATAACTTAAATAGACATACTCTCTGAGGGTCATTTAAGAAATTCTGTGACTTAATTTTAGATTTAAAATTTAGAACAAGTATTGGATTTTGAGAAGTTTGGAGGGATAGCTTTTTTTCCCCCTTGGTAAAGTGATGAGTCATGTTATTTTCTTTGTGCTACACCAGTTTGAAATCCCAGGATAAATCACTGCCAGTTTTTATAATACTTGTATATTGGTTTATCATTCCATAATTGAAATTCGCCTAATAAATCTTTTTTGGTATTTCCTTTTTAGGTTTTGGAATCAAAGCAGTTATTGCCTCACAGAAAAGTTAGGGCTAGTTTTAATTTTAAATAATTCTGGACGGTTATTATTATCCATGTTTTTTTAAAAAATTTTCACAAATTTTCATAATGAATCTATGACAGTTAAATACTCTTATTATGTAGTAACTTTGCATATTTTTGTCTCATTGATTTTTATTGGTTTAGGGTCTTTTTTGCTACATTTGTTCAAATGTGCCCTGTTTTTGCTCATATTTATCAGTGCTACTTGGTTCTCCAGTTTGAATCAATGTTATAATTGAGAACATTTGTCACAATTTAAATGATCTTTTAAAATACAACTTAGATTTTTTTTTTGACCTGATCAAGGGTTGATCAATTTTGTCCATGTTCTTCTGATTTTTCTGTGGGTTGATGAGCCACCAATGCATAAGATTGGAAAGGAAACAGTCTTCCCTAGAGACTGTAGAAGAAACATAGCCCTCTCAACCCTTTTCAGACTTCTGACAGCTACAACTATAAGATAACAAATGTATGTTATTTTAAGGCACTAACTTTGTGGTGCTTTGTTACAGCAGCAACAGGAAACTAATACACTCAGGAAGCTGCACTCTCAACTGAGAGAGTGCTGCCTTGTGTCCTACTTTGGTAACCATCTCTGTACAGTGAAGTTTCTATATTTTTGCCACTGTAGGCACCTTAATATAAGGTTAATTGTGCTTTTTGATGTCTTCCTGTCAATTACTGTTCCATTGGAATGCCCATGTACGTAAAATAGTGATAAAACACTGCTCTGTAGTCACAAAAGAATGATACAGAGACTTTTAGGTTGCCAGTATTTTCAGATATTAAGTGTAACTCTTCTAAGCAGCAGCTTGTTAAAATTATTTTTAAATTTAGGGACAATTACTTTTTACAGGAAAACTTAGCCTCCTTATAGTTAATTTTTTGCTTGATCCAATTGCATTTTCCATTATTCATTCAGAAGTTAAAATTTAATGATGCCATTCTTTGCTTTCTCTTTTCATTTACGTGATTTCTCAATGGATGTTAAATTTTTCAAACACTGTATTTTGATTTACACTGTGATGGGAGATTTCAAGGTAAGACATTGGTATCAGAATATGCATTCTTCTTTCCAAAATTCCCATAGAAATAAAAAATTAAAATCTCAGGTTGCATATAAGGAGATAAAAATTAAATTGTCCTGAGAAGAAATTTTTTTTTTTTGTCCCGGTGAATATTATAAAGTAATGGAGAAAAGATACAGAATTTTAGGAGAGCTTTTTGGAATAAATAATGCTGTAACAAGACAAATTTTTTGTGAGGACACAGAAAATCCTTCCCAGATATGAAAGGAAAAAGGAAAACTGAGTCAAAGAAAAGAACTCAGTAAGGAAATAATATTTCAGAACTAGTGGTGACCACTGAACTCAATTAATTTCTTCATTTACTCCTTCACTCAACAAGTGGTAGTTATTGAGTGACCACTATGTCTTGGTCACTGTTCCAGGTGCTGGGAATATAGCTGTAAGTAGACCTTTCCCATAAATTTACATTCTAGTGGAGGAGAAGGCAAAGAATCAAAAATACGTAAGTGTAACTATGAGAGGACTTCAAAAAGTTCATGGAAGGATTTGTATTATCTATTAATTATATTTTTCCATGAACTTTTTGAAGTACCCTCATACACTATGCTGGTGTGATGAAAATAATTAAATCTGGAAGGGGAATATGATGGAAGTGTGTAAAGTATTGTAATTTAAAAAATGATAGGGCTGAGAAGATGACATCTGAGTAGAAACATGGAGATGCTAGACCAAAGCAAGTTTTAGTAATTATTTAAATACGTTTAATTAAATACAGTATTTTTGAAGTTATAATCTAAATAATAAAGTAGAATAATACATTATTAAATTGTATACTTTAAGAATGGAAGCATTTTACTGTAGTAGTTAAGTGTGTGGGTTCTGACTCCAGAGAATCTGGGTTCAAAGTCCAGCTCTACCACGTACTAAGTTTTATGAAAACAGGCAAGCTACACTCTCAGCAACTCAATGTTTCTGCTCTTAACTGGGGACAAGAATAACGTGGATGAAATGAGTTAACAAAGTGCTTAAAACAGTGACCAGCACATAGCATGCACTCGATAAACATTAACTATTATTACTATTACCATTAGTATCCTATTAAATCTATAAGGATTGGAAAGAGAGATGTGGATCAAGTAAAAACCCTTTCCAAAAGGGTTTCTTTTCAAAACTTTTCAAAAAGGGAAGGAAAATAATATTGTTCCGTTATTAAATGTGGTAGTTAATTTAATTTACAAGGGGTCTTCAAAAAGTTCATGGAAAATACATATTATAAAAAAAGTATCCATGGATTGTGTATTAGTCCGTTTTGTGTTACTTACAACAAAATACATGGAACTGGGTGATTTATAAAGAAAATGAAATTTATTGCTTACAGTTTCTGAGGCTGAGAAATCCAAAGTCCATCTGGTGGTGGCAACCCAAGGGTCTCACATGGCAAGATGGTGGAAGCGGAGAGAGCAGAGAGAGCGAGAAAGACAAACTCTCCTCTTCTTTTAAAGCCCTCAGAACCATGCCCTTGGCCACCATTTTTAATCCATTCACTATGGCATGGTCCTAAAATCCAATCACCTATTTAAGGTTCCACCTTTCAATTACCATAATAGGATTTCCCACCCTCTTAACAGTCATAGTGGGGGCTAAGATTCTAATACATAAACTTGGGGGACACAATTCAAGCTTCGTTGAGTTTTGGGAGGACATGATTCAGTCCACTACAGATTGCAAAATTTTTTTGCATCCAAATAAACTCATACTAACTTGTTCTAACATATCTGAATGGGATCAGTTTGAGTCATAGAGGGAAAGGACATCAGTTTGAAAAGAATCCCTATCAGAACAATATGAATTCTGCTAAAATAGAAGCAAGAACAAACTTCAAATTTATGACTAAGCTTGGGTGGAGGAATGGTGAACTCACTGGTACTTATAAAAAGTTTATGGAGACAATGTCCCAAAGAAGTCAGTAGTTTACAAATGGATAACTCGTTTTAAAAAGGGATGAAATAATGTTGAAGATGAAGCACACAGTGGCAGACCATTCACTTCAATGTGCCAGGAAAAAAATCAGTCTTGTTTGTGCCATAATTGAAGAGGACTGATGACTAACAGCAGAAACAATAGCCAACACCACAGACATCTCAACTGGTTCAGCTTACTCAATTCTGACTGAAAAATTACAGCTGAGCAAACTTTCTGTTTAATGGGTGTCCAAACTGTTGTGCCTAGATTCATTGCAGACAAGAGCAGAGCTTTCAATAGAAATTTTGAACAAGTGGGATCAAGGTCCTGAATCATGTCTTGGAAGAATTGTAGCAGGAGATGAAACATGGCTTTACTAGTATGATCCTGAAAGCAAAGCACAATCAAAGCCACGGCTACCAAGATGTGCAAGTGGCCCATTCAAAGCAAAAGCAGACTGGTAAGAGCAAAGGTCATGGCAACAGTTTTCAGAATGCTCAAGACATTTTACTTGTGGACTTTCTGGGGGGCCAAAAAATGATAACATCTGCTTTTAATGAGAGTGTTTTGAGACAGTTAGCCAAAGCTTTAGCAGGAAAACTCCTGGGAAAGCTTCACCAGGGAGGCCTTCTCCACCATGACAGTGCTCCTGCTCAATCTTCTCATCAAACAAGGGCAATGTTGCAAGAGTTTCAGTGGGACGTTATTAGGCATCCACCTTACAGTCCTGATTTGGCTCCTGACTTCTTTTAGTTTCCTAATCTTAAGAAGTCTTTGAAGAGCACCCATTTTTTCTTCAGTTAATAATGTAAAAAAGACTGCATTGACATGGTTAAGTTTCCAGGACCTTGGTTCTTTAGGGATGGACTGAAAGGCTGGTATCATCGCTTACAAAAGTGTCTTGAACTTGATGGAGCTTATATTGAGAAATAAAGTTTATATTTTCAATTTTTACCTTTTAATTCTATTTTTTCCATGAACTTTTTGAAGTCCCCTCATAAGTCATATCAAAACTTTATCAGATTCACTAGTAGGAACAAACTTGATTCTTTCTCTTTATAATTTCTTCAGAGAATAATAGCAGAATAATAAAGAAAATTAAGAATAGAATGCATAGAATATAGTCAACTGAAGTCAAAGCAAACTTAACAATGATGACTTTTAATGTAAATATTTTAAATCTCCATATTAATAAATTAATCTCCATCTGATAGTTTTTATTTATTTTTTTTACAAAGGGACATGCTTCACACAAGAGTATACCATTATAAAATGGAACAGAAACAAAGAGATATACTTGTGTTAGGCAAAAAAAATTTAAAAAACAAGGATGGCATTATTCATATCAAACAGGTAGAAATAAAGGCAAAATGCTCTGAACAGGACAGCTATTTCACAACATTAACAGCTACAATACAAAATTGAGACAAAAAATCTTGAAATAAAATATTACAATTTTAGACCAAGACCAGTTAGACGTGGTCTTGGTAAAAGAAATGAAATGCACAAAGAGTATATAGTGGATGATTTTAAGACCCTCTCCATAACATGGTTAATAATTTTGAATTAATAGTTTGGTGTCTGACTTTGTAATCCATGAATAGAAAGTCTTTTTTGTTTTTTAAATGATTAAAGAGTATTTATTCAAATGAAATCTTGACAAGGCCCCTAAAAATTCTCAATATATTTCAAAAGTAGAAAGTATGCAGAGATTGTTACAATCAATTTGGAAGGCAATTTGGCAATATCTTGCCAAGTTGAAGATGTGCATAACCTATCATTGGAGGTTACAGTCCTAAGTAGAAATTCTTTCTCATTTGCATAAGGAGATCCATACAAGAATGTTTATTGTACCATCATTTGCACGTGAAAAAAACTAGAGAGAACTTAACTGTTTATCTACAGAAGAATAGATTAGATGTGTGAATTGTGGATTATATACATGCAACATAAAACTCTATAGCAGTTCAAGTAAGTAACCTATGATTATATGCAATCATGGATGACTCTAAAAATATAAAATTTAGCCAAATAGAGCAAGTTTTAAAAGGATACAGCATGTACTATTTATATAAATCTAAAAACATAAAATAATATATTTTGCTAATTGACATGTACAGAATGATAAAATTTTAAGAAATGGAAAAAATGAACACTGAATGCAGTATAACAGTTACCTTCTGAAAGTCAGGGACCATATAAGCTATATTTTTTGATAACCTAAAATGAAACAAAATTCCTAACAAAGTTTTAATACAATTTCTTCAATCATTTGGACATTTAAAACATTCCCACAAATTACCATAGGTTCAATGAGCAAATAAAAATTCAACAGTTTAGTAAAGAAAAAAAATAAAAACTCATATGACAATTTATGTGATTTGGCCAAAGATATTCTTACCCAAAAGTAGAGACTTTCACGTTTTGAGCATTAAACAAAACAAAACAAAACAAATGAACTGAGCACTCAATTAAAAAGGAATAAAACAAAAAGACTGAATTTAAGGAATGTGAGTGGAAAAAGAAAATACTTATGCACAACACACACATATAAATTAGAATTAAAAATCAGATAAAATTAAAAAGCAATAACAATTAAAACAATAAATATATACAAGAACTAGTTTTTTTTAAATAAGACAAACCAATGGAAAAATCTAAAAAAGAGCATAAAAACTGTAATGAAAAAGATTTAAAAATAAATGAAAAGTAGATTAAAATCATAAGAGCTTTTATGCATTTAAAGCACACAACTTGAACATTTCAGTGACAAGAATAACTTTCTGAAGAAAATGTATTAAAATTGACTCAAGATGGTGAAAACCTTTCTAATGTAATCATTAGGAAAGAAATTTTAAAACATGCCAATTATCTAAAAATACATGTTTCAGAGACACAAAGTCTTTGAAAATTGTCCATTTAAATGTTCAAGGAATAGCTTATTTCAATTGCATATGCTTTGCTCAGAGCACTGAAAATTTGTGTATTCCCCTGCAGATCTAATCCCCCCTTCTCCCTGCTGCCCTCTGTACCCAGACACTCTACATAGAAGGACTCCCTGCACTGGGCTTCAGACGGGGTTCTGTCAAACGTGAAACCCAGCAGCAGATTGCAGGGAGGCAGGAAAGGAAGTTTGCTGTATTTATTCCCTTGGTTCCATTCCTGATGAGTTATCTTAGCCTGTTCAAGATCTTGACTAGTGGGAGTGAAAATAATATATAAGTAAAAGAAAGAAAAAAAGAAAGATACAACATCCACAATAATACATTGAACTTTCAAGAGGAGAACTGAGGTTACTAGAAGTGGAAAGGTAGGGGGAGGAAGGAATTAGTAAAGGGCCACGAATAGCAATGACAGTGTATATTATTGAATATAATTATTATTCCGATTTGAGCATCACATATTGCTCACGAGTATTGATATCCAACTCTGTACCCCACAGATATGTACATTCAACTATGTTACAATAAAAGAATAAATTTTTTTAAAAAGATCACAGGTTTTCTCAAGGTGTTATTTTCTCATTCCAGGTTCTGGTAACTATTCCTTCTTTTACTCCTATAGATCTAGGTGTGCCAGCAGTCCTAGGACATTTCAATGTAGCTTGTGGTTTACCTATACTCCCTGTACACCTCTCTGTACATGGTAATTTTATTAATTTTTCTTGGAATTATTTTAACTTGACCATAATACTTATTTCTTGCTGGTACCCTGATTGACATAATAAGCAGAACGTTTAGTAAAATATCATATATGATACCAAAACCTGAAAAAGATGGTGAACAAAAAAATTACAAACTAATCTCACCTTTCATTAAAAATAAAATTCTAAATGAAATTTTAAAAAATTCATATATTTTACCATGGTTGAAAATACTTCACCATGAACAAATAGTTTGTATTCAAAAAATGCAAGAATAGTTTGATATTAATACATTTATTTCATATCAATAGATTAAATAAGAAAAATAATTTTTATAGATCCTGAAGAAGTATTTAATAAAATCTAATTTATTTCTGATTTTAAAAAGCAAAGACTTAAAAAACAATAAACAGAAGATTGTCTGAAACTAAGAGCTACGTCATCCTTAAGAATGAAACAAAGACCTTTTGTTGCTATTAAATTATTATTTACACTATAGTATTTAATAGTATTCTAGAAGGTCAATGTATTTAAACATGAAATGATAAAAGCTAATGTAAAAGAATGAGGCAAATTATCGTACTTGCAGATGATGTAATTTTTAAACATGTGGATATCCTAGAATTAAGTAACCTCACTAGATTAGCTGAATTCAAGAAAATTACACAAAATTAATGATAATTATTAGTGTAGCAATTAAATGAAACAACAGGGGATTCTCATTCATAATTGCATACAATGATTGAGAACAAATGTTATATGATATTTGAGATAAATGAAAAGAAATTTTAAGACATTGTAAAACAAATTGTAAGACAAATGTCTCATTATAAGACAAATGAAAACAAATCATACATATTTAGGAATCAAACGTAAAAAAAAAAAGGAATCTGTAACATTTTACTGCTATATATAAAAGGATTCTTGAATGGATGGTGAAACGTATTATAGTATTTGATGAGAAGGTAGTACGTCATGAAGATTAAGATCACGGCTTGGAATCAAATGACCCAGGCTAGGCTTTAAGCTTCTGGCTCTTCCACTTGCTGCTTAAAGTTCCCAAGACTCAATTTTACTATCTATAAATTAGGTATAATAATGGTATTTCTTATGGTTCTTCTGAATATATTGTGACAAATTTTTGTAAAGCTCTTAGCACAGTGTTTTGAAAGTTATAAGGGCTCAAAAAATGTTAGAATGGTTGTTAATTTTCCTCAAATTCAATGATAAGTTTAACAAAATTGAAGAATAATTTTTCTGGGGGGAATTTGACAAAAATTCTCTAGTTAATCTTGAGGAAAATAACTGCATAAGAATGGTCAAGACCTTTTTGACAAAGAATAGTTATAACAATGTCCTAAAGCAACATTTTTGAAAACACGTGATAGGGATTTAAAAGAAGGAAAATAGAAAAATAGAATGGAAACAGACACAAGTATGTAAGAATTTAATATATCATAAAGAGGGTGTATAAATTAATGGTGTAGGAAAGGATTTTCACCCAAATGGCATTGGCACTCTTGGTGGAAGAGAAAAAATCAGTTTGATTCCAATTTCACACAAATTGGTAAAATAAAATCCAGGTTATTAAACATTTAA
Source organism: Cynocephalus volans (assembly GCF_027409185.1). Classification (NCBI taxonomy): domain Eukaryota; kingdom Metazoa; phylum Chordata; class Mammalia; order Dermoptera; family Cynocephalidae; genus Cynocephalus; species Cynocephalus volans. The sequence goes on from NC_084471.1 coordinate 93,879,144, forward strand.
GGGTATATTATCACACTACCAAATTGCATGGGGAAATGTGTGTAATTTGACTTAAATTCCTTATTGAAATGTACCTTGCAGTACATTGATAAGTATTCTTTAAGACTAGTGATAAAGTACTTAGGTTCTCCTGGTCTTTAAACAATCTTCTGTCTTTTTAGAGCAGATTTTTTGCTTGGGCACTTCTTGTGATTTGATTGCTCTTTTTTTAAAATTTTTTTTTAGATTTGGATATATTCTACTAAAAATTTTCTGCAGCAGCTGCACGGTCATCTATAAAGTCACTAGTGTTTTGTGTTTTAGAATAGTTTCCTCTGTTCTTCCTGGCAGAAAGTAAGATTCTGGCCTTGATTTACATTTAAAATATTAACATTAGGACTTACAAAATAAGTACTCACGTGAGAGGTGAGTTTTAGCAGACAGAGGGTCTCTCCACCACCTCTATAACCCACAGACTTTGTAACTGGGCTTTATAAATGGTGGTCCTCCATTCTAAGAGTAGCCCACTTAATAAAAGATGGTTCTTTTTTTCCAATAAAGATGTTCTCCCACGAGTACTAAACAAAAGGGATTTTCTTCTTTTTAAGGAAATGACGTGCTATTTCTATCTTTCAAGCTGCTTGGACCAACTGTACTTCATGGCAGGATAACTGGGACACCTGTGCAGCTTTGTTGGGGTGATCCAGTCCGTTTCTTTACCCAGAATGCTCCATTTCACTCTCTTGATGGTTTTCTTTTCCTGGCTCTGAGGTGACATTGCATAGCCTTCTTCCATTTAATTCTTAATGTGACAGCCCTGAGAGTAGAATTTGACCAATGCCTTTCTACCATAAAATGACTGAAAATGTAACTATGTGCTTAGAACAAATGGGGCACTGTTCCATTGTACTTGGAACTGGTCAAAATACACCAGGTTATGTTATGTTCAATCCTGAGTAACTTTTATTAGTAAGAAACTTGAAAAAGTGGAATGTCAGTAGAAGAGATGAGGATAGTGGTATCCACAGAGCACACCACGTAAACATACATGAAGGACCTGGAGAGGTACAGCCTACAAAATGGAGGGCTTGGGTCCCATGACGGTGATGCAGGACTGTTACTGAATGGTGTATTAACACTGGACTTGAAGTGAGTTGGGTTTTGTGGTGGCTTTGCCTAGGAGTTGCACTGTGGCCCTGGGGAAAGCACTTAATTTCTCAGGCCTACACATCTGCTGTAAATTGAGGGTATTAAATAGAGTCCCTCCGTATTTTTATTATACTGTGATTTTAATATCTTTTTGTGATACTGAAATATATTTATGATTTAAAAAAATTTTTTTAAAGTGTGATTCTCTTTATTTTTAAACAGTGTTTCACTGGGAGCCCCATTATGTAAAAAAAGATAAAAACAGAGTTTTTCTGGTAGAAGTAATGACAAAAGACTAGAGCCCTCCCCACAGGGTTTCCTCCCTACATGGGACCACCCTTGCACTCCTCTTGAGTAGCAATGTAGACAATTACACAGTACTTCTCTGTGGGGAACATGGTTTAAAACCACTGAGAAAATGGATTAAAAATGAACATCAACTTTACAGACTTAACAGTATGAAATTGGCAATTCTGTGGCTCAACCATGGTTATATATCAGCAATTTCATACAGATCATCTGAATGATAGGCTGAGTGGGGTTAGAATCTCCCTCTTCCTGTCCTGCGTATCTCTCCCTTAAGTGAATTTAGGATTTGAGGCCTACATAGTGCTTTTTTGTTTTTTTTTTTGGAAATACAGGAAAATTATAAAAACTTCTTAGTCCTAATTCAGGTGGGAAAATTTACCTTGCTGTATTTATAGTAATGCCTGCCCTACTGCTCATAATTATAATAATTTTCTTTAATTGACTTTTAATAAATTAATAGTGAAAAATTTTCACAGTAAGAACCATTTTAAGCCCTTAAGGAATGTTTTTTATGTTTTTTTTTTTTGAATACAGAAACAGATCTTAATAAAATTCACTACTAATAAAAGTATCTGTATATGTACATTTTACTTTGCAGATAATTGAATCAATTTCATAGTAGGCTGTTTGCAATTAATATCCCAAGTGTCTTCAAAAACACTGATATTTTTATCAATGACTGTATTCTTTCAAATCTGTTGTAAATGAATTAAAGAATAAACCAAACTCCAGAAGATGAAATAGCTTCTTATTCCACAAAGAGTTTCCAGATCAGAACAGTTGATGTTGTTGACGGGACTTTGCATCAACCTTTTGATGAAGAGAAAAATGCTGACAAAAGTTATAATATGCTTAAGTGAAAATGAACTTCAAATAGAATCTTAATTACTAAAGTAACTGGACTGGAAAAGCCTATGTTAGCTGAAACAGTAGTTAATTTGTCAGAAAGTACCACAAAATAAATTTACATTCACAAATTAGTCAAGAAAAATAATAGCACCAAATATACGCAGCCCTCTTGGTTTTAACATATTACTTCTGAGCCCGCAGAGAGATGAGCGGGAAGTGACTTTCATGCAGATGCACTTGAGGCTTTAATTCATTAGCAATCCAGGAAGGAATAATAAATACTTCAAATCAACTGTGCTTTTCCTATCTGCTCACTAATGAAATTTTCAATAGCTATAGAACCATTTATAAGATTTTGTATAAAATGTTGCAAGATCAAGTTTTTAAAAGGAAAATTAAAGCACCCAAGTAGTTTTCTACTAGGTTTTCTTTAGAAAGACTTTACTTCTTTCTTTTTCTTCAATTCTTCTATCATAACAAATGTGAAGAATACATAAGTATTCTGGTTTTGAAAACCAAACCCCTTTCTTTTTTATTTATATGCTTCATAAATATATATTTTATGTTTCATATATAATAATTAAAAAATATTAAATTGTATATCACCTGATTTCGATAAAATGTTAGCCAAAAGAGAGTCCCTTCTACTCTATGTATCCTTAATGAATTAATGGATCCTTTTATAGGGTAGTCAATAAAATACCAGCCTAAAGAGTTTTTCAATAAAGTCCCTTTTATTTTCCTGTCAAAAATGTTAAGTCATAAATAAATATTGCTTATACTGTTTTTTCAGCACTCCAGTGGGAAAGTTTTCTTTCTTGGAGTTATTTCAAGTGATTAGACAGTGAAGATGTTTCCGCCGCTAGGCCCCAGTATCCCACCCATCCCATCCCATCCCACCCTCGTCTTAGGAGGCTACTAGCTCTTTAAAATGGATTGGTCACAAATTACCTGGGAGAAGCGACTCTCTCTTTTACATCGGAGATAATTGGAAGTAATGACCCCCAATTATGGCATTTCCCTTTTTGTGTGTCACATGAAGAGGTGGACTTCTTCTATTCTTTAATGGAAATATTATGAAGAGGCATATTTATGAAATCCACCTAAAGCAAGATATACAAACTTTGCCATATATCTCATAATGTCCATTTCCTTATTATTAGCTTTCTATTGAGAACTACACTGCATGAGTCTTAGGGTAGCAGTCTGCAAAGTAGGCTGTGAATATCTTAGGGAGTTAGTAAAGTAAGGAGATTGTTTTCCAGATCCTCAGTTTCCATATGTACTTTTCCTAAACACATTTGCTGAGAACTCTCCTGCATGTTCAAGGAGATTCTCTTCTACCACTTTCCTTTTCAGAATAGCTTTACCTCCACACTATAAAATGAAGGTGTACCCCTCATCCAGACCTCATCTTACTATGGTGCATTTTCCCAAGTTGTGAAAAGTTCTAGGGTGCTAAGCAAAAGGGCATCGGAGTGTTGGCTGAGTGGTGTCACGTTCCAAATTCAGATACATTGCAGAATGGACTAATGGGAGCGATTTCACCTCTTCCATTGCCTTGAGTGTTATAGAAGAATGCGTCGTTCTTAAAAGGAAGTGCCTTGAGAAGAGGGTTTTCCAGCCAACAGTCATCCTCAAGCTGTTGAATTAGCTTGAAATGAAGAGCCAAAGGAGTAAAAATTAGGTTGCTGATTCTTTTACATGTAACTGGAAAGTATTCTGGGACTATCAGAATTTTTAAGATACTGTATGAAAACTGTACTGGATGAAAACTGTAAATGAACATTTTAAGTGATTTTTTTTCAGATTAGAGTACATCATTTGCTAAAGTAGTTAAACTTATTTTCTCAAATTATTTCATAAAATATTTATTCTGATTTCAGTTAGTCTAATCTTTAAAAAAAAATTTTTTTTTTTTTTGTTGGAAACATAGTTGGTAGTACATATCTGTAGGGTACAGAGTTTAGTTCATCCATGTTGCTGCAAATGACAGGATTTCATTCTTTTTTATGGCAGAGTGGTATTCCACTGTGTAAATATACCACATTTTCCTTATCCAGTAGGTTGGTGATGGACATTTAGGTCGGTTCCAATTCTTGGCTATTGTAAATAGAGTTGAGATGAACATGGGAGTGCAGGTATCCTTTCAACTTGATGATTTCCATTCCTTGGGCATATACCCAGCAGTGGAATTGCTTCAGTACAGCCAAATCTTGTTTCATCTGTAAAATATTTAATATTTTTCTACTTCCTACTAGCAAAAAATAAAATTGTGTACAAACTGCCAGACTAAGTAATTTTTAGCAGTGTATATTATTTCTTTTATAAAATACATAGAGAATTTTGATTATGGGTTTATTTACTGTATTTTATACATAGTTCTCATTTAATTATACATCAAAGCTGGACATCAGAGTTTAATACATACACATATACACATTTGCCAGAGGAATATTATGCTTTATATACTCCTCACTTTAACTCATAAGTTTTGTTTCACATATCTTGCAAATTAAAAAATAAAAATGGTATTTTATAATGTTTTCCATTTACTAGAAAATAGATAAATTACAGCAGATATAAAAAATTTTAGCCTTGATTGCTTTCAGTAATCTATGTTGTAAGGTCTGATTCCTAATTTATTTCACACTGATTTTATATTTCTAAAAATATTTATTTACACTTTTATTGGAAGTAAAAACTTAAAGTCTGAGTTTTTTAGAAAAATCTGGCTGTTGGGTTTAACAACGAGGGTTGGTTTTGCTTAGTTAGGTTACATGGTGGATGTTTTCCACTAATTAAATGTTAACGCTCTTGCTCCTGGATTTTGATATGTTTCAAAGCTGTATTGAATTTTGTTGGGCCTTAAAAACTAACGCCACCTTAAGTGACATTGCAAGCGGCGCCATTATGGACGCACAAGGGCGTATTAACATGGCAGCCTAAGATGGTGCCAGGAGGAAGTAGGGTGGTGGTGTCTGTGGGAACCTTGCCTTAGCCCTTATTGGCCAAATACGTGCTTCTGCGCTCGTGAACACTGCGTGGTTGCAATAGCTAGGCATTGAGACAGGATGCATGCCCTTGACCTTTAAGCTGATTGGATTATGTTAAAACCTCTCCTCCCTATCTGCCTATAAAAGCAAGTGCTTGTGTGATAATAAATGGAACTGCTCGACAGAACCCCCGCCGCGTCTGAGTGTCCTTTAACTGGGCTGGTTTGGGGCCGGCGGTGTGCTCACCTCTCTTCATGGCTCTCTTCCCCCGTCTCCTTCCAAAGGGGACAGGAGGGAAAGAGGAATCCCAGGCCATTCACTCGCCCACTGAAAGGAACGAGGCTAGGGCTGTTCAGGTCGGGCGGCAGACCCGACAGAGTGGTGCCCCGTGTGAGGAGTTTTTTAAAACTCATGGGTGAAAGGCGAGCGAGTGAGACCCCCAGCTGCTCGGTCCTGAAAGAAAGTCGACGAAGGGTGATCAACCAGCGGAGTGGCCCCCGCAACCGCGGTAGTCACCATGAAGTAATCCGCCTGCGTGTCAGGGTGAGTACCATAACAAGGGGAGGTCCCTGCACTTCTGTGCCCTGTTGCTCCCTTTGTCCTTTCCTCACAGGGCAACATGGGAGGTGTCAGCTAGTGGGGGGAAGCGGCCCCTCAGGCCTATCTGGTCAACGTTTTAAAAGAACTAAAAAAGGCTGTTGCCAAGGCCAGGACTTTATCCTCAGCCTTGCACGCTCAGACACAAAACTTAACTGAAGCCTTCAAGGCGTTTACCGCCCTGATCCCCTCAGGAAACAATACTTCCCCACCCTTCCAGGGACAGTGTTTTGGTTGGGGAAGACAAGGTCATTTTAAAAGCCAATGTCCCAAGGCTAAAGGCAAAAACCCCCCTACCACACCTTGCCCCCCGATGTAAAAAAGGATTACATTGGAAAAAGGACTGTATGTCCAAATTTGACCAAGCCCCTGGTGGAAATAGGCCTGCCACTTGGTACCCTTGGGAAGCTCATGACCTTAAAGAGCTGAAAAAGGCTGTCGCAGAGGATGGGCCCAATTCCCCATGGGCAGAAACCATCCTCCAGGGCTTAGCGCACCAACCCTGCACGACCCAAGATTGGAAAATGCTCTGTAAGGCTGTCCTCCCTCCAAATTTGTTTATCAAATTCTGCACCTTCTTTAAAGAAGAGTGCCATGTGCAGGCAGAGATAAATCAAGCAGCCAACCCACCCATCCCTATCAGCTTTGGCATGCTGTCTGGAACAGCAGATCAATTTAGTACTGGAATCCAACTGGCTGCTATCCCAGCCCCCTACCAGGACCAGGTTAGGGCAACAGCATCAGCCGCATGGAAAAAGTTGGCTGAAGGGCCCAGTGAGCTCACAATGGCCGGGGTCACCCAGCGACCCTCCGAGGACCTGCCCTCTTTCATAGTTCAGGTGCAACAGAGCATACAGAGAAAGTTTCCCCCAGGTCCTCTCTGGGACCAGTTTGTAAAAATGCTAGTGTGGGACGGCATGACTGCCGACCACAAGCTTGCCTGTGCCGGGCTCAAAGATCGTTCTATGGAAAAGTGGGTCATTGCCAGTAGAGACGTTGGAAGCTACCAACAACAAACCAGGGCCTTAACTTCCACTCTACAAGCTCAAGCGGAAACCCTTGCAGGTGCTATGACCCAGGCTCTTAGTGTCAGGATCCCTAAGGAGAGCCCCAGCCAACCCTCCCATAGGGGTCAATGTTATGGCTGTGGGGAACAAGGTCATTTCAAAAGGGACTGTCCCAACTGGAAAAATAAAAACCTTCCCTCTAAGCCGTGCCCTAGATGCAGTAAGGGGCTTCATTGGAAGTGTGAGTGCCAGTCTAAACTAGAGGAGGGGCAATCCCCAGCCCCGTCACCCCAAGGGGATACGAAGCCAGCACCTCCATGCCCTTCCAGGCAGCCGGTACCCCAGGCTCATTGGACTATACCTATAGTTCCTGGTTTAAGACCAAAAATGAATCTTAAAATTCAAGGCAAAGTGTTTCGATGCCTTGCTGACACGGGGGCGGATTGAACAGTCCTTAGCCACTATGGCAACAATAAATGGGTCTCCGCCTTCAAAGACAAGCCATTGTTGAACGGCATCACCAATGCCTAAAAAAAATCAATTATTATATCAAAAAGGGGGAGTCACCAGCCCTCATCAGCAGTTGGGACAGGCACTCCTAACTTTAAACATCCTAAATTTTTCCAAAAATGAACCCCTGTCTGCCTTCCAGAAACACTGGTCAGTTCAACCACCGTGCCTGGAAGTCCAAGTGTGGTGGAAAGACCCCTTAACAGGCCAGTGGAGGGGCCCTGACCCGCTGCTAACTATGGGTCGAGGGTTTGGTTGTGTCTTCCCCCTCAGTGAGTCAACCCCTATATGGGTCCCAGCCAAAAATCTTAAGTTCTTGCCAGACACCCAGGGTACTGAGGACCCTGAGGAGTTTATTGTTTGTATGTTTCAGACTGCATTATGAACCCTTTGTGGATGCTCCAAGTGGCCGCCCTCCTTGGGTCAACAAGGACAAGGGCCTCTGCCTCTGGGGGAAGGTCCCCACGAGCCAGCCAACCAAACCTGGGAGGTCATACAAGCCGCTACAGAACCGACGCAGATTGGATCTGCTATTTCTACAGCAAGGAGGGCTATGTGACGCCCTCAAAGAAGAGTGTTGCTTCTACGCCGACCACTCTGGAGTGGTCAAGGATTCCCTAGCTAAGCTTAGAGAAGGGCTAGAAAAGCGCAAAAAAAAAAGTGAGAAGACAATAGTAATTGGTTCCAAGGCTGGCTTTCAGGTTCCCCATGGCTCACCACCCTGCTGTCCTCCCTGGTGGGCCCCGTAGCCATTTTCCTTGTCTTAATCATCTTGGGGACTTATGCCATTTGCCAGGTTGTGTCCCTTATAAGGTACAACACCACTTCTCTCGTAATGCTCACCCAGGTGGTAGAGGAGGTGGCCCACAATGAAAGCCCTGACAGCCCTTGGGTCAATATGGCCCTTTAAAAAATCAACGCCAATCTCTAAGGCTCCACCCCACCCCTGCTTGGCTGGATAGTCAATGACGGGTAAGATTTCCAGAGAGAAACAACCTAAGACAGGCACAGCCACCAGAGGGAATGGAGGCGAGGCTGGGAAGGTGAGCCGCCTCCAGCTGCCTTATTAAAACAAAAAGGGGGAATATGTCAGGCTTTAAAAACTAATGCCACCTTAAGTGACATTGCAAGCAGCGCCATTATGGGCCCACAAGGGCGTATTAATGTGGCAGCCTAAGACGGCACCAGGAGGAAGTAGGGTGGGGGTGTCTGCAGGAACCTTGCCTTAGCCCTTATTGGCCAAATACGTGCTTCTGTGCTCGCTCGTGAACACTGTGTGGTTGCAATAGCTAGGCATTGAGACAGGATGCATGCCCTTGACTTTTAAGCTGATTGGATTATGTTAAAACCTCTCCTCCCCATCTGCCTATAAAAGCAAGTGCTTGTGTGATAATAAATGGAACTGCTCGACAGAACCCCCGCCGCGTCTGAGTGTCCTTTAACTGGGCTGTTTTTGGGGGGCCAGCAGTGTGCTCACCTCTCTTCACAGCTCTCTTCCCCCGTCTCCTTCCAAAGGGGACAGGAGGGAAAGAGGAATCCTGGGCCATTCACTCGCCCACTGAAAGGAACGAGGCTAGGGCTGTTGGGGTTGGCCAGCGGCGGACCCTACAGAATTTAATATTTTAATATCCTTGTCTAAATATATTGGGTTAAATAAAATGCCTTTAAGTGAAAGAGTTATAGGCAGTAGGCTGGTTACTGGATGAGTCTTGGTAAAGACTATGCTCTTCTTCCCAGAAACTGAGAATGTTAATGACTTTAGTGATGAGATAACAAAGTCCTTTGCAAAAAGGTTGGTTTCTAACGGGAATTTTGAGGGTCTGTATCTGGCCTTGTTATGCATAAACAAGGCAGTCATCTGAGAGTCTTATGAGAATCAGAAGAAAGAGTTGACCCTGCGTCTTATCTGAGTCACATGGGAAAGGCGTTCTTTGCAGTAAGAGGATTAACTGTCTATTTTCCAGGATCACAGGGCTTAAGTTATGTTCAACATTGTCGCCACCCTCGTCTAGCAAACTTGTGAAAACTTTCGGTTCCAATTACTTCCTTTGCCAAGCTGTCATAGCCAGGCTCTCCAGGAAGCACACTCTGAGACTGAGATGTTTATTTATCTGAGACTTGCAGGATGTTTCTTGGGTCACCACCTGTGGGGAGCAGGTGAGGAAATCCACTGTGGTTGGAGCAGGGTTGAGCTAACCAAATCTGGCCTGCAGCCTGTGTGTATATGCCCCGAGCTAAGTAAGAATGGCTTTTACTTTTTTAAAGGGTTGTAAAAAAATAAGAATACCCAGCAGAGACTGATTTTATGTGGTCTGCAAAGCCTAACCCTTTCAGAAAGAGTTTGCCTATCCCCGGGTTGGAAGGGGGAAGGTGAACTGCTGATGCAGTCATAACAAAGGCTGGAAAGCTGGGAATGACCTGCAGAGTTGTCTGGAATGGGTGCAAAAGGGCAGGGTCTCCCAGCATGAAACAGTCCTCTAATGTAGGCTGCCCCTGGGAGTGGGGTGTGATCTTGGGAGGCAGCTTTTGTCAGCCTAGCACAGTCCCCAGCAGCTGGAGGGTGAGAGTTCCAGTCCTACCGGGGAGCTGAGCTGGACATGGTGGCAGCATCCATATAGAAGCGTTCCCTAACTTCCCCCAGGCAGAGTTAGTTCTGTTCTCCCACAGTGCAAAGCTTGTGATTCTGCTTATTACATAATTAGTTCTTTACCTGCCAGTCCCCCTCACTCAGCTGGGGCCTACTCAGGAACAGGAATATGCCCTGTTTCTTTTTGTGTTCCTGGTACCTGACGCTGGGTCTGGCACACAGAATGGCATTGAATGAAGAAATATACTTGCTTTCCATAGACTGAAAAATAGGAAATAAGCTTTCCAGGAGTTCATAGAATAACTCATTGCAAGGACCTTTTCAAATTCAGATTTCTTGTAAACCATACTTGGTTTATTTTCATGAAATGGATATGAATGGATTCATGACACTTGAATGAAAGAAAAGTAAAATGTCTAATTTCAATCACGCATTTGGAGTTGGGAGTCATTCTCCCTCTGGCTGCATAAGCCACCCTATGTGTTCCTGACACTTCTTGGCATGTGGTAGGAACAGTATGGATATCTCTGCTGGACTGTCATTACCCTCATTTACATCTACCTTCCAAACAGAAAACTTACCACTTCGTGCCCCTGGGGGATAAGCCAACTTAATTCTCTTCCTCTGGACCTCGGTCAGAAAGAGCTGTTAATTCTAGGACAAGCGATGACAGCATTCAAAACTGTGCTTCCCATGGAGAGGAATGTTACTTTTTCATTCTTTTTATTGATTGGGTCTGTGGGAGCAAAAAGCAAAGATACTGACCTATTTTTCAATAATGGTTTCTTGTTAAAATTATTATGTCTGAATGGTAGGAAACTTAAGATAACACCTGAAGTTCCATCATTAAATAGCAATAGCTATTACTCTTCATAAGGACACTAGGTATTTGACATACAAGTGTCTGTCTGTCACTTTAGTATCGTACCATCAAGATTTTGAGCTCGTGGAGGGCAGGGATCATCACTCATATTGATTTTCAAAATCCACATTTCCCAATACAGGAGTGTTTTCAGGATAATTTGTAGAATTAATTGATGGAAAGTGAATTCTTTAAGTCATAAGTCCAATGCTCTAAAACGGTATAGGTTAAGGTCAGCTCCACCAATGGTACATGAACTCAGCTTGATTCAGATGTTCCCATGTTCTATAGACCTTTGGGAAGAGTTCACTGTTGGCGTCATTTGAGGCTTCTCCCTGGTCTCTTTCCCTGGAGAAAGCTAATAAAGTGGAAATGCAGAAGAGAGGAATAGGTTTCTCAGATGGGCAGCATGCCTAGATTTCTAGCTCTGATTTACATAGATAGCGATGGCAGAGGGATTGAGAGGAACTCTCTTGTATTCTATGGACCTCTTTTGGCTTTGGTGCATAAGAACTGTATTTTAATTACATGCTTAAAATGTTATGATACATATTTTGAGTTTAACATAGTGATTCCCATAGTATTTTCTATTGCCACAGCATGAACTGTAGAAATGCACTACATTGCACAGAATCACATTTCCTGGGGTAGATGTAAATTAACTGTCTAATATTAAGCCTTGTGCTGTCTGTTCTTTGTGCTAGACTCTAGGGCATCCTGAGAATACATATGATTGTGTGTCAAAGAATCTCCAATACCTATTTGAAAAGTGTCAACTCATTTCCTGTTATACTGTCATTTCCCAGAAAAATATCACTAACAATTTTATAGCTAAATTCTTCTAATGCAGCACTCTGTTTAAAGAAAAATAGATTTTATCTTTGTGGTTTTGCTTTTCCTGACATATTCATTCAACTATAATAAGTAAAAATTTAAAAATGAATAGTTCGACAACTTCTTTCTGCTGATTTTCTTCACCATCAGGAAACCAGGTAAGAAAACAAAATAGACGTGAACAAAGTTGAGGATTAGAATATGGGGAACTGGAGAAGTGGGAAATGTATGTGCTCCTTTGCAAAGCAGTTTTATTATTTATTTATTTATTTATTTATTTATTTATTTATTTATTTATTTGTCTTTTTCGTGACCAGTCCTCAGCCAGTGAGCACACCGGCCATTCCTATATAGGATCCGAACCCGCAGTGGGAGCGTCGCTGCGCTCCCAGCCCCGCACTCTCCTGAGTGCGCCACTGGCTCAGCCCGCAAAGCAGTTTTATAAAACAGAAAATTGTTACAATTTTGAGCAAGTCACTGTAAAGCTATGATATATCTTTATGGTGAGGCTTTCACAATCTACAGACCTGGTATGAAATACATGAATTTTCCAATTTACCAGTTAGAACTCTACACCTTTACAAGTCCTGGCCTCTTTTGCTCTCTCCTAAACTATGTGTTGGTACCTGTGGCAGCATATGAAGCCCAACTCATGTTTTCCAATCACCCCCTAGGCAGAAGCAGAAATAGACTTTTCCAATTGCAGTTTGTTCTTATTTTGAGGAATTTGTTTCTTACTTTGTCAAAGCGCATCCTTGCCCAGCCCTTAGCCCCAGTCCTGCTGCTGCATACCATCACAGTTTCATGAGCTGGAGATGACACGGGAGGGGTGAGAAAGAGACGTAAATTGTAAGGGAATATTTCAGTTCGTTTTTGGGGGCTTTAAGTTCATGCGGCTTCTGAATTAAGTAAAACAATTTTTTACTTATGTTTATTTCCCCTTTAGTTTTCTCTTTTTTTGTGGCTCTGGTTGTTTATTTTTGATTTGTTTCCTTGCTTCTCTTGTTTTAGTTATTTTTTCACCCATGGATCTATTTTTTTATTCCCCATTTCTTTTCTCCTCTCCTACACAGGTAACCATTCTGATATATTTAATATGTATTTGCTTAAAAAAATGTGTCCTTGAAAACTGTGTATTATTATTTATAAGCATCTCTTTTCAATTTTTGCATTTGTTGTTGGGAAATAAATCTCACTGTGTCTTGCTCTGTGTTATCCAGCAGTGTTTTTTTAATGCCTACCTATGTTGCTCTTGTACATTTGCTCTATCACTTCCACCTTTCCATGCTACTTCTTGGTGTGTATTTACCAACTTTACCTTTTCATTTGCCAGTGGTGGACTTCCAAATAGCTATTAACTTCCTGCTACCACAAACAACACTGTAGTGAACATTCTTGTACATATTTCCTTCCAGACAAGTGTAAGAAATTTGGAAGGAAATATACCCAGGAATGAAAAAACTATGTCATAGGGTACACCCATGTTCAATCTGACTAAATGGTGCCTGATTGCTCTTTAAATAAGAATCCCTTGTCTACCTTTCCACCAGCAATGTATCAGAGTTCCTACACACACACACGCACACATGCACACACACAACTACACATCTTCACCATGATTTACCTAAACCAGCTTCTAATTTTTGCTTTTACTATAGGTGTAATGTAAAAATAATGATTGTTTTAATTTTCATTTCTTTGATGAGCTCGTATATTTTTTTGCATAGGTCTTTTGGATTTTCTGCTCTCTAAATTGCATTTATGTCTTTTGCTCATTTTTTTCTATTAGAATTGCTGCCTTCTTCTGGTTGACTTGAGCAGTTTTTTTGGTGTGTCAAAATGTGTGTGTACTAGAAGAAGAAAGACGGATAAGACTTACTTCTCTTCTTTATAGCTTCCCACTCGAGACCTGTACAATTTTACCATTCATCAAGCACGTAATTTTTAAAGATCTGTTTAAAGTTATAAAAGTTATAAGAGCATTACAGTTAACTTGATTTACTAAGAAATTGTAGATTATTTCCTTTTTTGATACCATCCACTTGTAGGCAACTTGGTAATACAAATGGAAATGGAGTTGTTGGGATTTTCATTTTTAGGACAAGTCCCTCTGATTATCAGAAGGTAAAGGAAAACTAAAATTGACATATAATTCCTCCTCTGTCATAATGAACAGCTAGACTACTCCCCTGTCATGGAAATGCAAGTGGATCTTTCTACTAAGCATCTGCTCTGAAATTAGGTGTGGCCCAAGCTTGCATTGTGCAGTCTCTCGTGTATATTCCTTCTAAGATCTGCCTTGTGGGCTTAGAAATAATAGGGAAAGTAGAGTAAAATGTGAAAATAACGCTGGACCAGGACTGTAACATTAATTAAGTTGCATGCTTTTTAAAAAAAGCACTCAAGTTCTCTGAGCCTCTTTTCTCCCAAACTGTAAATGAAGAAATAAAGCCATATGATGGTTACTGCCTTTTGGTCAAAAACCAAAACCAAAACCAAAAGACTATAAAACTCTTCAAACTGTTTCCAAGCTTCTTAAGTGGCTCACCAGCAGAAGCACAGAACTTGAATTTTTCAAGGCAAGAATGGAATCAGTCATAAGGAAATATCCAAAGAAAAGGGAAATTCTTTGTAGAAGAAGATTGCTTATCTAAGAATGAGGTACAAAAAAGGTACTGAAGTGAATATGGGAAATATTTGCTAAGAAAGTGGGGTACTATTTAGGTGTCCCTGTAAAAAACATATAATACTTATGGAATTTTCCCTTTTCTTCACTAATAAGCCCTCCTTGATACTTCACAGTCACTGTTTGCAAATTGCAATGTTGAGATCAGCTTGTCGGTTGTCCAGTGGAGCGGTTTTCCCAGGTTTGATAGAGAGTAGTGTTACATAACAATAAGTCAGCTCACTCTCATGGCACCACTGCCTCTGAATTGAGGGCTGCATTTGCATGCCATTAGGGTCATAGATCACATTCTTAGGGAATGAAAAAAATAAATCTGTCCAATTAGTAACTCCTATTCACACTGTAAATTCTTCTTTATTTGTAGGAGTCTGGAGCCTGAACATGGTGTTTGCAAAGCAAGGGTGCTTTACATATTCTAAAAGAAGACTAAAGAGTCACTAGGGAGATAACAGTATGGTGCGAATTATAGTTATGTAACAAAATTAATTCAGGAAAGCTGTTGCATTTATAACCTAGAAGTGGTTGTCCTTTTCAGGGGAGTTAAAATGAACTAAAATACACAGAGGAGTTACATGAAAACCTTCCAACCATATCTTTCATGTGGAGCTACAAAAATATTTGTTTAGTTAAATGAAACACATTTGTAAATAAACAAAAGGATAAAATATACTTAGGGAACGTCAGATGTTCATCTTACTAAAATACAGCCATATAAGGTATCAGAAATCACATTCAGATGAATAAATGTCTGATATCTTCCATCTGCCCCTCCAGATCGACTTTCTTCCCTTCACCACCCTACTATGGACGTAGGAGGCTGATGTGTGTGGACTGTTCTAATGGTTCTTTGACTGCTCTCTGTTCTTTGACTGAGTTAGCCAGTGGGGAGCTCTCACAGAAGATTGGAGAAGGAAGGAGGGCATTTATTGTTAGCTCTCTCCCTGAGGGTTTCCTCAGACTGGCAGTGTCCCTGCACAGAAGGACACAACCTTTCTCGTGGTGACCCAATATATAGACTCCTCCTTCCAGGTTCCAGTGGCCACTCCGTCACCTGGACCTGAAGATGTGAACTGCTTTCATGTTGCTTCCCTGCTCCTTGTGTTCCTACATTTTTGTTGATGCTCCTTCCATTATTCCTTCTTTGAATTATCCAATTTGCATTTGTCATGTTTCCTATTGGGATCCAGATTTATTAAATTTGGAAGACAAATCTTGTCTCTGGGTCCTTCTTAAGGAATTTGTGTCTACTTGGTGTATAATAAGACATCGAGTAAATTGTCAGGGAAATATAGAGTGAGGGAATAATATTCTGATTATGTGCCAGGCACTATGAAAGATTTTTAAAATGCAAAGCTGTACTTCCAACTGAGAGGCATTTGTAAATTAGAATTCCTGAAAGGTGGAGAGTTTGGTTGGATTGAGCAATGATGCTCTCAGAAACCTTCTCTTATTTTTGGGGAAATATTGACTGGTCACCTGTGGGACTGATTGAAGTTCTCTTCTTTGGTGCATTTATTCATTCACCAACAATATATTGCTCATGCAATATAGGTAAATATAGCACCATACTAGATGCTGCAGATTTACAGCTGCAAAAGTACTGTACAACTTATTGTCTTATTTTAATGTTATAAAAATTCTCTTCATTTAATAGATGGAACAATTGGTTATCAAAGAAGTCATATACTTTGACCTTGCTTGGTATTACAAAGATGGTAATTGGTAGAATAAGGACTTGAATTTAGGTATTCTGACTCAAAGTCTCATAGATTTCCACTACATTGCCTATGAATTAAAAAAATTCCTCCTTTAGTCTATTAAGAAAAACAGGAAAAACACAGACATCTGATATTCAAATTAGGGTAAACAAGTACAGGGCAGAAATAGAGATAAAGTGTGCTCACATTTAGGGAATGTAAAGAACATTTCTGGTGAGGCCATTAGAGCAGGCTCCTTGGAAAAAGTGCTGGAAGTCCAGTTCAGCCAATGGAACAGATAGGACCACTCAGATCATGGAGGATCATGGCATGCCAAGCTAGGGAATTTGAAATGCATCCCCTAGTCAATAGATATTTTAAAAAAGTGTTTGATCAAGATTGTGAGCAACACCAGTGAGTAATCAATTGAAGTTTATGAAAATTAATTTGGAAAAACTTCACAGAATAGATTGGAGATTTTAAAAAAAGAAGAAATGAAGGCAGACCAGTGAGAAAACTTAGTAAGTGAGAAGTTACAAAGATAATTAATAAGATGACAAAAAGAATAAATAAGGAAACTACTTACAGGGACAGAAATAAAAGGATTCAAAAACTAATTGGATTTTAGGAAATGTGAAAAGAAGTTAAGCATACCTGAAGTTTTGACCTTGAGTTAATGGCAAGGTAGTGCTTCCAAGAGCAGAGAAGAGGAAAGAGTAATTTGTTTGAAGGAGAGAGGAGCAGGAAAGAATAAGAGATTTGGAGTTGAATATGTTGATTCTGATGTTGTATGGCTTGCACTAGTACGTAATATTTGAGATGTGTGAATGAAGCTCAAAATCAAGTAGATTGGAGTCATCTGCATGCTTGTTTAGTGGATGTCTTGTCTGCACATATAGAACCTAGGTAAATTGGGGTTGAGGGGATGGGAAGATGTGTGGCCCAAGGCAGACATTCTTGAGGTCAAGTTGAACTGGGAGGTGTGCTTCTGCAAACCTGTTCTGGCAGAGTGTGGTCAAGGTTGTATCTTAGAACATAGTGCTTAGTGACAATTTCAATGACATAATACAGAAAAATAAGCAATAAGTTTGGAAGCCAAGAGGAAAGAGAAAAGATGCATGTGCTATGGAAAAACAAACAAACAAACAAACAAAAACCAAACAGTTTTGAAGAGCTACTTAGTACTAAGCCATAGATAGCGAATACTGGAGTTTTCCTTTTATGTCATGCCTTGTAAGTGTTCTAAAGAATGAGGTATTTGCTTAAAACCTTGGTGAATGAGAATGATATAAAAAGGTGCCCAACATCATCACAAATCATCAGGGCAATGCAGATCAAAACTACAATATCATCCCACACCTGTTAGGATGGCTGTTACATGAAAAAAAAAAAAGAGAGAAAGCAAAAAGATCACAAGTGCTGAGAAGTGTGATGACATTGGAACCCTTCTACACTGTGGGAGGCTGTAGAATATGCAGTGACTATGGGAACACTAGGAAGGTTTCTAAAAAAATAAAAAATAGAACTTCCATATGATCCAGCAATCTTACTTCTGGGTATATATCCAAAGGAATTGAAATCAGGATCCCAAAGAGATATCTGCACTCCCACGTTCATTGTAGCATTATTCACAATAGCCAAGGTATGGAAGCAACTAAAGTGTCCACTAATGGAAGAATAAAAGAAAAATAAAATGTGGTATATACTGTACATACAATGGAGTATTATTCAGCCTTAAAAAAGAAGAAAATCCTGTATTTGTGACAACATGGGTGGACCTAGAGGACATTGTGCTAAGCGAAATAAGCCATTTACTGAAGGATAAATACTGCATGATTTCACATACTAAATATCTAAAGTATCTAAAGTATCTAAATATCCAAGTATCTAAAATAGTCCAACTCAGAAACAGAGAGGATAATGGTGGTTGCCAGGGGCTCAGGAGAGGGGGAAATGGGGAGATGTTCTACAATGGGTATAAACTTTCTGTTAGGCAAGATGAATAAGTTCTAAATGTCTTCAATACAACATAGCACCTATAGTGAATAGTACGGTATTATGAACTTTAAAATGGGTTAATAGGATAGATCTCATGTTGAATGTTCTTACAAAAAAAAAAAATTCACAGAATAACATAAGGAATTTTTTAGGTGATGGAAATGCTTAGTACCTTGGTTGTGCTGATGATATTATGAGTGTATGTATATGTCCAAACTCATCAAGATATATGCATTAAATGTGTGCAGCTTTTATAACTCAATAAGGATAAAAAAAGAAAAAGAAGAATTAAGTTTAAAGATGTCTATGTGTGGGTGTGGGGTACAGTAGATGAGGAGAAAGGAAAGGAATTAGCGAAAGAAAAGACTGGGACACAGGTACAGCTGAGGAAATAAGTTTTTCAAGATAAAAAGTAATTAAGTTTCTATAATGATGACTGAGGGAAGCTCATTGGAATGAACAATTACGATATTAAAAACCTTTGAGAATAGACTTTAATTAGGCTGTTGGACTAGAAGCCAGAGGGTAATGTTAGAGCAGCATAATACAGTGTAAAGGGCATGAGTTTGAAGTGTGATAGACCTGAGTTGAAAATTTAGTTCTGTCACTTACCAGCTGTGACAATTTGTCCAAGTTACTTAAGAATATTCTTAGTTTCCTAGGCTGTGAAAAAAAAAATCAGCGGTTGTACAATTCTTATAAAAATTTAATGAGGCAGGTGAAATTGCTTGCTAGAGTGCCTAGAACATAGCAAACTCTTAATGATCTACTCTGTTAGGGGGGAAAAGAAAGTGGTAAGGAAGCAGAAAAAGATTAAGAATATGGTAATCTTTTATAAATTTTGGTGGTGAAAAGACCTGAGGAATTTGTAGGGAAGGTTTTCAGGGGCAGTGGGAACTGAGTCTGCTTGCTGGTAGAGAAGGGTCAAGGCAAGAGAGAGAAATTGAAGAGTCAAGAATGAAAAGGTAACTGATGGATCAAGAGCCTGGATGACGAAGACCAAGGATTTAGGATCAAGTGCACAGGAGGAAGAGTCAGTCTTAGAAAAGACCATATATTTCTTTGGGGACTGTTTGGAAGGAGAAGGAAATAAATTTATTTTTAAGTGCAGAAAAAAGAAGCTGCAGGAGCTGTGTTTGAAAGAATGTTTTCTTAGTGAGGAAACAAAGTCATCTGCTATGAGAAGCAATGATGAGGTAGTAAAACTCAAGTAGAGTAGAAAAATTTGAAAGCACATTGTGAAAAAGACTAGGAAAAATTTCTATTTTTCAACAGAGAAGAACAAATTAATTATCAGGAATGGGAGACCAGAGACTGAAAGAGAGTTGAGAGAGATTTGATTAGAATTTAGGAAAAAATAGTCTGGGAACCCATTCTGTAAGAATAGTAGCAAATTCTAAGGAGCTCCGGAAATTATCCAAGTAAAAGGGCCAGAATCTAAGAGGTGTGTCACGATGAGAAGATTGAGGAGAAGGTGAGATAAATCAATAACATGGCCAAAAATTAGCCTAGAGGCAGTGAAATGAAAGCACTTTTCCTATGCACTCACTACAATTTAATCAGCTATAGGGAGGGCTTTTATCAACTTTGGAACATCCAAAGAGTTTAATAGGAGCTCTATTTGATTATTCCCCGATCTGCATTATATGTAGACAGGAACAGTTGTTTCTTGTACATTGCTATGAAGGTTCAAAGAAAGAAAGATGAACCTGCTTTAACCTCCAGGAAAGCAAGAGGCTAGGGCATGTCCCAGAACAGGAGGGATTCGCCCGACAGGGGAGCGTGGAGGATGTCAGCCCCTCACGGACCTCTGCTCGAGGAGAGCATGAATGGTCATTCGGTTAGCACTCTGGACCAGCCCCAGAGGGGAAAGGTAGGAAATCTTTGACGGAGAATCATGTACAATTGAAAGGAGTCTATGACTTTGGAAGAACTTGATTTTCTTCACTTGTTGGAGAAGACAGCTATTTGGAGTGAGAAAAGAGCAAAGGTTTTCATAAGAGCAGGAGGCGGCCCATGGCAGCCTGAGAATGGAACGCACTGCCTTGGAATAAGGAGCAACACCGCCAGCTCTGGGAGTCTGCAGTGGGATGCACGATTCCTAAGGGACAGCAGCACGCGTGCTTTACAGAGTCTTAAGACTGGTCAAACCCGTCGTGTTTCATATCTTTGTTATCCTTGTTCACTTGTTCATTCATTTTAGTAACTACCACATGACAGACAATAATGAACTAGACACTTGGGACGGACAAGGTCCCCATTCTGATGGAGCTTACATTCCAGTTGGGAGTGAGATTGAGGGGTGAACATACTAAGGTCGTTTTTAAAAATCCCACCTTATCTTCGTGATATACCACACTGACTCCTCAAATCTGAAGCATTTTGTGGCTACATGTGTATGTGCCTAGGCATGCACGTAGGTATGTGTATTCACAGTGTAGATCTAAGTGTGTGTATGTGTGTATATGTGTGTGTATGAGTGTGTGTGTGTGAAGGAGATAAAAGCGTAGGGAACAGGAGTGACTGCATTTTCCTGGCTCTGCCAGTCTCCATATAAAGAAAATCACTACCAAACAATGTCCTTGTGGGAATGCTTTTGGCACAGTGTGGCATAAGTTAATAAAATACCTTTTTTTTTTTTTGTATTTGTTGCATATCAAAAAAAAAAGAACTTTGATATTTAATATTGTCAAGATTACTGTTGAGCTAGACACTCTCTTAATGCTACTGATGAGATTATAAACTTGTTAAAATCTTTCTGGAAAGCTATTTGACAATATGTATTAAGAGCACTAATATGTTCATATCTTTTCAATATTCAATTTTAGGAAATTTATCTCAAGGGAAATAATCCACAATGTGGACAAATACATGTTCACAACAGCATAATTAATAACAGAAGTTGAAAACTAAAAATTTAAATTATACATGAATAGAAAAATAGAGAAATAGCTGTCTTGTTATGGTGCATCTACAGTAGGAATATTATGTAAATAATTAAAATTATGTGCTCAAGGAGTTTTTAATGACATGGGGCAATGTTTATGATATATGCATTATGTAAGAAAGAACAGGACACAAATTTTTTATATTCTGTCTACCCCTACTATTGAAAACATCTTCATAAAATTAGATGGAAGAAAATAGGCCAAAATGTTTTATACTTTAAGCATTTCTCACAATTTATACATGTGACTTTTATATCCAGAAATACCAATAAATATTACTTAAAAAAACCCTGTGTTACAGCAGGAGCTAAATGCACCTGTAATTGTCCCATAAACCATTGGGTCCTACTCTGGAATTATCTGGAAAAGCAACACATGCATAATCATAATATTAATTCAAATTTTTGCTAAAGGATTCACCAGATGGCTATATCTTAGTGCTATATGAACATTTTTCCTTTCTGTTTTTCTTTAGAGAGTTTTTACTCTTTTTACATGACAGATAAAAGCCTGTCCTTGGTCTGTGCATAATGAATACTGAGAAGTAGAAGGAAAGGCCTTCACTGGGTGGTGGTTTTGTGGAAAAATGATTTTAATTAAGTAAATAGAAAGATAAGTGCAATATTTCTTAAAATGTGGTCTTAAGATCCTTTGCATTAAAGTTATCTCTGATACTTCGTAAAAATGTAGATTTCCCAACCTACAAAATCAGAATATGAGGATGGACTCCAGTAATTTTCATTTTTAAAGATAAACCCCTGGTTACTCTCCTGAGATTCTCTAAGAACCACCTGTTGGGGAGGAGAGGGCTGAGGTTTAGAAATTCTTGCATAGGTTCTTGTCTGCTCCAATGTTTATTGAGTAATATTAGATCTTTTCTCAACTGCATGAATCCAAAATACAAAGTACTTTGCTCCTAGATAAATCAAAATGGGAAGATGGGCCTACCTACTGCTTTTCTATCATCTTGTTAAAGAGGTTTAAATTTGGAATTCATTGAAAGAGCAGACACAAGTGGTCAGTAACATTGCTGGGAAGAGTGGTAGGGTGACTGTGCAAGTGATTTATTTTGATAGAAAACAGCAATCTCCAGTTCCATTTCTTCTGGGGTATCCTTTAGGTGGAATGCTTGACTCAATTGTCGTCCAGCAGACCCGAGTCCTTAACAGGCCTGTACGGAGAGCTGTGATACTCAAAAGCCTGAGCACTGGAATCAGACACATTGTCACTACGTGCTAGGGTCTGAATGTTTTGTCTCCTCAAAATTTATAGATTAAAACCTAATCCCCAAGGTGGTAATATTAGGAGGTGAGAGCTTTGGGAGGTGATTGTCATGAACATGGAGACCTCATGAATGGGATTAGTGCCATTGTGAAGAGGCCTCAGAGAGCTGCCTTGTCTCTTCCACTATGCAAGGGTGCAGCTGGAAAGCACCGTCTGTGAGCAAACAGACTCTCACCAGACACTGAATCTGCTGGTGCCTTGATCTTGGACGATCCAGCCTCCAGAACAGTGAGAAATACATTTTTATTTTTTATAAATTACCCAGCCTGGTCTGTAGTATTTTGTTATAGCAGCCCAAATGGACTTAGACATTATGTGTCTGGATAACTTAAACAACTTGAAATCGTAGGTGCTTCTTGTGTAAAGCAGAAACAGTGTTAGCGCCAGACTAATGATAAAAAATCATATGCAAAACATGTAGCATGAGACATGTTATGAAGTAAGCACTTGTGTTTATAGTGATAATTTCACAAGAGTTTCACTACACAAGCTTGGGAGGTCACACACACACACACACACACACACACACACGCACACACGCACACACACACAGACAGTCTTAACCCCGGCCACCTCTGTAATATTTCTGGAGTGCCACATTCTATACTGCTATTTTAGTTTCCCACAAATGACTCTACCTTTATGATGGTAACCACTACCAACCACATTTACTCCACTCTTTCTTGCCTTATTGGTAAATATTCCCTGAATAAAATTACTTGTTACCATTTTCTCTATATAAACTTGCAATGGCCAAGTGATAGACCTCTCTAGGGGTTGCTCAACTTTAGGAAAGTTACCATTCCCCAGAAACACAACCAAGTGAGATCAAAACAATTACCAGGAGCAATCCTTTATATAATCCAGTTGCACAACACACTTCTTGAGTAAATGACATATCCTAGTTTAGGATACATCACCAGATTTAAGTCCGAGAGGATCCTCTGCCAGTCAATACGAGTGCGGGTCACAGGAAGATCCCTTCGTATTATTTTTCTCAGGGCTTCATTTGATAACTCCTGTAATTCTTCGAGAACTGCAGCTTGAAATTTGTTTTCCTGCTCTTCCACAAGCCTTGCAAAACTCACAGCCAGTTGAGCTTGGTTAACTACTTCCAAGCTTTCTTTCAGGTCTTTGGAGATTTCAATATGAAGGTTGACACACCTGAAGAAGTGAGCCTGAACAAAAATTCTTCCTGTTACTTGAGTTAGAAATGGGTTTATTTGGAAAATCCATTTAGATTTCCAAAGACCATTCCAGCAATCTCCTGTTTCATAGTTGTGATCCTCAATGCAAGCTATCAAGAACTCCTTATTCTTAATGGTTTTTCTCAGCACATTGCAATTTCCCATTGGATAGTGGTCGTTCACATACAGTTTTAAGCCACACAAGACAACATTTCTCAGGTATTCTGTCTCATTCCGAATGATACCGTGACTTTGGATGTCTCTCAGCTGATTTTGAAGCAGGTCAAATTTGAAAGAAAGTTTGCTTTGATGGTCAAAAAATCGGTAGTCACCCATCACATTGTGGTGAGACAAGAGTACTGGGTTTCCATCAATGCAGATCGGTACAGAATACTTTTGGCAGTGTTGGTGACCTGCACACTCACCTTGATGGTGCATAAGTTTTTCATCACGGATGAGCAGACAGAGATCATCGAAGGCATTCACAAATTCCCCTGGAGGAGCCTGTATTAACAGTCCGCGAATCACTCTTTCTTTCTCTTTCCTACTCAGAACGCTAAGTGTCATGTCTAGTTGCAGCAGAAGCAAAGCTTCTGAAATAAAGAGTGTTCAAAGGATGAGAAAACATCCCATGAGACACCCTTCCCATCAAGGTGTTAAACATTCAAGCTTGAGATTACTATGTCCACTCATGCAAACAGGTAGCCTGCCAAGCTCTGAGTCTCTTCGTGAAGTCATAAAGAAGCTTTTTCTATGAAGTGTGGAGCATTTGATGATATCACAATGGATGTTCAGACCAAAAGAAAAAAAAAATGACAGTCACCTGACAGCATGGTGCCTAGCTAACCAACTGGACATATGTTGAAGATATTAAGAAATTAGCCTCCTGAACAGTCTTCTTTGAAAGTGGTATGTCTCTGTGTGCACTATGTCTTGTCAGGGACCTGAAGAAGCAGCCCAGAGTTTCTCGAGAGAGGGGTTGAGAGCCCTTTGCACCTTCAGGTATCACAATGGCGTGATTTGTCCTGAGGCCCTCGGAATAGCTGCCCAAACCCATTGGAAGCACATTATGATAAAAGGTTTGAAGGGTTTAAACCAAACAGTAAAATAAAATGAGATACAATGGCAGTTCATGAAAAATGGCAGACAGCAGAGGATGCTGCATTTATAAACATTGTGGGTCGGGGGTGGTCAGAACGTAAGCAAGGAGCCAAAAGGTTTCAAGGGCAGGGTACTGCTGGGACTACATCTTGCCTGCTGTTTCTGTGGGATTTAAATGTGAGCTAGCTACAAAAAATAAAGGCCACAAACCACTGTGTGTTTTCTGCTTTCTCCCTAGAAAAGTGGTGATGGTGGCAACTGAAGATCAAGAAATTTCTTTCCAGCAAAGGTGTAGAGTTAACTACATTTGGAATCTGTGACAACACGTAATAGGGGGAGACTTCTATGCAAGTAGAAACAGCACGACAGGTCATGAAAGAATGGAAACGAAATATCCATTCATAAGTCCTTTCTGTTCCTCTTTTCTCTTCTTTCTGTCAATTTATCCCCTTTACTTGACTCTCTTATTCTTTTCATTTGAAGAGTCCTGAACTTAAGTCCCTCTCATTTAAGTAGGAACTGCTTCCTTCCAACATGTGTCTTGAACTTTTCTGAATTTCCCTAGATTCTTGAATCTTTTTCTTATAAGAGCATGAGCTTTGCCATATTGTCAGAGCCATTAAATGTAAAGGCTGCTCATTGGTCCTAACAATCTGAAATTGAGTGGAATTTTGAGCAAATTTTATCTGTATCTTTCATGATTTTATAGATTGTCATATTATTTCACCGTAACCTTTGGTTTTTAAATTGAAGTGTCCTAATTTTTATAGTTTATCTGTATGTAATAAGTAAGCTTGATTGTTTTAGTTTTATCTTTCCTACCAAGCATACACTCACCATGGTATTTTTAACCCTTTTTGATGGTACTTAAAATGTTGCTTTTTGGGTGTATATGTAGCTGGACATTTGACTAATGTAGTAATAATTATATCAGTCATGGTTACTATTTAGTGAACACTCAATAGCAGAAACTGTGTTCAATGACATATTATGAACTCATTTAATGCTCCCTCTTTCTCTAAGATTAAATATTAATTTGCCCACCTTTCTAGATGAGGAAACTGAAACTGAGAGAGGTCAGTTTCAAGTAAGAGGGGGATCTTGAAGCCCAGTTACCTCCCAAGTACATGCCTTTAGGCAATAGAGTGTAATAATGTCTCAATCTATTACTGGAATAATAACTTTATTTCTCCAATTTTTATTTTTATATTTTTGTTCTTTCTAAGTATTTTTATTGTGCTGTTTACTACAGAACAGTAACTACTTGATTTTGTTTTAAGTGTTATTTGTCATACAATTATCTTGTCATGTATTTTAGGCACAAAATAGACTATTCTTTAAAAATAAAAATAAGTACAGTAAAGAGAGATGAAATATTTCTTTAGGAATTTTAAATACTCAATGACTTTCTGTGTGAATTTCCTTAACTTTTTTGTTCTTCATACGTGGTTTTTGTCGAAGGTTCGGGATGACTTTAGAGGTGGAAAAATTAACCTAGAAAAAACTCAGCAATTACTTGAAAAATTAGATATTCGATGCAGTAATATTCACGTGAAACATATTTTTAAGGTGAGATGCTATACACCCCTGCCTATCCCACCCTAGGAAGGACTTAATTCAATATAAGTAAATGTTGATAGCTACTTGTATGCTTTCTGTAGAAAATACACATGAAAAATTAGTCTCAAGAATGAAAGCAAAGAATTATGCAAACTATATTTACATTCAAGATAAAGAAAATTTAGGTAGAAGGCAACATTAGTTGCTCATAAAATTTGAAATAATACCAGTTATCAGGTTAGAACAATTTCCTGAGTACGCAGGAATAATCACACCAGGTCTAGGATTAGTTGAATAAACAGATCAAAATCATATAAATAATGTATTGGTGATTGCATTGGATGTCAGTGACTTACAGAAGAAATAGGAGGAAAAACTAAGCCCAAAGTTAGTAGAAGGAAGGAAATAATGAAGATTAGCACAGAAATAAATGAAATAGAAATGAAAAAAACAATGAAACAAATAGAACTGAGGTGTTTTTCTGAAAAAATAAAATTGGCAAACCCTTAGAAAGACAAGAAAAACTAGAGATAAGACTCAAAAATAAAACCAGAAATAAAAGAGAAGACATTACAACTTATCCCACAGAAATAACATAGATGATAGGGAATTATTATGAACAGTCAAACTGGCAAACCTAGAAGAAACGGAGAAATTCCTAGAAACATGAACCTTACCAAGACTGAATCAAGAAGGTTGAACAGACCAATAACAAATAAGGACTTGAATCAGTAAGAAAAACCTCCTAATAAAGAAAAGCCCAGGACCAAATGACTTCACAGGTGAATGTTACCAAAAATTTAAATAAATTTAATACAAATACTTCTAAAATACTTCCAAAAAATAGAAAGAGAACATTTCCAATCCCATTTTATAAGTCCAGCATCAGCCTGACACTAAAGCTGGACAAAGATACCACAAGAAAAGAAAACTACAGGCCAATATCCCTGATAAACACAGATGCAAAATTTCTCAACAAAATACTAACAAACCAAATTCAACAGCACTTTAAAAGCCCAAAGTTAACATCAAACTCAATGGTGAAAACTTGAAAGATTTTCTTCTAAGATCTGAAACAAAGCAAAGATGTTCACTTTCGAAACTTCTATTCACATAGAAGTCCTAGCCAGAACAATCAGTTAAGAAAAAGAAATAAAGGCATTCAAATTGGAAAGGCAGAAGTAAAATTATTCCTTTCATAGATCACATGACCTTATATGTAGAAAATCCTAAAGATTGCCAAAAACCTGTTGGAACAAACAAATTAGTAATGTGGCAGGATATAAAATCAATGTGCAAAAAATCAGTTGCATTTTTATACACTAACAATGAACTATCAGAAAAAGAATTCAAGAAAGCAATTCATTTATATCAGCATCAAAAAGAATAAAATATTTAGGAATAAACTTAATCAAGTACGTGAAAAACTTGCATATCAAAACTATGAAACATTGATGAAAAATTTTAAAAAAACACAAATAAATGGAAAGACATCCTATGTTAGTATGTCTGTACTACCCAAGGCCATTTACAGATTCAATGCAATCCCTATCAAAATTCCAATGGCATTCTTTTTACAGATATAGAAAAAACAATTATTATTCATATTGGACCTAAAAAGACCCTGAATAGCCAAAACCATCTTGAAGAAGAACAAAGCTGGAGGCATCACAATTCCTAATTTCAAAATCTATTAAAAACTACAGTAATCAAAACAAACTTGCTTCTTCCTCTGGAAGGACACTCTATCTTTATCAAAGCTGTTTGTTATATAAACATCTTTGCAAAGCTAGTCCTGAGAAAAGGCAGTCTGCTCAGAAAACTATAGAAACATGAGAGACCCATGGAAAATTGTCTCCCAACAGCCACTTCTCTCAATAAGATTTAGCCCCAAGTTTACAAAACACAAAGAGGAGGTTCAAAAAAGAAAAGTTGTGCTTCTCAGGAGACTGCAGTGAAAAACAAAAGTTTCAGTGTTCTTTCTATTAATCCAAGTAGAGCGTGCTGCCATAAGCTATCAGGATTTTAATCAATTCATGTCTAATACCACATTTGAAGAACATGAGTTTTTGTGAAAGACCTTTACATGTAGGATTTTCCTCCCAATGGTATTTCCCAAAGGGAAATACCTTTCCCAATAGCCTTTCCCAAGGCTTCGTGCTTCCTGATTTAATACGATTCACATTCAACATAACGTAGAGGTAGGAAGCAATATATTAAAATCTGTATCAAATGTGAAATCCTGTAAATCTTGTAAATAGTGAGGATCAAGTTGCTCTGAATTTGTTTCTTCAAGATAGTGGTATCTGAGGTTGAATTGAGTAAAATATATGCCATATTTATGAGCATTATGCAGAATGCTCAACAGTAGTGAAATCACAGAAATGGCTCACTAACTGAAATTTATGATATTTGGACATGGGCTGGGCTGCAAGTCTATTTTGTTTAGCAAAACCTTTTGGAGTGGCTATGGAAACAACACTAATTATAAAAATTAGAGGGGTAGAGTTTGGTTAAAATACCTCAGAAACCTCTTTAAAATGACCTCGAGTACTTTAGAAGCATAAATTACATATAAACAAGGATGATAATTATGATAAACTATTTGTATCTATTAAAATAATGGTAGGCCCTCTAATAGATACTTTGTTGCCTTAGGCTAAATTGCCATATATGCATTAAAATGTTGATTAAATTGAATGCTTAGGGAAGATGTATTGGTTAACTGAATTTTGTGGATGGCTGAAGATTAAGCTTCTTAAACATTTTTTTTTTTTTTGCTTCAACTTTCCACACTTCATGGGTCTACCTTTTGCTGGAGTAAATAAAATGAGTCATAATAAATCTTACTTTGGTGACCAAAATCTTCCAGCGTCTCAGGGCATGGAGATTCCTTGCTCTAGAAGATCACAGGTGTGCCAAAAATCTCTGTGAACAAATTTCTTAATCTGTAGAATGGGATTACTAATATAGTTTTCTCACAGAATTGTTCCAAATATTAAATAAGATATTATATATGGATATATCTAGTACCAGGCATTGCAAGAAACAGGCACTCAGTAAATACTCATATTAGTTGAAAGTGCATCAATTATGATTGTTCAAAAAATATAGGAAATTGCATTACATTTATTGATTTCCTAAGGAGCTGACATAAATTCTGACATGCATTAATTTTCTTACAAGGTGACTTTTTACTGTGAATTTAAGTAAAAAACATATAACTTTATGATCTTGGCAGTATATTCTGAACTTTTCTCCATAAGATTAACTATTGAGTCATGGCTTGAGCAGCAGTTCCCTAAGTTTATTTTTAACATTTTACTAAAAAAATCTTTAAAGGTTTTATCATGCAGTAGTCTTTAATTTATAGCACTTAAAGTATTTTATAGGAAATATCACATGTTGTTTCAATACATATAGCTCATCTAAACTTACACTTTTGATTGTTGGCTGAGGATGAAATAGTATCCTTTTACATTTCAAGAATTGTTATTATAGGACTTACCTTAAGTCACCAAATTTGCTAAGCAATTAACAACCATTATTAAATCTATAGTATGTGCATGACACTCTGTTAGAAACTGTGGATGGTAAAAGATGAATAAAGTGTTCTCTTAGGTAGGAAAAGAAGTGCAGAAATTACTATTTATAAGTAGGTTATAATAAATCTCGTGGGTAATACTAACAGGGAATCTGAGAAGAAACTCTATTTGACTTGGGCTTTTGTAGAAGATGCAGTGCTAGAGGTGGCAATCCTGCTGGACATTAAGGAATGAGAAGCAATATGTGTGAAGTACTTGCAAGTGGTGCTTGGAGACTAACAAGTTATCAAATATGACTTGGAGTACAGGGTTTATGAAGGGGAGTGGTGGCAAACAATGTCAGTTAGGGCCAGACAATGGAAGCATTGAATGGTAGACCATGGAACTTTGGTTTCCTGCTTGTAGGCAATGGGTAGCTATTCAAATTTTTTGAGTAGGGAAATATTACATATTTTAGGATAAGTAAACTGGCAACAGTGTAGAATGGATTGGAAGTTATCAGCCAGAGAGAAGGGA
The DNA here is from genome assembly GCF_027409185.1 of Cynocephalus volans. Taxonomy (NCBI): domain Eukaryota; kingdom Metazoa; phylum Chordata; class Mammalia; order Dermoptera; family Cynocephalidae; genus Cynocephalus; species Cynocephalus volans. The sequence continues at coordinate 93,909,345 of NC_084471.1, forward strand.
ATTGCTCCTCCACCGCCTCTGCCCTTGGACCTTCCACCTGGAATCAATGTACCCACTTACATTCTGTTTGGTTTCACCTCAAGTTTATGGTTTCCTACTTAGTTGCCCCTCCACAATCTTAACTCTTTTTTAGTCTCAGCTAAAAAATAAAGACTAGGAGCACCGTGTCCTTTACATGTTACATTTTCTCTTGTAGGAGATAAACTAAACGAATTTTTTACATTTCTTTCTCCACTTTTTCAATGATCCATTGCAATGAGTTTTGCTTTCACACCTGCCTTGAAAACCTCTTTATATCTAAAATGTTAAATCCACTGGTTAGCTTCTCCGTGCATTTTATTTATCCTTCTTTCCTTAAAATTCTCCCTTTCCTGATTTCTATAACATTACTCCTAATTTTCTTTTAAAATCTGACTGTTCCTTCTTCATCTGTCCTGCAAGCATCCTTTCTTCTGCTCTCCTCTTAAAGTCGAGTTCTTTATTTCCTTTCTTTTTACTTTGCAAACTCTTCCTGAGCAATTTTATTGCCACTCAATGGCTTCAACTACTCACTATTTAAATAGGAACAAGTTCCAAGATTTGTATCTCGAACAATGAAGTCATAAATCTGCCATATTCTAGGCACTGGTTAAGTTTTGCACAAGTTATCTTAATAACTATTGAAGGAAATTATTATTAGCTTCTTTTCACACACAAGGCTACTGAGGATAAGAATGTTGATATAATTGGTTCATCTCACATCGCAGTGGGAACTTAGTCTGGGGTCTGTCCGACTTCAGAATTCCTGTATTTTCTTCTATTACACACCACTTTCCTTTATCCCTACCCCCAACCAATTGCCTACTAGCTGTCTCAGCTTAGATGTCCCAGAGATACTTCAAATTTAGTGTTTTTCAAACGTTTTCCCCTCCAGCACTGTCTGTCTTCTGTTTCTTTTCTTGATGATGGTAGGATCGTTCTCGCAGTTATCCAAGCCAGAAATCAGAGAAATTTTCAGAATCTTCTTCTTACTTCATCTTGATGTCAAATTTTCAAATCTTTTTAGTTCGATCTTGCTAAACAAGTCAGTTGCTCGCAAACCACAAGCTACTCAAAGTGTGGTTCTCAGACTAATGTCTTGGGCATCCTTGAGAGCTTTTTATTTTTATTTATTTATTTATTTATTTATTTATTTAAAAGATGACCGGTAAGGGGATCTCAACCCTTGGCTTGGTGTTGTCAGCACCACGCTCAGCCAGTGAGCAAACCGGCCATCCCTATATAGGATCTGAACCCGTGGCCTTGGTGTTATCAGCACCGCACTATACTGAGTGAGCCACGGGCCAGCCTCTTGAGAACTTTTTAGAAATGCAAAATCTGGACATATCCAAGCTGACTCTGCATTTTAACAAGTTCCTAGGTGACTCATATGTACATTAAACTTTGAAAAGCCCTACGGACTAGTTTCTTGCCTTTTAATTCCAACATCTACCTTCTCTACAGCTGCCAGAGTGATCTAAGACAAAAATCTATATGATTTCTCTCCTTAAAGCTCATCAGTGACTCCCTTGTTTCAGGATGTAGTTCAAGCTCCTCAGCGTGGTATCCAAGGGCCTCTAGGACCCCACTGTGACTCCTGCCCTGTTACTCACCACAGCTTCCCCAGTATCCTCTCTCATCACACTCTTCTGTTTCATACCTTTGTGTTCATTTACTCTGACCCAAACAACTAGAATGATCCCGTTTCCACCCCACTTTTAGGCAAACATCTTCCTCTCCATCTTTTAAGACTCAGCTCCGGCATCACTTCTTCTATAAAAACTCTCTTTTGACCCACCAGGAAGAATTGCTTAGCTTACTTTAGTGTGTTTGTTGTCTGTAAAGTTTCAAGGATGAAACACTTCCATGTCTACTTTCCCTTTCTAGACTATAGGCTCCTGGAGAGCACTGACCATATTAACTTTGCATCCTTAATACCCAGTATAGTATCTATCTTACTTACATATTGGTTAGGAAGAAAAGGAAAAAGACAAAGCTGCCAAATAGTTTAAACTAGGGTCAGAATTTGGGAAAACAGAAGGTGCAAGTCATATCATCTCCTATAATATATTTCGAATGCTTTATTTTTAGCACAATTTCAGAGACAATCAATTTGAAATGCTAAATCTTACGTTAAAAGTAAATTCTGTGTTTTGATAAATCAGCTTTCTCATGACATCATTTATTTTCAGTAACATTTTACATTTTTACTAGCAAACTGAGCAATTGAAATGATGACAACATGAAAAGACTTCATTCTGTTTTCTGAAAGTGTGCTATCAGTGTGACTACCAATAGAATTATTTAATATGTTATTTCATCCTCATTTATTCAATCATTCATTTAAACATATAATCATTAAGCTCCTACTCTAGGGTAGGTCCGGTACTAGACAAGGGAATAAAAGAAAGAAAGTATCTGCCTTCATGGAATTAATGGTCTGAAGGTATAGACATATTTCTAAATGCACACAAACATCGAATGAGTTGTTTGGGAAAGTTCTTTTTGTAATACCTTGAAAAGAATAACCACTTAAGGAACTTCTTTTTTTTTTTTTTAAACAGGAGAAAAATTGTTTTGTTACTCTTTTTTTATGTTGTGCTTGCGAGTGATTAATATGTAACCTTTTAAAAAGGGGTGGTATACCCTAAGTTGGGCCTCAGATTTTGCATATTTTATGTAATATGTGTTTTAAAATATCTTATCTCCTTAAATCTAGGGAGATATTTAGTTCTTTTATTTAATTATTGCTTAAATGTACAATTCCATCAATTTCATGAAATTGTTTAGGTGGTAGACCACGTTTCAAATACCTTCAGTCAGGCACCCTTTCAAGTACTGAGAATACAGTAATCACTGCCTGAGGCAGTTCGAGAAGAGATGTACAAAAAGCCTTTCATTCCAGTGTAATATACCCAATGAAGAAGTAGTTGTGGAGTCTCATTAGAACCCAGAGAAGGGGCATCTAACACAGTCTGCGGAAGAGACACCGAGAGACCTGGGGAAGACTTCTAGAGGAGGTGACAGTTTTTCAAGGATTAGTAGAAATTAGTAAATTAAAAAGAAAAAGAGGAAGTATTCCAGACAGAAAGAACAGCCTGTAGCATAGCAAGACATAGTTTAGTATCTGTACCACAACAAATTCAGAGCACCTGATGCGTGAGATGCAAGGAGGAAAAACATCAATGACATCTTCTTATCCCCCTTCCCCTTCCCAGCCTTTAGTAACCACAATTCTATTCTCTACTTCTATAAGCTTGACTTCTTTTTTAGTGCCCACATATGGGTGAGAACATGTGGTATTTATCTTTCTGTGCCTAACTTATCTCACTCAACATAATACCTTCTGGGCTCATTCATGTTGCTGCAAGTGACAGGATTTCATTCTTTTTTACGGCTGAGTAGTATTCCATTGTGTATAAGTACAACATTTTCTTTATCCATTCATCTCTCAATGGATACCTAGGTTGATTCCATATCTTGGCTGTTGTTACTAGTACTGCAATAAACATGGGAATGCAAATATCTCTTCGATATACTGATTTCTTTTCCTCTGGATATATACCCAGTAGTGAGATTGCTTGATCATGTAGTAGTTCTATTTTTAGTTATTTGAGGAACCTCCACACAGTTTTCCACAATGGTCATACTAATTTAATTCCCACCAACAGTATATGAGAGTTCCACTTTCTCTTAATCTCTGTCAGCATTTGTTTTCTGTCTTTCTGATAACATTCTAACTGTAGTGAGATGACATCTCATTGTGTTTTTGATTTGCATTTCCCTGATGATTAGTGATGTTGAGCATTTTTTCACATACCTGTCATCCATTAGTATGTCTTCTTTTGAGAAATGTCTATTCTGTTCATTTGCCCATTTTCTTATTGGATGATTTGTTTTCTTGCTATTGAGTTGTTTGAGTTCCTTGCGTATTTTGGCTATTAATCCTTTGTTGGATGCATAGTTTGCAAATATTTTTTCCCATTCTGTTGGTTGCCTTTTCACTCTGTTGTTTTCTTTGCTGTGCAGGAGCTTTTAGGTTTGTTGTTATCCATTCGTCTCTTTTTGCTTTTGTTGCCTATGCTTTAGAAGTCTTCTCCATAATATTTTTGCTCAGACTAAAGTCTTGAAGTTTTTCCCCCATGTTTTCTTCTAGTTTTATACTTTCAGGTCTTACATTTAAATCTTTAATCCATTTTGAGTTGATTCTGGTATATGGTGAGAGATTGTTTTTATACTGGTACAGTGCTGTTTTGATTACTATAGCTTTGTAGTATATTTTGAAGCCAGGTAGTGTGATACCTCCAGCTTTGTTCTTTTTGTTTAGGATCATTTTGGCTATTCAGGGTCTTTTGTGGTTGCATATAAATTTTAGGATTGTTTTTCTGTTTCTGTGAAGAATGTCATTGGTGTTTTGATAGGGATTGCATTGAATTTGTAGAACACTTTGGGTAGTATGGTCATTTTGGCAATATTAGCTCTTCCATTCCATGACCATTGTTGTTTTTCCATTTTTTGGTGTCTTCTTTAATTTTTTAATCAGTATTTTATCATTTTCCTTGTAGAGATCTATCACCTACTAGGTTAAATTTATTCCTAGGAATTTAATTTTTCTGTGGCTATTGTAAATGGGATTGCTTTCTTGACTACTTATTCAGCTAGTTCATTGTTGGTGTATAGAAATGTGACTGATTTCTGTATGTCAATTTTGTAACCTGCACCTTTACTGTGTTCATCTGTCACCTCTAAGAGGTTTTGGGAGAGTCTTAGATTTTTCTACATATAAGATCATGTCATCTGCAAACAGGGACAATTTGACTTCCTATTTTCCAGTTTGGATGCTCTTTATTTCTTCTTCTTGTGTAATATCTTTGGCTAGGATTTGTAGTATTATGTTAAAGAAGAGTGGGGAAAGTGGGCATTTTTGACTTCTTCTTGTTCTTAGAGGAAAAGCTTTCAACTTTTCCCCATTCAGTATGATGTTAGCTGGAATTTTGTCATATCTAGCTTTTGCTGTGTTGTTATACTTTCCTTTTATCCCTAATTGTTGAGAGTTTTTATCATGAAGGAATGTTGAATTTTATTAAGTGCTTTTTCTGCATCTAGAGAGATGGTTATATGGTTCCCCTCCTTCATTTTGTTGATGTGGTGCATCAAATTTATTGATTTATAATTTTGAACCCTCTTTGCATCCCTGGGATAAATCCCACTTGATTATAGTGTATAATTTTTTGGTTGTGCTGTTGACTTCTGGTTGCCAGTATTTTATTGAGAATTTTTGTATCTATAATAATTGATATTGGCATGTGGTTTTCTATTTTTGTTCTGTCATCTGATTTTGATATCAGGCTGATGCTGGCATCATAAAATGAGTTTGGAAAACTTTCCTCTTCTGTAGTTTTTTAGAATAGTTTGAGAAGAATTGGTATTAAATCTTCTTTAAAAGTTTGATCGAATTCAGCCGTGAAACCATCTGGTTCTGGAATTTTCTTTGTTGGGGGACTGCTGATTACTGATTCAATCTGATTACTCATTTCATTATGCATTATTGGTCTGTTTAGGTTATCTATTTCTTCTTGGTTCAGTCTTGGAAGGCTGTATTTTTCTAGAAATGTATCCATTTCCTCTAGGTTTTCCAATTTGTTGGCACATAGTTGTTCATAATTATTTCTAATGATTCTTTGTATTTCTTTGTACATTATAATATCCTTTACTTCATTTCTGAATTTATTTATTTGGTCTTTCTCTCTTTTTTCTTAGCTAATCTAAATAATGATTTGTCAATTTTGTTTATCTTTTCAAAAACAAACTTTTTGTTTTGTTGATCTTTCATATCTTTTTTTGGTATCTATTTTATTTAGTTCTGCTCTGATCTTTATTATTTCTTTCTGTTTATAAATTTTGGGATTGGATGGTTCTTGCTTTTCTAGTTCTTTGAGGTACAACATTAGGTTATTTAATTGAAATCTTTTTATGTTTTTGTTGTAGCACTAATTGCTATAAACTTCCCTCTGACTACTGATTTTACAGTATCCCATAGGTTTTGGTACGTTGTGTTTCTATTTTCATTTATTTCAGGAATTTTTTGATTTCCTTTGTAATTTCTTTTTTGAGTCATTGGTTATTTAGGAACATATTGCTTATTTAATTTCCAAGTATTTGTATAGTTTCCAAAGTTGCCTTGTTAATTGATTTTTAGTTTTATTCTGTTGTGGTCAGAAAAGATACTTGACATAGTTTTAATTTTTAAAAATTTGTTGAAACTTGCTTTGTGGCCTAACATGTGGTTTATCCTGGAGAATAATCCATGTGCTGGTGGAAAAAAATGTATATTTTGCAGTTGTTAGATGAAATGCTCTGTAAATGTCTATTAAGTCCATTTGAACTATAATGCAGTTTAAATTCAATGTTTCTTTGTTGATTTTTTTTGTATAGATGATCTGCCCAATTCGGAAAGTAGAGTGTTAAAGTCACCAGCTATTATTGTCTTGTGTCTATCTCTTTCTTTAGATCAATTTATTTTTGCCTTATGTATCTGAGTACTCCAATGTTGGGTGCATATATATTTGTAATTGTTATATCCTCTTGCTGAATGGATCCCTTTATCCCCAGTTAGCTCCGTTGGTTAGAACACAGCCTTTGTCACTGTACGATAACCTTGTTTGTCTCTTTTTATAGTTTTTTATTTAAAGTCTATTTTATCTGATATAAGTATAGCTACTCCTGTTCATTTATTATTTCATTTGGTTTATATTTGTGTGGAATATCTTTCTTTATTCCTTCACTTTTAGTCTGTGTGTGTCTTTACAGGTGAAATGAATTTCTTGTAGGTGGCATATAGTTGGGTCTTATTTTTAATTCATTCACCCAGTCAATATCTTTTAAATGGGGAATTTAATCCTTTTGCATCCAAGGTTGTTATTGAAAGTTGTGAACTTACTCCTGACATTTTGTTAATTGATTTATTCTTGTTTTGCATATTCTTTGTTACTTTAGTCTGATGAGGACTTCCTTATAAGTGACTTCATGCTATTCCTTTTCTGTTTTTAGGATTTTCTCTTTGTCTTTGACTTTTGACAATTTGAAAACAATATGTCTTGAAAAGGACATTTTGGGTTAAATCTATTTGGGGAACTTTGAGCTCCTTGGATCTGGAAGTTCATATCTCTCCAAAAACTTGAGAATTTTCAGCTATTATTTTGTTAACAAAGGTTTTGATGCCTCTTCCCTCCTCTTCTCCTCTGGAACACCCATAATGCAAAAGTTTACATGCTTAAAACTATTCCATAAATCTCATAGGGTTTATTCATTCTTTTTTTCTTCTTTTCTTTTTTGTCTGACAGGGTTATTTCAAAAGACCTGTCTTTAAGTTCAGAATTTTTTTCTTCTGCTTGTTTTATCCTGTTGCTTAAGATTTTGGCTGTATTTTTTATTTAATTTAATAAACTCTTCAGTTCTATGATTTCTGCTTGGTTATTTTTTTAATGATATCCTACTCTTTTGAATTTCTTATTCAGATCATGAATTGTTTTTCTGATTTTGTTGGATTGCCTATCTTTATTCTCTTGCAGCTCATGGAGTTTCCTTAAGAGCATTACTTTGAATTCCTTTTCAGGCATTTCATAGATTTTTATTTTCCTTGGGGTCTGGTACTAGAGCATTATTGTGTTCCTTTGGAGATGTCATGTTTTTGTGTTTTTTGGGTTTTGTTTTGTTCATGTTTCTTGTATTTCTACATTGATATCAGAGCATCTTTTGGAACAGAGTCCTCTAATTTTCTGGAGTAGTTTTTGTAGGGAAAGACTTTTTCCTATTGTGTTCTATAGTATCAGTTGGGTAGGGTGTTTTAGGGTTGGTTCTGGGTGAGCACAGTATATGTCTCCTTGTGATTATTTCTTTTTCTTTTCTTTTTTTTGTCATTTTTTGTGACCGGCCGCACTGCGCTCAGCCAGTGAGTGCACCAGCCATCCTTATATAGGATCTGAACCTGCGGCGGGAACACTGCTACGCTCCCAGCGCTGCACTCTCCCAAGTGCGCCACGGGGTTGGCCCTCCTTGTGATTATTTCAACTGTATTCAACATCAGAGTTGTCTGTAAGGGCCTCAGTGGCCTTGTAGAGGCTGTCACACAGCTTTTCTGAGGGCAAGAGCTGCCACACAGGCTGGCCCTGAAGCCCTGGAGGGGCATGCACAGGTGCATGGTAGCTCATATGTCCAGAGGTGTAGGGTCACTGGTGGGAGCAGGCCCCAGGCAGGCCAAGTTTCGGGCCTGTGGGAGGGGTCCTCAGGACCTTGGAAGATTTTCTCCTGGAGTAAATGGGGTAGCTGGGGCCAAGGGTGTGTTCTCAGTCCCCTGGAAAAAGCACTTAGGTGCTCCATGATACCTCCACTGGAGTGGGCAGGGTCACTGGGGCCATGGAGAGATCCTTAGGCTCCTTGAAGGAATGCGGGGGTGCTTGATGGCTCCTCCGCTAGAGTGGGCAGGGTCACAGAGGCTTTGGGTGGGACCTTGGGCCCCCAGGGGGGCATTTCTGTGTTTGGTGGCATTTTTGCTGAATTGGGTGTGGTCTCTGAGACACAGGCAGGAACTCAGGCCCCTGAGGTAGGTACTGGAGCATTCAGCTTCTCCTCTGGTGGAGGAGGGGATCAGGCAGGACTCTGGTCATGTGGGAGAGTGTTAGAGTGTTTGGTGTCTCCATTGCTGGGGTGGAAAACCCTGGGTGGGGTTGCTGGTGTGGGGGGTGGTGAGCATGACCTCAGTCTCTTGGAAGGGGCACTGGGCCACTCAGCAGCTTTTCTACAATAGTGAATGACCCTGGTTGGGGTTTCCATGGTCTCAGGTGGGACCTCAGGCCTATGGGAAAGGTGCTGGAGCAATTGGGTGCTCCTCCGCTGGGGTAGGTGGGGTCACCAGGGAGACAGATTAGTTTCTGGGCCCCTGGATAAGGTGCTGGGGTACTTGGAAGCTCCTGAGTAGAATGGGTGCCACTGGGTGGGGATTTTGGTGCTGCAGGCAGGACCTCAAGCCCCTGGGAGATGTGCTCAGTGACTTTTCAGTTGATGTAGGTGACTCTGGGGGGATTGTTGAGTTCACAGTTTAGGGTTCCAGGAGAAGTGCTAGGGCAATTGGCAGTTCTGCCCCTGGAGTGAATGGGTTTGCTGGGGAAATAGATGGGACTATGGAACCATGGGAGAAGCACTGGGACACTCTGCAGCTTCTCAGATTGAGTGGGTGACTCTGGGCAGGATCACTGGGGCTAGGTCAGGACCTCAGACTCCTGAGAGAGACACTGGGGTGTTCTGAATCTCTTAAGCTGGAGTGAGTGACCTTGGGCAGGATCACTGGAGCCATGAGCAGAACTTCGTGTTCCCAGGAGAGGTGTGTGTGTGTGTGCTCCACTAAAGACAGCAGGGCTACTGGCAGTGGCAGAAGGCCTCAGTCAGTTGGTTCTCAGGCTCTGGAAAGTGTGTGCATTGGCTCCCTTTGGGGGATGGCCTCCCCACCGTGCTGGATTGCCAGTTCCCTGGAGTTTAGATGCCAGAGTCATTCTGCAATGGGACATTGAGGGGGCTTTAGGGATGTGGAGATGCTGGGGCTATTGAGCCATGGGGCAGAATGTGCTATGGTGTTGGCACCGATCCCAATGTGGTGACGTTCTGTGGCAGCCTGGGTCCCAGGGAATGGAAGGGCTCAGTGTGAAGTCCCTCTCTGAATAATGCAGTTGCGTGGGCTCCAAGCAGCTTTCTATATTGGGTTCTGCAAGGTCTGTGTGGCTCTCTTGTAACCAGGATTCCAGGTGTCTGGTGGGAGTGCACACTGGTGGAGATTTCCTGCTTACCTTTCCCCGCATGGTGAGGAGCCTATCCTGGCTCCAAGCTGATCCTGGTCAGGTGTTTCAGTCCTCGTTCTGTGCTGCGATCCTGAGTTTCTTCACTACTTTGCTGAGTTCTGGTGTTCTCTCCTAGATAGTCCACTCATTGTGCGATTGTCTGTTGTTTTGTACTTTCTTTGTGGCAGAGGCAAGAGCTGGGTGCCTCTAGTCAGCCCAGATGGCAACTTTGATTTGTTTGGGAAAACACAACAAAACAAAACAAGTTACCAGAGGACGTTTCAGATGACCAAGCTAAACCCTGCTTGAAAGTAATAAAACTTCCATTATTCATTGGATAATGCATATTTTATTTTACACTGTTATTCGGTAAGACTGTAGTTTTTAATTTATATAATCTTATGTAACAAAATTTTTCAAGCAGCCGTACTTTGATTTTTCTTGATCTTATAAGATGTATCTCATAATAAATTAGGAGTGAGATAGAGCTAGAATAAAATTATTTTAATTCTAAAACATCCACTTCCATGGACCTCCAATCCAGAATTTAAAAATAGTAAATTGAACCTGTTAGTTTACTAAGAGATTTGACAGTACTAAGATTACACAATTTTAAGTTCCTTTTATTGTTTAATGAGCACTGGAGACTGAACATTTGATCTGACAACCACAGATCCCAGCTTTTGTCTCAAGCTTATCTTCATCTCGTTCCCACTTGGTGCTTTATTCCAGTCCCTGCTTTTTCAAGTTGCTCCAAATGCGTAGATTAGTGTTCCTCTTTGAACAGACATGATGATTTTTGTATTTGGTTCCCAGCTCTGACTGCTTCTGGGATCCCTCCTATTAAACTTTCTGGTAACTACCATTGAACTTTCCTAATTAAATAGAGAGATCATTTCCAGCATGTTTGTCTCCTATTTTACCATAGTGGTTCTACAATGCTGTATGATTTATAGGCAAACTTGTCAAAAAATGAAACACTAGGCTGGATGATGAGAGGGAAGCAGACGTATGTGATACATAACAATACACTGATATCTAGAACTACCGTTCACTGTACGTCTCCAATCCTCACAGCCGCCTGATAACACATGTGGTGCTGTTTGTTCCCATTTTGCTGATAATAGGAAGCTCAAAAAGCTTAATTTATATCTCCAAAGTTCCATACACTTTGATGTATGGAATATGATGTCAGTTCTATCTTTCTACAAGTTCTGTCAGCTTTTCACCACAATATAATGTCCTTTCAACACACGTTTCTTATATTTAAACTGTCTACAATTTAGAGAGTTAAGTGTAAAAAAAAGCCCCTTTTGAAATTAAGTGTTCCTCTAAGCTGAACTTCTATTCTCCAATTTTTTATTTGTTAGAGGTACTGTTATTCTACTAGTTATTCTAATTCTCTCCCACTCCAGGCATTCCTAAATTCTCTCTTTCATGCATCTGAAATTTTAATGTGTTGAATCCTTCTGACTTCTCCCTCATCATCTCACTGAGATCTGTCCTTTTGTGTCTAGTTACCACCTTCCACTTGAATCTTCTCTGCTCTCTTTCCTGCAGTTTTCCAGCTCTTCCAATTGGTAAGGCTCAACTAATCATACTAAACTTCTGCTCTTGCTAGTCATTTTCCTACTGAGAACCTCACGGTGGTTCTGTGACTTTTAATAACTAGCCTCAGCCTACTTTCCCATCTCTTATCTCATACAGTTCAGACATGAATTGTTCATGACAGCACGGGGAATTCCCTCTTTCTTATTGAAACCCATCTTGTTTGTCCTTGCCCCAAATCCTTCAGAGATTACTGCGACTCCACGTCTTCAAGGTGTTACATAACTGCTACATCTTCTGAAGTTTACAGTAATCTTGAATGTCTCTGATTCACTCTGACATTTATGGTCCAGTACGCACATTGGTGACATGGGATGACACACTGCCTGGCATAGTATTAAGAAAGGACTGAAATACAGTTGAATACAAAAATGAAATGTGTCATTGAAAGACAATCTGAAACTCTAATCTTCTCCCACATCCCTTTCGATCCCCTAGTGGTCCACTGGGTTTTAAGAAATGATGATTCACTAAACTTTCCCAACTTTGGCATCATTGCATGTGGTTCTATATATTTCGCTTGCAATAAGAATCAGTAGTAAGTTTCTGCAGTGTTTTATCTTTCAAGTATAAATTGCTATATATATATATATATCACATGAATACTTTTAACATTTGTTTTGTATATTTTTCACACTCGCAATGTGAGCCCACCAGTCATTTTTTTTAGTAGGAAAATGACAGGCTGAAACAAGGAAGAATCACCATAGAAGAATTTAGATCAATTTATCGAATTATTGTACATAGAGAAGAAATTGTTGAGATTTTCAACACGTATTCTGAAAACCGGAAAATTCTTTTCGAAAACGATCTGGTTGAATTTCTGACACAAGAACAATATGCATTTGAGATGAGTAGAGCTATTGCTTCTGAGATCATTCAGAAATACGAGCCCATCGATGAAGGTATGTTTGCATTTCAAAGCTTTGTCAGAATATTTATAAGCAAAGTACTTTTTATGAGTTATGATTATCAAATTTAAATTTTTGTATGGGACGAATTTCTTCTGGAAATTATAAAATATTGGGACTTTTTTTATTTTATGGAATGTATATGTACCTTTTAGAAAGCTGTACTGTGTAACCATGGCATTTTTTCCTACTGCATCTTCCAGCTCCTTTCTTTTAACTGCTTCCATATAACATTTCGCTGAAGTGTTCAGAAATGACCTTAGGTGTAAAAGTAAGACGAGGGTTCTGTTACATGAACCCTATTAAAAAAAAGTGTCTTGATCTCATGAATAAGATAAAAACCTAATTATAGGCAATCTTTCATTTTTTTTGCATTATATAATTGAAAATATATATGAAAATTAAATGAGCTAAATGAAAACAATTCTAGAAAGGGGAGAAAATATTACAAAATCACTAATTTCTTCTCTGTTTATAAATATAATTGCTACAGGATTTTATAAATATTTTAAAAGTTTCACTTTTTCTTCGTTTTTGAACGCATAGTCATTTGGTTTAAATTAAATAACCATTTAGGCTAATGATCTGTCATACAATTTGTGATCTTTGTCCCATCCTTCAATGGGTGAAACACTTCAAATGTTTTCATTTATGTTCATGTTTAAATAAAACGATAAAAACAATGAAATAAAATATTTGCACAATTATGCGCACAAAAAAATTTGCTAAAGCACAATGTTTAACCCCATAGAAATTAACTGATAGAATAGCTCAAAATATTCAGTTAACACCAAGGGAGGTTGTGAAAGTCCATAACTCTGCCTTTGAAAGTTGATTTAGTTTACCAGTGTTTAACATATAACATGGGTTCTTACAAAGTTAAACTCATCCCTTCATTGAATTATGCATTCATACTTTATCCAAATATTTATATGTGGCAACCAAGTATTATTCTAGGGGCTGGGGATACATTGGAGAACAAAGCAACTAGGTATTACGTTCCTGATGGGATCTGGAAGAAGATGGACATAAATAATTAGGTATATAGAAGGTTAGTTTTGGAGAGTGTTATGTGCTATGAAAAAAATAAAGAGAAGGTGATAGAGAATTAATGTCAGGTGGCAAAATGGGAGAAGAGTCTAAGGTCCAGCAGAGAGAAGCATTGGATTTGAGTTGGAGAATTCAAGGAACAGAAGACGACAGTGTGGTTAGAATTTGTAGGATGAGGGAGAGATGTGTTGGAAAGACAGGCAGAGATCAAATCATGTACGGTATTATAGGCCGTAATTAAGATTGTGGCTCCATGACTCAATGCCACGTAAAGATTTTGGAGGGTTTTAAGCATTGTAGTGGTATGACTGAGTGCAGTGCTAGTAACAGTTTAGTCTGAGCACCATTAACCTTTTTCAGGTTTGCAACAAGATAAGGAGCTTGTACCAGAATGTTAAGCAACAAAAGCACACCTGAAAAGTTCAGCTGACTTTTTTTTTCTTTCTCTAAGCAAGTAGTGAACTGATTTATGTTCTGGTTCAAGTTCTTTATGTCATTGCAGACCAGAAACAACCAGTTTACAGACAAGCACTTTCTGTAACACTGATCTGGTGAATATTACAAAAAAAGGAAAAGACTTTGGCACTGTTACCTTCAGTTGGTAAATTAAAAGATACAAAGGGATATAGAGATTTGGGCAGTGACACCTTGGAATTTTAACTATAATGTTATACTGTTCATCCTTTTTGTGTTTTGAGCCTTCACCTGCCTCAGATATTCTCATACACAGCCAAGAACTTGTATTTCACTTACATAATTATTTATCACTTTAGAGTCTAATGATTAGGGCCAATTTGAATTGTGATCTAATAGTCCCAAATGCTGCCAGGTTCCTCAACCTCTTCCCGCACTGGTATGTGAAATGCACCAAATGACGTTTTCTCAATCTATGAGATTAATCTTCATCTCAACCTGTTAGTTCTTAAGGGCACAAAATGAGTTTGTTTTCTATTCTGTTATTAAAGCTATTTACTTAATTTTTAATAGTTCAAAAGGGCTGAAAGCCAATCACTGCTCAGGGAAAAAGAATTAATGAATGCGAATCACTCGTGTTACAATGCACAATGCATTTGTTCCATAGGCTTCCATATTCCTAAATTTACATCATTTTGAAATAGAGGGTTTGTATGCCTATAAACATTTTATATATTTTCTTCTTGTAATGGTATTTTGAATGCTGGCTTTTTCAGTTTTACATGTCATAAACATTCACTTACGTCACTATATATTTTTTATGATACATTAGTTTTAATGGCTGCTTAGTATTGTATCATATTTTGAGCTTTAATTTGTTTCCTCCTCATTTATTTTGCTTTTATAAACAATGCTAGTGTGAGCCTTCTTGCACAACAATCTTTGTCCAAGTCTCTACTTCTATAGAATAAATTCCTGGAAATATAATTCCTTGCCAAAGATCACACTTAAGTCTAAAGTGAATACCCATGTCAGCTTTTCTTTTGAGCCAAACAACTATCAACAGCAGCAACAGCAACTAACATTTCTAGAGCTAATACAATAGGGGTAGAGTCTATGATTACTCCCATTCACAGATAGGGAGAAGTTAACTAGCATGCTCAAAGTCATGTAACAAGTAAATGGATTTGAACTACAACTGTCTGGTTTCAGAGCCAGTGTTCTGCTTAAATCAATAATTCTGGTGCACATTATCTGGAGTGAAAAAGCTCAGAGATAATTTACTAAAGATGATCATAATGCAAGCGATCCAGCAATTCCATTCCTAGGCATGCACCAAACGGAAATGTATACATACTTGCATCAAAAGTCATACCAGGTGTTTTTTAGCAGCACTACTTATAATAGTCCCAAACAGGAAATTATCTAAATACTCAAGAATAAAGTAAATAAATAAGTTGAAGTATACTCATACAATGAAATACTACACAGCAATGGGAATGAGCAATGTTTAACTACATGTAGTTACAGGAATAAATCTTAGAAACATAATGTGGAATAAAAGAAACTAGACACACAAAAAATACATACTCTATGAGTTGAATTTATTCATATAAAGTGCAAAAACCAGAGAAAACTAATCTATGTTTTTAGAGCCAGAGCAGTGGATACACTTGGGTGAGGGAGTTACTGGAAAGTTAGCAGAGAGAAGGCTTCCGGGGTGCTGTAACAGTCAGTTCTTTGACCTGAGTGCCAGTTATCCAGACATGTAGCTTCCTGAAGTTTATTGATCTGTGATAGATGTACTTTTCCTGTATGTATTTTTTTAAAACATAAAACAAATAGAGATAATTAAATACTATATTCTCTAATTGAATATTGATATAGAAGAACTAAGGATATTCACTAGAAAAATGTGTTTCCAAAAAAGTAGAAATAGTATTAATATTAACTCTAAACAAATATTTTAGAAAGATGCTCTACTACTGAATAAGTTTACAAGGAGATGTGATTTTTTTTTATTGCTAATGGTATTTCTGTATCTTTTGACTTATTTTTCACAGTTAAGAAAGTACAGCAGATGTCATTTGAAGGTTTTACAAGATACATGTATTCACCTGAATGCCTACTATTTAAACAAGAGTGTAAAAGAGTTTATCAAGATATGACTCATCCATTATGTGATTATTTTATTTCAACTTCACATAACACATATTTGATATCGGATCAATTAGTGGGACGAAGTGACCTTTGGGGATATGTAAGGTATTTATTTTGATTTTTAAATCTATTACATTTTAAAACACTTGGAAGCTCCTGGTTGTGTCTACCTCAATAGGCAACAGCGAACCTTAAAAAACATATTATGCATGTTACCCAAACTCACAGGAAAGAGGAATTTTTATTTGTACATATCTTGATGATCCAACCTTTGGATGAAGTGGTAGCATAAATTATTGTATATATTAGTATCATATACTTTCCTTCTAATCCTGCCTTCTGACCTCCTCTCTATGTTTATGGCCCCTCTGAAGTTTGCTGAATAACTTGGATACTTCCCACAGGAAAACATGTGAAGAAGACTTACCTTATTTAGCTAATCAGAACATACTAGATTTTAACAAACATGGTTAAAATTAATTCCCAGACATCAGGACACAATGCTTTATGTAAAACCAACACATAATTACAGTAAATTGTGTAATTTGGCACTTATTGATAATGATTTTTATTGATTGATATGACAAACAATTTATACAGATTAAAAGTAATCCATATTGCAACTCCAATTTTACATCCTGTATGGATCATACTGTTAATACGGGGCTTCCATTTGGTCAGTCAGCTGAGACACAGTGGTGAACAAGACTTTCAAAGCTGCTCCACTCATCTGCATATAAGCCCAGACAGATAATACACCGGTAAGTTAATATTTTCAGAGTCCTGTAGAGAAGACGAACTAAGGCAATGTGATAGGAAATGACTAGGGGGTGGAGAGTTTTACTTAAGGTAAACTTGTCAGGAAAGTCTTCTCAAGAGGTCACATAATTGTGACCTGACTGAGGATAAGAGGAAACTTTTTTTCCAATTGAAATGGAAAGCCACCGAAGGGATTTTCCTTAAGATAGTGTCATAATTTGATTTACTCGTTACTGTGGAGGAAATACCGATGGGACAGAAATAGCAGATGATTTGGGAAGATACTGTAGCAGTCCAGGTGACAATAGTTGTGTAGATGAACTCATGAGGTAGGAGCTGAAATGATGGCAAGTGGCTGAATTTGAGATATTTTAAGGCAGCAGAGCCAATGAGACTTACCAGATGATTTGAAGAGAGGTACGAGGGGGAGAGAAGAATCAAGATTTTTAGCCCAATGACCAAATGCAATGAATGTTGAATGAGATGGTGAAGGCTGAGAGAGAAGCTTGTTGTAGGGTATGAGGCAAAAGCAAGAGTTCTGTGGTTCCCATCTTAAGTTTGAGGTACATTGACTTATCAAAGGACTGAATCAAATAGCCAATTGGGTATATGTGTCTGGAATTCAAAAGGAATATCCCAACTGGAAAACAGAATTGGAAGTCATCAGCATAAAGGTGATATTTAAAGCCAGGTGATTAGATGATATTACTTAAGGAAAAATCATAGATAAAATCATTTTCAATTCCATAATATCAAATTTACAAATAAACATTACTTCTCCAATTTAAAATCTAAGTAAATACATGCATCCATAAATTCAGAAATGAATCCATTTAGAATTCTATAAAGATAGCTCAATTTATAATTGTAATTTTGTTGTAGAAATTTCTATTCATACTTTATTATGCTAATTTTTTAAAATAAAGACAATATAAATTTTAAAACAGGTTTATTTAAAAATACAGAAAATTACTTACGAATTCTAAGAAAATGTTCCACCCAACTACAAATTTATTTCTTTTCTTTTTTTTTCTTTTTTTTTCTTCACTCACATTCGGAAGATGCACCCACAGAATGCAAGTCTTTCAAAATTTCTCTGCTCATCAGAAGTGGTATAATGTAATGTTTAAGCATCAGTGTTTAAGTTTCTGATGCTCATACTTCCTCTCTTCCATTCATTTGTTAATTTTGTGACTGATATAACCTCTTTGTGTCTCAGTTTCCTCATTTTTAAAAGAGGAAAACGGTTATTACCTGCCATGAAACATTAAAAATTTTAATTCAGTGAAAGCTCCTCCAACTTATTTTTATTTTTATTTTATTTTATTTTATTTTTTAAAAAGATGACCGGTAAGGGGATCTTAACCCTTGACTTGGTGTTGTCAGCACCACGCTTAGCCAGTGAGCGAACCGGCCATCCCTATATGGGATCCGAACCCGTGGCCTTGGTGTTATCAGCACCACACTCTCCCGAGTGAGCCACGGGCCGGCCCATCCAACTTATTTTTATTGCCAGTTACAATTCAGCTTCAAATAGAAAAATATATGTTATGCAATTTAAAGAAACTTACCATTAGTAAAAATTATAATACTTTATATCCTGGTAATTTATAGGAAGTATTTGAAGGAGATTTTAATGATGAATAGGTAAAGTTGAATAGGAATTTCATACCACAAAGTCATGTGCAGATTCTAGAATGCAGACAGAAATTCACCCATAAGCTTTCTAACGGCCAAAGCCAAGAGTGAAATAACACAGAATGCCTCAATATCACTACTAGAGAAGATCTAACTTTCTCTCATATGCCTCTGAATATTAGTGGTTGACAAGACACAGTGTAATCCACCTAAAACACTTCTGCTCAAGACCAAGCCATGTAGTCTCAATATGTAATTTTGTAAAGGTTGATTTGATCAATGCATAAAATTAAAACTGTATAGAGAATTACCAAGAATCAGTACTATTTATGAAAAGTTCTTCCACAACCGAGATTTTGGTAGGCACTCCCAACCCCTCTAGAGAGTTCGAGATTGTTCTCTTGCAGCATCCCAGAGAACTGATGCTCTTTATTGATAAAAGGGCAAGACACTTTACTTTAGCAATCATCTAAGAGTAGGGTAAAGCAATCATCCTTTCATGGAAATTAAGAAGCTTGACAAATAAAGATTGCTTCTTCTCCAACTTGAAATCTAAATGTATTAATAAATCTACAAGCTGAGAAATATGTTCATTTATAATTCTACAAGTAGAGCCCAATTTAAGACTTGTGCCTAGAAAAGTGGCCATCTTATTCACCCATGGAAATATCAATAGGTCAGACACGATTTCTCTAGAAGAGTGTTTTAGGTCCATTTCTCCAACACAAGGACAAGTGGATAGCAAAGCTCTGAAGTTTTACATTATAGTGCATTGTCACACGCCTGAATAAAGCAGTGTGCACTTCAAAAACAAACAACCCCCCCAAATAAAAAATTTTTATTAATTATTTAATTTTATACTATATTTATCTCGGTGAAGCCTCCAAGATAGATGATATTTACCAACTCCCTTTCCTTCTAATGCCCTCCCTTCCCAGGTTTCATCCATCTTTCATCTATATTATTCCCAAGGGAACATGTGTTCTCTCTTTCACTCTCTCTCTGTTTTTTATTTTTCTGAATTCAGTACCTTAACTTAGTGTCATAATTGCTTTATCTTTTCTCAGCTACACTTCTACCTACATACCGCTTGAGTCATCTCCCTAGGAAGGGACTAAATTTGATCCCCAAAGAAGTACCAGATCTGAAAAGTCTGTTTTCTCATATGGTCCATTTGATGCTCTGTGCTTCTATTTGGAGAAACTACTGATTTTATATAAGTACTTGGTGCTGGGGGACCACATTCCCTTCTTCAGGTCGTCACTACTTACGCAGGGTTTCTCGAACTCTTCAAGTCAGATCATTCTTTGTTGTAGGGGACTGTCCTGTGCATTGTAGAATGCTTAGTAACATCCCTGGCTTCTACCCACTAGATGCCAGTTACAAACCTCCCCCACCCCCAATTGTGGCAATCAAAAATGTTTCCAGACATCGCCAAATATCTCCTTTGAGGCAAAATTGTCCCAGCTGGCAATCTGGCCTAATTTAATAAACTTCTTGGAAAGCAAGTGTTAACTAGGCTTTCTATGAGAAAATATCACTATGTATGGCAAGGGAGCTTCTTTAACCTCTTTCCCAATATATGAGTATCAATTCTAAGATCCTGGTGTTTCAAGTCAGCCCTCTTCTGCTTCAGTTCCATCTCTTCAATGATGGTTATTTTAGGCGATCACGTCTGTCTGCCTTCCACTTTTCTTCTTAAATCCTTATAGTTCTCATTTTTTCTAATGCAAGCACAATAAATATATATTAATATTCAACTATATGTCAAGTATTTTTTATGAGACTGAAATTTTAGTCTCTGCCCTTGTAGAACTTAGAGCATAAGGAATAGATAGAAATCTCAAAATTTAGAGTCCCCAACAATAACCATTGCATATATTGGAGGTGCTGGCATGGTGGCTGGCAAATATTAGCTTCATGTTAGGCCATACTTATAGAAAAAAAGAAGCAAGGTATATTCAGTTCAACACAAATATGTGTGTGTATCTGTGAAATAAAAAATTTCATCTTATTGCACATTTCATCTTATACACATTTTTATAATGAAATTTCTAAGATAAATCAATAAATTTTAGCGAACTCTGTATTTTTTAGCAAAAGTAACTTGTTTTATGGCAGCATGCGATGACCCACTCTGGACTGGCTATGAAGATTCTGAGACATCTCTATGTGTATACTCATCAGTCAGTGAAAAATCTGTATGCCATCAGCAGTGGTTGACACAGTGTAAACAAAAGTAAACGTGTTAATAAAGTATCTTGTCACCGCTCCCTTGTAGTAAGAACAGTGAAAATTCATTTAAACCTAGAGGGTACAACTGACTTATGAATCTAAGATAGAATTTATGTCTAGGTCAAGAACATGAAATTTGTATGTGAGGTGGAAAAGTTAAATCCAGTTTTAAATATTAGCAGAAGTGGAAATATGTTTTCCTCAATTTTGATAAAGCTGTGAACTTGGTGTATTCTGAGCCTGTCCATTCAAACTTTTCTTCTAGCAAAATTATGTATCAAATACACCTAGATTAGCAGGTATTCAGGCTTCCTTTGTGTAAATCTTAATTTTCTCTAGCTCTTACTTGGATTAGAATTAGAGATGGTCTTACATAAAATGGTTAAAGAAGGTGAAGATTGTTTACTGAATCATCAGGCCCTCTCTCTAGCTTCCACACTTCCATCCCCTCCGTCCAACATTTTCTCCAGGGAGCAGGTATTATCATCATTTTTTCCCCCTCTTTTTTCTTCCTTTAGCATCATATATGCCATTCCCCAAAACCTATGAGGAGATAATCGAATAAAATTTTATTAATATATTTTATTATTCTGAGAAGGCTTTGAACATTATTTCATTTCAATGGTAATGTATTTAAAAATAGATATCACCATAAGCAAAATCGTTTGGGTTGGAAGTAGGGATGTTTTGGAGCTGCAGCTATGGAGATAGGCAACTTCTTTGCTTACTGTAAACCAAGCCTTGATAGAGAACAAAAATGAGTAAAACATTCGACTAGAAAGGAGCAGACATACTACTGTATTACACAGGTCGTTTGTGTCTTCCTTTTTAATGTCATGAATTTCTAGAGACTCAAAACTTGTCTTTATTATGGATTTGTTTCTGCATTTATTGCAAAATCCCAGATAGTCTTTGGAGTATTTTTACACTATGGTATATATTTTTAATGGTCCAGGAGTGACACTTTGTTTTGCTTAAATTTTACTAGTGCCCTTGTGAAAGGATGCCGCTGTCTAGAAATTGACTGCTGGGATGGATCACAAAATGAACCTGTTGTATACCACGGTTATACACTCACCAGCAAGCTCCTCTTTAAAACTGTTATCCAAGCAATACACAAATATGCATTCATGGTATGTACATATCTTTCTTAAACTGTAGTTATTTAAACAGAGTCAATCATAATTTACTTACTTCAATATTCTATAATGCTTGGACTTAGTTTAGAAGAGGGATATTTCAAATTGTGGGTAATGACCCATTAGTAGGAGTGAAATCCATGTAGTATATCGTTAAAGGTAGATTTATCAAAGTTAACTCAGGTAGTAAGCTACATGTTGTTTCATGAAACTTTTTAATTGTGCATGTATGTGCTTTTATGTGAATTGTGCCACAGTGTGAAATATGTTTCTCACTGTCAATTATGGCTAAGAAAGTTTGAGAAATATTGGCTTCAATAGTAGTTAATATTTGATCAACATTCACTTTCAAGACACAAAATAAAATAAAATGCCAACAATGCTTTATCTTGTTGACATTATTTTCTGACTATAATGGCAGCTATTTTTATAGCAAAAAGTGTTCAGAAGTTTATTTTGGATTTTAAAATTGTTATTCAATTTACTAAAGTTACAGATTCAAAGATCTAGATCTTCCTAGAACTAAATTCAGTTTACAAATCCTAGTCTATAAATTGAGTAGGTTTTAGTAATTTCTCTATTTTAAGGAGTTTTTAATAATTCTTAGCTCATTTACAAATTTGGCTTCACCTTTAGACATTTTAAATTGTTTTTGTAAACAACATACTTAATTCCTTTCTTAAGTACTTCAATTGTAGTGCAATTATAGAACAATTGAAATGATTTAACAAAATCTTACAAACTACTTAAACAATTAATACCTAATAAATTAAACTTACAAATTTAATAAACCTAACTATGTCAAGATATTACATAATCTGTCAGCATAAACTTAAAATCATAAATTTATAACAATTGGTCTATTACATATTTAAATTGAATGTAAAATATATATTCCCAAGGTACAAATATCAAATATAAACAATTTCTATCTTAATATAAAAACATTGCTGGTATGGCACTGATTTTCTTAAACACGTAATTTCTGATGATTCTAAATTTATGTCTCTACCCCAAACTCTCCCTTTAACTCTACACCAATATGTACAACTGCTGATTTGAGATTTCCACTTGGATATTGAATAGGCATATTTAACTTAACATGTTTAAAATTGAGCCCCTGACATTCCTCTTTCTCCCAGTCCAGCCCTTTCTATGGTCTTCCCCATCTCAGTTAGTGGGAACTTTTATATGCTCAGGCTAAAATCATTGCTGTCAACTTTAATCCTCCTCCCCATCTTCCAACCCCCTTAATCAATTCTTCAGTAAAGCATCTTGGCTCTACTTTCAAAATAAATCTTGAATTTAACTCTTTTCCCCCATTCTTGTTGTCACTGTCCTGGTCAACTACCATCACTTCTTCCTTGGATTATCACAATGACCACTTCTCTAGTGTTCCTGCTGCCTTCCCTCCTTACTCCCTCCCTCATCTCATCATGTCAGATAGAGTGACTTTTTGGTAAGTCAGATCACGTCTTTCCCCTTCTCAATACCTTCAGTCTCATTAAAAATAAAAGCTAAAATCCAAACTATAACTCACAAGACCTTACATGATTGGTTTTCCATTACTTCTCTGAATTCTCCTGCCACTCTATCTCTTGTTCAGTTGGCCATTCTGGCCTTGTTAATCTTTTTCAAAGACATCTCAAAGTCTTTGCACTTGCTATTATCTTTATATGGAATACTCTTCCCAAATATTTGCATGGTTAACTCTCTCTTTTAATTCAGGGTGGGTAACTCAAGACATAAAATGGAATTGTCAAAATTTGAAAGTCTTGCAAGAATGAAAAAACCTACAGCTTCTAAGACTCCAAAGAGCAAGAGATGAACAATTAGACAAGAAAAAGAAATAAAAGGCATCAAAATTTGACAGGAAGAAGTAAAATTATCTCTATTTCCAGATGACATGATCCTACATGGAAAAACCCGAGAGATTCCACAAAAAACTGTTAGAACTAATAAATTAGTTTGGTAAAGCTGCAGGATACAGAGTCAACATACACAAATTGGTTGCATTTCTATACAGAAATAATGACCTAACTGAAAAAGATATCAATAAAACAATCCCATTTATGATAACACGAAGAAAAAATATGTACCTAGGAATAAATTTAACCAAGGTGATGAAAGATCTGTACAGTGAAAACTATAAAACACTGATGAAAAAAATTGAAGAAGACAAAAATAAATGGAAAGATATTCCATGTTCATGAATGGGAAGAATTAATATTGCTAGAATGTCAACAGGACCCAAAACAATATACAGACTCAGTGCAATTCCTGTTAAAATCCAAAGGGCATTCTTCACAGAAATAGAAAAAAAAAAAAAATCCTAATATTTGTACAGAATCAACAGACCCTGAATGGCTAAAACAATTCTGAGAAAGAAAAACAAAGTTTAAAGCATAATACTTCCTGATTTAAAATTATATTACAATGCTATGGTAAACAAAACTATATGGTACTGGCATAAAAATAGACAAATAGACCAATGGGACAGAATAGAAAGCCAAAAAGCAAACCCAAATTTATATGATTAACTAATTTTCAACAAGGGTACCAAGAATAAAGGATAGTTTCTTCAATAAATGGTGCTGAGAAAACTGAAATTCCACACACAAAAGAATGAAAACAGATCCTTATCTTATACCATACACAAGAATTAACCAAAAATGGATAATAGACCTAAATATAAGGCCAGAAACTATAAAACTCCTAAAAGAGAACATTAGGTAAATCTCCCAGATATAGGCCTGGGCAATGATTTTTTGTATATTACAGCAAAAACGCAGGCCACAAAAATAAATAAACAGGACTACATCAAGCCAAAAAGCTTCTGCACAGCAAAGGAAACAATCAACAAAATGAAATGACAGACTATGAATTGGGTAAAAAAAAAAATTTGCAAACCATATATCTGATAAGGAGTTAATATCCAAAATTTATAAGAAACTCATACAACTCGATAGTGGAAAAACAACAAGACTAAAAAATGGGCAAAAGACCTGAGTAGACATTTCTCCAGCTAAGATGTAAAAATGGCCAACAGGTATATGAAAATGTGCTCAGAATCATTAATCATCAGGGAAATGCAAATAAAAACCACTATGAGATACCACCTCACACCCCTTAGGATGGCTTTTATCAAAAAGTCAAAAGATAACAAATGTACACCATTGGTGGGAATGTAGATTGGTACAACCATTATGGAAAACAGCATGAAGGTTTCTCAAGAAATTAAAAATAGAACTGCCATACGAGACAGCAATCCCTTTTCTGGGCATGTACCTAAAGGAAATGAAATCACCACCTTGTTAAGATATCTGCACTTCCATGTTCATTGCAGCATTGTTCATAATAGTCAAGATATGGAAACAACCTAAATGTCCATCAATGGACAAATGGATAAAAAAATTGTGGTGTTTATACATGTGATGACATACTGTTTTGCCCTAAGAAAGAACAAGATCTTGCCACTTGTCACAATATGGATAAGCCTGGTGGACATTATGCTAGGTGAAATAAGCCAGACACAGAAAGAAAAATATTGAATTATCTCGTTTATATGTGGAATCTAAAAAAAATTCCAAATATACAGAGATAGAGAATAAAACAGTGTTTATCAGGGACAGGACAAGGTGGAAGAAATGGGGAGATGTAGGTCAGCAGATACAAGGTAGCAAACATGTAGAATAAAAAAGTCTACAGATCTAATGTATAATATGAGGACTATAGGTGATAAAATTGGACTGTGTATAATTCATGCTAAATGAGTAGATTTTAGCTGTTCTTGCCACAAAAATAAAAAAAAAGGGTAACTGTGTGTGATGATAGATAAGTTAATTTTCCTTGCTGTAGTAACTTTTTACTCTCTATGTGTATCCCCTAACATCACGTTGTGTACCTTAAATATACACGATAAAATTTATTTTATTTTATTTTATTTATTTATTTATTTATTTATTTATTTTTTTCGTGACCGGCGCTCAGCCAGGGAGTGCACCGGTCATCCGTATATAGGATCCGAACCCGCGGCGGCGGGAGCGTCGCCGCGCTGCTAGCGCAGCACGCTACCGAGTGCGCCACGGGCTCAGCCCGATAAAATTTATTTTAAAAAAACAAAGAGTGAGAGATGAGATTTTAAAAAAGGCCTTGAGCAACAAAGATTAATGAGACTTCTCAGCTGAACAAGGAGACTCAGTTTTGCAGCAGATTAATTTAGTTTGAACTTCCTGCTCCAGACAGTCACACTTTCTTTCTCCCCCTTACCCCACCCCCTGCCCCGTGCTGCTGGGCCTGCAGCTGTGTGTCCAGCTGCAGAAGCCGGTCTCTGATCTGCAGGATGGCATTTGTTAAAGTTGTCAAGAATCAAGCCTACTTGAAGAGATACCAAGTAAATTTAGAAGGAGGCAAGAGGGTAAAACTGATTACTATGCTTGAAAATGCTTAGTGATCCAGGATAAAAATAAGTACAACACACCCAAATATGGGATGATAGTTTGTGTAACTAACAGATATCATTTGTCAGATTACTTATGCCCATATAAAAGGGGACATGATAGCTCATGCACACGAACTACCAAAATATGGTGTGAAGTTTGGCCTAAAAAATTATAATGCAATGATTGTATTGGCGTGCTGTTGGCCTGCAGGCTTCTCGATAGGTTTGGAATGGACAAGATCTATAAAGGCCGAGTGAAGGTGACCTGAGATGAACACAATGTGGAAAGCATTGATGGTCAACCTAGTGACTTTACTTGCTGTTTGGATGCACACCTACCACTGGAAATTAAATTTTTGGGACCCTGAAGTGAACAGTGGATGGAGGCTTATCTATCCCTCACCGCACCAAACAATTCCCTGGGTATGATTCTGAAAGCAAGGAATTTAATGCAGAAGTACATTGGAAGCAATCATGCATCAGAACATTGCAGGTTATGTGTGTTACTCAATGCAAGGAGATGAAGATGCTTGTAAGAAACGATTCTCTCAATACATGCAGATATGGAGGAGGAGATGTATAAGAAAGCTCGTGCTGCTAAATGAAGAGAATCCAGTCTATGAGACGAAGTCCAGGAAATCAGTTAAAAAGAAGAGGTAGAACCATCCCCAAATGGCCCTTGCACCGAAGAAAGACTGGGTAGCTCAGAAGGCAGCAAGGTTCCTCACAGCTCAGGCGTGGGCTGCTGAGAGCTACACCAAACAATTTCCTATGAGGGTTTTTCAGATAAAGACAATAAACTTGGTGACCAAGCAGCTATTTCTGTTAAGCTCTTCTTGTTATGTAACTATTGGAAAGTGAAAGAGTTGACAGATTTTCTCTTCCAAGAAACAAGTGTAACTTTTTCCAGAAAAAGTTGTCTTGCATGTTGACCCCAACAGAGTTCACACCTACTTCTTGGACTTCTGTTCTACCTGACAGGAGTTGTCATCCCTTCAATTGTATGATGTGTAGCTCTCCCTAAAAATCTGGCCAACAACAGACCAACCATCACTAGGAAATATTTCTTCCATCCGTTTATTATAAACAGATGATTAATGGGAAGAAAAAGTACCTTCAGAGTACACAGTCTTAAACAAAATTGGTCCTAATCCATGGCTTAATTTTTGAGAGAAAGCTGTCTAGTGAAGGTGACACAGATTTAACACATTCACTTTAACAAGGTGAAACCTCTGAGCAGAAAATACAAGGGCTTTTCTCCAAAAGGAAGTGTCTGATTTTATGGAGATGTTGGAAGGTACATGACAGATCTGAATATGCATATGAGAATAATGTGAAAGGAGTGAATATTAAACCTTGTCTATAGAGTTTACATGGGAAAAAATATTAGATAAATTTACATGCCTCTTTAAGAAATAGTCCTTTGGCCCACAGGAAAATACTGTTTGAAAATGGAAAATTATTACTAAGAAGTTTTCTATGATTTATTTCAGTCTTGCTCTTATATTCCCACTTTTCCCATATCTAAAATTCTGAATGTGTGAATCTGGATTGGGTCTATAGCCTTAAAATGTCAGTTTGAAGGGTTCAGTTGGCTGGTTGATACTTAGACGGACCTCTGAATCTTTAGGATGCTAAAAATTCATCCAGTTCCAGCCACTAAAATTGGCAATTGCATGTTGTCAAGTAGAGCACTTCCTGAAGTAAGCCACTCAAGGAAACATTCTGATAACATTTGATGTCTGAATGAGGTTAAAAATGTGTGTGTAAGTCTATAATACAGCAAACCATGCTACTACCTGCCACCCAGCCTCCGAATAAAAGATAGACCATTCATTTGGGAACGAGAGGAAATGAAATTAGGTAGACTTTTAAACCATAACCAGGAAAGAACCTTGGGTGTAGTTAATGGCACATGTAGCTTGCTAGGAACAAATATATACAAAATCTGTTTTTGAGGGAATTATATTACCCAAAACATACCAGAAGACTGACTCCTACGTGAGTCTTGAAATAATCTTTTGCAGGAAGTGGGCTGCAAAAGTTGCTTGGCTTTAAGGAAAGAAAATTCCTCTACATTCACTTTTTTTTTTTTTTTTTTTTTTTGGTGGATGGCCAGACGGTACAGGGATCTTTCCAGAGAATGGGGTCAAGAACCACAGAAATAAAAAAAAAAGAAATCTTCTCCATCAATAGGATCAAGGCTTCATCAAGGAATCCACCTGCTAGGCCATCACTTTGCCTAGTCTCAAAATCACTTGTTACATTTGGGGAAAACTTTGCACTATTCTGTTGCTGTTGGAGCAGGTCAATAGGCATACACAATACAGTGTATAGTTGAGAAGCCATTGTACTAGGCTGAACAAAGACTCCTAAAGGTATCAGATTCTAACTCCTGGAATCCATAAAAGTTGCCTTATTTGGAAATAGGGTCTTTGCATATATGATGAAGTTAAGGACCTCTACATGAGGATATTATCCTGGATTAGGATTGGGCCCTAAATGCCATCAAATGTATCCTTGTAAGAAGGAGGTGTGGAGAGATTTTATACACCAGAGGAGGAGGCAATGTGAAGATGGGGACAGAGATTAGAGTGGTATGGCCACAAGCCAAGGAATGTCGGCAGCCACCAAAAATTGGAAGAGGCAAGGAACAGATTTTCCTCCCAAGAGAGCATGGCCTTGCTGATCTCTTGATTTTAACGCAGTGAAACCAATTTCAAACTTCTGGGACTAGAACTGTAAGAGAATAAATTTTTGTTGTTTTAAGCCACCAAGTTTGTGGTAATTTGTTACAGCAGCTACAGAAAACTGATACACTGCTACATTAAATAGACGTAATGTCATATCTACTATTACAAGGGCTGTAATCCAGCAGATTTTGTGATTCCCTGGCTTGTTTACAAGTTGGGAAATCTGTGTCCTGATAACTATATGTGAAATCAAAACAAAGAAAACATTTTGAGTAAGATCCAAAAATGAGTTTTGTTTTCTATTTTGTGGCAAATCTTGAAGTTACAATGGTGACAAAGGGCAGAAAAATACCTCTGTAGCCACCTTCACTAAATCGGTACCCTTTATCATTAAAAACTGGACATATCTTTACCTTTGTTTCTAATTCTAAAGCAATGCATTTTGATTATGGAGCTTAAAATTTAAAAAAGTAGAAAATCAACATTTCTCCCAACTCACCAGAGTTAACAAGGTTTTTCCTTTGCATTTAAAGATACCTTAATATAGATATATATTGTACAAAATGAAAATATAGAGTCTAACTCTTTGGCAACATGCTTTTCCTCATAAGACTATATAATAAATAACTGTCCATAGCAGCATATATAGCTCTCCCTTCCTCTTAATGGCTCTATATCATTCCTTTATATAGATATAGTATAATTTACTTAAACAAGTATCCACTGATGAATGCTTCAGTGGTTTACTATACTTTTTGTGCAAAAAGTAATAATTTTTCTTTTTATCCAGATTGAATGGTCTCTCAAACTTAAAAGTTAAAGAACTTTAAACTGAAAGAGTTTAAAGAATACTTAATTATTTTGCTGAAGTATTGAACATTAGAAGTTAGTTTTAAAATAAAATGCTCATATTAATTGCATTTCAGTTATTTAAAAGTTCTGATTAATAACCATAGTAATGGTTAATTTTTTAGACATCTGACTACCCAGTGGTGCTCTCTTTAGAAAATCACTGCTCCCCTTCCCAACAAGAAGTGATGGCAGATAATTTGCAGACTACTTTTGGAGATTCCCTGCTTTCTGACATACTTGATGATTTTCCAGACAAACTACCTTCACCAGAGGTAACATATAGTCTGAGAAACTCAAGTTAAGAATAAAAATCCAAAACATGTCACTGTAATATTGGCCCATGAAACTGGGTTAGAGACCAAAGAAAATGCTTGGTTTTAATTGTTTTAGAGGTGTACCTTTGCAATGTGCCTAAGAAATGCTCCCATGAGCATTTAGGTTGAACATATTTTGATAAAGAGAATATAGAGAGATACATGCAAAACTCATTTTTTGACTGTGTGTCATGGGTTCACAATTTCAAGGCAATTAATACTAGGCCAAAATATTAGGAATTTGATATGCTTTTATAGGCAAAAGGCAAGAGGCAAAAGGTCTAGGCCAAAAATAGAGCCCGTACCCAATATCTCAGAAGCTGAGTGGCAAGTTCCCCTTTATAAAACCTGCTCTTTTCAATTTTCCTGTCTTCTGGACCCCTTTCCACCTTAATTAGAGCATACTCAAGTATTTGTTTTGAGAAAGCACCCCTACCTGTACCATCAGGATTTCACTTTCCTTTCCTGCTGTTTCTCTATTTTATTATTTCCTTTCACATCCAGCTTTTCATTTTCTCATCTCCTTGCAATGTATACAGTCCGGCTTCCTCTTCCACGTGCTCCATAGTAAGTTTCTCATTGTGATCATAGAAGACTTTCTTACTGATCAATTCTAATGGACCCATTTCAGTCTTCATCTAATTTGTTCCCTCGGCAACATTCAACACTGGGGACCCCTCCTTTCTTTCCTTGACATTTCCTTCTGCAATCACATTTTTTAGGCTTTCTATTTTTTTGTTGTTTTAAAAGAAATTTTTGTCTTTATTTATTTTATTATTTTATTTTAATTTATTTTGTTTATTGAATCAAAATTGATTACACATATTTTTGGGGTTTAACATTGAGATATGTTGATCAAATCGATATCACTAGCATATATATTGTTATGAATCATAATTATTCTTTATGCCCCTTGTCCAATCTCTCCCCATCCCCCAGCCTCTCCCCCTCCCCTCTCTAATTGCCCTAGATTTCTTCTCTCCTTCTGAAAGAATAATGTTTACTCTGTTAATTTGCTGTCTAGATGATCTGTCCAATGCTGAGAGGTGTGGTCAGGTCCCTCAATACTATCATAGAGCAGATGCTTCTTCTGTCACTCTGAAATGGGCTTTGTGGAGAGAGACTTCCTCTTCTTTTCTTTATCTCTGCTGGTGACTCCCCTTGTGCCAATGCACTCCAGTGGTTGGCGGACCATCTGCATGGTGGTTGTGGTGTCTAGCCACTTTTGTGGCAGTCATGGTTATTATGGTGGGTGTAGTGGGCCACACACATGGAGGTGATTTTTTGGCATGCTCCTTGGCACTGGTGGTGTGCCTGATTGTGGGGTGTATCTGGTCCCCTTCTCCATGCCTCTGGTCCTTGGGTGGGCCCTGAGGCGCTGGTGCAGCATGCCCGGCTGTGGGAGGGGGTCCAGTCCTCTTCTCCACGCTTTGGGTCCCCAGGAGGGCCCTGAGGTGCTGGCACAGTGTGCCTGGATGTGGCAGTGGGGCCTGGGCCCTGGCTCCAAACCACTGGTTCTGAGGCAGGCCCCAAGGCACTGGTGGTGTGCCTGGGCTGGAACTAATTTTTTGTCCTTTGCTTACTTCTAAAATAGGGGAACTTCCTGTGGGAACCAGTACTTGAGCTGTGTGGTTGAGCTGCATTGCTGCTTTGCTTCTGTTTCCGTAGGGAAGGCTTTTTGTGCTGCTCAGGGTTTAATGGTTGACCTTATAAGTACTTCTGGCTCTCCAGATACTTGGTGCACCTGTGTTGTGTAGAATCTCTTATCTAGGCCTGAGTTTTTTCATCAAACTGCACCCCATGCAATTCTGCATTCTGACCAGTCTCCTCTGAGTGGTCCTGTGCTGACTGGGGGGAGGATCGGCTGTCCTTGCTGTGTCCCAGTGTTCTCCCAGTGGGCCCGTCTCCCCCACTGCCCATGCTCCAAACACCTCCCATGGGATGGGCCCTGTGCTGGTCCTTTGTGATGACTCTGAGTGGCTCCATTTTTTCAGTTACTCCACAGGAACCCTATTAGTGGTCTTGCTGTCCTGGGGGCCACCAAGGCCCTCTTCTCCCCTGCTGCTTCCAAGTAACTCCATCTGCAGGGCACAGCTGAGGCTCTGCCAGCTCCTCCGTGCACTCATCAGCTCCAGCCTTAAAGCAGCTATGGCCAAAATGCTCAGAGTAGTTTTTTCTTTCTCTCATCGTAGTTTCTCCCGCCTTCATGAACTCCATAGGTCTCTTCTCCTCTTCCCCTGAGCTTCAGCAGCCCCAGCTTGGCTGATGTTACATTTTTATAGTTGTAAATTGGTTGATTTGTGGGAGAGAGTGACACTGGGAACCGTCTATTCTGCAATTTTGAATGGAACCCTTAGGCTTTCTTCGTTCCTCTCTGGCCACTTAATTTCCCTTGCTGGCCCATTCTTATTGGTAAAATTACCCCAAATTTTATCAGGTAATAAGTGAACTTTTTGTGTGTGTACGTGATAGTATTATCTAACAACCAAGTTTGCTTTTGACATGTCATCATTTTTGGTAGTCATAGCAGTATTTTTGTAATATTTGCATATTTCCCTTTATATTTCTCCTTATTTTATTTAAATGACTGAAAAATGTTAAAATAAAAGTGTGACACTAGTGACAAGGCTCACAATAGAAATGAAACAGGCAAAAATGAATTATTGGAGAAATGGAAAAACCATGACTCCTTCACCTCATAAGCATGCTCACAGATTAAAAGTGTTCAGTTGTGACAGACGGGAAATACTAAGGAACTTATGCAAAATGCTGGAAACATACCATCAAAGATTAAACTTGAGAGTCATGGTCTAATTCTGGAAATTATAATAATTTTTAGTTTTCTGGGAAGAAAATTCCTTTTCCTGTTATATATAAATCTATTTTAAGCATTCCAATATATAGCTTTCACTGAAAGTTTTAGCTTCCATACTGAAGTAAAGAGATGCATTCTAATGAGTAAATGAGGAATTAGAGATAAGGTCACTTTCTCATACTGCCTTCGGTCATCAGTGTGTAGAATTGTCTGGAGACTTGTTAAGGAGACCTGATTTTAGCCTCACAATTCAAGATCCTGATTGTTTTTTGGTGAATTTTGGTTAATGCTATAATATCACTGGTTTCTATTTGGGTATGAATAGGCATAGGAAAAAGACAGGGTTCTCATATATCTTATGGCTAATTGAAAATAGGATAAAACACTTTCCAATAACTATTACAATGCAAACTTATCTGTAAGGGTCCAATAGTATATCTCTTTCAATTTGTTTTTATAGGCACTAAAATTTAAAGTATTGGTTAAAAATAAGAAAATAGGAAGCTTAAAGGAAACCCGTGAAAGAAAAGGTTCTGATAAGAGTGGTAAAGTGGAGGAGTGGGAAGAGGAATTGCCAGATCCAGAAGATGAGGAAGAATTCAGAGACTCAGAATTATCCGAGGATTTTTTGTTAAGAGACAATCAAGAAAAGGAAAAAAGGGCACTTGGAGTCGTGATTTTCAAGAAAAAGAGGGTGAGATGATGCTTTGTAAAAATGTTACAAGTGACTGAAAAGTTTTCTGATGTTCTTATTGGAGGAGATTTCCCCAAATCCTGGATATAAAAATCTTTTTCCTCTGTACAAAAACTCTAGTTTATCATTTAAAATTTACTTAGAAAAAATTAACACTGGAAAAGGAATGTTAAAAATTGTCTTTTTTTACTGTGTTAGCTGCTTTTAATTTCTTTCTCTAGAGTCAACAAATATGCATTCTTCTATCCTAGACAGTGCAGAGTGCAAAAGATAAAGAGATAAACAACATAATTATTCTGCCCTCAAGTAGAGACAGAGGCAAGAAAATTAATGTTTATAATATACAGTATTATAATCATACACATTAACATGACAAAAGGAGGTATATTAGGTTGCATGGGACACAAAACCAATCCAGCTGGTTTAAATTAAAAAAAAAAGAGAGGATTAATTAATTGGCTCACATAGATGAAAAGTTCAGGGAAAGTGATTTTAATTTCAGGAAATGACTTGATATAGTATCTCAAGCAAGATCAACAGAACTTTATTTCTTTCTCCAGCTTTGGCCCTACTTTCTCCATTCTCTACTACAAAAATTCAGCTTTATATTTTTTCAGTTTCAAATCCAGTGGAATGCCTATCTAGCTCTCAGCAGAGCAAACACATTTTTTTTTTTTTTTTTTGGTACATTGGCTGTTATTTGGTCATGTGCATATCCCTGAACCAATTATTGTTGCTAAGGGAATGCCAAGCTCCGATTAGCCAGCCTAATCTTCATGAGTCATACGTAAACACATGGGCTGAGCATGAGCAAGGCATACTTTCCCAAAACAAAACTTGGGGAGTGGCTAACAAAAGGGGAGAGGAAGTGGATGCTGTGCTGTAAAAGAGCAAAGTGTTCGCTATATAATAGTAGTTATTCCAAAATGTTAGCTCAAACTAGAAATACACTCCTCATGTCTAAAACATCTAAATTTGTAAAATTTATGAGAATAAACTGAAATCTTTGGGAAAAAAGAAATAGTAGTAATTGTCATTCTCAATATGTGTAACATTAATTGGAATTTTAAACTTAGGCTAGCTCTTATTAACATTAATATTATAGTCATAAAAATAATCACATTGACTTAATTCAAATAGTTTTTGAGGAGATAATCTTATTAAAAAACTCAAATCATCCATTCGAAAGCTTATTTTCTTGATTGGAATAGGGATTTTTCAAATAACAGTAAAAATGTGAAATTAACGCATTTTATTTTTAGACCAGGAAGCTAAAAATTGCTCTGGCCTTATCTGATCTTGTCATTTATACTAAATCTGAGAAGTTCAGAAGCTTTCAACATTCAAGACTATATCAGCAATTTAACGAAAATAATTCTATTGGGGAGACACAAGCCCGAAAACTTTCAAAGTTAAGAGGTAAATACTTATGATTCAGACAGATGAGTGTTTAAGAAAGTTACATTCAGTGCTAAGGTGTTAAAATTTGTCAATAATATTTATAAAATGTATATTATCATAAAATTTTAATATATTTAACGCAATTTAGAAAGGGGTTATATGCCTCAGGTTACATTAAGTTTTATTTCACAGGACTTAGCCATTAATTAACTTCTTTAAGTCATGACATTTTGATTGGGAATGTCCAGTGTGGACACCTTTGTGGGTGGGCTGTGATGAGCAGTTTCTATGGGGGGACAGGCCATGAGTGACAGGGCTGCAGAGGTAGGCAGAGCCAAATTACCAGACACTTGAACTCTGTCCTGGGAGCAAACTGAGCAGGAGAAGACTGAAATCTCAGAGTGGCATGATCCTCTGTGTATTTCTGATAGATGCCTCTAATGTCAGCCAAAGAGAGACTTCAGGCAGAAGGAGATAATGAAGGCTTATGGCAGCCAGAGTGGAGACAGGGTGAATTTTGTGGATTCAACAAGCACCCGAGAGGTAGAGTTAATTAGACTCGGAGGCTACATCTAATGTGAAGGAAAGGGAGGAAATGGCATCCAGGCCAGAATACCAGATGGCTCTGCAGAGTGTCCCCTATCGCTGCACATCTCCAGAGGTACCATCTGTCTCTGCGTCTTCTCTTCACTGCCTTTGGATTCTAAATTTGAGGTGGTTATTTTGTTTGGTAGAGCCCAAGATGAAACAAGGCTTGGGAAAGCAAATGAGAAGCAGGCCCTACCCGCTTCTCAGACTCATATGGTGAGTTATGTCCCAAACTTAAAAAGGGACGAGCAGCTAACTTAACCGCCAGGTGACTCTCCAAATCCTTCTAAAAAATTGCCATCTATCCTTTTTTGTAGAAACACAACAGCAGAAAGTGAGCACCTGCAATTACCTTGAGAAAAGCTGTCAGCTGTTTGAAAATGCAGCCTCTTATCAGAGGCTATTTATTGGTTAAGGCACTCCCCCATCCCTTTTTTTTAAAAAAAAAAGAAAAAAACAACTGTGGATTGTAACCAAAAATCTATTTAGTAGGTTTGGACTATGGTTAAAATAACAGAATAGGGTAGAGTGGTGTAGAGTTGAATAAAACGGAATGAAATGGAACAGAAAAGACTAGACTAGACTAGACTAGAATAGCGTGTACTGTTAGAGTAAGTACTGTTTTGTGAAACTGTGTACGTACGTGTGTGTTGGGTTGTGATATAAAATGTATATCTTACCGTAGGATATGGTAAAGAGAGTTTGAATTATCGGCTTTACTGGCCTCTGTCCCTTCAAACTATTGGATGGCTTTTGTTGTTCATGAGGACAGGACCTCTGGGCACAGCAAAAGTAGTTATAATTCTCTCACCCTCATTGTATTAAATACCTGCAAAAAAATTTGGAACGATTGGGTAGTTTTGAGTAGAGTCGTAAAGTATAGTATTGCCATTTCCTGAAAACGGTATAGAGTATTTTTCTTGCACCAAAAGTCAATAGTAAATAACCAATGTTAGCAGAGGTTTAACTGCAAGGATGCCTGTCATTGTTATAAATATAATGGACATCATTAAAATAATATGGTAGATGAATGTTACTGAAATGAAATGATTTTTACATTATTTTAGTAAGTAAAAATGGCAGTTTGTAAAAAAGAACAAACTATATTATTTAATATTAAAAATTAGCATATACATACAAAAGAATGGAAAGATATATACCAAGGAGTTATCAGTGGTTATTAATTGAGGGATGAAATTAGATGTGGTTTTATTTCTTCTTCTTTTCTTTTTTTTACATTCAAAAATTTTTTTATTGTAACATAGTTGATTTTACATTTCTGTGGGTTGCATAGTTGAATATCGTTACCTGTGTGTAATATGTGATGCTCAAATCAAGATAATTACCATATTAAACATTATACAATGTAATCGTTTTTTGCGGTCCTTTACCAATTCCTTCCTTACACTTCTCCCCTACCCATTTTCCACCTATGGTAACCTCAGTTCTGTTCTCTCCTTTTGAAAGTTCAATGTATTATTGTGATTGCTGTAACTTTCTTTTTTAAAAAAAATTATTTGTTTATTTTTTTATCTCCTACTTATGAGTGAGGACATGGGGTATTTCTCTTTCTGTGCCTGGCTTATTTCACTTAACATGATCTTCCCTGAGTTCATCCATGTTGCTATGAATGGCAGTATTTCATTCTTTTTTATGGTAGAGTAATATTCTATTGTTTATGTACACCACATTTTCCTTATCTAGTCATCCATCAATGGACATTTAGGTTGGTACCAACTCTTGTCTATTATAAATTGAGCTGCAATAAACATGTGAGTTCAGGTATCCTTCTGACATGATGATTTCCATATACCCAGCAGTCGATTGCTGGATCATAAGGCAGTTCTATCTGTAGTTGTTTGAGGAACCTCCATACTGTTTTCCATAATGGCTGCACTAATTTACAGTCCCACCAACAGAGTAGGAGGGTTTCCCTCCTCATATTTCTAAAATGCTCACAAATTACATTTGTAATAACAAAGCTTGTTTAATTTCTAAAGCTTAATCTCAGAAGTAAAGTACCAAAATCATATTGGGCTATGGGACCTTAGTGCTCATTTACGTTTATTACTTTGCAGAAGCAAAACACTATGTCCCAGAAGAGTATGTGTTTTGCCTAAGGACATACATCCCTTAGGGCTAGATAAGGGAGGATGATACTTGGACACCTGTGCTGCATGTATTGAGTGACCTCAAATGAACTTTGTCTCAAGGAGTGTGTAACTTTTAAAAAATAAGTAATGCTGAAATTAACTGTAATTTTTAACTCGACAATGCTTCCTAAGGAGTAGTATTTAGGGTGAGGAAGGAAATGATTCTGTTCTAGTTGGACTAAGAAATATAGTGGGCCATAGGCAATAACCATTTTTCCCATGCTTGGTCACCATATTAACAGGAATAGTTCTAGGAACAGGATCTGTTTAGAGAAAGAAGAAAAACCTTGACATCTGTGTTCGAAAATTTGAAATGGCATCAAATGATAGTGTAAATTAGTTTGAATCTCAAGCAATTTAAATAGAACATAGATAAGTAGAAACTGTCTATGTATAAAGAATATACGTAGAAACTCAAGTAGACTGTGTGTGTGCACTTGTGTGTGTGTGTATACAAACTACAAATATATATAAATGACGTCAGTAAGCAAGATATGAAATAACAAAGTATTGGGAGATAGTGAGTTTTTCAATTATTAAAGAGATTAAGAGAGATTCAATGTATTTTGGGAGACGATGCTGGAGTGGAAGGTTTGGAAACTAAACCAGATGACTTTAGGGTGGCTTTCAACCCTGAGAACTGTGAAATGTTCAAGTTGATTAATTTAGTTGGAAAAATTTAGCTTTATATGACTTACACATGATTCTGTCCTAATGTGAAAATCAAAGTTAAAAAAAATGAGGAAAGGGCCGGCCCCGTGGCGCACTTGGGAGAGTGCAATGCTGGGAGCGCAGTGGCGCTCCCACTGCAGGTTCAGATCCTATATAGGGATGGCGGGTGTGCTCACTGGCTGAACGCGGTGCGGGTGACACCAAGCCAAGGGTTGCGATCCCCTTACTGGTCACAAAACAGACAAAAAAAAAAAAAAAAAAAAAAAAGAGAAAAGGTGCTACTTTTGAAAAATGAACATATATTATTTTAGAATTTTATGTATTCTTATATCAAAGTAAAATTAATTTGGATGTGAAAAATATATAAATTATCTAATCCATTTTTGCCTTAAGTGGTTGATCAGTGTACATGAATTGTGTAGTAAAATTATTATTAACATCTCAATAACAGTGAATTGCACTTAAACACAAAGGCATGGATTTATTTTGATTTTCAGAAATTGCAAATATTTTTGCTAACACGATACATATCAAAAGTATTAAAACTGTTGTAGAATGATATACTACATATAGAAATAGCTTATTTAATTTATTTAAAATTTTTGATAATGTTTTAATAATTTTTTTTTTAGTCGATGAGTTTATTCTTCACACCAGGAAGTTCATTACCAGAATATATCCGAAAGCAGCAAGAGCAGACTCTTCTAATTTTAATCCTCAAGAATTTTGGAATATAGGTTGTCAAATGGGTACGTTATATAGGATATTGAATTGTCTGCAAGAGTAAGATAAAATAAATTCATTTTATGAATTAATGAAAAATTCATGAAAAAAGCTTCATATAAAGATTTTTTGGCCCTGGGGGTGAGGAGGTCAGGCATTAGTGGTGAATCATTGGTTTCAAGAGTTGAAGTCACTCCTGGATGGGCTGAAGAGGATGGATCTAGGTGAGGGCTGGGGGCATGGAGGTTAAACTCATGAGAAGTTCGTATGGGACATGTGTGGTGAAAAAAAGGGGCAAGGAAACCAAAATGGATATAAGAGGACTGAAGATCAAAATTGAATTTGATTGAAGATCAAATTTGTTAGCTTGAAAGATATGCTCAAGACCTCCTAAAATCAAATGATCTCTATCACGTATACAGTACTTTACACGAGCATCTACATTCATAGCATTGAAAAGCAAATGGGATTGCTCAGCTTTGTTGTTTGTCCTTACCAGACTCTACTATTCCGAACTGAACAGCACTGGTCACTAACCAGTCAGAAAGTGCCAGCTGTTAACCCTTCTTACACTGGATTGTGGCAAGGCACATAGGCTTGAGGAGAGGGGGAGACTGGGCCAGGTGGGAATTGTGGGTGTTGGGAAGTATAGGGCAGTATTGCATACAGTGGCTGCTTACCAGCCTGTATTGAGGTACTTCTGTATTTTAACAATTAATACTCTGCCTGCTTCTCACTTTGTCCTCAAGTAACAAAAGCGCCTCTTGGACCGGAAAGTTTGTGATATAGTTGGTGTCTTTACTTCCCTCAGTTAATGTACTAATTTTCTTTATTCTCGTATCTTTTGAATGTTACCTGACATGTACATTGCTATTCTGTAATCTATATCATGTGCCATTTTAATTTCTTTACTCGAAGCTATATAATAATTTACAGATTATACTTTGCAATTCACTAACACATATTAATATAGACATTGCAGGAGGAATGATGCTTGCTCTTAGAACATCTGAAAATATATAATCCATGATTTGATTTCAGTAAATTATTTAACTGTGTTTCTTTAACTGTACCCTATATTTCCTGACAATGTTAAAATACTTCTGTTTCACAGTGGCCTTAAATTTCCAGACCCCTGGTCTGCCTATGGACCTGCAAAACGGAAAATTTTTGGATAACGGTAGTTCTGGATATCTTTTGAAACCACAATTCCTAATAGATAGTAAATCAAACTTTAACCCAAGGAAAGCAATAGAAGACAGTGATCCAGTAACACTTACAATAAGGGTAAGATTAATAACTCATTTAAAAACTTTTTTGGTTGTTATATAAACTAGACAGTGTACATTAATATTTTGAATGCTATTGACTTGCTTTACTGCCTTTTAAATTTCTATTAATCTTTTCATATTATAGTTCGGTGATATTTCAGCATTCTTCCATATCTGAAAAATGTCTTTCTGTTGCATTTTCATATGAATGATTACCTGCCTATCAATAGAAATATTAAGGTTAAAACCTTCTCCTCTCAAAGGTCTATTTATATTATTCCACTGTATTTAGCCACTTAATGTGATAAAGAGGTTGGAGTTCAGCCCACTAATTACCTTGTGAGTGTGCTGCCTCCCCTTAACATTAAAGGATTTTACCAGGAAATTCTAGGAGCTGTTTTCATTTCATCAATGTCCAGAATTAGGCTTTTGTAGTTCAGGATTTTTTTTGCCCCCTTATGTCCTAATATTATTTGATTACTTAGAAATAAAGAATATTCATATACTTTTCTCTAATTTCTGTCCTCCATGTCTTCTGATTTGTGTCAACTTTATCACATTCCCTTTTCTTATGCATTTTAGGAGAGCTTTTATCATTTGTTCTCTATGTTGATGATTCAAAGCCTATATTTGATTATTTTGTTCTTT
The DNA here is from genome assembly GCF_027409185.1 of Cynocephalus volans. Lineage (NCBI taxonomy): Eukaryota > Metazoa > Chordata > Mammalia > Dermoptera > Cynocephalidae > Cynocephalus > Cynocephalus volans. The sequence continues at coordinate 93,950,372 of NC_084471.1, forward strand.
ACTGATTTTGATGTAGATGTGAAATTTTTTCCTGTGTTATTAGTTTTTCCCCCAACTGTTTACCTCCTATTGCTTCCTTTTTATTTCTGTCTGTATCCTATCCAGCAACCTTCCCCATACTCATGTCTTATTATTTCATCTTTCATCTTTTGTTTTATTGCATCCTGTGTAATTTCACTGATAGCAAAAGCAGTTGCCTAAAATTTATTGTTTCTATTAGTAAAGACTGTTCAAAACTTCTTTCTTATTTTCCTATAACCTAAGTGCTGTTTATTTTCTCTTTTTACTGTCACCGAATTTTTTGAAAAACCTCTAGTTGCTTTTTCTCTGCACTTAGTTATAAGCAATCCTGTTTTAGATTGTATTTGTACCTGTTTTTTCCAAACAAATAGGGTGGGTATGGTGTCTTTGTTCCCTCTTTGTATTTAACTAGTTGCTCCTAGAACCAGGTGAACCATCTCAGATCCTGTTCTGGAATTCTGATAAATACATATACTGCTGTCCCTGGCCAGGTCTATTGTGCCTCATGTTATTACTTGGTGAAGTTTTGCTGGATCATGAACACTCTGCTGCTCCCCGTTATCTGGCTGTCAGAGTGCACAAAAGGCCAGAGCCCCCAGTGTGCTTCTTCCACGACTCTTCCTGTCTGTGCTCCTTCCTCCACATCGCAGCACACAGGGTTTAGGAGACTACTCTCATCCACTTCAGACCCTAGCCATTTAATCCCAGCTGGGAATGGAAGGTGTACTAGTCTGTTTCTGTTGCTTATAACAGAATATCTGAAACTGGGTAGTTAATAAAGAAATGAAATTTATTTCTTACAGTTTTAGAGCCTGGGTAGTCCAAAGTCCAGGGAACGCATCTGGTGAGAGGCTTCTTTTGGCTGGGAACTCTCTACAGGGTCCTGTGGCAACCAAGGTGTCACATGGCAAATGGCTGAGCAGGAGAGAGCTAACCTGCTCACTTACCTTCCTTATAAAGCCATCAGAACCATGCCCATTACTACATGAATGGATCATCCCATTCATAAAGGCACAGTCTCCACAATTTAATCACCTCTTAAAGGCCCCACCTTTTAAATACCATAATTGGATTTCCCACTCTTTTAATGCTGTTATGATGGGGGGTCAAGTTTCCAATACACGAACCTTTGAGGGACATGTTTGCCCTATAGCAGGTTTGAGAGTTGTTTTTCGAGAAGTCAACATAGAAAGAAAATACAGCAAAGATGAACGGGACTGAAATGATACTGGCCTTTGCAGGAAACAGTGATTTATGTTTCAAAAGTAGGAGCATATAGTGGATACGTAGAAATTGTCTACACCACTGGACTCAGCCAAAAATTGATTGGTTCACAATCTTTCTAAGATCTGGCAAAGTATTGACCTTTGAGCTTTCTTTATAATGTTATTATTACATTGGCATTCTTTATGTATATTTTTATAGTTGATCTTGTGAGAAGAAGGGGCAAATTAGCCACTTTTAAGATCCCTTCCTACTCCATACAAATCTCCCTTCTCTGCTTCTGGGTCCATACTGTCTCCTGTTCCCCTTACCTCTCAAATGATTCTTTTTTACTTTTATTTTGTGGGTTCCTCTTTCTCTACCTGCCACTAAAATATTTATGTTGCCTAAAGCTTTTTCTTAACTTTCATCTCAAACTAAAAATTCTCTTGGGTTTTTTAATACAAATAGTCATGATTTAACCACCAACAATACTCACATCTTTATTCTGACTTTATTTTTGGAATCGAAAGGCATATTTTTATAGCCTACTTAGTATTATTATTTATTTAATCACCACTGTGCTCAACTTAAAATGTTAAAACCTAAACTTCTCTTGCTAGTCAAATCAGCTTCTACAATTTTATTTAAATGTCAATGAATGGCACTCTTTTTCCATTTAGATTCAATTAGAAAATTGAGAGCTATTCTAATCTTCCATATCTCCTTCACTTCCCATATCCAATCCATCTTTAAGTTTTGCTGATTCTACTCCTGAATGTTTTCCTTATTCATTCCCTTGGTCTCCCTTTTTTGCTGCTATCCTGTTTCAGGAATTTACTTCCTGACATCAGGTCTACTCTTTTGGCCTCTTCAGGGGTTTTCAGGTTGTAAAGAGATACTGTCTCAGTATCCCTGATCCATCCTCCACAAGTCGACCAGAGAAATTTTGCTACAATGCTGGCCTTATCATGCCTGCCTATTATTTATCTGTGTCTCCTGATTGCTTTCAAAGTCAGATCTCAGTCCACTTCTCTAGTCCTGCCTCTCCCTGCTTCTAGCCTTGTACTTTATTCTATAACCGTAAAGAACTAGGATCCTTCTCTGTCCATGATGACACTACATATGGTGTTTCCTCTGATGGGGCTATTCTTCCATCCTTTACCCGTGTATTGCATTCTGATTCATTTTTCTAGACTTAGTAATCATGTCTTTTTTGAAGCATTTTCCTAGGCTGGGTTCATTGTGCTTCTTTTTGTAGTTTTCCCATAATGCCCTTTGCATGCACATATTATGGCATGTATCACATTTATTTACTTGTTGCTTGTCTTTCTCCTCCACTTGTCCAAGGACTCCTTAAGGATAAGAACTGTGTTTTATTCAATCCTTATTCACAGTGCCTGATGCAAAGCACATGTTCAATACACATAGCTAATTGAATGAATGACTTCTTTTTCTTGTTGAGAATTGTAAAGAGAACAAACGAAGGTACTTTAAAAAATTCATAGAAAGATTCGTATTATCTTTTAATTCTATAAGTGCTCTTTTATCGTGAAAGTGAAGGTGGAAGGTAGCTAGTGTGCACAGATTCTTACAAATGCCACATGTTTGTATTCCGAGGAGACTCGTGTTGAGCTGTAAGTGGCATGGAAGGAAACAGACACAGTTAAGGATTCTCCTAAGAGGCTGCTGTCATGGGTCTTTCTCTCTTGGTTTGATCATTCTAGGGAGATTTGTGATTACTTTACAACTTGCACAAATTGTGGTGGGCATGACTTGGGACTCAGAGGGTCAAATTTTACTATTAGCTTTCTTATGTCTGTGATGAAGACATTGAACATTTCTGGCTTATTCCTCGTCATCTACAAGCAGAGTTTTGGACTAAGTCAGTTATTTTCAAACTTATAAAAACCATGAAACCACTTTCTAAATTCAAAATCTTATGCATAAGGCCACTGGAAGAGAGCAGAGCTGCTCCGGTTGACCACTGAGGGTTTTATGTTTGACTTTTCTTTCTCTTCAGTGGCTTCTGTAAACGCTTTGTGAATTAAAGTTTGCAAATTATTTGACCAATACTCTCTAAATGTATTTTCAGTTCTCTTATTCAGTTATGTTTTTTAAAATTAGAAAACGTTTTCTTTGGCATGAGGTGCACCAAAGCTGAACCTTCTCCATTTTGGTAAGAGCTGATATTTAGCTGGTATGCAATGATATTTGGTATTAGTGTACGGGATGTCTAAGGCCAATGTTCTTTCTAATTACTCCGATGTCTAATTATGTTGATTGATTGATGCCCACTCTACTGATTGTTAAATACTTTGTGTGGTTACTTTGGTTTCTAATTAATGCAATAACGTGTGGATGTAGGAAAGGAAAAATTGTATATTAGCAGTTTTTCTTTTCTCTCCTCTCTACCTCCTTCCTTCCTCCTTTCCTTCCTTCCTTTTTAAAAATCATATTTAATTATTCATTTGTTTGTCTTTAAATAATCTTTAGATATTGAAATTATACCTCAATTTTTACAAGTGCATTTTTAAGCTTTTATTTTCTATTTCCTACCCTAAAATAGTATCTTTCAAATATAGTTTTTTGTGTTCACTTTGTTTCTTAAAGTAAAATAAATTTTTGCTTCAACAATTAGCTTGCCTAGTAAAAGGCTAAGTACAACGATTATTAATTACTTTGTTAAGCATTCCTTTGATACCCAGTCTCTAACGTACATATGAGAAAATTGATTTTGTCAGACTCACGTTTCTTATCATGGTAATATAGACAAGAATAGATAATGTAAAATTTCATAAATTATTCAAACATAAATTCTACCATCAGAAAATGTTATCATGAGAAATTATGTGGCGCACTTTTTTTTACATTTGAGAAGTGACATTCATACTGCTTTTAACTTTTTGCTATACACATATAATATAAATTTGAAAATAGTACATCTTATCAGAGTAACTTAGCCAGAATCATGGTAAAAGGTGAGCCTAATTGCTTTTAAAGTGAAAATATGTTAATGAATCATAAACATTGAATATCATAGATTTCACTCTAATCACATTTCAATAAAACGGAATGATTTAGCCACGTTCTTGGTAATTATCTACTGATGCTTGAGGATATGACTTAAAGTTAAAAATTTTTATTATATTACAGCTTCAGTTTTTGCGAGAACTGACTTAGAATCTACCAACTTTTTTGGAATACATAATTTCATTTTGAAATTAAAATGATGGGATGCAGTTTAGTATTTTGCTAAACTCTTGTATCCATGTGTATTTGTGTAGCTCATCAGTGGTATCCAGTTGCCTCTTAATAACTCATCATCTAACAAAGCTGACACACTAGTCATTATAGAAGTTTTTGGTGTTCCGAATGATCAAATGAAACAGCAGACACGTGTAATTAAAAAAAATGGTGAGCCCTAATATATCTTATTGAAATTCTATTAGACTTCTTGTTGGAAAGCTTACAAATTATATACTGGTAGAGTTTTTATACATATTTATTATTCATCAAGCAATGGTTTTGCATTATATTCAAGATTACCAAAATGTCATATGCAGCAAAAACAATTTGATAATGAGTATGTTGTTTAGGTATATTTTCAGAATATGGATTCAAAAATTTAATCTCACCTGCAAAATTATTACTTTTTAAGCAACTTTTACCTCTTTTTAATGTTTTCCTTCATATCACTCAATTAAGAAAGACATTTTGACAGCTGCAAATCTACTTAGCTTCTTAGCCTCTGTGTTAAAAAGCTTGTGATTGTTCTGACACAGCATATTACACATTTTTACCTCACTGCTTGAATTATTTTAGATCAAAAGTCTAGGAATGCCATAGAAACCTACTGATACAATATTTGGATTCATAATTCAGTCATTTTTGCTGGAGGGAAGTGTAGGATTGGAAGGAATGACTTTAGTAAGATTTTCAGCATTCCGGCATCTCATGACATTTTATGTAGCACAGTACTGGCCTTGTCATTTATTCTCTGAGGTTGAAATAACTATGGAAATTAGAAAAGGACAGGTTTCTGGAATTGACCCTTAGTCAGAATCATCAGAAAACTGACAGTAATCCATCACTTGTTACCATCACCCTCTACTTGAATCTTCATGGCAAAATGCATAAAACTTTAATTTATTCAGTGCACGCCTTATAGTACTATGATTTTAAAGTTTTAATTACATTGCTGAGTTTTACCAGAATAAACCTGCAGAAATCCAATTTGGTTTACCAAAGTTTACTTAGCCCCTGCTATGCTAAAAGCCTGATGCTAAGCATCAAGAGACTCAAAATCTCTGTTTATTAAATGCATTGTTAGGTACATCCCACTTAACTCCATTGCAGAGAGTTTATAGTTGAGTATGAGACTTGAGATACAAGTAAAACTATTATGATATAGAGTTGTTAGTGCTTCAAGGAGAGTGCAAAGGACTGAAGTGGAAAGGGCACATTTGGAGATGGTTCCTGGAGACTGAGTAGAATATTTTACAGAGATTGGGGACAAGGGCATTTAAGGCAGAATGAATAATATAAGTACTAAAATATGAAGAAGACACATTACAAACATCCAAGAAGCCCAAGGTGAGTAGAATATAGGGTGTTTAAGAAAGGCTCACGTGAGATAAAATGAGAAAGTTACATTGGGGAAGGTCAGGGAAAATCTTGAAAGACATGCTAAGTTAGAAACTTTCTTTTCTCTAGAAAATGGATAAAATTAAGACTTTTAGAGAGGGATGTAACACTAACAGAGCTGAACTTTAGGGGAATTGTTATTGCAGATTAGGTAGGAAGAAGTGTATGAGGGAAAGGAGAAATACAAAGTAGAGTCAGGATATGATTTCAATGGTGAGAGAATGTAGAAGTCAGGTTGTGAAGAAGGCTGTGGCATCAGAGAAGGAGTGGGGGATGTGTGTGAGAAACTGTACAGAAGTAAAAGTCTAGATAGCTGGACAAGAGGGATTTTAAGGTAGCTTAGCTACTAGGTTAATCGTAGTTTGATTAAAGATATGTCAGTCTGGGATGAAAAGGATCACGACTGGACAAGGTGTGAAAGTAATTCTTCAGTTTTGATCATGTCTGGAAAACTATATTCATCTCTATCAAATTTGGTATCTTGGTTTACTTTTTATTTCTTTTTTTTTACTTTGACTACTAAAAGTTATGACTTTCTCCTATAATTAATACCTGATTGTGTGTGTGTGACACACACACACACACACACACACACACACAGAGAGAGAGAGAGAGAGAGAGAGAGAGAGAGAGAGAGGTACAGAGAGAGGGAGGGAGGGAGGCAGAAAGGGCAGGTGTAATGAAGTAAGATTGGAGGAAATAAGACTAAGAACTTTCTGCAGGCATTTTGCAGTATCTGTAAAGAATTGAATTTAAATCTGCCCCTATACCCTATGGAATTATTTCTTTTCTCAATCAAAGTAATATGGCCATTATTCTAGCATGGGCCAATTAGCTTACTGTTTCCATGGGCATAGACCGCATCCTAGATTACCATCTGGTAAATGTGCACTCATGACCGCAGGTGCATCACAGAAAAAATAGATATAGTATAACTAGTCACAAATTCATCAATACTTCTGGAAATGTAACTCAAAAACCAAAAGCTATTGACATTGCAAGTGTAGCATTGCCTTTCTACATGAAAAATACATCTTATTTCTCTCCACACCTTTGAGTCTTTATGAAGTAGAGTGAATATTTGATCTGAATATGAATTTCCTAATTCTATTAAATTATACTTTAAGTTTTGGATTATTTGAATCATATTGTGACACAATTTGGATTTCTTGGTTGGCAGAGGATTGGTCGTTTGAGGTGATTTATTTTGTTATAGATTGAAATTAGTCATTCTCTTTGAGCTTTGAAATGAGCACTTAGTGGAAAGAAGGATCAAGAACTGGCTTGAGAACAGCTCCCAGTCCAACAACTATGTGTGGAGCTCTTCCCATAACAGGACCTGGTATAGAAAAATGATGTTACTTAACCTTCTTCATGTCTCGATTTCTTTGTTAAGAAAATGACTAAGCACATCAGTCATATTGCATAGTGATTCAAAGTTTCTGCTCTGACTTCTCCACCTCTTAATGGCTGAGTATGTGAAACCCTTAGGAAGCAGCATAACAACCTTGTGGCTCAGTTTTCTCATCTCCAAATGGGGAGAGTAATAATCCCATAAATGAGATCCCTATGTAAACATTGAGATATCTATCTTAGAACAGTGACCAGCAATAGTAAATACCCCATATTGTTATTGTTAATATTATTTCTCTCATTGGGCTTTAAAAATTTAAGTGCTCTAAAACACAAGCTATTATTATTGTTGCTGTTGTCCAAAAGAAAAATTTTGGAGATCTGGATTGTTTATTTTTCCCTACAGATGGTGTCTATGATTCTTTGTATCTTTTCCTTTCCATTTCAGCTTTTAGTCCAAGATGGAATGAAACATTCACATTTATTATTCGTGTGCCAGAATTGGCATTGATTCGTTTTGTTGTTGAAAATCAAAGTTTAATAACAGGAAATGAATTTCTCGGGCAATATACTTTACCACTTCTATGCATGAACAAAGGTAATGTTCCTAAAAGGTAAGATGATGGGACTAACATTTAAATGCAACTTGTCTTTAGCAAAGACACGCTTGGGTATGCCAAATAACTCTATCTATAAAATAGGATGCAAAGGAAATTTTATGAATGGACTCATAGTTTTTAACAGAAATCTGTTCTCATATAGAAGGTGGAGTGGGGGTACAGGATTGCAAGGAAGATTTTTTAAACAAACAGTATGAATAAGCATTTCCTTACACAGTTCATAGTTCATAGATCAGAGTTCTTCTGGTTCAGGGAGGAGTGGTCACGACTAGCATAAAGTAATGAAGAATGGTAATCAGACAGAAGAGAGAGCAGTGACTCATTCTTCCTGCCTGAGGAAAGGAGCCTGGGAGCCTGGGACTGTCCTTTCCTGACTCTCTTCAGGGCTGTCTTTATGCTGCAGAGTCACCTTTCCAGGGTGATTTATACTGTGCTCCCAGTGAACTCGCCTCAACATGTTTACATTTCTAACATCATTTGAGATGCATCTAGGAAACAGGGTCTTTCTGAAGAAGGGTGGTGGCTAGTTATGGAGCATGCTGCACTTTGAGGGAGGAGAAGCGTGGGAAGTCAGAATAGAACTGCAAATCTTTAATTTTTGTGGAAAATCAATATACAAGATGGAAATATACCTGGACAGTCATGGTGTTTAATGTACGCTTAGTAAAGATACCTTCTTTCTTGGTAGCACTGGTTCATTTATTTGTATTGTTCTTATTAGATATGATTCTTTTTGCAGGTTATCGACGTGTTCCTCTGTTTTCCAAAATGGGTGAGAATCTTGAGCCTGCTTCTCTGTTTGTTTATGTCTGGTACGTGAGATAGCAACTGAGAGTGCCTGACACACTGTTAGCTACACACGGCGATTAAACAGCCAAATTCAATGTTTATCTTTTCTTTTTTTTAAACATAAGACAAAATAACTCCTTATAAAAACAGAAATATTGAGCAAATTCACTTTTAACTATGTACAGCAGAGTAGTGGAAAAAAGCAGACAGAAACTTCAGAGGTCCCCAACTCAGTGTGGCATTCTTGTCAGCCACTTTCTGCTGCTGAGGCTGCTCTTTCAACTTGCTTGTATCGTTTTTAATTAGTAGAATTTACAAGCTGTTAAAATATGGCTGATTGTATAAGATATGTTGGCAGATATTTAGCAGTACAAAAGGAATGTGAAATCTAAGAGTGTTTTAACTTCTAGACACCCACTACTGCATACTGTAGTGGGAAGGAATTAGATTGCCAGGCTCTTTGTGCCCTTTAATATCCTACAGAGTAATTAGTCCCTGTATTCTGATGCTAGTTCTTAGATGCTGTGCACTGGGTTTGGCACCCTGTAATTATACAGACATTTTTTTGAGTGCATATGAAACTGATTTGCATTCAAACTGTATTTAGACTCCATACCTATAAAAGATTCTACTATGTGGACTTACATGCTTGGGTCTTGAGTTCCTTTGCAATATTTCCGAGTCTGAAGTACATGTACTTTCAAGATTATGTCTTGGTCAGCGATGAAATTTGTGCTGTTTCATATGCTGAGCTTCTCACCATCAGCAGGAATTTGCTTTACTAAGTGTTATGCAGAAGAATATGGGTCCGTATTAACTGTTCTTCAAAACATCAGGATATTAATACTTATTCTACCACATTGTTACATGGTAGTGATGTGAAAGCACCCAGCACTGTCTTCGACCAAGCAGAGATAGATATTTGTGGAAACCGAATCCAAACATAGAACTAAAATAACAAAAGCGACAATTTGTTTGAGATGTATACTAATGCATTCTCTCTCAATGGACAGAAAATAAAAAAATAACCCATCTAGCACGTTTCACTATCACCATGGTTTACCTTAGCACCAAAATTTAAAATAAAAATGCTGTTGGGAATTATAAGTAGTAAGAAATATCCCAGGTTACTCAATGCCTAATCTCCCAGATCCTTCCTCATGAATTGTGTAGATTTAAGATCAGGGTACACTCTTGCTGGTAGCGATACACAGCAATTTCTTAGAGGGATGTCTCCTTTTGCCAGATAATGGATGAATCTTATTTAAATTATCTATTGTTCAGCATGACAGCAGGTAGGACATTCAGCCCATTTGACTCAAGGCTTTAACTTCTAATCTCCTAAGGTCTTTTGAAGATCTGGAATTTCATAAGATTTAAAAACTTTCATTAAGTAAGTTTTGCAGGAGAGTTTATTAATTCTGCAGTAGGATAAACTTCTATTTCTCATATATACCATCAAGCCTTGAAATGAGGGAGAAGAAAAGGATGTATTTTCTTTCCTCACCTTTTCTTCAGGTACCCATCAAACTCACCTCATTAACGTTGAAGACCAAATCTTTTATTTTTGAATACTCTACATCAGGAATGCAATTTTGAGACCAATATTTAATTATTTGTTTTCTGTCCAAGAATCTTGTGATGTCTTTAAACACATTTTTTTCCCTTTTTAAATATGCGTTATTTTTCATTTACTTTATCCTTTAAATTGAACTGGTATTATGGTTATGATTATGATTATGATTTTCTCACAAGAACTTTCAACAGACATAGAAACCCCACAGCCAGGGAATATTCTCACATTTAGAGAAGGTTGGGAAAAGTGTGAGAAGCCAGCTTTGACTCATGCTTTCTAGGCATAAATTATCTGAAAGAAAAAATAGTGTTGGTGAGTGGAAGAAAACAGAAGAAAAGGCTAAATGAACCCCTGGGACTGTGGCAACAGTAGATCTTTAAAATTTTTAAACTCTTAGTTTAAATGTCAGTACTTCAGGGAAGCCATTTGTGTTCTCCTAGATTAGGTTATATTCTTTGATTTATGTTTCCTTACAACCGATAAGAATGACAGCTAGGAGTTGACTTTACACTATGAGCGAGGCCTTGGTGTTGCTAGGAACTCAGAACGAGGCCTTGGTGTTTTCTTGTTGAACAGAAACAGTTTCACAGAACATCACCTCAGACAAGGCCCCTCTGTGCCATGATGCAACAAGACAGAAACAAAACCACTCTGATCACGATGGTACACGTGACAAAAGCAAATATATTGTCCAAACACAAAAATGCCAAACGCTCCCCTATCCTGGCTGGCATGAATGACTGTTGATTTATTATCAACTATAGCTTTAGCCTCGATGTATTCCTCTCATGTGATAGGTTAAGATTTATTCCAATCAGAATTGCCCCCAATTCATGACAATATTCAATACAGAGTAGAGCTCTGCTTTTTTGAACCCTCCCCCAAGTCATCTAACACAAGCCCAAATCCAACAGTAAGTTCTTTCTAACACCCTCTTCCTGAGCTATCCTGTGGCTCCCCTATTGCAATCACCAGTAAACCCAACTGTGCCTGCTCCTGGTGGTCTTTGGCTGGAGGGCATTCACACAAACTCAGACTTCTCCTTTCATTACCTTAATGTTGATCAGTATGATAGGAAAATTTAATTATGATGTTAAATACAAAGTTTTCTTTTTTTTTTTTTGTGATTGTGGTTGTCAAGGGTCTCAAACAGAAAACATGCAGAGCACAGTTTCCATACCTAGACTTACCCTGACTTTTGTCTGGGAAATGGTGACCACTAGAGGTGAAGTGACTGGCCTGCTTGTTGAAGAGTAAAGTTGCTCTATCTCAGGAAGTGTAGGGAAGCTTCCTTGTAGCCATAAAAAGAGGGTCTTGGCTTTTAATTTTGGATATGGGGGAGTGTATGGCTTTTCTGAGGGCTGCAGAGCATGTATCGCAGTCTCTCAGGATTCCATTTAAAACCTTTGTGCAAATCTCAGGGGAGATTTGGGAGCCACACTAGGAAGAAGCTCATGTTGTCAGTTAGTACAGAGAAAATATAATCACTTTTTTTTTTCCTGAATACTTGACCTTGGTGTTATAATGCCACGCTCTAACCAACTGAGCTAACTGGCCAGCCCTTAAATCACTTATTTTTGAGCAAAACTCTTATGGGCTTGAACAACAGACAATTTATTGGGAGAATATATGGACTGGATTCCATTTTTCAAGAGTTCTTAAGACCCCCATATTCTTGATATGAAAAAAACATTTGTTGAATTGCTTTACTTTGAAACGTGTACCAACAAAGGATTCTCATGACGCATTCTGTATTCTTAGGCCATAAAGTCTGAGCCCTCTGTAGTCTTGAGAGTTAAGCTACTTTTATCAGCCACTGGAAATTCTCAGTTCAGACAACAAAGGGGTAGGTTGAAGTTGAATTGGAACCCATGAAGAGATTGGTCTTCTGTGTGTCTTCCATAATTTCACTCCAGCTCAGCACACGGTGGTGAGTTGGTGTCAAATGCCTTAACAATCTACACATTTTCAGGGATCAGTGCCCTCTTTTCACTTTCAGTTATTTTTTCCATTCTTCTCCCAGGGCAGTCATTTTTCTAATGTGATAATCACAATATAGGTGATGTTACCCAGGGCCTAACATGTGTCTATATTAACGTAAATTAACATTAATCCCTCCAGTATTCCTACATGGTATTATTAATGAAACAGGCCCAGAAATATTGAGTTGCCTACCATCTATAATAAATGAAGAATAAAGGTTATTAATCCAAGGCAGTTTGGAAAAAATAAATGTCATTACTTACCTCACACAATACACAAAAATTAACTCAAAATGGATTATAAACCTAAACATACAACCTAAAACTATGAAATTTCTAGAAGAAAGCAGACAGACTGCTGTTGCAACTGTGCAGTAACCAAAGATTTCTTGGAACATTAAATGCATGAGACATAAAATAAATGATAATTTGGGCTTTATCAAAATTAAAAAATAAAAAACTTTTGCTCTTTGAAATACACTATAATGAAAATGATAAGGCAAGCAACAGAGTGAGAAAAGATATTTTAAGCATATATATCAGAGATCTTATATCCAGTCTATATAAAGAATACTTACACCTCAGTAATAATAAGACAACCCAGTAAGAAAAATGGGCAAAATATATGAGCAGGCACTTCCCAAAAGAAAATATGTGAATGACCAATAAGCATATAAAAAAATGCTCAACATCATTGTCATCAGGGAAATGCAATTTAAAACTATAATGAGCTGTCATTAGAATGGCTAAAAGAAAATTAAAAGTGGCCATACCAAAAATTGGGCAGGATGTGGAGAGCTAGAACTCTTAATACACTGCTAGTGGGAATGTAAAATGGGACAATCATTTTGGAAACAGCTTGGAAGTTTCTTACGAAGTTAAAGCTATACCTACCGTATGACTCAGCTATTTCAGTCCTAGATATTTACTCGAGGGAAATGAAAACACATGTCCACACAAAGACTTTGCATGACTCTCTATAGCAGCTTTATTTATAGAACCCCAAACTGGGAACAACCAAACTGTCCATTAACAGGTGAATGGACAATAAATTGAGTTATATTCATACAATGGGATATTATTTATTTAATGTAATAAAGGAATAAACTATTGATACATGCATTAATATCAATGAATCTCAAAACTCATTAAAATGAATGAAAGAACATAATACATACAGTGTGGTTCCGTTTATTTAAAAGTACAGAAAATGCAAACTAATTTATAGTGACAGAAAGGAAATCAGTGAGTGAGGTTGGTGATGGAAGGAGGGATGAATTAAAAGGAGCCACAAGGTGACTTTTGGCACTGATAGAAATATTATCTTGATTATGGTGATGGCTTAATAGGGGTACACCTATGTCAAAACTAATCAAATTCTGCACTTTAAACATGTGAAGTTTAGTGAACTTCAATACATCTCCAAAAAGTTTAACAGTCCAAACTCTCTTTTGGGTATTCTAACCAGTGACTTGTATCAATGGTATATGAAAAGTTTACTTGACTCAGATGTGACAATATGTGTTCTAACTGCAGGATTAGCAACTTGCTAATCAGATCAGGTGACAGAGGCCTCTCTAAGTGGGAAGACACAGGGTTGAATGAATGCCAGGCTATTCTAGACTCTGTGGGCTGCTGAAACTTGTATGGAGCTGCATATACAATATTTATAGCCAACTCACATATGCTGAATACCATTTATTTAACCAATGAAAATTATATTTCTCATATTCCTTATGTTAACTGACATACTTTCTTGTGTAGATATAGGCAGGGATATTGGAACACCAAACTTCTGATACAGACTCCCTTCATCTACATCAGACTCTCTAGAGAGAGTGAGGTTTCTTCTCTGAAAACTTATTTTCTTTTTGGAAAAGGACCACTCTCACTCACTTTTGTATTGTCCATGGTGATTTCTGTATAGCTAATGCCCAATATTTGTTCAATAAGTAACAAATTGTTTGAACTAGATGTTTTGGGAAATAGGGAGAACAGTTTTGCTTTCGTAACCTTTGGGAATCTGAAGATTTATACAAGTGATGGATGTGTAGATCTTCTGGCTATTTATTATTTTAGGTGGCAATGAATCCTAAGTCGGTATTTCCATTTCAGACTTCTTCACAGCATAATCTTACACTCCTGAACTTCTAATTCCTCTAATATCTACTCATTTTTCAGGAGTTTGCTGAATAGAGAAGGGTAAGACATTAAGACTAGTTAGTGGGCAGACAATCTAGTAAGAATCCATTACATTGCATAATATGGTCCCGCTTGTTCTTTGCAGCTTACATCAACTCAATATTGAGTAAGAAATACATTCTCTTCTTAAACATCTAATGATAAAATGAACATACCTACCACATGCATAAGTGAAACAGGAAAGAATAAGGCCTTCAGGTGGCTGGGAGAACTCAACAACATACCACCAAGGCAATTGCAAACAATTTTACTGAAAAATAAAGGTGTCAATATACTAAGAGACTGATGCCCAGCTTGCTAAAAAGTTGCTAAAAGACATCTCCAAAAAAATGAAGCTGGACATGGATTTATATAGGATTCTTTCAGTTACAAGGTACAAGAGAACCTGGCTTAAGTTCACTTAAACAAACAAGAAAATTTATTAGCTCACATTTAGAACAGGTAAATCTGGCTTCAAAAGAGGCTTGACCCAGGATTCAGACAATGTGATTAGGACCTGATTTCTCTCTCTTCTTTTCTCAGTTCCATTTATTCACTTTTGGCTCCATTTCCTAGAAGCCCCTTGCCCTATGGTCCCCGGATGGCTATCAGCAGCTCGTAAGGATACCCTTGTAAAGTAGAAAGAATGAGAAAGGCAGAGGGGTATTGATTGGTTTTAATGGTATCATTCTAATATACCTAGAATTCTATAATACTCATAAAAATGACCCCCAAACATAGAGGCTTGAAACAATGGTTTATTTGTTCGTGATATTTCAATTTGGCTGGACTAAGCTGTATTTGCTGGTTTTACTGGGAATAGGGATGTTTACTCATGTGACTGTAGCCATGTAGACCAGCTCTATCCAATCAATTGCATTTGAATTAAAATGGAATAAAGTTTAAAATTCAGTTGCATAGCAACATCAGCCACATTTCCAGTGCTTAATAGCTACTTGTGTCTAGTGGGTACCATATTTGATAGGGTAGATATAGAACATTTCCATCATTACAGAAAATTTTGTTGGAGATCACTGATCTAGAGAATTGACTGGGGCTTTATGTTTCAAGATAGCTTCACTCACATGACTAGAGCCTTAAATGAGATGTTAATACAGCTGGGCCAGCTGGTCTTCTCTCTCTCCCTGGTATCCTTCATCCTGGGCTTCTTCACAGGCTGGTGGAAGTGTGCAAGGGGGCAAGAGCGGAAGCTGCAATGCATCTTGAGGCCTGAGCTTGTAAGTCATACAATTCTACTTTCACCACATTATTTTGGTCAAACAAACAAAAAAGGCCAGCTTAGATATACTTAACCTCCTGATGGGAGTAGTTGCAAAAGATTTGTCACTGTGTGTAATCTACCACAACGAGTTACAGCAAGAAAATATAAAAGGTTTATTCTACCAAGAATAATGGTTGGTGAACTGAAACTGTCAGATTAAATATTGATTGGAGGAAATTAAAATGCTAGGCTTGGAAGGAAATTCATGCATTTGTTCACTTCATTCATTTGTCCAAAAATGTGCACAGTAAGTACATATCAGGTGCCAGGCATAGTAGCTGAAGATAAAGTGCTAAACAAAACCACCATGGTTCCCATAAGGTTCACATTCTATTGCAGAGATATAAAACAAACAAATAAATAAAATAGTTTTAGATAACAGATAGTAGTATGGCAGGTGCTACTTTAGAAAATAAAGGGAAGAAATGAGAGAAATCCCTTAGCTTCTCTAAATGTCATTATTATATTAATTTTTTGGTTAAATTCAATATGTATGGCTTATGCTTAGTTAAAAGGCACATGGAATAAAAAAATATTTGAAGAGTGGTTTCAAAGGCATTTGAATCCATGTGTTTCTACATGCTTTTCTCTGTAATGTTCTTTGTATTTCGATTTTATTTTTCATAGTTGTGTCAGACAGCCTCTAGTGATCTCCACTTCCTGGTATAGCTATGTGTAATCTCCTACCCTTGAATAATTTGCTTTTATCCAATAGCATACAGCAACATTGAGGAGATGTCATTTCTGGATTAGGCTAATAAAGATTGTGACTTCCATCTTGCTAGCAGACTTTTTCCATGGTTTTCTTGGCTTGCACACTTGAAAAGACACAAGCTGCTATGTTTGAGAAGCCTACCTGCCAAGGAACCCATGGCAGCTTCCATTCAATAGCCATAGTCCAATAGTCCATGAGGAATGGATGCTTCCAACAATGCCGAATGTGTGTGGCAGTGGATCCTTCCCCAGCTGAGTCCTCAGATGAGATTGCAGACCATGTGCCCACAGCCTTGCGAGAAACAGTGAATCGGAGGAACCAGTTAAGCCATAACTGAATATCTGATCCACAGAAACTGTGAAATAATCTGTATTCTTTTATGGTGCTAAGTTTTGGGGTAATTTGTTATATAGCAATACATAACTAATATAATAGGCGATCTTGGTGGAAAGAGAAAAAAACTGTAGCTATCATGAGGCTCCTCTAGTCTTTGTTTGCTCGGTTTTGGCCTTTTGCTAGCCACCTGACCCCAACATTCCTAGAATTCTATAATGGATCCTGATGTAAAAAGTATATCTTGGCGAAATGTCTCTGTTTGAGATATTTTCACATAACAAATTTTTCTACTCTGAATTTTCTTTGTGGGGTAGTATAATCACATTTCCATTTCAACAGGTTATACACTATTCTAAACATGAAATTTAAAGTTACAGTGTAAGGATTATTTTGAACATAGCTGAAGAACAGAATTTTTTAAAAAACAGCTCCTTTTCCTTATCCTTTCTGAGAGGCAGCATATGAATCAATTTGACCGTTAAAAACACAAATAAATTCAATTCTTCCTTAAGCCTATTCTTCATATCTTTTCAGACTAATTTCTAGAACTTTTCTGCTTCCACTAAATTACTTTGCTTTTTAATTCTCTTTCATGTATTCTGTTGGCATACGTTTCTGTAATTTTTGTCATTGTCTTAGTTATGCACCAATCTGTGCACAATTTAACCTTTTTAATTCATTTCTTCCTGAACGCCATCCTTGATTATCCTCACATGAACCAGATATTTTCCCTTAGCTCCTCCAGACCTCCTCACCTATTCTCTACTCTGCTCCACTTTGCTTTGTGCCTTGGTAGCAGGCCTGAATGGACTACTTCAAGGGATTTCTCTGCTCTCTGGCTTCCTGTTGGGTTAGACCATTGGGAGAAACCCACCAGGGGATTGAAGTGGGGAAAGAGTTCAGGGTATTTATTCTTCTGGTTCCCTCCCAATGAGGTCATTTTGGGGTGGTCACATTCCTTGATGTGACTTGTTACTCTTCTGAGTTCTGGTCAGTAAGAAAGTCAGTGTCAGTAAAGAAAATATCAAAGAATGAAAATGAATATTCTGATTACTTTCATATTCATTTAAGTATGATGAGTAGTGGGAGTACAAATCAGCTTCCAGCATATGGAAAGTTAAATGTATATTAAATGATAAAGGTTTATTTTTATACAGTTGTTTAATCCAGATGTATATCAATTTCCTCTT
Source organism: Cynocephalus volans (assembly GCF_027409185.1). NCBI lineage: Eukaryota > Metazoa > Chordata > Mammalia > Dermoptera > Cynocephalidae > Cynocephalus > Cynocephalus volans. Next base: position 93,968,267 of record NC_084471.1, read on the forward strand.
TTTCAAGTTATTTGACTTTAATTCCAGACCCTGTATTGAAACTTACATAATCAGAAATAACACATTAAATGATCTAGTGAGGGGCCGGCCCCGTGGCTCACTCAGGAGAGTGCAGCACTGGTAGAGCTAGAGGCCGCAGGTTTGGATCCTATATAGGGATGGCTGGTGCACTCACTGGCTGAGTGTGGTGCAGACAACACTGTGCCGAGGGTTGCGCTCCCCTTACCAGTCAGGAAAAAAAAAAAATGATCTAGTGAGAAATGAGTTAGCTAGCATATAACATAATCAGCTAAAGTAAAGAAACAATCAATTGCAAGCCTAACCCTTATCTTAATTCGGGAAAGGCTTTGGTTAGATGAGCAATGAAGACTAATAGAAGTTCTGAGAATTAAATTAGAATGAGGAGGCAGCTATATTTTCTCATTAAAAGTCAATAACAACAAAACAGTTTTCTGAAGTAATATACATTAATTTTGCAAAACTGGGAAATGTCAAGAACTATAAAGCCATAAATGATGACCTGCCACAAAATAAAATGATCACTTTTAATTCAGGCATGTCTTTGCTATTGTCTGAACATTTATGTCCCTGGCCAAATTCATATGTTGAAACCTAATCCTTAATGTGGTGGTATTAAGAGGTGAGGCCTTTGAAAGGTGACTAGGTCGGGAGGGTGGAGCCCTCACATAAGGCATTAGTGCCCTTATGAAAGAGGCCTGAGGGAGCTAGTGTGCCCATTCCACCACATCGGGATGCAGCAAGAAGGGGTTGTCTATGAGGAACAAGCCTTCACCAGACACCAAATCTTCCAGTCCCTCAATCTTGGATTTCTCAGCCTCCAGAACTGTGAGCAATAAATTTCTGTTGTTCATAAGACACTCCATTTATGGTATTTTTTGTTATAGCAGTTTGGACAGACTAAGACAGTTTTTTTTTTATTTTGAAAAAAAAAATTAAAATCTTCCTTTTCTTCATCAATTTTCTAGAGCTGTGCCATCCCCTAGAATTGTCGGCAATAATGGAATTGTTTTATATCTGCCCTGTGCAACAGGGTAACCACTGGTCACATGTGCCTATTCACCACTTGTGATGTGACCAGTGTGTACTTGGGATGTGCTAGTGCACCTGAGGCACTAAATTTTCAGTTTTGTTTCATTTTAATTAAGTAGCCACATGTGGCTGGTGCTTGCTGTAGTAAGTGACAGAGCTCTGGAGTGCTGGCCCGACTTCTGATCTTCTCAGGTTCAGGCTTTCTCCATTATGCTGCCTCACACACACACAATCCCTTATTATTACACAGAGATGCCTTGATTACATGTTCTTTCTGATGTGTGCCCATTTCTTTCTAACCCTCCTCACTGTATTATGGATTCCGTCCAATTTCAAAAATCTCTTTGTGGAGCTCTTAGCAGTTTACAAAATGCTTTTACACATATGATTTAGTTTGATCCTCATAATATATTTAACTGGAAACTTTGTTTCCAAAATGACTTTCCCAAATGCAAGCTTTGTAACTGATCTGATCAAGTAAGGGAGCTCATTTGAAAGAATGTTTGACACTATGAACATCGGTGATTCTAGGAATTGATGAGAAAAGTGTACTTAAAATGTCTCGGTGTTAATGTGAAAGAAGCACTGACTGGGCATCAGAAGGCCCTTGCCTGCCACTGATGATGATAATGATAATAGCAATAATAACAATTGTAATACTACTAATGATAAAGACATGCCTTATGCTCTTGTGATATTCCAAGCATTTAGTTAAGTGCTTTCTTCACACTAACTAATTTAACTCTCATAGCAATCCCTGGAGATTTTGCAGATGAAGATAATAAAGATTAAAGAGGTTTTAAGAAATGTGTTCAAGGTAATACACTGACATCGTCTTGGGTAGGCCTTTCACCTCTCATGGCTTATTTATTCCCCTTTAAAAGTGAGGTCACTGAACTAGATAATATCTAAGTTCACTCGTAGCTCTCTATAACACAGACAACTGAAACATCTAAATCAGTAATCTGATTTTTGGAAATGTTCATTCTGAGATTGATGTGTGTGTGTGTGCATATGCATGTGTGTTTGTAATTTTAGCAATTGTAGAAAAATGTAGCAGTCAGGGGTAGAATAACTCTTATGAAAAAAGTTATTTCCTAAAACACTTTATTTTTATAGTGATCTGGTTTCTAGGCAGCATGTTTCTTTCTAATGACTTGATGTCTGTTATAAACTGAATGCTAGTGTCCTCCCCAAATTCATACTTTGGATCCCTGACCCCCAATGTGATGGTACTTGGAGGTGGGGACTTTGGGAGGTAATTAGGTTTAGATGAGGTCATGAAGGTGGAGCCCTCGTCATGAAATTAGTGCCCTTATAAGAAGACAAGGAGACATCAGAGCTTTCTCTCTCTTGCATGTGAAGATATAGCAAGAAGGTGACTGACTACAAGCCAGGAAGAGGGTCCCTTGCCAGCAATTTAATCTATTTGTCCCTTGATCTTGGACTTCCCAGCCTCCAGAATGGTGAGAAATAAATTTTTGTTGTTTAAGCCACCCAATCTATGGTATTTTGTTATAGCAGTCCAAGCAGACTAAGACAATATCTTCCAAAATCTCACAGAGAAAATGAATTAGATTTTTTAAAAATGAGGTTAATAATACTTACCACACCAATTTATTATAAAAGTTAAAAGAAATAATGTTTGCTACGTTGTCTGCCATAGTAAGGATGCAAAGTGACCACATGTGTAATTAAAAGAGAATACAGCCCAGCGGTCAAGAAGATGGATTCTGGCACTCGGTTTCCTGGCTTCCTATCCTTTGCTGCCTACTAGCTGTGGGACCTTGGGCAAATTGCTTAACACTTTTTTCTTTTCTGCTTCAGTTTTCCCAACAGGGGATCAAGAGAATAATCATTGTTACAAGGATTAAATTAACTATTGTGTATAAAGAATTTGGAACAGTGCTTGGGACATGAGTGCCATATAAATATTAGCTATGGTCATTACTATTATTATTATTATTCTTTTCTGCATTAGCTTTTTCTCAACAGAGGAAGCTACTGTAATTACCCACCTGGAGCTTCTTTTCCATTCTCTTACTCATTATTTTTCTCACATGTCATTCAATTTATTTTGTCTCTGCTCACATTTATAATTAAAAGCCTAAAAGGATCAATCAGAATTTTTGGCTGGTGTGGGCTCCTTCTGCACTTGTGTATTCTGATGAGTGAGCAGATTATACATCAGGCCCGGCAGGCCTGAAATGAGTGTCAGTAAGGCAGTGTTTCTGAGCAATAAATATAGCTCCGGGGTGTGAGCACTTCTAACTAGAGAGTTATAGGTGGTCTTCTCCTTGATGGACAGAAGGAGTGTTGGCCTGAGGTGAGCAGGACCTTGCTGTAGGGAGATGGGCTGCACTACAATCTGTGGGCTTCCCCATGGTGTATGTAGGTCCTTGTGGGGAAAATAGAATAGTTTAGTCAGGCCTCCTTGCCTCAGGTCTGGTTGGGGGTGGTGCAGCACATTCTTTGTAAACAAGTTGTGTGGGGGTAGAGTTAGTGCACTTGCATGCCTGGGTATTTTTAGCTTGTTGCTATTCTTGTGTGTTCTTCAGAGTGTGTGAAGCAGTGGTTCTGAACTGCTGGTTGGCAGAGCTCACATCTAAAGATAAAGCCTATTTTTTCTTCATCCACGGCCCCAAGGACTTTTTCCTGTTACCTACCTCATGTGAAGGGTTTGTGAATGGGCCCAAGGAGTCTGTGAGACCTAGCCCTAACTCTCCAGTCCCATCTTCAGTGTGCTGGAAGATGGTGGTCCAGCAGGCAGGGTCTCCTTGAAGAAAGCAAGGGACTATAGGTTTATAGCACTGGCACTTCAGTAGTAGTAGAAGGCAGGTGATTAGTGATGCTCTCAGTCCCTTTCTCACCTGAATAATTTTAATGCATCATATGTGTAGGTTGGGTTCCATCTGATTTCCAGTGGATGAGCACAGTTTTCCTTTCACAAATGTTCTTTTTTTAAATCACTTCCATGAGGAATTGGTAAACTGGTAAAATGGCAAATATATGTTCTTAGTTCTCTAACTGTTCAAAGAATTATTATCAGTAGGAGATTTACTGATGAATATAATATTTTATAAAAATATGTTTCTTAAGAAATAATGTCTTTAATGTGCTATTCTGTAAAGCATATTACTGAAGGTATGGTAGGACTTTTTTTCTGTTACATTTTACTACCTGCTAGTTTCTGAGAGACACAAAGAGGTTAGGATAATGGTGAGGTGGTGGTGGTGGGAGAAGTTTTCAGATACTACAAGCTGAGGCTGAGAAAGAGACAGAGACTCTTTTTTAGCATAATTCTCAGTAAGAGACGCTAAGTGGACATTAATATTGACTACATCAGAAATCTGATTATCTGTTAGGTACTGTCTCCTGAAGGTACATCTTGGGTCTTTTTCTATTTCTTCTATTCCTCCTCAAGATCCAAAGTTTTCCCCTGCCCCATCCCACTCTTCACCCTATTCTGTTCACTGGGAAGAGAATCTGCTAGAGCCCTGGACAGAGACCCTCATCTTAAAAAGGCTGAGTGATGTGGTGGGAATTGCCTGGACTTTGAGGTCATGACAGAACTGGGTTTGACTACTGGGCTCAAAGATGTTTCTTAACATTTTTAAAATTTCATTTTCTCTTTCTATTTATTTATGTATTTATTTATTTGGTGACAGCTGGTATGGGTGATCTAAACACTTAACTTTGGTATTATAAGTACCCCACTCTCCCAAGTGAACTAACTGGCCAGCCCAAGATTTCTTTTTTTTTTTTTTTCCTTTTTAATGAAAATGCCATTGCTTATTTTGCAGAATTTTTGTGAAGGTTAAATTATATACCATGGGTAGAGCACTAGTTTAGTGTTTTATACATATTAGGTCTTCAATGAATGTTAGTTCTTTTTCCTATTCTCACATAGGAAATGGAGGTTTACTAAGAAATGAACTCAGGCAAAGGCAAAAGTGGGGGGAAAAGCCTTAAAGGATTATTATTTTTTTTTAAAAAGCCAACCTCTAGTCTCTAGTGTAGTTTAAAAATTATAGTCTGAAATCATAGTGCATAGTGTTGCCAAAGACCATACCAGTGACTCGGGATACCTGACTGAGGGCAGATAGATGGAGATAATCTTGATTTCAGCTCTACAAGGTGCCTATTGGTCTATAAGAGTTGTTAAAAGTCAATGACCTGTTAACTTCTTGGTGGAAGATTTTTTTTTTCCCCTTAGGGTTTCATTAAGGTAAATGGTAGTCATATGCTACCATATCTCAGTGGTAAAAACTCACTTAAGTATTCAAACTATTCTTGCCCTCTTTCAAAGTTTAGAGATTTATAATGGTGGCATTTCCCATCATGAGACCTTACTTGAGTGCCTTTCCAATGAATTAAAATGTCTCTTCTTTCATTCTCTACTTGAGTTTACCAATTATGGGCCATAATTACTACTTTTTCTGCTTATTGTTGAGGAATTGTGCTTATGATCCTAAAAACTACCTCCTAGGGAATTTTTTTTTTAAAATAAGAATTTAATTTTACAATAGTCTTAGATTTACAAAAAATTGCAAAAGTAGTACATAGAGTTTCCATATACCACATACCCAGTTTAGACTATTATTTGTGGCTGAATGGATGGACTGTCCTGGAGAATGTTTCATGTGTTCTTGAGAATTTGTATTCTGCTATTGTTGGGTGAAGTGTTCTATATTTCTCTGTAAGTCTCATTGGTTTGTAGTGTTGGTCAAGTATTCTATTTCTTTTCTTTTGTTTAGTTCTATTTGTTATTAAAAGTGGGGTGGTGAAATCTCCACATATTATTGTTGAACTGTCTACTTTTCCCTTCAATTCGGTCAGTCTTTGCTTTACATATTTTGAGATTCTGCTGTTGGGCGCACATATGTTTATTACTGCAATATCTTCTTGATAAATTGACCTTTGATACTATGTAATGTCCTTGTTTGTCTCCTGTAACAACTTTTGTCTTAAAGTCTATTTTGTCTGATATTAGTATAGCCACTTCAGTTCTTTTGATTACTGTGTGCATGAATATATTTTCCCATTCTTTCATTTCTGGTTAAAAATGACTTGTGTCTTTGGATATAAAGAGACTCTCTTGTAGACAGTATTCTCATTTAGTTGAACATGTTTTTTATGCATTCTGCAAAGTCTGCCTTTTAGTTGGGGAGTTTAATCCAATCGTATTTTATGTAATTACAGATATGGAGGAATTTACTTCTGTTAATTTGCTATTTATTTTTTACAGGTCTTTTTTTTTTGGTTCTTCAATTTCTTCATTAATTTTTCTTTTGTGTTAGATATATATTTTCTAGTGTAACTTTTTGATTCTTATTTCTTTCAGTATACACTTTTAAATTATTTTCTTAATGGCTGACCAGGAGATTACAATTAACATCTTTATGTGTAACAATCTAGTTCAAATTAATGTCAATTTAGTTTCAATAGTATATGAAACTTTGGTCCTATATAGTTCCACACTCCCCTTTTATGTTGTGATTGTCACAAATTACATCTTTATTCACTGTATGCCCATCAACACATTCTTATAATTATTGCTTTATGTAGTTATCTTTTAAAAAATATAGGCAGAAAGAAAAAACAAGCTGCAAACCTAAAATATATTAACACCAACATATTCTGCAATTTTTTTTATTGTGGTAAAATACAGATAGCATAAAATTTACCCTCTTAACCATTTTTAATTGTATAGTTCAGTGGTATTAAATGCATTCATGTTGTTGTTCAACCATCACCATCATCTATCTCCAGAACGCTGTACCTATTAAGCAATAACTTCCCATTCCCTACTCCCACCAGTCCCTAGCAACCACTATCCTACTTTCTGTCTCTGTGATTTTGATTACTCTAAGTACCTCATATAAGTAGAATCTCACAATATTTATCTTTTTGTGACTGGTTTATTTCATGTAGCCCAATGTCCTCAAGGTTCATCCATGTTGTATCAGATGTTAGAATTTTCTTCCTTTTTAAGGCTGAATAATATTTTACTGTAGGCATATGCCACATTTTGCTTATCTATTTGTTCATCAATGGACTTGTGGTTTGATCCCATTTTTTAGCTAGCAAGAATAATGCTGTTATGAATATGCATGTATAAATATCTCCTCAAGACCCTGCTTTCAATTTTTTTGGGTATATAGCCAGAAGTGGAAATGCAGAATCATGTATATGGCAATTCTATGTTTATTTTTTGGAAGTTTTTTTTTTTTTTTTTGGAATCTTTCCAGTTTAGATGCCTTTAATTTCTTTATCTCTCTGGCTAAAACATCCAGTGCTGTGTTGAATAGAAGTGATGAAACTATGCATCCTTACCATTTTCCTGATCTTAGAGGAAAAGCTTTCAGCCTTTCTCCATCGAGATTGATGTTCATTGTGGGTTTTTCATATATGACTTTTATTATATTGAAGTAGTTTCCAATTTATGTCTTTTGATTGAAGAGAGTTTAATCTGTTTACACGTAGTAATTACTGATAAGGAGGCATTTACTTCTATCATTTTCTGTTTTCTATATGCCTTACAGCATATGTTCCTCATTTCCTGCATTACTATCTTTGTGTTTAGTTGATTTTTTTGTAGTGAAACATTTTAAATCCCTTCTTATTTCCTTTTGTGTACTTCTATAACTATTTTCTTTATTGCCACCATGGGGATTACATTTAAAATCCTAAAACTAGATTTAAAATCCTATACTCTAATTTGAATTTATACCAGCTTATTTCAATAACATTAAAAAATTCTGCTCCTTTTCAGCTCAGCTCCCATCTCTTTCAGTTGTTGATGTCATAAAATTACACCTTTATTCATTGTATATTCAAATACATAACTAACAATTGTTTTTATAATGCATTATTCTCTTAAATTATGTAGAAAACAAAATCTGTAGTTACAAAACAAAGTTAGAACAATACTAGCTTTTATAATTGCCCATGTATTTACCTTTACTCTGTTTTTATTTCTTCAGAAAAGGTTCAAGTTTAGTGTTCTTTCATTTCAGCCTGCAGGGTTCCCTTTAGCATTTCTCACAGGGCAGGTCTAGTGGTCATGAATCTTCTCAGCTTTCATTTATCTGGGAATGTCTTAAACTTCTCCCTTATTTTTGAAGGACGGTTTTGCTGGATATAGCCTTCTTGGCTGACAGTCTTTTTTTGCTTTGTTTTGTTTTTTGTTTTTATAAAAAGTATATCAGCCCACTGCCTTCTGGTTTCCAAAGTTTCTGATGAGAAATCTGTTGATAATCCTATTGGGGATCACTTTCATGTGTTGCTTCTCTCTTGCTATGTTTAAGACTCTGTCTTTGTTTTTGACTTGATAGTTTTTTTATAATGTGTCTCATTGTCAGTTCCTTTAAATTCATCTTACTTGAAGTTTGTTGAGATTCTTGGATGTTTATATTCATGCCTTCTATCACATGCGGGAAAATTTAGGGCATTATTTCTTCAAATAATTCCCCTGCCTCATTTTTTTCCCTCTTCTCACCCGAGACTCTCACAATGCGTATATTTGTCTGCTCATAGAGTTCTATAGGTCTCTTAGGTTCTGTTCACTTTTCTTCAGTCTTTTTTTCTATTCTTCAGACTCAGTAGTTTTCATGTCCTATCTTCAAGTTTGCTCATTCTTTCATCTACTTTCTCAAATCTGCCTTTCAATTTCTCTAGTGAATTTTTGACTTCGGTTATTGTACTTTTCTGCTCCAAGACTCATGTTTTCTTTTGATGTTTTCTCTCTCTTTATTGACGTTTCCATTTTGTTTATACATGATTTTCTTGACTTTCTCCACATTTTTCTTTAGTTCTTTAAGCATCATTAAGACAGTATTTTAAATTTTCTGTCTAGTAGACTTGCCATTAAGTCTTTCTCAGGTATAGTTTCTCTTTCTTTATTTTTTAAAGATAAATGCTGTACAAGATCTCAGGGACAGTTTCTATTGGTTTAGTTTTTTCTTTGAATGAGACATACTTTTCTGTTTTTTTGTACGTCTTGTGATTTTTTTTCTTGAAAACAGGATATCTAATAATGTGTTGCATTTGGAAATCAGATTCTTTCTCTCTCTCAGAGTTTGTTGTTTCCATCTTGTTTTGATTGCTGTAGGCTGTCTCTGTGCCAAAGTTCAGACTCAGTTATAAACTTGAGGTCTTTTCAGGTCTTTTGTGAGTTTATACCTTTCCCTGGGAGTGATGACTTTATAATTCCCGCTGTGTATGTGGTTGCTTTGAATGACCTAGTCTTTAATATCTAGCTCCCAAAAAAAGAAAAGGAGAAAAATGAAGGGGGAAAAAGGTTCTGTCTCTAAATCCTCTGGAAGTCACTTCAGCTGGAGGAGAAAAGCTTGCAACAATAGGGGTAGGTGGAACAATGGCTGTCCACCTTTGTGTCTACACCTTTGTGATTAGAAGCAGCAGTCAGATGTCTGAACATAGATCCCTGATATTTGATGGGCAGTGTCCTATTGCCCACCCTGGTTCCTGCAAGCTGTGTGCACTTTGCTCCAGGAACATATGCATAGCTGCCTGCTGTGGAGCTGGAGAATTAGGGATGGGTAGATGCTGTTAAACTAAAAGCTGAAGTTGACAGAAATTAAATGAAATTTACCATCCAAGACCTCTCCTGAAATTTTCAAGCCTTCAATAAACAACAGGATTCCAAAATAGTTACATCAGAAAGATTCTGTTAATGTAATTGTCTGGGTGGAGAGAGAAATTCCTGATGCTTCTTACTCTGCCATCTTTCCAGAATCCTCTCCAACACTGACTTTTATATTTATTTATGTAGTTACCTTGGTTGATGTTATTTCTTAATGTGGATTTGAGTCAGTCTAGTGTTTTTTCATTTCAGCCTAAGGAACTTCCTTTAGTATTTCTTGTAGGGTTGATCTACTAGCAATGAACTCTCTTTATTGATATTCTCTATTTGGTGAGATATCATTATAATGGTTTCCTTTAGTTTTTTTATGTGGTTTCCTTTAGCCTCCTGAGAATACTTAAATTGTTCTTTCTGTCCAATAAGTCCAATGGATGGGTTTCCTCAGGGAAAGTTTGAATTAGTTTCATTTTTCCATGTATAGGGGACATACTTCCCTGTTATTTGCATGCCTCATAATTTTTTGTGGAAGGGTGAACATTTTGAATATTACAATGTAGCAACTCTGGAAATCATATTGTCTCCCCTCTTTGGAGGTTTGTTGCTGCTGCTTATTACAATTGTTTGTTTGTTTAGTACCTTTCCTGACCTAGATTTTTAAAGTCTGTATTTTTTATTGTGTCTGAAGTCTTTTTATTGCTAACTTTGTGGTCAGCTAATGATTTGACAGGGATTTCCTTAAACTTCTCAAACCAAAAAATTTTTAAGGATGATTAAATTTTTCCAGTCTTTGTATACGGGCTATTTGTGCATGTTGGGTAACTCCTTCTACACTCAGCCTGGAAGCTTATAACTTTGCCTTAGGCTTTACTTTGTGCTTGAATAGAGCCTAAAGGTCAGCCAGAGATGAGACTTTGGGCCTTCTTGGTCTTTTCTGAGTATACTCCTATCCCTGGGCATGTGTGGTCTTCTAGATGCCCAAGAATATGTGGAAACTTTTTGAAGGCCTTATTCCCCAAAACATATTATTCTCCAGCCATTCTTCCCAAGCTTTTTTTATAATATTGTTTGTCTCAACTGTTATCCCTTGTCCCCAGCAACAGTAGCTAATATATTTGCCTTCAAATGTTTTGATGAGCTCTCCCTGGGTAGCCACCTCAGCCCTGGAAGAATTCCAAATTAGGTGAAATAAGGAGAAACTCTTTGAGCTGGTTCCTCAGGGAACACCAGCCAGGTCAAAACAAACAGCCACATTTTTTTGTGGTCAGAGTAAGGTCCGTTCTACATCTTCCCATATTAGAAATCTATACCAAGAATGTGGGTCATTGTCTTTAGATTTTTGTGGTGTTTAATTTACCCTGGTCCCATCTCCTAATCCCCAGCTCTGCAGAGTTCTAAATCCTGGGACCTTGAGTGCAGGCAGAGTTGCAGTTTTATACTTTTTTTAGGCAGGCATGCAGGCTTTTTAATTGGTTCTGTCTGTATCTAGGCAGAGTTACACAAACTAGGGCAAGCAGGTGTACAGAAGCAGACAGTGTGATTATGGTGACCAGAGACCAGGATCTTTAGCAGGCAGCTACACAAAGCCAGGACATGACCTATTTTCACAAACTAGGGTCTTGGGTTGGCAGCTTCTCTGAAGAAGGCAGGTGGCAGGGTTACAGAAGCTGAGGATGCAAACAACTGATCTGATCACTAAACCAACTCTCAGGGGCTTGCTGCAAATAAGCACATTCCAGCTACAAGGCTTCGTGGACAAAAGGCCTTAGTAAAATCTACTTTTTAGATCCCAACAATTTCACCTGATGTCCTTTTAATAAGTCCTCTCTTTGCTTCATTTTTATCTAGAGTACCACATCCACAAATTTTCTGAATATGTTTTCTAAGGGCATCCCTCCTGGAAAAAATTTTGTTCCTTTGAAACACACACAATAATAGTTTGAGTTCTTTATACTAATCTTCCTGGAATTTTACTGTTAAATCTGACTAGATTTTCTTAACCACTTGGAAGACGCGTTCTAGTTCTTAAGGGATGGTAGTTCGATTGTCTTTATGAAATGCCATTAAGAGGGATCTTTTTAAAAATTTCTGATTCTGATTTTCTCCAGGAAATCATCATGTCTGCTCTCCAAGGCTTTTCCTCTTTTTATCTGATAGATTTTTTTAGGTACCAGTCTTTCTTTCTGAACTGGTAGTAACTAGAACATATTGCCTTTTCCTATTACCTTGCTCAAGAGAAGTTGGAATTGAGTGTATCGCCTTTTTAAACTTTATAGTTCTCTCTCTTGTCTCTTAGCATCTCATTTCTCCTTCATATCTCCCCAGTCTGTGTTCTAAGATCCTAATATTTCTTTTAATGAGTTATCTTTTTCATTACTACTCAGTTTGACATTTTCTATTTTATTTTCCTTCTTCCACTACCCTTGCTCTGATGGTAAGAAACAAGGCTCTTGTTCAAACTACTCCAGTTCCTACTTGATTCTTGAGGTAAATCAGAATCACAGAGCCAGCGGCTGACAGGCACAGGCTTTTAGACAGCTGTCTCAGTTTTGGGTCATGCAATAATCTCTGTCACTTATTTCTCAATCTCGCCCAGGAAGAGGACATATTCTCTTTCTAAAAAGATTCCCCATTGTTTTTGATTCAAATATTAATAAAATCCACTTCCTTTCTATTATTGAAGTCATACTTTGAATTTCTGAATTTTAATAATCAGAGTTTCTTTTCTTTTATAAAATTTTTTATTGAAACATATTGGTTGTACATATTTTGGGGGTACAGAGTTATATTTCAATAATGTAAGCAATATGTGATGATCTATTCAGGGTAATTAGCATATTCTTCATTGTAAAGTGTAATCATTTATTTGTGATATACACATTTGATCTCCTCTCTTCTAGTGATTAGTAATATGCAGTAAACCGTTGTTAATTATAGATTCTTGGTCGACCGTGCATCAATAGGACTTATTTTTCCTATCTAGCTGTAATTTTGTGTCCATTAACCAGCCTCTCCTATCCCTTCTTCCCTTTCCTTTCCCCTTCTCTAGTAACGGTAGTTCTCTCTCCTTTTAACAGTTCGACTTATTTTTATTTATTTGTTTTGTTTTGTTTTGTTCTCTTTTTTAGCTCCCACATATGAGTGAGAGCATGTGGTAGTTCACTTTCTGTGCCTGGCCAATTTTACTTAGCATAGTTTTCTCTAAGCTCATCCATATTGCTGTGAATGGCAGAATTTCATTCTTTCTTTATGTCTGAGTAGTATTCCACCATGTATAGGTCCTTTCCTTTATCCGATCATGTATTGATGAACATTTTGGTTGATTCTGTATCTTGTCTATTGTGAATAGAGTTGCAATAAACATGGGGACTTGATACTTTCCGTTAATTATTAAACTCAGAGCTTACACTGTGTTGTTGAGGTGATGGAAGTTTATGGACATGCCACTTGAATTCAAGGTTAGTCTTGTCTTCTCCAGTGCTGTCACGCTAAAGAGACTTCAAAATAGCACACACGCACACACACACACACACACACAGGAATATACTTTGGTGAAGTATATATGGTAGTAGGCATTCCTCTGTGTGGAGCTAAGAATTTGAAACTACAACTTTACTAGAATTTGTAGCACATTTTGAATCCAGTCACTGTTCAAATTTCTGTCCTAGTAGGTTAAGATTTTGCTGAGATGTCCATTGTACTGAGAACATACAAGATCCTGTGCTAGGAAATAAAATATACCTGTTTGTAATATCTGTGTTACAATAGGAGAGTTCATGTTGCTGGGCAATTGCTTTAGCCATAGAATTTTTCCTATATACTCTTGAGTCTTCACTTTTGGCCTGGATAGTACGTAAATAGTGATGCCTCCTCAAAAATCTATTTCCTCTGAGAATCTAGTGCTGATCTGAATCATTTTGGCTGGGAGTGGGTCTCTGCTACCACAACAGCCTAGTTGTGTAATATGGGTAGCCATGTCATTATGTGTAACCGTCTGTTTTCCTTTAGCTTATTCTTTTTGAGATATTTTAGTCTTCTGTAGAAGTTTTCAGAGGATTTTGAGGATGAGAATGAAGGGTATGAGATGAGGGGATGGCCATGTGTCCAGTGCCTTAAGCTCTTCATGCCCATGTAACCTGAAATCAATCAATTTCTCACTCTTTCTCTCTCTCCCTCTCTAAGATATATATTTATATGTGTATGTATATGTGTGCATATATACATTTTAAGATTTTATTTGAATAGAAAGCTTATGCTGCTATGAGACATTTGAAAGGTATTACTCTCTACAGTATGATAATACCTCCTTTCCCCACCTCATTAAATTTCTTGCAAGAGGCAAATAAAATACAGATATAAAAAGGCTAAAGGAACTTTAAAACATTGTATGAATGTGAGTTAAGATTATGGGCTTTCTTTTTCTTGTCACTGGTGGAGCATTTAATTATTTGTTTAGACATTAATGCAAACAAACAAACGAAGTGCCAGATATTTGTAGGGCTGGAAGAAGACAACAAATGAAACCCAATGTGTTAGTGAGGGCTGCCACAGCTAAGTGACATAAACTGAGTGGCTTAAAGACCAGAAGTTCCACCCCCCACCCACCCCCAGCAATTTTGGAGGCTAAGAGTCTGAGATCAGGGTCTCAGAAGGGTTTGTTCTTTCTGAAGGCCGTGAGAGATAATCGGTTCTGTGCCTCTCCCCTAGTTTCAGGTGGTTTGCTGGCAATCTTTGGCATTCCTTGGCTTCTAGGTTCATCACCTTATCTCTGCCTTCAGGTTTATATGGAATTCCTCTGTGTGTCGATCTGTATCTAAATTTTCCCTTTTATAGGAACGCTAGTTGTACTGGATTATGATCTCACCTTACATTGTATGACCTCATCTTACCTAATCACATCTGCAGTGACCCTATTTCCAAATAAAGTCACCTTCTGGGATATTGAGGGTTAGGACTTCAACATATGAATTTTTAGGGGACAGAATTCAATACATAATACTCACATACCATCTGTCTAAATTTAAAGTCATAAATAAAGCTAACACGCTAACAAATACAACAGGCTTTAATCTTCTCTTATGACAAATATAACTTGATACACTCCTGGAAGGAAGGGCTTTAATTCAGAATTCTTGGACTCCTTGGAGATCCATGCTTGAATGTGGTGAAATGCAAACAGCTGGTACTGTCTTGCAACCCACTGCTTCCCACCCTGGCTTTCTCCTTCACCATCGGTGGCCGCATACTCATGTTTGTAGGCACTCAACTGGTAATTGAAGCTGTGTCCATATACCCTGGAAGGGGCCTTCCCTTGGTCACCCCTGGGTTCTAGGTGTGGCTCTCATTAGTGGTACAGTCTGACTTCACATGAATGGGCCCAAAGAAGAGGCCTGCTTAGGTGATTTGGGCAAGGAGCTCTGGGGTCTTTAGGTACCTAGACTGTTGCCAGAAATGAAGGCTCTGGGTGTGGCTAAAAGTCACAACTAGAGGAGGCGGGGTTCTCTGTGGTGAGGGCAGCAGGACAAAGGCTCCTCTTGCCTGTATGTAAGGCGGTACTGTCAGTGGACTAAACTTCTCTATAGTCTTAGGGCTTATTGTCTAGTGAAGGGACACAAAACATAAATAATAAGCACAACAAATAAGTAAATTGTGTAGGTTCAAAGATCATAAATGTGCAATAAAAAAAGTAGAGCAGAGTAGGAAGGATCTCGTATGTGTTTGGGGACAGGGCAGCTTGCGGTATCACAGAGTGGTCAGGGCAGGCCTGACAGAGATGGAGACATTTAAGCAGGAGTTGATAGAAGTGAGGGAGTTAGGCAGCTGGATAAATGGGACAAAAGCACATTTTTGGAAGAAGGGGCTGGCTGATCAAAGATCCCAAGAATGAAGCATGCCTGGAGAGCTCAGGGGACAGAAAGGAGCCCAGAGTTACCAGAGTGTTATGAGCACAGGAAGATATAATAGGAGTTAAAATCAGAGAGCTAGCTGATGGGAGGTCAGATCACGTAAGGCTTTTTAGGATATTTTAAAGGCTTGGGCTTTTACTCTGAGATTAGAAGCCCCTGCAGAGTTTTGAACAGAATGACATGGTCATTCCAGTTGCTGTGTTGAGAATAGACTGGGAGAGGGCAGAGTAGACGTGGAAACAGGAGACCATTTAGAAGGCACTGTAGTAATCCAGGTCGAGGATGATAGCAGCAGCTTGGACCAGAGAGGTAGCAGGTGGAGAGTGATAAGTGGTTAGATCTGGGGTATATTTTGAAGGTAGAATCACCAATAAGTATGTGTGTGGGTATATACACACACTCACACAGACACACTATATCTATCTATCTAGGGAGAGAGGGAGGGGGAAGGGCAGAGATTGAGAGAAATTAGGAACGACTTCAAGTTTTTTTTTTTTTTTAAACAACTGAAGGATGGGCTTGCTAACAAGAGGGGAAAGGCTGTGGCTAAAACAGATTCAAGGAAAAGATCAGCAGTCTAGTTTGGGAGAGAATGAGTTTGAGATATTAATTAGATATCCAAAGGGGATACTGAGTAGGCAATTGGGTACTCTGCAATTTGGGAGGGATTTGGGGCTGGAGTTATAAAACTGGTGATCATTAGCATATAGATGGTATTTCAAGCCATGAGAATAAATGAGATCATGAAGGGAGTGAAACTTGATCGAGAAGAGAACCAAGGAATGAGCCCTGGGACACTCCAGCATTGAAGGTTGTGTTTAAGAAGATGCTGCTGTACAGAAGACTGAGAAGGAAAGACCAATGTTATAAAAGAAAAGCATGAGGGCGTGCGGTGGAAGCCAAGTGAAGAAAGTGCAATGAGGAACACAGACCTGCTGATTGTGTCAAATATTGTAGGGAGGTAAGATCAGATTTGGGCTGAAAACTGACCTTTGGCTTTGCCTCCTTGGAGGTCAATAGTGACCTTGACAAAAGCAGTTTCGTTGAAGTGGTGAGGGCAACCATCTTCTTCTAATGGGTAGAAGAGAAAACTGGACGAGTAGAGACAACCATTTTGATGAGTTTTGCTGCAAAAAGGAGCAGGGCAATGGGTCAGCATTTGACAAAAGAGGGGTAAATGAGAAATTTGTCATAATGGGAGAAATGACAATGGGATTGTATGCTGAAGGTAATTATCCAGTAGAAAGTACAGAAAGGATGTATGTGAGTAGAAAAGAATTCCAGTAGTAATGTGTGTGAGTAGGTCAGAGGGGAAGGGACCAAGTGTCCATGCTGAGAGACTGATTTTCGGTGGGAGCACGGATTCTTCTCTGGGAATAACTGGAATCTGCTCACTTGTGGGATGCAGTAGTGACAGTCTGTGGAGCTTCTGTTTTGGCTGAATCTAATTTCTAAGTGAAGTAGGAAACAAAGTCATCAGCAGAGCGGGAGGATTCGGGGAGCAAGTGTTGAGGTTTCAGCGGAGAGAAGGGTGTTTAACCACTGTCTAGCAGAAAGGGACAAGGAACGGGAAAGGAACATACAGAGTAATTGCCCAGCAGCCCGAAGGACTTCGTTGACTCGCGTGATCATGTGTTTCAAACAAGATATATCAGCTCATATCAGGCACTCAAATATTTTTCAATGAATAAATGTACAGACGTTTATGTATTTATATAGATATGTTGATAACTATACAAATTACTTAAATTCCTTTTTTATTCACACAGAGCAAAACATTGAATAAGAAAGGGTTTAAAAATTTTTCAGTAATTTGAATGGCAGGGATTTTTAAAAGTCTCCTATTTGATTCTCTTAAAGAATGTGGTGTAGGGCCTTGGGTTGTACCTACTTTGTGGGCAGAAATCTGGAAATCTGATTGTTTACCCAGGTGATGAAGGTAAGCTTTAGAAGTAAGAAAAATATTTGATGTGCAAAGATAAGAATTTTGGATCAAATCTCAGCGTTTGAAATCTTGGAATTCAGGGATGATGAAGTTTAAAACGTGACCATGCCTCTGGTGGCAGAAATCCAGTGACGATGGATTCACAGGTGTTGAAAAGGGGAAAACTATAAAGAAGTTCCTTCCAACAATTGGATTTAAGAATTTTAGGCATTTATGTCTTGTTTTTCTGACAGAAAATAATATAGCATTTGGCTGGAGCTTACTAATTCCCTCAATAAATAGAATCGTGAGTGGGTATGTATTTATACATATCTAATTTAAAATTTAAAAGTGTGTAACAGATATACTTAGGTCTTCTTAAATTAATGAGATTTATCTACTGGCTTGTCTTTCTTGAAAAATACATTAAAGTATTGGTTTTAAACTGTAGGTGCACAAAACAAAATGTGAGCATATGTTTTTAAAAATTTTTTATTAGTAGTAGTATTCCACTTTATTATGATCACCTTGATTTCGATGTGCTTTTTTCAAGTCCTGGTTTATTTCCTTACAGAAATCTTAATCTCATTCTGATAAAATGATGTAACATATATAAAGGAACTGGCACATAGTAAACATAATAGACACACATTAATTCCTTGCTCTTATTGCCCCTAAAATTTCTTACATGTGTGAGAGAGAGAGTGAGACAGAGATACAGAGAGAAAGAAAGAGAGTTTCCCAAAACAAACTAGCAGTCCAGGAGGACTGAAAACCATACAGTCCTGAGAATCTGTGGTTCTCAAATTCAGGGAATGAGGATTGGCTAGGCATAAGTGTTTGTGAAAAAGCTCCAGAGGTGATTCTGATTCTTCTTTTTTTTTAACGTTTATTTGTTTATTAATATTACTATTTTTTTTTTACATTCTATGATGTTGATGTGGAGCTGTTGTGGGAGAGGGGGATAAGGCTAAGGGGAAAGAAATAGGGTGGGAAAAGGAGGAAGGCAGAGGGGTGCGGTTGAGGCTACGGTACCCACCTCATTCCTGAAGAGGAGACCAGGGGGCTCCCAGCAGTGGCTTGGTCCTTGCTGGGCTGGGTGCAGAGGTAAGAGGAGTGTGGCTGAAGCCCTCACCCCACTATTGCTGCAGCATGGGAGCCCAGGACACTACCTGAGGTGGCTTGGTGGTCATTGTTGGGGTGCTTGTGGGTTTCAGGGGGGCATAGCCAAGGCCCTTTGTCACCCACTGCCCCAGCTCGGGAGAGCCCTGGGCACTTCCTGCAGCAGCTTGGTGGTCATCGCTGGGCTGGTTGTGGGTGTCCGGGTGGTGTGGCTGAGGCCCTCAGACTCCCACTGCCCCAGCTCAGGAGAGCCCAGGGAGTTTCCTGCGGCAACTCAGTGGTTGTCGCTGGCTGGATGCAGGTGTTAGTGGGGCGTGGCTGAGGCCCTTGGCCCCCACACTTGGGACTGGTTGTGGGTGTCGGGGGGCATGGCTGAGGCCCCTAGCCCTCCCTGCTCTTTGTTTTGGTAGCCCATGGGACTTCTAGGTTTTATAGGTGTTCTTTGGTGATGAGAGACCTTTACTAGTTAATATCAAACTTTGTCTCCAGTCTGTGGGTGTTTCGTTTTTTCTTTCAGTTCTCTGTTGGATTATTTGCTGTTCCGACCACTTAAACTCTGCACTGAAACTAATTTGCTGTCCTTTACTTATTTCTAAAATGGGGGAACTTCCTTTGAGGACCAGTACTTGAGCTCTGTGTTTGAGCTAAAAGGCTGCTTTGCTGCTGGCTCCCTGGGGAAGGCATTTTGTACAGCTCAGGGTTTAATGGTTGACTTTACAGGTGCTTCCAGAACTCATGAGACCCAATACACCTGTGTTGTGTGGAAACTCTGGCTGGGCCTGAGTCTTTTCATCAAACTGCACCTCGTGCAATTCTATATTCCTGACCAGTGTCTTCTGAGTGGTCCTGCACTGATTGGGGGACAAATCAGCTGTACTTGCTGTGCCTCAGTGTTCCCCCAGTGGCCCATCTCCCTCACCACCCATGTTCCAGACACTTCCCATGGGGCAGGCTGTATGCTGGTCCCTTGTGGTGACTCTCTGAGTAGCTCCTTTTCTTCAGTTATTGTGGCTCCTCATTCCTACGTGGGTCTATGGGAACCCTATTAGTAATTTTGCTGGTCTGGAGGCCACCAAGGCCCTCTTCTCCCCTGCTACCTCCAAGCAGCTCCATCTAAAGGGCACAGCTGTGGCTGCCAGCTCCTGCTCTGCACACTCAGCAGCTCCAGCCTGGAAGTGGCTGGGGCTTGAAACAGTCGGGTCAGAGCAGTTCTTTCTTTCTCTCTTTGTGGCTTCTCCCCCTTCATGCACTCCGTAGGTCTTTCCTCCTCTTCCCCTGAGCTCTAGTTGCCCCAGGTTGGCTGTTGCTGCTTTTTAATAGTTGTAAATTGGTTGATTTGTGGGAGAGAGTGACACTGGGAACTGTCTATTCCACCATCTTGACAGGAAGCCTCTGAGTGTATGTTTGATTTAAAAGATGTATTAAAATTAAATGTTCTTTTATAATTTTACGTATTGAATTTTATGCAATCAGCACTCCCTTTAAGGAGAAAAGATTCTAAGAAAGAAATGAAACACACATAAAGAATAAATGACTACAAAAGACTGATTCTAATTTCTTTTCCTTGTATCCTTAATACCCTATGCTATCTCCGACAACAAAAATGTCCTGCTTATGTGATAGAGAGGCGTAGATGTGAGAAAAAATACAATCAGTTAGTGAATAATGCATATGTTCACAGCAACGGTCAAATTACACTGTTTCCTAGTGGGTACCATTTTTCTTCATTGAGTGGGACACTACAGAGTTGGATGTTAATTGCTCCCACAAATATGGTTTTGCTCTTCACAATAAGCATTAAGACATGCCCTTGGAGTTCTGTGACTTCATTGTATACCACCTAAAGAGAGAGAGAATAATGAAAATACAAATCAGATATGCATCTTTCTTTTGAATGTTGCTTTTAATGAAAAATATTTAGATGCTAATATCTTGTACTCTGTAATGGATAAGTTAATATTAAAATTTTTCCATTCTAGCTCTAATTCTAAAAAGATAAAGGTTCTACTACGTGGTGGGGTTTAATGACAAACTATTTCTCTAAGAATCTTAGATTTTGTGGATTCCATGAAATTTAGTAAGACTGTAAATTATTCTCTAGGAAGAGATTTCAACACTCTTCACCTTTTAACCATCCTTGAATTTATTGTGCAACACTGGAACGTGAATACCATCTTTCTGTATTGAAGGCTAATGAGGAAAGAGACCAATTTCTATGATTTCCTTGTGCTGTATAAATGCAATACAGCAATATTTCCTTGTATATATGAATTGACTCCATAGTTCCTTGTATTTATTTAAAATTGTTTAATTTTTAATTATGAAAATGCATGCTCATTAAATAAAACATGCATGAAACAAAAAAGGAAGGAAGAATCTAAATTTCCACCATCGGGAGATAATTACAGTTAGCATTTTGGTGTTCTTTTCGTTTTCTATATATAATCACTTTTTAAGAATCTGGGCTGTAATTGTGGTGTATATACAGTTTTGTGTCTTGTTCTTTTTCATGTGACTGTTTTTTAGAAAGGGTTCTGTTTAACGGTGTTTTATAATATTCAAGAAGTAAGTTCCAGGCTTTACCATTGGGGGCCTGGAGTGGTAAAGAGACTCTAAAAGTGTCGTACTTCAAAGAAATTAGTTATCTCCATGAAAGGAGGGGAGCACTGGGTGGAAATCTGACATGGTTGCCAGGGAAACGTCGCAGAACACATTTAGGAGTTTCATATGCTGCTGCAAACTTGTTTGCTTCGTACAGCCAAGTTACAAGACAGAAAGAAACATCCTCAAATATGCAAAAAAAAAAAAAAAAAAAATGCAGAGGAGCCGACTTGAGCCCTCTGAGTTAAACGGAGGCCTCCTCCGTGTGTGTGGATTTGGGTTCTGGTCCTTCGCAAGGCATGGGCCCACCGTCTGTGAACCCGTTAAGTTATCAATGAAATTCAGTTCATGATCAATCTGTTAGCTGCTCTGATCAATGATTTACTTATCATGTAAATAATAATTCAATCAGGGGATACGATAGGCCATGTAATGTGTTGATCCAGTCTACCATGCTCCTTGTGTCTGCACCTTCTCCACCAGAATCTTACTCACATTCCACACAGGAGATTACCTTTTAGTTTTCTAGTATTGCTTATTCAAATGATTCCATTTCATGTATTGAGTTCTCCTGGGATAGTAAATGATTTTAATGACTGTCTTTGAAATCACAAAATCCCACCACTGTAATTCATGCTCTTTAACTACCTCTGGATGGCCAGTGCTGCCTGGAAATCCTTCCAAGACTTCAGAGTAAGCTCCTTTTCCTCTTCTCTACGGTGGCTACTTTGAACTGTCTGAACTGTCCCCATTTTTCTTTCTATGACACTTTCAGCATATGAATTCCTGTCTTACAGAGGAAACCGATAAAAGGACCATCAATGTATTACTGTATATGAAGTAGAGAAATGGAATAATTCTAAGCATTAGGTCTTTGAAAAGTCTGGCTTAGGGACTTTGTGAACTGTATAAATATGCTCTAAAAATGTAAATTTTTAAGAAACATATTAATAATTTATATTCACATGAATCTGTTGTCAAACTGTATGTTTTCTCATTTGTATAATGGTGATACTAATACTATTTAGCATTGTGGGGAAGAATAAATGAGAAAATGAACATAAGCCTTACTACAAAGGTTGGCACATATTAAACTCTAGTAAGTTGTAGCTGAATAAGATACACGAAAAGGAACAGTAATTTCTTGACATTTTGTATCAGTTGACTGAAGAAAATCCTTTCAGAAAGAATTGAGTCTCGCAGGTATTTAGCAAGCTAAAAGTCTTAAGAAATAACTTTAGGAATTAATTGCCTTCCTGGTTAAAATACATACATTTGAACTTCCAAAGTTTTTATCACTTAATGGATTTTTTCCCCTGTGCTTCCTTATGCAAAAGTTATTTTGTTAAAACTGACCGAAGTTTTCTAGACGTGTAATCATTGTACATCATAGATGACATATAGCTATTTTAACTGCTTTACCACATTCATTTTGTTGTTAAAGAAAAGCACTTTAAAAAAAAAATTTTACTGTGCAATAAATAATTAGCGGGTAATGCTAAAGTGCACAGATGATTATATTCTTTGAGACTTTTTCGCCAAATGATTTAGTGTGTATTCTGCCTCCACATAAACAGAACCCAAAATGAACAGCTCTTTCAATTTCACTTTACAATAAATTTACCCACAGGTGTAAGCCTGAATTTGTGGGTTTGGAATTATTATATCAAATAGAAAGCATTTAAAGTAATTAATATCTATTAATTTATATAGAAGCATTCACTGTACATTATTTGACATGAGGGTCTAGTAAATAATTCTAAAGTATATTTTCACGATTGTAACAGGAGAACAGTAAGATGAAAACTGAAGTATGTCTGGTGCTGGTGGGAAGAGGTTTGAGGAGGCAGGACAATGAGAGAGAGTCCACAACGAGTGAGAACAGGAGAACTCTGGGTGGAGAGAGGTAGAAATAGCAGTGTAGTCTAGGGAGGTAAACATGGGCTTTGGAATCAGGCAGTGCTGGGCTTTAAATCTAGTTGTGTGACCTCTGGGCCTCAATTTCTTTATTTACAAACACAGTTTTCATCTTATTGTGAATACCAGATGAGATGATGATTCAGATACCAGCAGGTATTGCTTACTTAGTGTACCATATACTTAGCATTGTGCTAGATAATCACTGCATAGTCTGCAAAAGATTTTAAGGCACGTGAAACATTTGGAACATTCTTGTTTTGTCCTTTCTGATTTTCCCTTTATACCTTATAACAGCATAATATCTAAGAAAAGAGTACAATGTTCAAAATACATTGACTATAACAATGTAATTCTGTTATAGGATAGAAATTCCATATTATTAATGAATCATTTTAAAATGATAGTTTTTAACAAGATGCCAAAGGTAATAGTGTGGAAAGAACAAGGGCTTTGGGGCCAGAATCCCAGCCCTGCTTCTTAAAGCCGTATGGCAGTTCCCCCAGCATTCCTACCTCCAGCCCCACCCACCTTGAGCCTAGACATGCCTGCCACTGGGACTTCTCTATGGCAGGGGTTTTCTGGGAGACTGCTGGCAAGGCCTATTGGGACTCACTCTGGGAACTGTCGAGCAGACAAGCTTGGCTCTGTATCAAACCTTAGTATGGGAAGGGTGGAGGCGCTGTCACCTGGCAGTGTCCCTAACCCAGCCTCTCATGTCTGGGTATTAAGGAGAGAGACGGCTGTGAATCAAAATAGAAAGAACTATTTTCATGAAAATCTTTGTAAGACATTGGTATGCAATGTAACATTCCCTGTGTATTCCTCTGAGAGATTTCTATCAGGAGGGGAGCGAGGTTGTTCTCTCGCAGTTCACAGTACACTGCACGGCTTTGGCAGTTTGAGAAATCCCAGCTGCAGAGAGCGGCTGATGCAGTGCTCCTCAGTGAGGAGGTGGAAGCAGGGGAAAGTTTAAAGCAAGTTAGATGCCACGTGATAACTCTCTGGGCTCCCTAGTAAGCACTGGGCTCACCAGTCAGGACATTTAGTAAGGTGTCCTTGAGGATGTTCAGAAATAATTGAGGAGCTCGGTGTAGAGATGGGGTCCTATATCACAATGGAGGGCAAGAGAAAGGAAAATCAGAGTTAAAACTAGCATACTTTTCCCTCTGCATTTCTTATAAAATTTCTTGTTGTATTGATACAGACATAGAGCATAATGAGAGAAAAATTAAAATATCGTGTACTTTTTTTTTCTTATGTCTCTCTAAATTCAACCAGCTTCCCTGCCAAACTCATTTATCTAGTGACCTCTCACTGAATCGGTGATGAGTATTAAAATAGTCACCTATGCACACATTACTTCAAATTTCTGCTGGTTTGGATTATGTACAGGTGAGGAGTGGCTGTGTACATGGACCATGGTTTCTTTTTAAGCAATTTAAAATGTGTCCAAAGTATAAACAGTGTATGTTCATGCTACAAGTATAGATCAATTTAGAAAGTATTACAGTGATTTCTAATTAGTGAGCCATAGATGTGAGAGGACCTGGAATTATTGCAAGCCATCAAATAATTTATGTGCACACCAAGCAGTATACCTGGAATTACTGCAAGCCATCAAATAATTTATGTGCACACCAAGCAGTATAAAATAATCATCATGCATGTACATTTAAATTCTTCTTAATTGTTAGTGGCTTTTTATTATTATGTGTTTCCTTAGATTGCAAATCCTGAAGTATAGCATGGAGTCTGAGGAGTTTCCTGATAGTGAGGTAGGGGGCCTTGTACTCAAATAGTAAGAAGAGGAACAAGTGATATGATGTTTGGAGGTGTTTACTCTAGCTGTTGACATCATGACACATAATAAAATGTCAAAATATATTTTCCTTGCTAGTTTGGAGAATCTCTCTTTCTGTTCATATACATAAAAACACATATGTATATTTATATTTTATACACACAAACATGCACACAAAGTGTCACTTGTAAAACTACCCCAAATACTTAATTACACACTTTCTTTTTAGAATTAACTTAAGTCTTACCGGCCAGATGCCAAAAAAAAAAAAAAAAAAAAAAAGTAACTAAATGCTAGAGATAGTAAGAAAGATAAGACATTTGGCTCATCCTTAAGAAGTTTACAATATACTAGAAGGAAAAATGCGTGGGACTAAATAAAAGATTATAAATGTGGTGTAAGAGTCCAGAAGGTGAGAGTGTTGGCAGCACACACATTTGAGGTAAGCCTCAAAGCAGGCAGAGAAGGGCTTTGTGATCCATCACAGAATCACAGACACCAACTGGGGAATGACAAGCCATCTGATGTAACCTGAGGTATGGCCAGGTGTGGGCCAAAAAAAGGGTGTGAGTGCACAAATTTTCCCAACTGACTTCTGACCAAGGTACAACAGAAATTTGATGGAGGAAGAACTGACTTTTCAACAAATGGAGCTGAAGTAATTGGCGCCACAAGAGGGAAAAAGAAAGCCTTGACCTCAACCACACACCTTATTAAAAATAAACTCAAATGGATTATGTATTTAAATATAAAATGTAAAACTGTAAAACTTTTAGAAAAAATATGGAGAAAATCTTTGGGACTTAGTGATAGGCAAATAGTTCTTGGATTTGATGCCAAATGCACCATTTATAAAAGGAAAAATTTATAAGTTGACCTCTTCAAAATTAAAAACTTTCACTCTGTGAAAGACTGTGTGAAAAGGTTTAAAAGACAAGCTACAGACTAGGAGAAAATATTTGCAAACCACATATCTGACCAAAAACTAGTATCTAGAATATATAAAGAACTACCCAAACTCAACAGTAAGAATGCAGATTATCCAATTAGAAAATAGTTAAAGACATGAAACACACTTCACCAAAGAGGATATACAGGTGGTAATTAAGCCCGTGAAAAGAAGTTCAGCATCATTAATCACTAGGTAAATAAAAATTAAAACCACAATGAGATACCACCCTATACCTATCGAAAAAATTAAGATAAAACATATTGATTACACTAAATGTTGGAAAAGATTCAGAAAAACTGGATCACTCATACATTGTTGGTGGGAATGTAAAATGTTACAGCTTCCCTGAAAATGAGTAGGGCAGTTTCCTGTAAAACTAAATATGAAACTTTCATATATTCTAGCAACTACACTCTTGGACATTTGTCCTAGAGAAATTACAACTTATGCTCACACAAAACCTACACATCAATGTAAGAGCTTTGTTCCTAATAGCCCCAAGCTGGCAACAACCCAGATGTCCTTTACTAGGTGAACAGTTAAATAAACTGTAAAACCCCAATACCATGGAATACTACTCAGGAATGAAAAGGAACAAACTGTAATGACATGCAGCTATTTGAGTGGACCTCTAGGGAATTACAGTGAGTGAAAAAAGCCAATCTCAAAATGTTACGAACTATGTAATTCCATTTATAAATAAACATTTGAAATGACAAAATTATAGGGATGAAGAATAGATTGTACTTGCCAGAGATCAGGCAAGGGGGTTAGAGGGACAGAGGAGTCTGTGGCTGCAGTGAGGTAGCACCACTGATCCTTGTGATGGTACTGTTCTACTTCTTGACCATGGTGGTGGTCACACAGGTCTTTACCTGTGATAAAAATGCAGAGAACTAAACACACATTAACACACACAAGAAGTCATTAAAACTGGTAAAATCTGAATGAGATAAGTGGATTGTATCAAGGTCAATTTGCTGGTGGTGATATTGTACTATAATACTAGATGTTATTACTGAGGCGAAATGGTTGAAAGGCACAAGCACAGCTCAGAGATATTGCAGCTTTGGTTCCAGACCACTGCAAAAAAGTGAATATCACAATAAAGTGATTCTCAAAAATATTTTGGTTTTCCCAGTGCATAGAAAGCTATGTTTACACTATACTGTAGTCTATTAAGTGTGCAATGGCATTAGGTCTAAAAACTAATGTACATATTAAAAATACTTTATTGCCAACATATGCTAACAATCATCTGAGCCTTCACTGAGTCATAATCTTTTTGCTGCTGGAGGATCTTGCCTCTATGTTGGTGGCTGCTGACTGATCAGGGTGGTGGTTGTGGAAAGTTGGGGTGGCTGTGGCAATTCCTTCAAATAAGACAACAATAAAGTTTGCAGCATTGGTTGACTCTTCTTTTCATGAAAGATTTCTCTGTAGCATGTGGTGCTATCTGGTAGCATTTTACCCACAGTAGAACTTCTTTCAAAATTGGAGTCAAACCCTGCTGCTGCTTTACCAACTAAGTTTATGTAATACTCTAAATCCTTTGTTGTCATTTCAATAATGTTCACAACATCTTCACCAGGAGTAGAATCCATCTCAAGAAACCATTTTCTTTGCTCATCCATAAGAAGCAACTCCTCATTTGTTAAAGTTGTATCATGAGATTGCAGCATTTCAGCGACAACTGTGGGCTCAACTTCCAATTCTAGTTCTTGCTATTTCTATCACATCTGCATTTACTTCCTCCACTGAAGCGTTAACCCCCTAAGAGTCATCCATGAGGGATGGAATCAACTTTTTCCAAACTCCAAAATATTAATATTTTGACCTCCTCTCATGAATTACGCATGTTCTTAATGGCATCTAGAATGGTGAATCCTTTCTGGAAGGTTCTCAATTTACTTTGCTAAGATCCATCAGAGGAATCATTAATTATATAAGGCAGTGGTAGCCTTATGAAATGTATTTCTTAAATAGTAAGACTTGAAAGTTGAAATGACTCCTTGATCCGTGGGCTACAGAATGGATGTGCTATTAGCAGGCATAAGATTAACATTAATCTCCTTGTACATCTCCATCAGAGCTCTTGGGTGACCAGGTGAGTTGTCAGTGAATAGTAATATTTTGCAAGAAATCTTTTTTTCTGAGCAATAGCTCTCAAGAGTAGGTTTAAAATATTCAATAAACTGTGCTGTAAACAGATGTGCTGTCATCCAGGCTTTGTTGTTCCATTTATAGAGAGTAGGCAGAATAGATTTAGCATAACTTGTAAGGGCCCTAGGACTTCTGCAATGGTAAATAAGGATTGGCTGCAACTTGAAGTCACCAACTGCATTAGCCCCTAACAAGAGTGTCAGTCTTTCCTTCAGAAGCTTTGAAGGCAGGCATTGACTTCTCCTTTCTAGATAAGAAAGTCCTATGTGCCATCTTCTTCCAATATAAGGCAGTTTTGTTTACATCAAAAATCTGTTGTTGAGTGTGGCCACCTTCATCAATGATCTTAGATGGACCTTCTGGATAACTTGCTGCAGCTTCTACATCAGCACTTGCTGCTTCACCTTGCACTTTTATGTTATG
Source organism: Cynocephalus volans (assembly GCF_027409185.1). Classification (NCBI taxonomy): domain Eukaryota; kingdom Metazoa; phylum Chordata; class Mammalia; order Dermoptera; family Cynocephalidae; genus Cynocephalus; species Cynocephalus volans. Next base: position 93,996,731 of record NC_084471.1, read on the forward strand.
GAGGTGGCTTCTTAAACCTCATGCACCAACCTCTGTTGGCTTCAAACTTTTCTTCCACAGCTTCCTCACCTCTTGCAGCCTTCATAGAATTGAAGAGCGTTAGGGCCTTGCTCTGGATTAGGCTTTGGCTTAAGGGAATGTTGTGTGGCTGTTTTGATCTTCTATCCAGACCATGAAAATTTTCTCCAAATCAGCAATAGGGCTGTTTCACTTGTTCATTGGAGCAGCACTTTTAATTTTCTTCAAGAACCCTTCCTTCACATTTACAACTTGACTAACTGGTACAAGAGGCTTAGCTTTCAGTCTGTCTGGGCTTTTAACACACCTTCCTCACTAAGCTTGAGCATTTCTAGCTTTCGATTTAAAGTGAGAGACATGACTCTTCCTTTCACTTGAACACTTAGAGGCCACTGTAACGTTAACAATTGTCCTAATTTTAATATAGTTGTGTCTCTGGGAATAGGAAGGCCCAAGCAGAGGAGGAAATAGGGAATAGCCAGGGAGTGGAGCAGTCAGAACACACAACATATATCAACTAAATTCACCATCTTATATTAAGGGCATCATTCATGGCACCCCAAAACAATTAAAACATTAACCTCAAAGATCACTGGTCACAGATCACCATAACTAATATAACGATAACAAAAGAGTTTAAAATATTGCAAGAATTACCAAAATGTGACACAGAGAGGTGAAGCGAGCACATGCTGCTGGAAGAATGGTGCCATAGACTTGCTCGGCACAGGGTTGCCACAAACCTTTAATTTTTAAAAACCACAGTATCTGCGAAGTGAATTTCTTACAACTGCATGTGAATTGCTAATGATCTCACACAATAAAAAATAAAAGAGTATAAGAATAATACGGCTCCAAGAGACAACTCAGGAAATTTACTGAGACAAGTTTTAAGATCTATGAACACCATATTTAAAATTTGGGACGTCATATAGAAGGCAGTGAGGAACATTTGAAAAAACTTTAAGCAGCAGAATAATAAATATGACTAGTTTTTGAAAGATGCTTTAGGTATAAATGTGGAAGATTTAATTGAAAAACACAAGACAGGAGGCAGATCGGAGGCTGTTACAGTAGACAAAGGCCCTCACACAGAGAAGCAGTGACGGGACAGAGAGGAGAGGACCAAATGAAGAGGCAGGTGACTGCACCAGAAGAGCAGGAGCTGGACGTGGGCTTGGGGGTGAGGGAGGTGTCTCTCGAAGTATCTTTTGAGATGGCAAATGGAGAGCCTGGTTTAAAAGTGCCCAGGAGTCATTCCAATGGGGCTGCCCAGTTCCCAGATCAAAAGCTCGAGAGAAAACCCAGGGTTTGAGAAACAAATTCAGATGCAGCCTACGTATAGGCGATAAATGAAAATTTGGGGAGAGATAAGATAATTCTGAGAATGTATAGGTGAGGAGGAGATGAGGGTAAATGACGAAACTCCAGCAAACAACAGTATTTTTTAGAAGAAAAATGGCGATGAAGGAAAGTGAGAGCATGGCTAGAGAAAGTAGAAGGGATTTAAGAAAAGGTAGATCTCAAGAAGCAAAAGGGAGGTTCAAGAAAGAGGGTGCGGTCAATAGTGCTGCTGTCCTGGAATATCTGGTTGGGAGACGAGAGCCTGAGGGCTCCTTGCATTTAGCAATTAGGAGCCTATTGATGCCACTTGACTAAAGCACTGTCAATAAAGGTCAGAATCCATACTGTAAAGGATTAAAGGGTGAAAAGGAAGCAATGAAGTAAGAGTAGGTTATGGGAGTTAATTTTGCAAAAGTTTGATGGTGTTAGGGAAGGAAAGAAAATTTGCTCAGAAAGGCGGAGTTGAGGAGGGTTTTTGTTGTTGTTGTTCTTATTTTTCAAGATTTCTGTTCAGAAGATCTTGTGAATGAGACAGGCTTCAGAAAAGGAGAGCAAATAATCAGCTGAGCAAGGTACAGAAGAGATGGCAAAGGAGGGAATCAAGAGACTAAATGCAAGGGTTTGCCTTAGAGAGAATTTAAGGGATTGGATGTGCAAACCATACATTAGAAATGAATTAGAGAGCTATTTATAATATAAATTAGTTTTAATTTGTGTTTTGTATTTGTTTATTTTTTCAGTTTTTCAAAAGGGATTTTATGAGATTTGCTGTTATACACAGGGTAGCTTACGACAAAATTATTAGGTAAGAAAAATCAGGTAATGGGGAATAGGCTAGAGAAAATAAGATAAAGTCAGGGATAATGTTAGTATGCAAAACAAGTCTTGAGCTCTTCCTGGAGGTTAGCCACAATTTGAAAATTGGTTCATAAGAGCTTTGAAAGCAGTATCTGCATTTTCCAGTTCCCATAGCATGTAGAACAGTGATCAACATACTGTGACTATTTTGGGAAATATCTTTCCTTTATGGAATAATGCTTCCAATTACCGCAAATTCTCCATATTTGGTTGTTAGCTGAAAAATGGTAAGAAAAATACAAAATGACTGGATAAAGATGAATCATACTTACAATTTCATTGTAAGTGGGGTCGGTACATTTTGGAACGGATTTTGTTTTCCTCCTACGAACTTCACTGGGATATGGTAAAAGATAAAATTCAACATGTGCACTGGGCGTGGAGCCATCTGGGAGATGCTGCAAAGGAAAATGGCTATAAATATTAATGCATGTTGCTATCACAGAAAACAAATACATAGCTACTAAATATCCAGACCAAAGGCAGGTTCAGGATTTATATTACAGTCACTCTGTTTATCAGAAAATAAGAGAAAATCGAAAGAAATACATTATTGCTCAGAAATAATCCCAAACTGCAGCTTAAAAGCATAAAATTAAGTGTTGTGTCAGAGAACTATACTTAAAAGTCCATTAAATATGATTTACTTTAATTTTTTACAGTAAAAAGTTATTTGCATTTTTGACATTTATGGTCAAGAGATGAATATTAGCTACAAGCAGACAGAAATTAAGTGCCTCAGATACTGCACAACACTTAAAAATAAAAGAATTCTAGTGTAACACATAAAATGAGGTGTAGCACTTACTGTATGTATATGTATATGATATAATATCACATTTCAAAGCAGAATTTAATTAAAATATTGATTAGACCTACAACATTAATATACTTACAAGATGTTAAAATGATTAAAATAATTTTATTATCTACATTACTCTACAATATATGGGACACTCCTTTTTAAATTATGTTCCAAGGAATCCAAAAGTTGCCTAAGGAGCTGCCTGAACAGCAAAGCCCTATGGATGGATCTCTGACTCCCCTCCCCAGTTTCTCTTTTCACCCTTCCCTGCCTCCCCCATTGGCTCAGAACTTCTCTCCTTCTTCATCTTTCCTTCAAATCTATTATGAATATTTCCTAATATATCATTTGAAGAATGAGTCCACTGTTTTGAAAATTTAGAAACACCAAACTTGAAAGAAATGGGTTCTGTCTTTGTGATCTTGACCAAATAAAGGGTAAATGGTGCTAAAAGTCTGAATATGTAGTTTGATAAAGTGAGAAAAGTTTGTATAATTTATATTTAAAGAGGATGATTTAAAAGTCAGACTTGAAGAATTATGCGCTTACTTTGTTTGCTACATTCTATTAAATCCGTAGTTTTAAATAAATATATTTTAATGATCTTAAACACAGTGATTCACATGTGAACACCTAGTGCTACCCTCAACACCATTAGCTTTAATTTTGTATCTTTCTTTGGTACTCAAAAGAGCAGGAAAATATAATATATAATATTCTAGGGCTAACTTTTATTCAATTCTAATTTACATGGTAAAAATTTTATCATTAGAAAATTTTGGATCTTTATTATTATTATTACTAACAAATTAGATAAAGTACATGTAGACACACCCATATGTCAAGTGGTTAAGACTGAAAACTACTGCTGTAGATTTAGCTCAAGGTACTCTCTACTCTACCATTTGATATCCTATCCAAGAATGAGGATCACGGAAACCTACCGATGGCATAATGGACTCTTCAGTGACATGGAAAGAAATTGCTATCAGTATTCGAGAGAGTAGTTTGTTTGTTTGTTTGTTTTCGTGAGAAGAATGAAGTGTTAAAGGTGTTTTTGCTGTGTAATTCTCTCTCTCATCTGCTGTGGGGCTTGAGGATACCATAACTATAATCACTGTATGCTCCAACTTAGAGGTTAGATCATGTTTCTGGAAAAGGAGTTTCTGATTGCAAATTTGGGCCTCCAAATTTGCCAGCTATGTGGCTTTAGGCATGTATGATAATTAATTTTGTTTGTCAGCTAACCTGCATCTTGGAATGCCCATACATCAGGTTAAACATTATTTCTGGGTGTGTCTGTGAGGGTGTTACGTGGCACAAGCACCACATTAACAACCTAAAAGCTTCCATGTGTGCCCTGAAAGAGAACCTCATCACCTGTATCCGTGGGGCTGAGACTGCATTAAATAAAATGCAGAATCTCATCCTGTCACTGGCTCAATCATAATGCAAATTGAACTCCCAGCCTCACAAGGTGTTTACCATTAGAGTGAGGGCATTGACTGGAAAAGAATGGGACCCTGTAAGTTGGAATGAGAATGTGTGGGAAGACCCTTATGAAACTTGGACACAGAGCTCCTAAATTCTAATGAGTCTTCAGTGGAAATGGTCTCCCCAGCCCTGCTGAAAGGATTCACTCTGCAATGCTTGGGGACATGGTAACGGCCTTATGAGGCTGTTGCTGTGCATGACAATGCTGCTGCTCTTCAGGACTCTCCCCACCCCACCCCTCTTTGCTTCTAGACCTATAACTACACTCAAGTTCCAGCAAGCCCCTGAAGGTGAGGTTCAAAAGTATGACTGATGAGAAGGAACACTACTTTCCTAAAGAACGACTTGAATTTTCTAATTTGTTCAAGCAGAATTCTGGGGAATGTGTGTGAGAGTGGATATTAAGCGTAAGGGGTAATGGTGGAAGAAACATAAAGTTGTATCAAGTCAAATTTTTTGTTATTGGCTCATTAGGCAGAGATTCTAAGTTGCAGCTTGGGGAGTTAGAAAGGGGTCAAACAGTTGGTTGATTGGCTGAAACATGGACCAAAAGATGTCTCATAGTGAGTGAATTAGAAATGCTGGACCTGCCTTGGTTAAAAGTAGAGGAGGAGGGGATTCAATGGCTTAGGGAGAGTGGAATGTTAGGGTAGATTTGCCATTGAAGACTTACTCCCCCATACTGGGAGAGTCTTGGAGACATACCTTTCACCAAAACTGTGAGAAATAAGTTTGTGCGGGAGCCCTGGCCTCTTTGAAGAACTCTGTGATGGCTGTTCTCTGTGGGTCAGACCTCACAGTGGGAACTTCCGTCACTGAATTGGGAAACCTAAATGTGGTTGGGGTAATTGGATCCCAGGGTAGCAGGGGCCGAGTGGTAGCACTCAACTGCCAAAGGCAAGGTGGGTGTAGTTACTTTAATGGACAGCAGAGTCCAACTACAATTAAAATAGTCTGACCTGTTCAGACTTGTGGCATTAGCTAGCTTATGATGGTATTCCTAGAAGTGACATAGATAGGGAGACTACTAATTTTTACTTGATCTGTATAAGCAGAAAATTTCTAGGTCAAGTGAACAAATGTCCAACCTGAATCATAAAAACAGAGTCACAGCCCCTCAATCAATTATCAGACTTGAGTCAGTTTACAGCTCTAGAACTCCTTGAACAAAGGAAAGGCTGGGTCCCCTTGAGGAAGAACACTGGTACACTACCCAAATTTATACTGTTAATTTTTCTCCAAAGGGACCTATGGCTTTTTACCAGCATAACTGTGCATTGGGGAGAAGGAAATAATCTGACCTTTTGGGAACTATTGGACACTGGCTCTGAAGTGACACTGATTTCAGGAGACCCAAAACGTCATTGTGGTTCACCAGTCAGAGAAGAAGCTTATGGATGTTGGACGATCAATGGAGTTTTAGCTCAGGTTGTCTCACAATGGGCCCATGTGTCAGGGTGTTCCTGAGCCCATCCTGCCACCTGTTTTTGTTTTTTTTTTTTTTTACAGTTCTGGAATGTGTGATTGGAATAGCTATACTCAGCAGCCTCATGCTGATGTTCTGACTTATGGAGTAAGGGCTGTTATGGTGGAAAAGGTCAAGTGGAAGCCACTAGAACCACCTCTACTTAGAAAATAGTAAACCAAAAAGTAAACCAAAAACACCACCACATTCCTGGAGGGTTTCCAGAGACCAGTGTATCAGGGACTTGAAGGATGCAAGGGCAATCAAACGTACCACATCCCTATTCAACTTGTTTATTTGGCCAGAGAGATGGATCTCAGAGAATGGCAGTGGATTTTGGGAAGCTTACCCAAGTGATAACTCCAGCTGTACTTGATGTGCCAGATGTGGTGTCATTGCTTCAGTAGGTTAGCACATCTCTTACTACCTGGTATGTAGCTATTAAGACCACCAGAAGCAGTTTGCTTTCAGCTGGCAAGGCCAGTGATACACCTTAACCGTCCTACCTCAGGGGTCTATCAATTCTACAGCCCTGTGTCATATTTAGTTTTCAGATATCTGGATCACCTGGCCCTTTCACAAATGTGGTAACACTGGCCCAGTACATTGATGACATTACACTGATTGGATCTAGTGAGCCCAACATAGCAACTACTCTAGACATATTGGCAAGACTTTAAAACTTTTGTCTGTCAGAGGGTGAGAAATAAATCTGACTAAATTTCAGGGGCTTTCTGTCTCAGTGAAGTTTATAGGGGTCCAGTGGTGTGGGGCATGTTGAGACATCTCTTCTAAGATGAAAGATAAGTTGTTATATTTGCTTCCTCCTACAACCAAAAAAGAGACACAATGCCTAGCGGACCTCTTTGGATTTTGGAGGCAACATAAGCCTTATTCGGGTGTAATGCTTTGGCTCATTTACTGTGTGACCTGAAAAACTGCTTGTTTTGAGTGGGGCCCAGAACAAGAGAAGATTCTGCAATAGGTCTAGCTGTGCAAGCTGCTTTTTCACTCGGGCCATGTGATCCAGCAGGTCCAATAGTGCTGGAACTGTCAGTGGTGGATGGGGATGCTGTTTGGAGCCTTTGTAGGCCCTTATGATGAATTGAAACAGAAGCCCTCAGGATTTTGGAGCAAAGTCCTGCTGTCCTACGGAGATAATGACTCTCCTTTTGAGAAACAGCTTTTGACTGGGTACTAGGCCTTAGTAGAGACTGAATGCTTAACCATGGGCCACGAAGTTGCTTTTTGCCTTGGGCTGCACATCATAAATTGGATGTCATCTGACCCACCATGCTATAAAGTTGGGCATACACAGCAAAAGTTCATCATCCAATGGAAGTGGCATATACAAGATTGGTCCTGAGCAGGCCCTGATGGCACAATAAGTTGCATGAAGTGGCCAAAATGCCTGCTCCTGCTACACTGCCTTTTTTTCTCACAACCTACACCTACTACCTCATGGAGAGCTCCCTATGACTGGTTGACAAAGAAAGAGAGGACTGAGGGACTTGTTTATGGATAGTTCTGCAGGCAGTACCTGAATAGCTGCAGCACTACAGTGTCTCTCTGAGACATCCCTGGAGAGTGGTGAAAGGAGATCCTCCCAGTGGGCAGAATTTCTACCAGTGCATCTGCCTGTTCACTTTGCTTGAAAGGAGAAATGGCCAGATGTATGTTTATATATCGATTCATGGGCTGTGGCCAATGGCTTGGGTGGATGGTTAGGAACTTGGACAGAACAAGATCAGAAAATCAGTGACAAGAAAATTTGGGGAAGAGATGTGTAGATATATCTCTCTGAATGGGCCAAAAATAAAAAGTGAAGGTATTTGTTTCCCATGTGAATGCCCATCAGAAGGTGACCTCAGCAGAGGAGGACTTTAATAATCAGGTGGACAGGATGACCCGTTCTGTGGATACCAGTCAGCCTCTTTCTCCAGCCACTCCTGTCATTGCCCAGTGAGCTCATGAGCAAAGTGGCCATGGTGGGAGGGATGGAGGTCATGCATGGGCTCAGCAACATGGACTTCTGCTCACCAAGGCTGACTTGGCTGTGGCCACTGCTGAGTGTCCAATTTGCCAACAGCAGAGACCAGCACTGAGTTCCCAGGATGGCACCATTCCTGGGTCAGGCCTGGTGGCAGGTTGATTGCATTGGATCACTTCCATCAGGGAAGGGGCAATGTTTTGTTCTTACTAGACTGGATACTCTGAATATGGATTTGCCTTCCACACATGCAATGCTTCTGTCAGAACTACCATTGATGGACTTACAGAATGCCTTATCTACCATCATGGTATTCTACATAGCATTGTTTCTGATCACGGAACTCACTTCACACCTAAAGAAGTGTAGCAATGAGCCCATGCTATGGAATGCACTGGTTCTACCATGTTCCCACCATCCTGAAGCAGCTGGCTTCTGTAGAACAGTGGAATGGCCTTTCGAAGACTTAGTTACAATGCCAGCTAGATGGCAATACCTTGCAAGGCTGGGACAAAATTCTCCTGAAGGTCGTATATGCTCTGAATAAGTATCCAATATATAGTGCTGTTTCTCCCATAGCCAGTATTCATGGGTCCAGAAATTGAGGGGTGGAAATGGGAGCGGTACCACTCACTATTATGTCCAAGGACTCACTGGCAAAATTTTTGTTTCCTCTTCTCACAAATTTATGCTCTGCTGGCCTAGAGGTCCTAGTTGCAGAGGAAGAAATACTTCCACCAGGAGACACAACAATGATTCAACTGAATTGTAAATTAAGACTGCCTGCCACCCAGCCACTTAGGGCTCCTTATGGCTCTGAGTCAACATGCGAAAAAGGAAGTTACAGTGCTGGCTGGGGTGGTTAATTGTAATTACCAAAGGGAAATTGTACTACTCCTCTGCAATAGAGGTAAGGAAGAGTATGTCTGAAATATAGAAGATCTCTTACGGTGTCTCTTAGTATTACCATGCCTGTGATTAAGGTCAATGGAAAGCTACAACAGATCAGTCCAGGTGGGATCACCAATGGCCCAGACCCTTCAGGAATGAAAGTTTGGGTTACATCACCAGGTAAAGAACCACAATTAGCAGAGGTACATGCTAAAAGGCAAAGAGGATACAGAATAGAAGAAGGTAGTTATAAATAACAACTATGACCATGCGGTCAATTACAGAAACAAGGACTGTAAACTTCATGAGTATTTTTTCCTTATTTTGTAATGAATATATTTGCATGTGCGTATAACAAATATCTTTGTTTTCTTTCTTTTCTTATTCCCTTATTTTGAAACATAAGATGTGTTGACTTTATATCATAGTATTTAAGTGTGGTTAATTTTCCATCATAATATTTAAACTTTGGGATATCAAAGAGAAGAGTTAACATGACTCAAGGACTTTATCTTCTTTTCTAAGGAAGGGGTTAGTATATTTTCAGTTGTACACAGCATAGTTGTACCACATTAGGTGAAATTATGACTTTTTTGTTGTCTTTATTTGGAAATTAAATATGGTGAAGGAGATGTACAGGGGCACCAAGGTGACAAGGGGTGGACCTGTGATGGTTGATTTTATGTGTCAAATTGACTGGGCCACGGATGCCCAGATATCAGATTGAACGTTATTTCTGAGTGTGTCTGTGAGGGTGTTTTTGAAAGAGATTAGCATCTCAATCTGTAGCCTGGTGAAGCAGATTGCCTTCCTCAATGTGGGTGGGCATATGCAACCCATGAAGGGTCTGAATAGAACAAAAAGGTGAGGGAGGGAGAATTTTCTCTCTGCCTGACTGTTTAAGCTGAGATATTGGTCTTTTCTGGCCCTTGGACTGGGACTTATACTGTCTGCACTGCTGGTTCTTAAGCCTTTGGACTTGGACTGGAACCACCTCACCAGCTTTCCTGGATCTTCGGTTTGCAGACAGAAAAACGTGGGACTTCTCAGTCACCACAATCCCATGAGCCAATTTCTCATAATCAATCTCTTTTTGTCTGTATCTCTATCTCTATCTCTACCTCTACCTCTGTCTCTATCATCGTATTGGTCTGTTTCTCTGGTGAACCCTGCTTATACAGCAGGTATTTTAATGTTTCAGTGGATCAATTTCCTCACTTGCTAAAGGAGGATAAAGATCATGCCTATCTCACAGGATTTTAAAGATTAAATAACATAAACCACGTAATACGAGGACAGTGCTTGAAACAGAGTGAGAATCTATAAATGTTAGATACTATTTTTATTTCCTATAAATTAAACATGAATATATTGTATGCACTGATTGGACAAGATATCCCTAATATATGATGACATTTACGTAGAGCAGGGTTTCTTAAGCTTGTCAATATTGACATTTGGGGCCAGATAATTATTTCAATTCTTTGTTGCAGGGGGCTGTTCTGCACATTGTAGGATGTTTTAAGAGCATCCCTTGCCTCTGCCTACTAGATGCCAGTAGCACCATCCTCTCCTAGTTATGATGACCAGGAATGTCTCCAGACTTTGCTAAATGTCACCTGGGGGTAAAATTGGCCTCTATTGAGAACCACTGACATAGATGAGGCTGAAATAGGAATTTCTGGTTGATTCCTAGGATCTTAGCCTACTGATCTGTGAATATTCCCACCTGGATATCTTCTTGGCATTCTTATATTTAATAAACTCCATTCAAAATCTCTATCTTCTATCCTTCCTCACCACTTCAAAACAGGTTTTTCAAACTTGCTAAAATTCTGTTAAATAATACTTCTTTTCATCAGCACCTCCCTTGTCTTTGATTTTCAAGTCCGACTATGTGCCAAGATTGATCTTCCCCCTTTTTGCCCCAATTCATCTGCCACCACAGATTTTTATTCCCTGATATAACTGAATTTTAATTACTTTTATTCTGCAGTCTTCCCGCCTCTTTCCTTCATTCACTCTGTATATCACTGGTGTATTTAACCTTCCCATAAAGCTGCTTTGATTAGTTACTTCCCTTCTCAAAACTTTCGAGGATTCCCCACTGCCTGAAGAATAAACTCTAAATTACAGAAGAGGAAAAATATTTTTTTCAATTTTATTTTATTGGTTATGTATATTCATGGGGTACAAAGCTGACCATCACCACTTGTGCCCAAGATGTGATAGCCAGATCAGTGCTATCAGCATGCCCATTACCACAAATTGTAATTATATCAGCCTTCACCAGGCATTTAGCCACACTCAGGCTTTGGGCTTCTATTTCCAAGTTAGTGTCCTTGACAAGGTCCTTTAATATCCTGGAGTTTTTAGAATGATAGAACAGCACAGGTTTCCATTTAAGTCAGGGGTGCATTAGATGTGAGCAGCAGGCTTAGTTTGTCCTTTAACAGCTTTAAAAGCAGATATCGATTTCTCAAGTCTTTAGGAGAAACTTTTCCCCCAATGTAGTTGTCTTATCAACATCGATGTTTTTTCTTCTTACTGGTATCATATCTTGTTCCTTAAATATCTCAAATAGTTTATTAAAGAAACCACTAGCTGTCTGCTCGTCAGTACGTCTCATTTCACCCTTTGCCTTATGTTTATGCAAATTAAATTCACTTTAAAGTGACTAAATAACCCTTAATTGACTAAATGTCTTACTCTGGGATTTTTCACTCTGGCTGCATTTTAGACTTTTGCAAAGACTTAACACTGACCTGGAAAGTCATAAGACTTGGGGATACAGAGTTCTCAGTCTGACCCACAATCTAAGCAATGAGAAGCTTCCTGTGTCATCCAGAGGGCTCCCTTATTCATGGTGGATTGAAGTTAAGTATGAGGATACTTCAAAAAGTTCACGGAAAAATAGAATTAAAGGATACTACAAACCTTTCCACAAACTTTTTAAAGTACCCTCCAGCACTACTACTTTCCTCTAGAACTCTGGCTAATATTTTTACTATGCTCAGAAAATAATGTGAAGTCATCTAAACTTATTTTTTGCTGCTCATAGTGACTCTGAAGACTATATATTCTAGATTTGCTGTTAAGATATTTATCATTTGCTATGTTTTAAAAAATAGTTTTATATGTGTTCATCTTCCTTAGGAGGTTGAAAAATTTTTAAGAGAAAGATCCACCTTTCGTTATTCCATATTTCCCCCCCTGCCCCCCACCTTTTGGGCTTTTGGCTCCAGTGGTTATTCACTACCTGTTACCCTAACCCCACCCCTAGATTCTTCTTTCAAAGCTATCAATAGGTTTCTTAATTCCCAATTAAAATTTTTTTAATTTCTCACTTAAAATTTGGCATTCTCCCCATGTAAAGTGGATGTGTCTTGGATTCTATTTTCACCTTATTCTTTTCTTTTCTTTCGTAGCCATGACTTCCCTTCACAGTGTTGCTTTTCTTTATAGCAGTCCTCTCCTGAACACAGTGCTTAGTACATAGTGGATACTAAATAGTCACCAAATGACTGAATGAATGATGTGTATATACATAATGTTTAGCACTTTGAAAGTATATCACAGCCATTTGTGGAATCACTATCTATAATGGAATAAAAAGACTAAGATTTCATTTGCGTAGTTTCTCTTATTTACTACAATATTTCTTACTGAAATACCAAGCAATAAAAGGTCCACTGTAGGTTAAAGTGGATATGTCTTGGATTCTATTTTCAAGGCTTGCTCTATGTGTTTACCCTGAACACGCAGCCATTTGAAGGCATGTCTCTGCTAGATGTGACCTTCTGCTACACATCATTTGGGTTTTATGGCTGATCCATAGTAATTGTGTCAAAGTCTGCTTGTCATGGCCAACATCTCAATGTTCCACTTCTAAAACTTTGATCTTAGCATGTCTATCAGATCATATGAGACAATCACATGTGTACCACCTTTCTTTACTTCCTTTTTACTCCCAACTGGAAGCAGACTATATTTGTAACACCATTGTGTGTACTCAGTTTGAGAATGAAACATCAATCACCATCTTCCTTGCTTTGACCTGGAGACTTGATCCCTAACTGCTGCGATCCTTTCCTGTGTCCTTTTTTATTTTTCTGTTGTATTCCTCCCCACCTTCTGGGTTTCTCCCACTTAACTCCTTGAAAATCTGATGATAACCTGACCATTCCTTGGGGGCCTTAGGGATGGGGAACTTCTAGCTACAGTTTTATCTTTGTGCTATATTCCTGTGCCCTCTCTCATCCCTGTGCAAGTTCTCCCCACCTGGCCTCTCTTTTGTGGAGTACAAGGAAGAAACGAAAAGAAATAGACACATTCCTTTATTCTACTGATATTGACTAAAGTATTCACAATTAAATTGGAGAGACGCCTTCTGGGGACCCTGGGGTGGAGGCAGGGGGCTAGATCCACATTAGCACCAAGCATTCCCTACAGAGGGAATCCATATGTTTCACATGTGTGCTATTTTGTCAAATACATGTAGGTGCTCTTGTTAACACAGTTTTAATATGTTAAGAACACTGCTACATTTATAGTGGTTTTTAAAAATTATGTTTTATTTTTAAAATTTACCAGATACTTTAAGGATTAATGACACTTGAGGAATCTTTTTTTTTTTTTTTTTTTTTTAAATTTAAAAAGAGGTCTCACTAGTTGAAAAGATTGGAATGAAGGCCTTAGGATCTTCTTAGAATTCACTAGTGGGGAGAATTCTTTCTCAACTGAAGAGTGAAATATAGGGGATTCTTAGCTTGGTTATTTTTTTAGGTTGCAAACTTAAAATGTATATTAGCAATTAGCATGCATATTAGTAATTCTTTGTTCACAATGTTGACCTTTAGATGGTATTGCTTTAGGCGATTTATACCATTTAAATATACCATTTTTCTGCCTTCATTTTTGCCCTGGATTGCATACAGCATTTTAAATGGTTTATGGCCAACAAATGAAAGTATCTTGAAATCACAGTTAATTTACCAAAACTGAGGAAAAAGAAAAAGCAAGCAGTAGCATGTTGATACAAAAGCAAAACAGAGTTTAAACTGTTTATAAAGTAAGTGAAACCATATAACATTGAAGGGTATGCCAGCAACCCTTCAGTATTTTTATAGGTGTATATGAGGAAGATATTTATTTTTCATACCTAGCAATAATAACAGTAATAGCTACCATGTAATAAATATTTACTATATTTAAAGCACTCTTAACATAATCCTCAAACTGGTGTTATTGTTCTTATATTAGTGAACAGGTTTTTCTACAAACCCTATGTTCTTGACCGTTACCCTATATGATTCTCTTCAAAGAGAGGCAAAGAATTAAGAGTACTTCTAGTTTAAGTTTTATCAGAAATGTGATAAAGATACAGACATGCCTTAAAAATATCAGATACTTTGGAAACTTCTGTAGATTAACCCATAGCTTAATTGTATTTAATCGGTTATTATCTTTTCAATGAATAATTTATGAAAATTTTCTATCATTTTTTAACTTAAATGTTTCCAATCATAGGATAATATAAGCTTTAGTAGAAAACAACTGACAGTGATTAAAATATAATAGGGCTATCAAAACCTGAGGTCTATGCCAGAAACAAAACAATATAAAATAGCATTTACTCATCTATGTGCCTGCCAAATTGCAATTTTTAAACTGAGGCTAGTCAGTTGCCATGAAAAGAATCTTTCTATCAAATAATAAAATAAAATAAAAGTACAAAAGTGCAACAAAAGTACTCGTGATATGTTTTGTTTTGTGCTTTAGTTAAATGGGGAATGACCTTTCCAACCTGTGTGTGTTGGTTAATATAGATTGGGATGATTTAAGGCTTTCATGAATTAAATGAGGGTGGTCTCCTGTTTCATTTCACAGCAATTTAAGCCTTTAACAGGACTCTTGTCATCAGTAGGTGATTTTCAACAATTTATTTCTTAAAAATTAATAAAAAAAACTAACTACAGTGTCTATGGGTTGTTTTTGATCTATGAGAGCCCACAGAAAAGGGATCAAAAATAGTTTCTGTCCTGAAAGAAATCAAAAACTCATTGGTATGATCGTCTTGATATATATTAAAATATTTAATCTTTGACTTAATATCAAAGTTAACAACCAGTAGTTAACAACTAGAGAGAAATCACTGTCTACTAGATAGAATTCTTTTTCTGACTCAACATGTACACACTGAATTGCTTCTAAAAATCCAGAATTGTAATTAGAGTTCTAGGCTTTGTCACTGAAGTGTCTGGTGAAGTTTAGCAAGTTGTTTCACTTCTCAATCTTAATAACATGTAAGAAGTAAGGCTTTAAACCTCATTTACGTTTTAGAATCTACTCAATAGAAAATGCTGATGATCTGTTTGTGAATGAACTTGTAATTGAACTATTTTTTTAAACTATACCACTGCACTAAACGATTTCAAATCTCCTGACTCTCAGCCTCTACCTCCAGGTGCTGAGAAAACTGTACAAATGAGAGAAAACCTACGTTTTGTTAGTGTTTATTGAGGAATTATACAAAACAGATGAAATACTGAAAGGTTAGATTCACAATGCTGTTATATTTGATACTATAGAAAGATGGATTGCAAAAAGTAGAAACTAGTAATTTAGAGATAAAGAATAAAAGTTCTATGCCCACATACGTCAGATACATATCTTTATCCTGCCTTACTAAACAGTTTTATCATGATTTATGCAAGTACATAATGTGAAGGTGTCAATAATCAATAACCTGAGTGGTATGGTGAATATTCTGGATTAAATAATTAGGGTTGAGTTATGAGGGGCTGAAATGATGAAATGTATTTAACAAGGTAAAAATAATAGACTGAATGTTCAGTTTTTTTTTTTTAAGTCTGGAAAACTCATTCTGTGAATCCAGGATATGAAAAACTTGGCTTAGCAATAGCACTTGGGAAAACTTAAAGAGTTATAGATTATCATAGATTTGATACATTTATGTGGCAGAGATTTCTGGCTACACCCTACAATATCAGTCCGTCTGTCTCTCTATCTATCATCTATCCATACCATATACACAAAAATCCACTTTAATTTTTATTTTTTTAAAAAATATTCGTAAGTTAAAAAAAGTGTTTAAAGTTCATAATTCCTAGAAGGAAAACATTATCTGAATGAATACCCTAATGACAAACCACTGTAAAACGCTTCAGTGGCATTTGGGACAGAGGGATAGGGATTTTCTTCAAAGCACCCCAGCTCTCCTGACGAGAAGGTCAGAGGTACACCTGTTTGCATTATTGGGACATCTATTAGGTGATGTAGGTTGCTTTTCCTTCAGCAAGGGCGTTATTTGTCAGAAGGGCATTATGCTTGACCTCCAAATTTGGCTGACAATTTACTGATGAGATTCATACCCTTTGAGTTGCTCTGATATTTTGAAATATTTGCTGGGTTCTGGGCCACATCCTGGAAGGCCATCATAACTTCTGGATCCTGCAAGAAGCTCGGCATCTCTAAGAATTTCATTTAGCCCAGGCATCCCTGTCATTCCAAGCATGCCTCCTCCCAGTCCAAGTATTCCTCCAGGAAAACTACTAGGCATGCCACCTGGAAAAGAGCCATACTGAGCTCCTGATTGTTGTCTGGCTTCTTCCTCCCTCTGGGCTCTCTCATGCTCTTCTCGAGTCTTCTTAACTCTTTCCATTCTTTCTTTGATCTCTCGCTCTTCATGTTTTCACTCATACTTTCTCCAATGTTCTGCAATTTTCTGGGCCCTTGGTTGAACTTCTTTCAGCATTGCACTAACATCATCATAATCTAGTTTACAGTCAAGGGCAAGATCATGGGCTGCTTCCTCCCAATGGCCCAGAAGTCTGTGTGCTTTCCCTCACCACTGTAAGGCTGAGCTCAATCAGGATTTACTTCAATGGCTCTGTCACAGTCTCTGATGGCAGCATTTGGTTTCTGTAATGTGATGAAGATACTGGCTCTCTTGGCATTCAGAATGGCCAAGCGAGGATTTAGCTTGATGACATCCATGAACAAATCAATGGCTTTCTGTAGTTCACCATCATTTAGGGCCTCAGTGACAGCCACTTTCTCATCGTTTGCCTGATCCATCATCTCCTCCGTTATCTCTACTTTTTATTTCCCATTTCCTGAAGGGCATCTGTGTCTGGTTCAATCATACCTTCATTGTCAATTTCTAGATCACTTTCCTCCTTTGATGGTTCATCTGACTTTATGTCTTCCTCTGCCTCCTTACTATCTGTTTTTTCTTCCTTGATACTTTCTTCTGATTTAACTTTATGAGTAGCAGGTGGTACTTTACTCCCATGCTCTCCACCCACTCTCTCAGGAAGTGCATTTCCTCAGTGTGCAGAATGCTTGAATCCTGCTTACACGAGTTCATGAAGGCTGGAAGCTCTCTCATTTTTGAGGGATCTATGGTCCGGAGGGAGCAGGAGGTGGAGGATGCAGATAAAGAGGCTATGGCCATATTCCAGGTCTGGGCACTGGCTCATCACTAGCACACAGAAGGGGAAAAAATCCACTTTAAATGTAAATAAACAAGTTAAAAGTAAAAGGGTGAAAAAGATATACCATGCTAACATTAACAAAAGGAAAGCTGTATTATCTATCTAACAAAGTATATTTGAGAGTAAAAAATACTACCAGAAATAAAGAAGTTTATTCCATAGTGATAAAGGAGTCAATGGGACATAATAATCTTAAATACTCATGCAACATTATACAAATTCACAGTTACAGTTGGAGATTTTAACACCCTTCTCTTAATAATTCATAAAACTAGTGTACAGAAGATAGAAGACTTGAACAACATAATTAATCAACAAGACCTAATTGATTTTCTTAGAACACTCCATGCAACAAAAGTAGAACATGTATTCTTTTCAATTGTATTTGGAACATTTATCAAGATGTATCATGTTCTCGGCCATAAAACAAGTCTCAGCACATTTAAAAGGATTCAAATCATACAAAGTATGTTCTCTGACCACAATGGAATTAAATTAGATATTAATAACAAACACATCTCTGGAAAATTTCCAAATATTTGGAATTGAAACAGGATACTTCTAAATAATCCATGTACAAAAAAGAAACCAGAAGGGAAATTAGAAGAATTATAAACTGGAGAAAAATAAAAACATAACACACGAAAATTTGTGGAATACAGCTAGAGCTGTACTCAGAGGAAAAATTACGACACTAATTACCTATATTAGAAAAGATGAAACATCTCAAGCCATTGACCTTAGCTTCCATTTCAGATAACGAGGAAAAGAAGAGATAAGAATCTTTAGCTTTGTATGTTTGTTTGTAGAGTTTGTCTGCTTGGGGCAAATTTTTTTTGTTTTCCTTCATCAGAATATGTACTTATTTCTCCGTTGTTGCTGAGGGTATTTTCTCTGGCTGTGGAATTCTAATTTGACACTTCCTTTCCCTCAGCACTTTAAAGATGTTCCATTGTTTTCCAGCTTCCACTGTTTCTCCATGGTTTCTAGCTTACACAGGTTCATTATTCCCTTGTATGCCATGTGTTGTTTTTCTTTAGCTGTTTCAAAATTTTTTTTCATTGTCCTTGGTTATCAACAGTTTGTTCACAATATGTAAAGCCATGATTTTCTTTGAGTTTTTTCTTTTTGGTGTTCACCAAGCTCCTTGAATTTGCAAATTTATGTCTTTCAATACACTTTGAAAGTTTTTGGCTATAATTTCTTCAAATATTTTTGGCCTCAATTTCTCTGTTCTGTCCTTTTGGGTGCTCTTTGAATATGTTAGCTCTTTAGATACTTTCCCACAGATGCCTGAGATTCTGTTCTTTTTTCTTTCATTTTTTTCCATCCATGTTCTTTAGCTTAGATAGTTTCTACTGATCTGCCTTCAAGTTCACTGACTCCCCAGTCATCTACATTCCTTATAGTCTATTAGCAAGTTTCTTCATTTTAGATATTTTATTTTTTAGTTCTTAAATTTATATTTTTTCTGTTTTATAATTTTTATTTCTTACTGATAATTCCTAATATTTCATTAATTGTATGTGGTAATTTTCTTACCTCATGGAGAATAGTTATAATAGATATTTTAAAGTTTTGTTTAATAGTTTCAAAATCTGGATTATCTCAGGATTGGCATCTATTGAGTATCTTTTAAATTGAGGATTGTTCACATTTTCCTGGTTATTGTATGAGTAATTTTAAATTGTATTATGGATATTATTAATCTTATGTTGTGTAGACTCTGTGTTCTATTTAACCCTCTGAAGAAAATTGATGCTTTCTCTTTAAGTAGACAATCAACCCAGTTAGATTAGGAGTATAAATTCTGTCTTAATTTTGTTGGCAGGTGTTCAAATCTCAATTCAGTTTTCAAAGCCCAGTTTGAGTCTGTCCTGCTCAAGTGTAGCTTAGTGATTAGGTTGAGAATTGAATGGATTTATACACAGAATTAGTGTACATTCTTCTCTGTCTCTCTCCTGTCAGGGATTTTCCTTACACCCTCTGGCAAGCCCAGGTCACTTTTACTGAATCCTTTAGTCAGAAATACAGAGTTTCTACCGGAATTTTTGCTGTCTAAACTGCTACTACCACCTTGCTTTTCTGCAACTAGGGCCCACCCTCAGGGCACAGGTGTACAGGCACCTGAGTTAAAAAAAAAAAAAATCCATATGTTTGATTGTCCAAGTTCTGATTCCCTTCAACAATCTGCCTGCTTTTGTTTACTCATGTAGTTTTTTTAATATGCATATATTTCCAGAAATTTTAGTTGTAATCAGTATGAGGATGAGCTGTAGGGGTCATGTGCCCCCATGCTGCAACAAGAAGTCCCAAGAGCTATTTCTAGTGCTTAGTACATACACAATGGCTTGTTATAATCAGCAAGTCAAAGGGTTCACACAATGGGTAATATCATTTTTTCTTTATCTTCTTCCTTTTAACTAAGTAATGATTAGGTTTTAGAGGGTGTGCCAAGTATAATGCAGTCACTAGACAGGGATATTTCATGGGCACACAAGAAGATGCTTAGGTCTCTGGTGGGAAATTACTTTTAATGGGCCAGACACCCATTTTAAGAGTCTTTCTGGGAAGTGTCTGACAGGAGCAAGTATAGCCTAAGGGCACATTAGTAGAATAATAGAATGCTAATGTTAAAATCTAGAACAAGAAATAGCTCATAATTTTGAAGGCTTTGGATTTCAGCCTTTAGTTGTGAGGTCTTGGACAAAGAGTTAAACTTGCTGAATGTGTGCTTACTATTTTGTGAATATGGGTACAAAATTTTCTAACTGTCTTTTGGTGAAATATATCTAAAAGTGCCTGACAGTTCTTGGCATACACTGTATAGGCAAAATAGCTTTTGATCGTATTCATAGAAAGGAAGTAAATCTAAGATGAAAAGCCTGGAAAAGTCAGGGAGCCTATAGTTCTTAACACTTATGTGACAGTCATGCTTCAGAAGGAAGGAATATACCTGAATATGTTCATTTTCAGGGTTTCAATAAGTTGAATGGCAAGTGTTACTTGTTTTGAGGTAGTCTCTCTGTATGGATACTTAAGAAATTTTTGCAGGAACGAACAACTGAGATAGGTAGTTACTAGATGTAGACTGCTTCCACAAGTCATATAAATCTCTCCTGGAGAAAAACAGAATGCAGAAGTAGGAGAAAGAGGATTCTGGCACTCAGTAGGCTAAAGAGACAGGATGGGAGAAGCTGAATTTTTATGTCAAAATGAAGACCTGTCTGTGATACATTGGAGTTTTTTGACTCAAACATTGCATGACTCCCAGAATTTATATTTTAATAGTTGTTGTTAATGAAGAGTACTTTAATATATTGGGTAAAAGTTTTTGAAACCCCTGAAACATAATTATTTAATAACATTTTGCAATTTTTTTGCATATTCAAAATATAGTCCTAAATGAAATGCCTCTTTTAAAACAATTTTATAAAATTAAAACTTTCAGCTTCTTGCTGTTTTGTATAAGTCTTTATTTCTTCATCAATCTTTTAACATTTTTCTATTGTCTCTTCTCTCTTAGCTTTCATTTTTTTAGGTCAGAATGTAGAATTGAGGGAGATTTACAAGAAAGGATAGAGATTAGGGAACCTGACTGTCAGAAAAGAACAGAGAGCGATTAAATGAAATTTCAGTCATGTGGAGACCTATACATTGATGGCTATGTCATCTCAAGAGAAGGAGAGTGTCCAGAGTGCTTGAACCTTAAAAAAAGTAGTCTTCAATATGATTTATTTTATTTTTAAGTGAGACAATGTTAAGATCAAACATTTGACACTTGACTCTTTTCAGTTTAGTATCAAGTATTGTAGACAGCAGGATGCACAGAGAAAAGCTACTGATTTATAAATATAGCTTAAATTTAACTGCTTTGGACTTTGGATATTTTTCACAGTGATTGACATGTAAGCAATCATTTACTTATTTAACAACTGTATATTAAAGATATTGTATTGTGCTAAATACTACAGAGTATACAACATATATTTTCCAAGTTTTTTATATCCAGTAAATTTTCAATACAATTGAAACTACAGGATGAACTAAAATTATTACAGTTTCAAGAGCTGAGATAAGGCAGTGAATATCAAATGGACTGTGTGAACAGTAAGTGTGATAAGTTCCCAAAGGAGGGAAAGATCACCAGAAACAAGAGACCCAGGATCTTCAGGGAGGATGAGAGGTTGGAGCTGGGCCTGCAAGGTTGCGTTGGATATGGAAGGTAAACAGGAGTATGACATAGTCAGCTAGAATGAGTGATGAGTGTTTGGCCAACAATGAGTGAACCATCTAGATATAATACAAGTTTTGTGTTGGGGGGAATATAAAAGGTGGTTTACAGCTAGATTGTGCATAACCTTAGGTATTAGGCTATGAAATTTGAAATTTATAAAGACTCTATTAGAATTTTTATTGATAATGGTGAAAATGGAATTTTAGGATGTTTTGTGCAAGAGTGATTTGAGGAAGAAGAAAATAAAGAAAGGAATATCGTAGCAGTTAAACAAAATAATCTATGGTGAATTAATAGAGAATAGGATTAAATTAATAAATTAATTAAATTAGTTAAATAGGATTTTGAGAATAACAAAAGTAAAGAGAAACTAAAAGGATTTGATGATATGCACACACAGAAAAGAATGAATCGAAATGTTGAAAATAAATTATAGAAAAGTTTTCTTTTAAATACTATAAATACTAGTTTTCTTTTAAATAATACAAAATGTTTATTAGGGATTGATCCACATGAATGGAAGGAAGGAGTTTAATTGGGCAGGTAAGAGTTGAACTAAGATGCATGCAGACAAACGTGGGTCCAAACAGCAGGGAGCTCTGGAGTTAATATTACCCATGCTGGGCTTCCCACCTCTGCCTTACTCAGTCACCATGTGCAAGCTGCTTAAAACAGAATCATGCAAGACACCTCTCTGTAGGTAAGGCAGGCCCTGAAAGAGCTGATCACTGGAGGCAGTGTAATGATCATGTTCCCTGACGCTGAATTTTAAGTCCTTTTTTGAAGGGGGAACTGAGAATTGCATCTTTGTGTCTATCACAGATATTGTCCGACAGGTCCCAAGGCACTGCTCCTTTTCTTCAATCTTCTATCTCCTTTAGATTGCATAGTTTTTATTTATCTGTCTTTGAGTTCATTGACACTTCTGCTATCTACAGTCTGCTGTCATGCTCATGTGGTATATTTAAAAATTCCATATGATCCAGCAATCCTACTCCTAGGAATATATCCAGAGGACTGGAAAACATAAGGTCAAAGGGGTACCTGCCCTCCCATGTTTGTTGCAGCTCTATTTACAATAGCTAGGCAATGGAACCTACCTAAATGTCTATCGATGGATGACTGTATAAGAAAATTGTGGTATATATACACAATGGAATACTATTCAGCCATAAAAAAGAATGAAATTCTACCATTTGCAACAATGTGGATGAGCCTGGAGAAAATTATCCTAAGTGAAAAAACCCAAGTACAGAAAGAGAAATACCACATGCTCTCACTCATAACTAGGAACTGAATCTATAAATAAACTAATGAACAACAAAGAGAGACAGAGAAAAAGAATGAAAGAAACAACAATCATAGTAATATGCTGAACTTTTAGAAAACTGGAGGTGGAAAAGGGGAGGGGTGGGGGAGAGGACAGGGGGCTAATGAGGAATTGGTCAATGGATGCAAAGGATGGTTGTGTATTGTAATGATGAATAAGCCAACTATACTGATTTAATGACCACGTATTCTACACAATTATTGAAAATCAGTGTTGAACCCCACATGTATGTATAATAAAAAATAAAAAATAAAAAAACAAAAAAAACCATATTCACTTCTATCCTTTTTCTGTTGTAGAATTTATATTTTGTAGTTTTTCATAATTTCTATTTCTCTTTGGAGGTCCTTTATAAGTTGACCCATAAAGATCATATATGCTTCAATACTTTGAGCATATTTTCCTTTAATTCTTTAAATATTCTTAAAACAGGTGATTTCAAGTTTTTATCTGCTAAGTCCAATATCTGGTCCATTTTTTACATTTGTTTCTATTGACTGCTTTTTTCTTGATTAGGGTTAACACTGATTCTCCCGTTTTTGCATATCTAGTAATTTTTATTGTATTGTAGACATTGTGGATGCTGACATTGTAGGACTTCAGAATCCATTGTTCTCCTCTGACGAACACTGATATTTGTTCTATTGCATGGATCAATTACTGATTGATTAAGGTTGAACTTGGGTAGGCTTAGCATTATGTATTACTTGGGAAGATCTACAAAAAGATAAACATTTTTTCTGTGATGCTAAATTATAGAGAA
Organism: Cynocephalus volans; assembly: GCF_027409185.1. Lineage (NCBI taxonomy): Eukaryota > Metazoa > Chordata > Mammalia > Dermoptera > Cynocephalidae > Cynocephalus > Cynocephalus volans. The sequence continues at coordinate 94,020,445 of NC_084471.1, forward strand.
GTTTTGATCAGGGGATAGTTGAGGATGGTACAACAATTTATAGAAATAAATAATTCAGAATGAGAGCTGGTTTTGGTGGAAAGTAGAGGACCACACTTTAAAAATTGTTAAGTTTACAGAGATGGCATGATATCAGAGTGTAAATGCCTATCAGTCTGTTGGAAATATGTAAATGGAGTTGAAAGAAAGATTAAAACTAGAGATGTAAATTTGGAAATAATTCATAACTTCTTTGAAGTCTCAAGACTGGATGAAATTTCTTGGGAAATTTGTTTAAAGAGTAAAATCCCCGAACACTGGAAAATCTTCACATTTAAGCGTTAAAGGTAAAGCCAACATTTATTAATCCACTCTGTACATTATCTGTTTTAAATTTATAAGAGCTAAGGCAGCCTCTGAAAGAGTGCATCAAAGAGGTTTAGAGAATTTATAGACAGTGAGGCTTTGTGGAGATTCCAGAAACAGAAAAGTTCAAGAAGGAAGGGCTGGTTACAGGCCTTGGCTGTTAGAAAGAGGTCAATGTTAATAAGTCCATAGAACAATTTGTGGCTTATTTCATTGAGAAATAATTGGTAATCTTTAAGGGTCAATGTTTCTCTGGCAAATAAAAAAAGTCATGAAACAATAGAATATCTAAATCTGAGCTGGGTATTCTTCACTATCCATTGCTTTGCATCTTATTCTTTGAAATGAGAGATAAATGTCATACTGAGGCAATTCTGGAAGAATTTTTATTCATGGAAATGCTAAATACAATTGATAGGATAATTATTATTAGGAAATCATCCTTTATTAAGAAACTGCTATTTATTTAGATTGAAGTGCATCAATCTAGGGTATAACAGTGACAGATTTCCTTTAGGAATCTAGATTTTAAAAAATTGGAAAGAGCTGGGGTAGTCAGAGATCTTAGGCAAGTTAGTTTTTGAAAGATACACAAAGTGTTGTTATCTTATCTTTATATGTCAAACATTGCCATTACCCATGCTTTATTTTCACGCACTGATCTGTTGTCTTTGCCAAGTCTAAGTGTTGTCTTTGTTCTACTCTGACAGGCACCACAACTGAGTTGGTGCCAAGTACATAACTCACATTGTATGTAGAGTGCCATTTGGGAAATAGGGGTAACTAGCCACTTAAGAAGTGTTCTTCACGGTGTGGTCCATGAACCACTTGCGTCAGAGAGCCTTCTGGAATGCTCATATTCTGCAGTAATGTAGAGGAAAACAAGTCCAGAAATAAAAGAGCACAGGAATTCATGAGACCAGGAGATGCCTATACAACACAGATGGAGATACCCCAGTCCACACTACAGAATCAAAATCACTGGGAGTTGTACCCAGGAACCTGTATTTTAAAAAACAAGAATCCCTAGGTTACATTCATAGACATTAAAATTGTAAGAAATTTTTAAAATATAAAATAAAAAGTAATAAAAGTTTATGTGTGTCTTTGTATGTGTGTGTTTAGCCTGGGGTTCTTGTTGTGTTTGACTCTAACTCTTTCTCTATGCTGTTAATTTTCTTTCTTTTTTTTAAATAGACTTTATTGTTATAGCAATTTTGGTTTACAGAAAAATTTAGCAGTAAGTACAGACTGTTCACAGTCTCTCCTATTGTTAACATCTTACATTGGTTGTGATACATTTGTTACAATTATAAAGCAATATTGATACATTATTATAAACCAAATTTTACATTAGGGTTTCTTCTTTGTGTTGTACAGTTGTATGGGTTTTGCCAAATGCATAATGTCATGTATTCACAATTACACTATAATACAGAATTCTATTAATTTTCATATAGCAACTATTTTCTACCATTTTGTGTCTTATGAAAGGATTAATAGTACCGTATTTGAGGTGTTGTCTGTTTTTCCAAACATTACTTTCTTCTCATTTAAAATAGTTTTTCATTGTTACAATGTAATAGGCTGCGATAATGTGGTTAAATTCAATAGTAAAAGAGAGTTTCATCCTATTGATTATGTTTAGAGCCTTCTGGAATGCTCATATTTTGAAGCAGGGGAAGGAAAATAGCCTAGAAATCACACAGACTAGACGGATAATGTGTAGAGAGACATTGCAGAAGTCAATAGAGTACAGCATTTCAAAGTGGGACACATGATAAAGTGCTAGAGAGATTTTTTATAAATGTTTCAAATCTGAATGGTTTTGCATGTTTCTTTGTCATATAAACTGAAATATTATCTTAATTTTGGCCAAGCTTCTAGGTAACTGTAGTACTTCGTTAGTCTCTGTTCACTAGAGTAAATCATGTTGTGCTACTTTGAAAGGAAACGAATTTTAGCAATATTATTTTGGCTCTGATCTCACGGGAAGGAAGTAATTCTGAGAGCAAAGCTTCAAAGATTTAATAAAAGATAAACAATTCTTTTCATCAAACTTTATTTTAAATATAACAGAATTATAGGCATAATAATTCATTTTAATATTAATATAAAATCAAACACAACTTCTTTAGTCTGATTACTTTGGCATATGAACATACAAAAGACTCAAAAAATAAATAATAATTAGCTAAAAGTTGAAATGAGCAAAGAAAATATGTTGAGAATTTGTAGATGGATTTTAAGTCATTTATATTAAACTGTTATGTCTATTTTCAGATTAGTAGAAGAAATAAAATAGTCATTTTAAGGAAGTTGTGAAAAATGCAATACATGACAGCTTTGTTGTGATGATTTTTGGAAGGTGAGAAAAATCCAAATTCTTCATTGTTCACGTGAGAAGCACTTTGACACTCTTTCATTTAACAAAGTATTCATGGAGTACCTTCTATGTACTTGGCACTATTTTTAACACTTTGGGTTATAACAGTGATGCAGAGCAGGGAAGAAAATTAAGTAGAAAAAAAAGATTGTAAATGACAAGAAACAAGGGTGGAGTTGCACTTTTATGTATGGGAGTGAGAGAGGACCTCACTGAAAAGGTGATATTCAGGACATGTAAGATTGAGCTGTAGAGAATATTAAGCCATGAGCCTGGGGAAGAGCATTCAAGATAAATGGAGCAGTAGATGCAAAGGTCCTGGAGCAGCAACATGCCTGCCATATTCAGAGAACAGTAAGGGAAGTCTCTGAGACTGGAGTGGAGTGACTGAGAGAGTCCACAGTTGATGAGGTTGGAGAGGTCAAGGGGGCAAGATTGGAAGAGCCTCATACGTCATAAATAACAACTTTGGCTTTCATTGTAAGTGATATGAGACTCCTTCCTCAAAGTGACATGAAGAGAGGAATAACAAGATCTGACTTTTATTCTCAAAGGAACATTTAGGATGCTAGATTAGGAAGCAATTATAAAGAAACAAGATCAAAGCGGGGAGAACTGTTAAGAAGCTACTGCAGTCATTCAGGTAAGAGATGATGGTGGCTTGCACCAATGGTAGCAGTAGTGGAAGTGAAAAGTAGTGAGATTCTGGATTTACTTTGAAAGTGGACTGACAGAATTTGCTGATAAAATGGACATAGCTTGTGGGAGAAGAAGAGAAGTCAAAATGACTATAAAGATTTTATCCTGAATAAGTAGAAGGATGAAGGTGGTATTTACTGAGATGAGAAAGATTGCAAAAGAAGCAGTGTTAGGGGAAGTTTGACTTTGTGCATATTAAATTTGAGATACCTATCGAATTTCTACTAGAGTTGTTGGGTAATCAGTTGTATACACAACTCCAGATTTTAGGGGACAGTTCCAAATTGGGGTTGTAGATATGGAAGAGAAAGACATGTAAGTGATATTGAAAGGTTAGAGGTAGAAAAAGTGAAGTAAATATCAGAGCACTGAAATCTCTCAATGGTAAGGACTGAGGAGAAGAGAGGAACCAGCAAGTAGAGTGAGAAATTGCACTGGAAGAAGTGTTATTGCATTACTAATCACTTTTGATGGCATTGGCTCTAGTGGCCCCAAGTGGATTTTTACTTTGTGTAAGATTCATTTGGTCATTTGCTATTTGTCCATATCTTGATCTCAATCTTAAACACTTGCTCTTTCTCACTCACTCCCCTCCTTTCATGCCTGCATCACGTTCATTTTGAATATCTTCACTGGTAGTGCAACTTCATCTAAGTGTAAAATACATTTTTGACAACTGTCAGAAGTAATTTGAAGATTCATCTGGTGAAGGAAATGGGTGACCATGTTGGTTAATAATCCTTTTGATCAAAAATTAGGTGTGACCATTGAGTAATGCCACCAACTGTACTCTGTGGTTTATATGCCAGATTTAAAAGTAATTTCAACAGGCATGCTCTAAAATGTTTGCAGTGAGGACAACATTCCTGGGATAAAGATGTAGCTTCCAAGAGGGCTATTTTCCAGACTAACAATCATATATCACAAACATATGTAAGTTCTGCTTACTTGATTAACAGTTTTCTTAATATTCTACTGTTTTATCATATGTTTATACAGATGCTTAAAGTCCATGAACATGCATGTAGCCATAAATAATATCTAACTGAATCTTCATTTTCCAATATAAGAGTTTCTTAAGCAACTGCTATTCTAATTTGATTATCTTATGAAAAGTGATGAAAAATAATTATTTTAATGAGGAAAAGATCTACAAAAACATTTAAAAATATTTGCCCGGGTATTACAAATATTGCTGATTGTGAACACCACAGACTTACAAACAAACATTCTTGGATGTCTGGCTAATTCTAAGAGTTTGTAAAAGATGTATCCCCTAAAAATTATGTCAATTATTTGTTCACTGAACAAATATTTATTAAGTTCTAGTGTATTCCAGATGCTTGTCATATGGAAACGAGTTTGCTCCTTTAGATCCTTCCAAACACATCTTGAGAGATTTATATACATAAAGAAGAGCCAAAATTGTGTTCCCTTTTCACATCCAGTGTAGTCTCCTGGGGATTTACACCATATGGAGGACCCGTTTTGATGAGACTTGAGGAAAATGGAAGAGCTGGTAAGGTTTAGAGTTACCCTTTCCTATTTATTGCACCCAGGCTAAGATCCTTAATCATTTACACTGTGACGTAGAAGCCACTTCTCTCTCTTTCTTAATGACATGGCCCAATTACCATCCTTGCCTCTGACGCCCCATCCTTGAGTGGGGTGTAACAGAGTGGAGCTTTTAGTTTTCCTTAGAGGCTAACTAAAGATTTACTTTGGGTTCCAGGGATGCAAGGATGGGGCTCCTGTTCTCAAAAACGTATTCCTTTTTGAGAAAAAAGAAATAGACATAAGCAATTACATCAGAATATGATAGTATAAGCTAGAGGTATAATGGGAATTTGGGGGGAAACCTAAGCATTCTTGGCTTTATGGAGAAGTTACTGGAACCGTGCAGGGATAGAGTCCATCTTCCACCAAGCTCAGCACAATGAGATAGCTGAGATTTCTTGGGACCCAGTCTTTTTCTTTTTAGCCCTTAATCCTTTCAGCTATTCCTGCTTTCTCAGAGCCTTTTCACTAGGTTTTTCCTGAACACTTTATTTTGAATAAAGTCCAATGTTAATTCTAGAACTTTCCCTGAGAAATGTTTAATAGTCTTTTTACCCCAAGGATCACAATCATACCGAGGCAAAAAGCACTGTAATTAGTTCACTGTTCCCTAATTAAATTTTGTCGCTAGACCTGTTCCTCTAACGTTGACACTAATTGCCCAAAGGAGGCAAGTGATTTATAAACGTAGGTTTATATGTTTCTTATTATATACAATAAACTTACAATGTTTTTCATGTGTTTCACTAGGATGGTCAGCTTTGCATCCTCGTGTGATATGACTAATTGCACCTTAGGCTTCTTGTCAGGAAATTTCTCACCTGATAAAACAATAGAATTTCAGTGAGTTAAACTGGAAGTAGCTCACCACAGAATAAATCATTTCGAGACTAAAAGAGGACCAGTAAGTAATATGTAAAAGAAACATTCTTCAGATAATGTTGAAGCTTTTAATACTCTCCAGGAAGCAGGGCTGGTTGGATAAAGGTGGGATTTGTGTCTAATTTCCTCAACCAACTTGTCCTCCTAATAGTCAACGTTTTGTTTTGATTGTTACCATTATTTTCTCAATTACTTAGGTTTGAAACCTCACCGTCATTTTTGGCTCCGATTTTCTCCTTAACGTTCAGTGTAATGAGCTTAGAGTGTTAAGATCACAAAGGTTAAAAGTGCGGGCTTTACAAGTCAGCACTAATACTTATGATGAAGTTAACCAACTTTCTGTAAAATGGAAATAATAATTACACCCTTCTGTATAGTTGAGATGATTAATAAAATTCAAAAGTTGTCACATAGTAAGCACTCAATAAATATTTGTAATTACTAACAGTCTTTATATATTTGCACTCATCTCTTCCTTGCTCATAATAATTCAGACTCATATAAACCTTTTGCCTGAACTACTAGAACATTCTCTTACCCTCTTCCAGAACCCAAATCTATTTGTACACAATTACCATTATAAATTTCCCATAACTTTTATAAAATTACTCTTTTGCCTCAAAGTACCTATCATAGGTTTTCATTGCTTACAAAAAAAAGTCTAAATTTCTCAGCCTTGTACTGTTGCTTCTTATTACTCTTTTATTCCCTACTATTATTCTGTACTGTCCTTCATATGTTTAGTTCTACTAACAGACTCTATTTCCTTCTAGTCGTTTCTCATGTTCTTCCCTTCATTTGGAGTGATTTCATCCACCATTTTTGGCTATTACCTTTCTTCAAGGCCTAATTAAAATGCAAAATAGTTTCTGTGGTCATTTCTCCCTGAACTCTCCTAGCACAGATTTACTTTGTAATTATTTTGCATGTCCCAATTTTAGTGGATTACAATCTACCCCAGGGTTTAGTTTTTTTCTTGTATCCCCAAAGGACATAAGCCAATGCTTGCTGCATAATGTGCACACTGAACATTTATTTAATAACAAAAACAACCTCCATTTTTCTTTTGTTATATCATTACATCATTAAAATGAAGACTTTAGTTTTTTAACTAAAAATTTCTAGATTGTAGCCTAAGGATTAAGCATAATTTATAGTTTAAAAATTTTTTTTATTGTATACATATAATTCTTTAATGTTATATTTCCCTTGATAATTTCTTGGTTGTATATTCCCTGAGGGAATTTAGAGAAAAGAAATTTATTCATAACAAAGAATTCATCAATGTTCAAATGTGGGCTCACTGTTGTACATATTGTTTTCGGGATAGTTCTAATTCCCTGATCTTCTATCACATTTGAAAATTTCACCTGAGCAGTATGTTTCCTCCCCCAAAGTCTTTTACATGTTTATTTGAGCAGCTTACACATTGCATGTCGGTAATATTAATTAATTTTATCATTAATAATGTGGATTACTGACATTTAAGAGTGTTACAACTGAAATGGTAGTTACATAAATACAATAAAAATCACTTAAAATATCTTGATTACAATGACTGAGAGACATTGTGAGTTTGAGATAATATGAGTTAATTCAGAGTGTAGCACTGAGGCAAACTGCATCTCATAATCAGAAAATGTTGTTGAACTTTTGGTATGAAGATGCTAAAAATGCTGATGACTTTTTAATGCACAATGAACACTATATTTCAATTAAACAGTGAAAGAATTATTACATAGAAACTCAATGTAGTTAATCAGGGGAGTTTTATTTCAGACAAGACCAGGAGTGCTCAGGGTGGGATGGCTGTAGAACAGAGTTTTATTTCAAAGGAAGGAAATTAGCATTCATTTATATTGGAGAGCCTAAATAGTAAAGGTACAATTGCTACTTGAACTGACTGAAGATGATATTTCACTCTAGAACTCTTGTACAAAATTAGTAACCAGAGCATGCATCAAAGCATGCCAGAGTTCAGACCCAGTGGAAATTCGGGCTACTCGGAAGTCTTAGTAGTCGATATAGTAGTAGTAGAGACTTAATATTTCTTTAACTTTCACTTTGTGCCAGGCGAAGAGCATTATGTAAAGTAACTTTGTAAATCCTCACAGCAACACTATATAGTTTGTATTATTTCCTTTTCACAGACGAGGAAACTAAGGCAACTTGGTCCAAGGTCATGTAAACAATAAATGGTGAAAGATGAAATGGTCTGCAAAGCCTATGTTTGTAAACATCATGCTGTAAAGGGGCAAAAAAGAAGTCCACAACATAAGGGAAATAGTTTAAACGAAGAACCTGAGAGAGAGAATTTGAAAATAGCTTTACATGGACAAGAAGATGTTAGAATATTTTGATCTTCTGCTTCTCATTAGTCTGGGGGATTTTACCATGCTTCATCTAACCATTTGTAATAACCCCAAGAATGTTAAAATATATATTTTTTTAATTTTTAATTTTTTTGTATTTTTTGTATTTGTTTTACTTTTTTTTCACTTTTGTTTACCTATTTATTTTTATTGAATCAAAATTGATTATACATATTTTGGGGGTTCAACATTGAGATATGTTGATCAAATCAATATTGCTAGCATATATATTGCTACAAATCATAATTATTCTTTATGCCTCTTGACCAATCCCTTCCCATCCCCCTCTCCCTCCCCCTCCCCCTCTCCCCCTCCCTCCCTCCTCCCCCTCCCCCCTCCAATCACCCTAGATTTCTTCTCTCTCTCTGAAAGAATAATGGTTCCTCTGTTGATTTGCTGCCCAAATGATCTGTCCAATGCTGAGAGGCATGATCAGGTCCCCCAGTACTATCATAGAGCAGATGTCTCTTCCGTTACTATGGAAGGAGCTCTGTGGAGACAGACATCCTCCTCCTTTCTTTGTCTCTGCTGGTAACTCTCCTTGTGTCAACTCACTCCAGTGGCTGGTGGACCGTCGGCATGGTTGTTGTGGCATCTAGCCACCTTTGCGGCAGCCATGGTTATTGTAGTGGCCGAAATGTGCCACCCACATGGAGGAGATATTTTTGGCCTGCTTCGTGGTGCTGGCAGTGTGCCTGGTTGTGGGAGAGCGTCCGGTCCCCTTCTCCATGCCCTTGGTCCCAGGGCAGGCCTGATGCGCTGGCATGGGGTGCCTGGTTGTGGGAGGGGGATCCAGTCCCCAGCTCCTTACTCTGGGTCCCTGAGTGGGCCTTGAGCCGCTGGTGCAGTGTTCCTGGTTGTGGGGGGGGGGGTCTGGTCCCCTTCTCTATAGCCCAGATCCCTGGGTGGACCCCAAGGCCCTGGCATGGTGAACCTGGTTGCGGGAGGGAGGTCTGATCCCCTTCTCCATGCCTTGGGCCCCCAGGCAGGACCTGAGGCACTGTCACAGCATGCCTGGTTGTGGGAGGGGTGTCCAGTCCCTTCTCCATGTGTTGAGTCCCTGGGCAGGACCTGAGGTGTTGGAGTGGTGTGCCTGGTTGTGGGAGGGAGGTCTGGTCCCCTTCTCCATACCTTGGGTTCCCAGGCAGGATCCGAGGCACTGTCACAGCATGCCTGGTTGTGGGAAGGGGATCCTGTCCCTGGCTGCTAGCCCTGGGTCCCCAGGCTGGCCCCTAGGGGATAAGCGGTATGCCTGTATGTGGGAGTGGGGTCCAGTCCCCATCTCCAATCCTCTGGTTCCTGGGTGGGACCCGAGGTGCTGGTGGTATGAGTGGTTGTGGGTGGGGGTCTTGCCCCTGGCTCCAGACCTCATGTTCCCTGGTGGGCCCCAAGGCATTGCTGGTGTGCCTGGGCCGGAACTAAGTTTTTGTCCTTTGCTTGCTTCTAACATGGGGGGACCTTCCTGTGGGAACCAGTACTTGAGCTCTGTGGTTGACCTAAATTGTTGCTTTGCTGCTGTTTCCCTAGGGAAGGTTTTTTGTGCAGCTCAGGGTTTAATGGTTGACCTTACAGGTACTTCTGGCTCTTTAGATACTCGGTGCACCTGTGTTGTGTAGAAACTCTGATCTGGGCCTGAGTTTTTCAATCAAACTGCACCCCATGCAATTCTGCATTCTGACCAGTCTCCTCAGAGTGGTCCTGCTCTCATTGTGGGGTGGATCAGCTGTCCTTGCTATGTCCCAATGTTCTCCCCATCTCCCCTGCTGCCAGTGCTCCAAACACTTCCCATGGGCCAGGCCATGTGCTGGTCCCTTGCGATGATTCACTGGCCTCTGAGTGGCTCCCTTTTTTCAGCTGTTCTGGCTCCTCGCTCCTGCATGGGTCCATGTGAACCCTATTAGTGGTCTTGCTGTCCTGGGGGCCACCAAGGCCCTCTTCTCCCCTGCCGCCTCCAAGTAACTCCATCTGAAGGGCACAGCTGCGGCTTCTGCCGGCTCCTGCTCCATGCGCTTATCAGCTCGAGCCTTAAAGCAGCCGAGGCCCAAAATGCTCAGAGCAGTTTTTTCTTTCTCTCATCGTAGTTTCTCCCGCCTTCATGAACTCCATAGGTCTCTGCTCCTCTTCACCTGAGCTGCAGCTGCCCCGGCTTGGCTGATGTTACATTTTTATAGTTGTAAATTGGTTGATTTGTGGGAGAGAGTGACGCTGGGGACCGTCTATTCTGCCGTCTTCAAATGTTTCCAGAATGTTAAAATATTATTGATCCTAAGGATGATTGTGCTGAGATGCTTGAGTGCACGGCACTATGGCAGCTGATACACTGCTTATTACACATAATGTGTCCATTGGCATTAAAAAATAGCATTTCAAAATTTAATTTTTTTCAGATGAGTTTATTCACATTATTAAAAACTAAAAAAATTACTTAAAAATTATACAGTATAGTGTCTTTTATTCCTAATATCTATCCGCCCAGTTCCTCCACCATCATTTTATTAGTTTCCTATATATCCTTCCAGAGTTGCTTCATATAAGCAAATATGAAGAAGTGTTTCTATTATTTCTTCTTTCCCACAAAGGGCACAACAAATTTACTATTCTGCACAAAGATCTTAAAATACATATATATATCTTATTGATATATATATCTTATCTATCTATCTATCTATCTATCTATCTATCTATCTATCTATCTATCTATCTATCTATCTATCTATCTATCTATTAGCAGCTGGCCTGTATGGGGATCTGAACCTGTGACCTTGGGGTTTGTAAGGCTGTGCTCTAACCAACTGAGCTAGCTGGCCAGCCCTAAGATATTTTTATATCAATAATACAGATCTTTATTTTAAAAATACAGTTACGTAGTATTCCATTATGTGGAAGTACCATAATTTATTTAGCCTGTTCCCAACTGCAGTGCAGGAGGGTTGTTTCTGATGTTTTGTAGCTATTACAAATCATGTTGCAATGAGTACCATTGTACATGCATCATTTTGTACCTGTACAGAAATATCATAGGATAAATTTCCAAGAGCAGAATTGCTGGTCAAAGGGTATGAGCATTTGTAATTTTGCTAAATGTTGCCAAATTGCCTTTCATGGAGGTTGTAGCAATTTGCATTACCACCAGCAGTGTATGAGAGTCCTGCTGATTTATAACCAAGTGTGTTAATTAAATTTTTGGGTTTTTGCCAATCGGATGAGGAAAAAAAATTGTATTGGTATAATTTAATGTGCTTTTCTCTTATGAGTGAGGCTGAGTATCTTTTCATTTGATTAAGAGCCACTTGTATTTTCTTTTATATGGATTATCTTTATATATTTTTTACTTAATTTTCTATTGGGTTGTTGGTCTTTTTTTTTTTTACCATTTTATAGGAAATGGTTATGTGTTAGATAACTAACCCTTTGTCTGTGATGAGTTGCAAATATTTCACCTGTTTTGTCATTTATCTTTGCTTTGTTGTTGCTGTTTTTAACTTTGCTATAGTGTTTTACACCATGCAGAGCCGTTATGGCTTCTGCATTTGGAGCCATAAGCTACAGCAGTTCATTTCAAGATTATAATGAACTTTCTTCCATACTTTCTTTGTCATATGTATGGGTTCACTATTTACATTCAAAATCTTCCCTCCATTTGTAACTTATCCTGGCATATGGTATGAAGTATATTATCCCAACATTACTTACTGAATTTTCCCTTGCTGTTTTGGTCACATACTAAATTTCTCAAAGTATTTGGCTCTATTTATGGACATTCTATTATACATCTGTTTATGCACTGACACCACATTGTTTTAATTATTGAGGGCTTGTAATGTGTTTTTGTATCTGGTAAGGCTTTCTCCCCTTATTGCTCTGCTTTTACTAGGTTTTTCTGGCTTTTCTCTGTTTATGAGCTAGGGTATTAGGTTATCTGGTTAAAAATAAATCTGTTAATATTTTTAAAAAATTTTATAACATTTCAAAATTAATTGGAAATATCTGACATATTTAAGATGTTAAGTCGTTTTATCCAAGAATATGATATGTCTTTCCATTTGTTCAAGCCATCTTTCAAATTTCTCAGTAGTGTTTTAAAGTTTTCTTCATTGAGTCTTACACATTTCCTGTTAAATTATTCTAAGATTTTTTGTTGTTGTTACTATTCTAAATGGGATCTTAACTTCTTTTATGTATTCTAACTAGTTATTTTATACATATAATACTTAATAGATATCTATCAAGCATATTATATATATTATGTAAAATATATAAATAGATGTCTATACATCAATTTGGTACCCGATGTTTTTATTGAATTCTCTTATCCTTTGTGACAAATTTTTAGTTTATTCTTATATTTCTAGGTGAATAAGGGGCAGGCTGTAATTTTAGATGGGTTGATCATGGTAGCACTTTTTGAGAAGGTCAATTTTAAGCAAAGACCTGAAGGACAGTGAAGGAGTGAGCCATATTTTGGCTAGTCCTTTCAGTACAATGTGAAGTTACTGGGATGATTCTGGGCATAGTGCCTTATTCTGTATTTCAGTGGAAAACTTTCTCAGTGTCTTTTGTGATGCCTGATGTGGGCTTCTTCAATTTCATGTCTTTCTATGGTACTTTCTTGCTTCTCCTTTTGTATTTTGCATATTTGCATTTCTTCCCATTCTCTTGATTATGTTAGATGGTGATTTATTGATTTTATTATTTACTTTTTACTTCGAAATTATTAGCTCTACTGTTTCCTGTGTTCTAGCTCCTTAATATCTACTTTTATCTCTATTTTTTTTCATTTTGTCTGTTTTGTGGATCTTATTCCAATCATTCCAATTTTCCCATGAGCATTGCTTTATCTTCCTCCCATGGTTTCTGAGATGCAGTATTGCATTATTGATATCTTTTGAAATTTTGCAAATTTGGTTTGTACCACTTGGTCAAATAGTTGTTCAAGAAAGGTTTTTTCTTTTTTTAATCTCCTAATGTAAGTGTCTGCTTGCTTTTTGAAAATTTCCATTAATTTTTCACTTGATTGTATCATGACTAGAGAATATTGTCTACACTATTTCTACTTTTTGGAATTTATTGTAATTTTTTTGTGGCTTCATATGTAATTTATTTTTATGAATATCCATAGTCAATTGTAGAGAAGATGTATTCTTTCTTTTCAGGATGAAGCAATTGATATAAATTAATCCATTTTCCTTATTAATTTTACTACTTAGTTTTTCTGTGGATCCACTTGGTTTTCCATAAATTGAGAGACATGAACTAGATATCCTACTACTAGTGTTTTTATGTGTTTCTCCTCACTTATTGTATAATTTCTGCTTTATATATATATAATTATATGTACATTAATAATATAATATTATATATATTATAATAAATATATATATTGCTGTCATATTATTGCTATGTAGTCATAACTGCTCCTATCTTTATTGAGAATTACACTCATTATAGTTTAAAGCTCCATTCCTTGTTTAATTTAATGCTTTTTGGCTTAAATTCCTCCTTTTCCTTACTAATATTGTGACATCTGATTTCTTTTTCTTTGTATTTGCCTAATATGCCTATGGCTATATTTTTATTTTCAACCTTTTAAAATTACTTTGTTTTAGTTGTGTTTTCACATATAGTTATGTGATTTGCATTTTTAATCCAATTTGAAAAAATTTTTTCTTAATAGATGAGTTAATTTTTTTTTTTTTTTTGAGCTTTCTTGAACTATCTTATTTCTGGCACTATTCAGTTATCATTTTGTTCCATTTAAGAATGCAAACAATTTTTGTCAAGAGACAAATAACATACAAAGTAAATCTTTACAAATTTTATTACAGCTGGATGATCTGGAGATATTTAGAAAATATACAAACTTTCTAAGCTCATTTACGCTTACTGATATATGCAATATATGCTTTCTCTTAGCTCTATCTTATTTTGTATTTTTGTTTTTATGTTTTTTAAAGGAAGTCTTTCACAAAGTAATTTGTTTTTATTTTTATTGTCCTCTATTTGTGATACTTAGGAAAGTTGTTCTTTTTTCTGGTAGTTATCTTTGTTTAAAAGCCCTTGACTTTTATTTATTTTTTGTCAATATTTGCTTTCTAGTAGATAAAATTGGTGTGCATAATCTTTCTCACTCTCCTTCATCTATCACCCAATTATATTCAATGTTGTATTCTTAGTGTTTCCCTAACATTAATATTACATATGCTTAGATTTTTTTATTGCTTGATTTCTTAGATTTCAGCAGTATCTCCTTTAATACCCAGCTAGTAGAGAGGAGCCAATTAGAGAAAGCCTTCTAACTCATCTTCTTTCCAGGTTTTCCTCCCCAAATCAGCCATGAGTAAAAGTCTAAAACATTTTCCTAATTAAAAGCATGAAGTTATATGATATAAGGTAACAAAACGGCTATGAGTTCTATTTTAAAGCTTTCAACTGAAAGTTTTGAAAACAACTTAATACAAGTATTTATTTCTAAATCATTCTATTCTTCCTCTTTTTGCTTTTTGAGGTGATACTTCAAGAGAATTCCAGTGGTTGGGAGCCCTTAAATTTGTGCCAGGACATTCTACCTGATATAATGAGTATGGGAGGAATAGCTTGATTTCAGGTTTTGGTTTCTTCTCTCTTTTCCTTTTCATAAACACGACAAGCTATCTTTTTTTTTTTTTTTTTTTGTGACCGGTAAGGGGATCACAACCCTTCTGCGCTCAGCCAGTGAGCGCACCGGCCATCCCTATATAGGATCCGAACCCGCAGCCGGAGCGCTGCTGCGCTCCCAGCGCCGCACTCTCCCGAGTGAGCCACGGGGTCGGCCCACGACAAGCTATCTTGATAGACAATATCAATGTATCTTTCACTGTTGTTCTCTCCGTCATCAACCAATAATCAGTAGTTATTTATTGAGCATCTGCATCAAGCTGGATGTGCTATGCTGTACTGGGCCTTGGGGATACAATGGTGAGCCATATAGACATGGATTATCCTCTCACGGATTTCTACTATACAAATAAACACACAGCTACAATCGTCATTGCAATCAGTGTTTTGAAGAAAGAGCATTGAAAATTGGAAAAAATTATAGTAGTGAATATTTTTCACAATTATATTGAAACTCAATCACTGCACACAGTAATAATATACTTGCCTAGGTCCACAAGTGATGATTCTTCAACTGTTTGCTGCACAGGCTCAGAGAGGAAAAAATTAAGTACACAATCACTCTGAAAAACAAGACAAAATAAAATTTTTTTATTTCTTATATTCATTACTCTTGTTCACTATTACATGAAAACATTGCCATATACACATAATTTTTGTAGATACCTGTTATAGATTCTATAAATAGAAAAAAAATATCAGCAACTTCATTAAGTCAGTGCAATCATTTTAGTGTAATTTAAACTAATCTTTTGTGAGATTGGGAGTCTGATTACTTTACATTTCTTCCAGAGGTTCAAGTGTGCTTTGCTCTTGGAGCTCACCATAAATGTCGACATTCTTGAATTTACAATTATGTATGAATCTCACACCTCCCTTTTCTAGAAAAGGTATATCCTTAGTCAAGGCTTTCTGAGAAAAATTATTCTTAGTGGGACACAGTTGCCCACTTAACTGTTACTGCGCAAAGTTTGATTCTAGGTACATTCAGTGCGTACCGACTACACCCATGTCATGGAGGAATGTTGGGGAATATTTAGAGACAGAAAGATGCGTAAGGTGGTCTCTCTAGAACACGACCTAGTGGATGAAACAGGTTATATTGAATGCTTTAATAGAAATTCTAGCTATATTTAATTTCAGTACAGAAAAGTAAGTGTGCTTCTTTTCTAAATAGGGATGATCATAAAGAAATCGACATCTAATCTGAGCTCCAAATTAATGGCCAACTGGTGAATTTGAGTACAGCTTTTCCTTAGTGAAACTGGCACACATTTTGTTGCAAGCTATTATATCACCAAAGTAGCCCTCCCCATGAGTCCTTACATTATTATCTAAAGGGCACCACTAAATAACTGATTATTTCTTCTGACAACCTATCATAGGCTGATGCCATAGTAGCTGTCAAAACTACCTGACAGTCTCCCTGGTGAGTCCTCTCTCATTCTGTGCAATGGCTCTTTCAAACCTCCTTAGGAAACTTCCAGCTCTGATATCTTCTTTGTTGATAAGGCAGATGGAAACTCCTAACCTTCCTGCCGTAAAATCTACAGACCAACACAGCTATACTGTCTCTTTCCTTCCTGTCAAAACAGAAGAAATGTCTTTCTTCCTATAAGTTGAATTGTGTCCCCCCAACCTTCCCAAATTCATACATTGAAGTCCTAACCCCAGTACTTCAGTATGTGACCTTATTTGGAAATAGGGTCACTGCAGATGTAATTAGTTAAGTTAGGATAAGGTCATACTGGAGTAGGGTGAGCTCCAACCCAATATGACTAGTGTCCTTATGAAAAGGAGACATTTGGTCACAGACAGTCATAGAGAGAAGAAACATAGGGAGAAGATGGCTACCTACGAGTCAAGGAGACCTGGAATCGATTCTACCCTCACAGCCAGCAGAAAGAACCAACCCTGCAGAAAACTTGATTTCAGACTCCAAGCTTCCAGAGCTGTGAGAAACACATTTCTGTTGTTGAAGTCTCCCATTTGTGGTATTTTGTAATGGCAGCCCTAGGAAAGCATTCAGTGCTGACCCCTTCATCTGTGTCCTGGATTTTGTTCTTCCCTCTTCTGGAACCTTGTGGGATATTCCAATTCGTACTTTAGCATCTTCACCCTCATCTTTTCTTTCTCATCAACATAAAATATGGTCAACTTTCTCTGTTTTAACAGCTGTGGGGATCCAAACCCTTGACCTTGGTTTTACAACACCTGTGCTTTAACCAACTGAGCTAACTGGCCAGCTAACTTTCTCTGTTTTAAAAACTAAAAAACAGCTAAGTCAAATCAAATGAAGTGTACTCACACATAAATAATGTCTTGTAACTAATGCCCCTTCCAAATCCTTTGTTATTTTTCTCTTCCATGACACAAACAAACTTATGGAACCGTTGTTTGCACTCACAACTGCTTCACTTCTTTAATTCCTGCTCACTTTGTGACAGACCACTCAGCTTTCTGCCTCTAATTGTCCTCTGAAAATGCTCTTACTTCTAACAACCTTTCGTAAACATCTATTTTTTCTTTAGTGAAATGCTCTCGTTTGCTTATATGATACGAAGCCCTGACAGTTTTCCTTCCATTTGTCCTGCCATCTCTTCTTAGACTTTTAAAAAGACTCCTTTTCCTTTTGCTCATGATTTAAGTTGTGGTGTTCTTCACATGTAGTTCTATCTCTCTCATTACTCTAATGCATTCTTTCTGAGTGACGTTATCATCTTTGATGGCACCTGTAATGATGCACAAATCTAAAACTTTATCCCAGATTTGTCTCCTAAATCTCAGCCCTCTATATCAAAATACCTGTTCATTGGCTCTCTTGACCATTCCAAAGACAAGACAAACCCCAAAAGGGCACCACAAAATGCGTTTTCTTCCCCCTCACTTCCATTTGCTGCTGACTGTGTCCAGCCTCAAAATAGGGTGTATCTTCTTGGAGTCTCTGCTCTCCTCACCCCACACACAAAAGCGATTGCTAAGTCCTGTGGCTCGCACCTTCTAAACACCTCACCTATCCATTTCTTCCTTCCTTCCTTCCGTCTTCTCCTTTGTTCCAGCACTGTCAATTCTCACCGAGGTTATAGCAGGGGCTCCCAAGTCTTCTCTTGCTACCCTTTAATCCAATCTATTCTGGACACAATTGCCAAACTCATCTTTCAAAATAAAAATCTAATAATTAACTGCTTAAAACCTGGCAGTGGCTCTCCATGACTCTTAAGGAAAAGGCCGACTGCTTAACAAGGCTCGTAAGGCTGTTCTTGATTGGGATCTCGCCCATATCCCTGTCCTCACCTCTCACCGTTTCTCTTCTGCTACTTTGTGCTTAACTACACTGTATTATATTCATTTCCTCAAATGTGTCAGGCTCTCTCACCTCCAGGTCTCCCTACATGCTTCTTTCTTCTTCCTCTCCACCCCCATGCACCCATTTGCCCAGGGTTTATCACATGTTCTGTTCTGTACACTTCTTACTCTAGCCAGTGAGACATCAGAGCAGAGATGGTGACTTATTCACTCAGGCCTAATACAGTGCTGCTGTTCAGAAAATACGTGTTAACAGAAGCAAACTGAGATTTGTCTTCAAATACAGAATATACTGGTTTCTAATGCAAATATTCTCGTGTAGGTAGCAGTTTATACATCATTATAAATTAGTCAGTTATCCATTTTCATCTCTACATATTGATCTTTTGTGAGCTTGTTTAATAGGAGTCTACTGTTAAGAAATGGGCTCAAATTGAGGAGGTAACTGATCATGTTTTCTGTTTTGAAAGCTTAAAATCAAACCTCAGATTGTACAAAATTTGTTGAAGGAAATTTGACCTCCTTTGGCCTTTTGACAACTAGTCAATTATTCTTCTTTGGCAACATTTGACCTCACTATCCAAAGGTTATTAAACTTCAATAGTAGGCAAGATATTTTTCCAGTTAGTATCTGAGATGTCACCACTAGCTAATTATTATCCTGTGTTTAAGTTGTCATATCCTTGAAATATTCATTTATAATTCTGGGTATGGGTGTCTTACTAAATACTAAATCTTTATTGCAACAAGATTGTTTTCTTTCTTCAGGAGAATCATGATCCAGGTTAATGAAGGAAGAAATCAATAAAATAGAGTACAAAAAAATTATATTGCTGGATCTCAAAATGATCAATTTTTAAATTTTCTTAGACTTGACTTTACTGGTATGCATGCATCCCTCAGCTTTTTAGCATGTTGCATCACGAGGTAGTGTGAAGATTTATAGAAATGATAGTGCTCCAACTGCTCTTGCTGATAACCTGAACCAGTGTCACAACTGGGTTTGCATTGACCTCCAAGCAGTGTGACTACACTTAGTTGCATAGGTTGCAGACTGCACAGCTCTAGAGGTGCCATTTTTATATGGACTATGAGGTATAACCAGACACAGGGTTTCCCATATGTAGGGCTGTCAAATATAGTAAACAAAAAAAGAGGATGCCTAGGCAAATTTGGGACATATTTTTACTAAAAAAATTATTTTTTATTGAAAACTTAAATTTAACTGATGGTATATATTTTATCTAGCACCCCTGTAATATGAGTCATTTGGAAGATGTGTGGACATACTTCTGGCTGTCTCAATGACTGGAGGGTACAACTGACAATTAATGGGCAAGGCTTATCCTAAAAGTCCTGAAATACCTAGAAGATCTCACATTATAAAGAATGCTGTTCTTCTGCTTAATTCTTCAAATGGTAATAATTTCACAGGAAAAAATTCTGCATTTAACTACTTCACTGTAGAAATAAGAAAACTGCACACCAGAGAGGATAAGTGGTTGACTGATTGGAATGAGTGTGGACAAAACACTGGTACAGTGTGGTGAGTAAGCCCAGGCTCACTTATGTGACCACTGCAAATGGCCCATGGAAGGGGAGTATATGGAAGACAGCTGGGAGATACAACAGGAGGGAGCTTTGCAGGAGTTCTAGAGCATGCTGGTCTTCTATATAATCTTAAAGCTGGTGTGACTGATGAATTTTAAGCAGAAAGGTATCATGAGCACATTTGTTTTAAGAAAGATGACAGTGCAGCATTGTGGAAGCAAGAAAAGACAGCAATAAATCTTGCAGAATGGCGTCAGCAAATTCCCTTTTATGCTCAACATTTTGCAGTCTCTGAGCATTCCATCCCACTTTCCCTTTGAGCATCTAAAGTGGTAGCTGTGCTTCCTCCTGTGCCCTTTTTATAACCCTGGTCCTGGAGGTGAGGCAGGCATCCTCCTGGTATCTCCTTGCCCCTCTAATCTCTACTTTCTTCCTCTGTATATCACGTCCACTGCTGGACAGTTTGCTTCTCCTGTTGTTGCACTTGTCTACTGATCTCTAGGTCACTGGACTTCATTTTTTGGAGACTTCTAACCATGGCACATTATCACTGTCTCCAGTAGTACTCTTGTCATAATTCACACTTAGTGTAATTTTCACAGTAATCATCCTTCCATGTCCTTGATTCTTTGTTCTTGAACTCCTCTCCTCCAATGGTCTTGTCTTGAACTCTGCTCAGCCACTCACTCCTGTTGCCTTGATCTTGTCTTGACTAGTGACTGAAGTTCTTCCACTATCTTGATTTCTAGCCACCCAGTGTACAACCACCACATACCTCCTTTCCAGCTCACTTCCTCAACTTACACAATTCAAAAAATTCTGTCAACTTGAAGACCATTTCACTGGCCCTAACTCCTTTCATGTTTTTATATCCCTTTTTGGCCAATTTGGATTTCATGATCCATATTTATTATAACTCCTTTGCATACTCTTTTCAACTCCTTTGGCCCATCTCTTCCTTTATTTTATTATTCACTTGGCAGACAAAACCCAACTCTGGTTATTCTCTGCCAACTCTGCACCTGTAATAGGCCTGTTGAATGTTGCTGGAGAAAAGCTCAACCAGACCCACTGGTCTCATGACCCTTGAGTGGGTCTTCAGGATCTTCTGGATACTCTACAAATATCGTCAGTCTATTTACTCTTCCACCACCAATAGGATTATTTCACTCCTTACCCTCACTCCTCAAACTTTTTCCTATATCATAGAAACATACGAAGACTACAGAGAGCTAAAGTACTTGTAAAGACCAGAAGTAATGTAGTATAACACTGAGATCAATTTTTTTTTTCTTTAAAATAGCACATTAACAGTTCCCATTTATTAACTGGCCAGCCAACATGTAGAATTGGCTACAAGATTCATTTTTAGTGAATTAAAACAATAAGCTAAATCTCTCTCAAACACCATGAAGTGCTATACAAATGTGAATTTAAAAATGAAATCCCATAAGAGTTTTAAATCAAGCCTGAACGGTAATTGTGTTTTATGGCCTTTTTCAAAAAAACAGTTTGTCAGAATGTCCAGTCTTTAATGGAGTTACATGGAAGAATGACACTATGAAAAATAGTGAAATTCTAAAGAATCTTCTGTAATTCTGGCTCCAAAATGTCATCAGCATCTTACCAGACTGTGAAAAATAATCTTGGTTTTACTGATGGTACACATATGACATTTATCCTGCCTGCAACATAATCTCAGCTAGTTCCAAATAGGAGAAGAGCAATGTAGTGACAAATGTAGTAATTAACATCTGGGTTTAGCAAGCAGGGAACAAGAAACATATGTTCACTATTAGGATTTATCCATTTGGATTTATTTTGACATTTGATTTCTGCTTTAAAAAAATAACATTGCTTAAACCTTAAGTGATATCATTTCTTATTTGAAAAGACTTCCAGAAATGAGCAACAACACTGAGCAGAGCTAAAAAGCACAATGAATACGGCTTTAAAAAGCTTGAAAACAACAGCTGTTTGCATTTCTTAGCTAAACTCAAATGGCGGTGCACGTTCGTTTAGGTACTGCAATCATTTGCTATAACTTTTATTACAAGGCTATATTACTCTATAACGATCTTATTTAGTTCACAGCACAATTCCACCAAAAACACAGCAAAATTTAAAGAAGCAAATGGAATTCTTGTTAGCACCACTCTCATTTGCTTGAATATAACAACAAACATTGGGAGAAAAAAAGAAGTTTATATCAGTTTTGGGGAAGAGAGTGAAGCTAAACAAACAAAATCCAGGTAGATAGAGGACAAGGATGTCTAAACTTATGTTCTCGACCTCATCAGAAGAGACACGGGGATAGTGTATAATTGTGGTCTTCATTTATCCCTAATTTCTTTTATCAGCAGTGTGTGTGTGTGTGTGTGTGTGTGTGTGTGTGTGCACGTGCAAGGGAGATTTTGGAGATTTGCAGGTATCTCTCCATTTGGTGTGTTGTTATATTTTAGACCAAGCCCCCGGAGATTTCTCACCCATCTAATTCAACAGATCCTAAACTTTAAAATAGCCTCTCTGTCTCATGTCCTTGACAAAATGAAAGACTGCTTACAATTGAGAGTGCTCCCAGAAAGGCACATTATAATATTTGATTTTAGCAAGTTAAAGTTGTCAATTTTATATTTAAGCTGCATCTTCTACTTCCTTTTCTCCCTTTTTCCCACTCATTACCATATATTATTTATGTTTATGTCTATATTTATCACCATACAAACTCATTGAAAGTAAAGTATGTATTCCATTATTTTAATTTCTGTAGTTTCTTCTTTACAACCAAATTAAAGCTCTTAATCTGGAGTGTTAAACATAGTAAGTGCTCAGTAAAAATTTAACCGTCTTTGCAAAGTTATGTACATACATCGGTATAAAATATTTTTAAATAGCTATAAATAAATATACCATAGAACTAAAAACATAATGTGAGTTTTAGTGTATAGGCATAATAAGATTATTTTTGCTTTTCCTACCATCAATTATGAAAAAGAACAGTATTTTTAGAAGAATTTTTCTAAGATCAGAGATGAAGATTATCTTATCACAGGTGTATTCAGCACAAATATTATACATTCATTTCAAACTCTTGTTTTATTAGGAAGAAGAAAGAAAACTTGTGAATGTTTAAAAACATCCTCTAAGCTGTTTATATGACTTAAAATAATAAATATATTTGTGGTGCCTCCCTGACTTTATAGATTTTAATGTTTATATAGATAACTCTGTTAATATGTATGAGGAAAGAAAGCAGTATTAATAATACAACATTAAAAAAAATCACAAAATAACATAATTTACTTGGTAATTATTAACATGGTTTTTAGGCCAATAATGTTTTATTTAACATTAAAATTATTTTTTTATTTCATGATGACTAACTCATATAAAGATAATTAACATTGGCTACATTGTATATCACAGAGCACCTGAGTGGTAAGTCAGGTCACACTGCTTAGTAATGCTGATCAGTACCTGATGATGTCATTACTGTTCTATCACAATATAACTCATATAATGAGTATTGTCTCAGGGCCAGTATAATTCCTTTCGAATAAGAGAAAGAAAAACCAATGTGTGAAATCTTTACTGGTGCATATCAGTGCGGGTAGAATATAGACGAAGTCTGTGAGCTCCTTTTGGGAGCATCCACGTCTGATTCAGTTTCTACTTTCTACGGTGGAGCTTCCCAAACCTGCCTGTGCATCTGAATCACTCAGGTTATTCAACAACACAGATTCATATATATAACTCTCAACCTAGAGAACCAGCACCCCTGGCCTCTGCACATACTTTGTAAAACCTCCCCAGCTTATTCTGAAACAATTGATCACTAGATACTATGTAGGCAATCAATAAACATGTGTTGAGTGACCGAGACAGTAGTTTAGAAAGTGTCAGGTAATATGCCAGTGCTGTGCAGCACCCACATTTATTTTTTGTTTATTTGGGGCCTATGAATATAGCATTACTTTATCTTGTAGTATAGAAAGGGCAATTAAAAATAAAAAAATAAATAAAATTAAAAAAAAGAAAAGGAAAGAAAGGAAGGGCTACTAATAAAGCAGATGTAGTTTGTACATCTCAGGAATTGTATCCTAAATACTCATCATGCAAAATCAACTAAGTTAATAATTGGGGTAATACTTTTGGAGAAGTTGCACCTATAATTTCAGCTTCTTCTAGTATGAGACTATTATGCGACAAGATGGGATTTCCTTCCATGGAACTCCAGGATTAGATGGTTGTAATATTCTCATTTGGAGCTTTTTTAGTATCTGTGATTTCTCGATAGTATCTCATGTTTGATGATGTAAATGCCTCTTTCTTTTTCTTCTCCCCTATTAATATTTTTCAACTGTAATACTAGACTTTAATTCAATCCAAGATAAACAATATCGTGTCTGAAATTTCTTCAGCCTTCCTTACCCTAAATACTGACCAATAGAGATTAAAAACAACACAAAACAAAAATAAAAATCTCTCTCTTCAGGGCCTCTATAGTAGCACTTTAATTTAGCAAATTTGCAGCTGTGAATGTGATGAAAACTGCCAACTGTATGTTTGGTGGTTTTGTTCACATGTCCCTATGCAGTGAGTATGACGGGAAACAATATTCATTAAACCTCTCTGTGCTAAACTGCACCTTTGCAAATCTTCCTGGCCTGCATTTGCCTGGCTCCTTTGCCTTCTGCTCTGATGACAACCCTCTGCTAACACTTCTGTGTTAACTCATCCCGTGAGTTTTCACAGCAGAGACAGTCAGGCGTGTCCTATTGAAAGCCTGGCGCTGAATGAAGACAGATCCTAATATTCACCCTCTTCACAGCAGGCCCAGAAATGAGAAGCTTTTTTACTTTGTACTTACTTGCCTTGGCCTACATAGGCCAAAGCCTGACAATTTCAGTGGTTCCTGGATATGCAGTAATTCATCCTGAAAGGCATTGTCTCCAAACAGCTCTGCTATAATCAGTAAGACAGCCCTCAGCATGCAAAGATGACAGTCCCATCCACCATGCCCTCAGCACTGTCCATGGCCCTTGACTACAGTGTGAGAATGGACACGGCCTTCAGAGAATGTCAGTCAGTAAGGGATATTAAGATGTTGACATTCTATATTCTTTTTGAACATGCAAAAGTCACTTGGAACCCAATGAAATGGGTTAATTTGCCTTGATTCCATAGGGCAGAAGCCTTCATAACTCATTTGCCATTATCCATTGATTGCAAAAGAAGACCAAATATATTCAAAAAATGTTGTACAATTGATATTGAGAATGCAAGTACAATATTTTGCTTTCCTATTGTCTAGCTTTCTTATTGTCTAACATTGTTTTCAGCAATTATTTTACATCTCTGTTTCCTCTTACTGCTGACATTATTATATCCTCAGTTTCCCTATTACACTAGTTTATTTCCATGGTGAGCATATGTTGTTCCTTTCTTTCTCTTTGCTCATAACAGACACATTGCGAATGTGATTTGCAAGATCCACGTGATCTTTCTGGAGGGTGCAATCATGACTCAGTGCACTATTAATGCTCATCCTTTCTGACCATGGCCAGGCAGTATTCCCAGGCTTGGCACCTTGTAGCCCGTGAAGCCTGTCCCAGAGCTGGCAACTAGCAGGATTCCCAGTATCATTCTCTACCAAGCCAGAGGTCTCTGTCATGAGGTTTGCATGGGATTATACATTGAAATGAAAGAAAATATTAAAACTGCTATTAATATTTATTTTGTAACATCATCCAAAATGGTTTCTAATTGTTGAATTTTTCTACAAGTTTTAAAATGTTTATTACTTATTTGTGTAGTAGTTTATGCATAAAACATATAAATGAATTATATATTTTGAAAGCATGAGCTAATTTCTTTTTTATAAAAACCTGAAAAGGTATAAGAATGAACAAGTTTAGAGAACACTGCTAAACAATTCTCAGATGCAATATTTTATTCCCTTAGGTTTTGAATAGTAACATAAATCCTATAGGCTAACATATGCTAATGATTCTGTTACCATTCATTTGTTCACTCAAAAATATTTAGTAAACATCAATAACCATTAGTAATTGTGCTAGAAATGGGATAAAAATAAAAAATAGTATAGTCATTGAGTTCTTTAAGTTTTCAAGCAAGAGAAAAGCATGTAACCATAGTGTTTTATTTTTGTAGTTCCCTTTGTCCAGCACAACTTTTCCCCAGTTTCTATTTACTAACTGCTACTCGCTCCTTAATATCAACTTGAATGCCGTACCCTCTAGGATGCCATACCCTCTAGGATGCCTTCTCTAACTCACTTGGAATTGAGTTAAGTGTACATCCTTAACTGCTCAGGCACTTGTCCTTTGATACAAAACAGCATCTCCAGCTGAGAGTCTGCCACTTTTGAAATAATATTGCAGCACAATGTTCTTGAGTCCATATTTGCTACGAATCAGTAACATAGTAGGATACTCGAGTACCTGCTATATTGGAGGTTAAATGACTATGTCCAAACTGAAAAAAAAAAATGGAAAGATGTTTTATAGTCTGAGGCGATAGTTCTCAAGCAATAACGTGCATTGAAATCTTCTGCAGGGCCTGGTGAAACCGATTGCTGGGCCTCATCTCCAGAGTTTCTGATTTAGTACATCTAGGATGGGACGGAGAATTTACATTCCTGTAAGTTCTAAGGTGCGGTCTCTAGTACAGTACAGGAATTGTGGTTTAAAAACCACTTGTCTTAGGAACTGATTAAAGGGATTTAAAAGTTTCACCTCTTGGGCCGGCCCTGTGGCTCACTCGGGAGAGTGTGGTGCTGGGAGCGCCGAGGCCGCAGGTTCGGATCCTATATAGGGATGGCTGGTGCACTCACTGGCTGAGCGTGGTGCAGACCACACCGTGCCGAGGGTTGCGATCCCCTTACCAGTCAAAAAAAAAAAAAGTTTCACCTCTTGCTTTTGACTACATGGAATCCAGTGCAGTCATTATTGACAATCCAGGTTTTCTCTAATAATCCTTGGGACCCTATGACTGAATTGTGGAATTTTCTTCTTTAAGTGGGTCACACTCTTCTTTAAGAGGCACAGCAATAAACCAGAATACCAAATCATTGAGCTTACTTTACAGTTAGTGGGCCTCTTGAATATATGCATTAATATATTGTATTTTTACATTTTAGTAAGGTTTCCTTGATATATATTGGTCTAATCTACTATACAGCATATAATTAAAGACATTCAAATCATGACTAGAGAGGTAATTTCATCTACAGTATTTTTCCAGATCCGAGTAGAGAGGAAAGGTGGTTGAATTGACAGCTGAGAAAAATAGAGTTCTTTGACTCTTTAGTAAGTTCTAGTTATGGAGTTAGTTGTTATCCTACTGTAACAGTGCCTGTAATTTACATTAAAATGTCTGTATATATAGCATGATATGTTTAAGTCAGAGTATAACCCAAGTGCTGCTGGCATTTAATCAAGACCGCAGAGTCCAGGAATGGCCTGTTAATGTCCTAATCAAAGATGCACAACTGGGGGCAGCTGGATGGGGGAGAAGGAAAAAGGAGATTCTCAGTGTTCAAATCAGGAAGCCCATGCAAGAGGCAGTCAGTACTCGTACTTCTGTTATTCACTCACAACTCAGTCTGTAATGGGCATTTTATTAATTAGCACACTGAATGTCAGAAATGAGCTTTTTTTTATAAAACAGGTGGCTTGATGACTGGTATGATAAATATTGGAAATGGGCTCTCTCACAGTTGACATTAAAGTTATTCAAGATGTATGAATTAGCTAAAAATATTCTATGAATGTTCTCTACTCTTGCAACCAAAGGCAAAAAATGCAAGAGGCCGTGTACTCTTTACCCTTAGGGATAATGTCCTAGATAAATCAGTAAAGGATTCTGTGTCTATTCAAGAATTCTAGAGGATTTCACTAGCTTGGTGACTGCTTCTGAAATTTGGCATTTATCTCACGGGAACCTTTCATGCAAGACGGTGATAGGAGTACCTAATAGTAAAGAAAATTAGAGCTCCTTTAAGCATTCAGAAGGCGTTGTATCAGCTCTGTGCATGTACGGTGTGTGTGTATGTGTGTGTGTGTGTGTGTGTGTGTGTGTGTGTGTGTGTGTGTGTGTGTGTGTGTGTGGGTGGGTGGGTGGGTGGGTGTGGGTGTGTGATCTTAAGAGCCCTTTTTTGACCCACATGAAAGAGGGGACAAAATTGGGGTCAGTTATTTCTCTGCAATTTTCCAGGCTAATCTCAGAACCACTGATGGTTAGTACCAAACAGCCCAAGAAATCCTTAAGTGCTTTTTGGGATGGGAAGTGATCACAGATTCAGATCCTACAAGATAGTAACCCTTGAGAGAAGGGGTGTGTTAGAGCACAGAACAGGGATGAGAGGCAAAACGGCAGATACCTCTGAAAGCTGGGGGTAGCGTAGGTGATAACTGCATTTCTAGATACCCATTTTTGACAGTAAATCAGGTGACAGTAAATCAGGTCAGTTAGCCTAAATACCTGCTGAAAATAATTGGAACAGCTAAACATTTGTTTATTAAGTTCTGCTTGCAAATATCAGAGCCCTCAAGATAGTGAATAATTACCAGGCTAGGATCTGGGAGAAATACAAAGATTTGGGAATGTGAGCCTAGGATCTGGCATTGCTCCTTTGTTGTGGTGTTTACTTGTACAGGCTGGAGCAGTTGAGAGGTGAGAGTTTAAGCTGCATTTTTGACAACCTTGCAGAGATAGGAAGAAAGGGAAAGAAATCCAGAGCTGCCAAGTAAACTTTTGGTGAATTTGCCTCTCTTTGGGTTTAGATCCCAAATGGCTATATCTGAGGAATAAGGATGAACCAGAGATAAGCCCTCACAAGAACTACTTCAGTTTTAAATAATCTAAATTGCTGCAACTGAATTTCAGCAAACCTAGATTGTTAATGTCCTAGATTTTGTAATTTTCTCTACTGAGATAACACTAACCTAGGCCTCAAATTATTTGTACAAAGGATATTGCAGTATAATATCTGGCCACAGTAAACAAGAAAATAACCAGACTCACAAGTAAACAAGACAGAAACATTAAATATTAGAATTATACATGCAGCATGTCCCAATATTGTAGTTTTAAGTAATCATCAGATGAGTGGATACGGAAAATGTGGTACATCTACACAATGGAATACTACTCAGCTATAAAAACGAATGAAATACTGCCATTTGCAACAACATGGATGGACCTTGAGAGAATTATATTAAGTGAAACAAGTCAGGCACAGAAAGAGAAATAACACATGTTCTCACTGATTGGTGGGAGCTAAAAATTAATATATAAATTCACACACACACACACACACACACACACACACACACACACACAAAACCGGGGGGGGGGGAAGAAGATATAACAACCACAATTACTTGAAGTTGATACGACAAGCAAACAGAAAGGACATTGTTGGGGGGGAGAGGGGGAGGGAGAAGGGAGGGAGGTTTTGGTGATGGGGAGCAATAATCAGCTACAATGTATATCGACAAAATAAAATTTAAAAAAAAGATTTAAAAAATAATTATGCTTATTATTTGCAGAGAAAGAACAGAAAAGACAGATTTTTGGCAAAAACTGGAAACAAAAAAATTCTAAAACTGAAAAGTATAATATTTGAAATTAAAAACTCACAGAATGGGTTTAATAACATATTAAACACAGATAAAGAGAGAATAACTCAGAAGATAGGTCAAATGAAACTACTCAGAATGAGGCACAAAGAGACAAAAAGATAAAAAATACAGGAGTAAGAGTATGAAACATAAAGAATATAGTTGAAGAGGATTAACATATGTTATTACACTCCCAGAAAAAGAGAAGAGAGGAAAAGTTATAAGCAATATTTGAAGTGATAAATGACTGAGAACTTTCCAAAACGGATCAAAGAAATCATACCACAAATTCAAGAAACCCTAAAGCTCAAGCACGATAAATAGAAACAATGTTACATCTGAGCACCTTAGAGTAAAATGTGGAAAACCAAAAGCAAAAGAAAAATATTAAAAGAAAATAAAAAAGGAAAAAGTAATTTCAAAGAAGCATCATTTAGAACAGATGACTTCTAAACAGAATTAATGGAAGCTAGAAGACAATAATAGCTTTGAAATTTTTAAATAAAATTATTGCTACCCAAATACAATAGTCAGCAGAAATATCCCTCAAGAATAAAGGACTAAACATATGTCAATTGCATAAAATGACAATAACGACTTCTTAAGTTTTTGATATAGATAGATGTATATTATCAAGGTAGCATGAAAACACATGTGGGTTAAATAAAGTTTTCTATGAACCTTGTATTATTGGAAAATTGATAAAAATATTAATTTACGTTAGACAAATAATGAGGATGCATGCTTTAATCTCTATGATAATTCCTAACAGTAGAAGAGTGTATAACTTCAAAGACTATGCAGGACAAAATAGAATAATAAATAATAAATTTTAAAAAAGAAAGAAATGAGAGAAAAACCAAATACAAAAGAGGGGTCAAAAATAAAGCATTTAGGAGATGACAGACTTGAGTATACACACACATACACACACATCAATGACCGTAGCAAATATAAAGAATTAAGCAATCCAATTTAAAAATAAATATTGTGTTATTATAGAACAAAACCCAACTGTATGTTTGCTTAGAAGAGTGACAATTAAAATAGAAAAATACAGAGTGATGAAGTAAAACAATGGAAATAGTTGTTTTCATGCAAACACTAGCCAAAATAAGGTGAGTTTGGCTATATGAGTATTATATAAGAAAGATTTCTTAGGCAAAAGGGATTGTTAGAGGTAAAAGAGACATACAAATGTTAATGAAAATTTTAATATACCAGGAAAATATAATGATTCTTTATGTGAATGATCCTAATAACTTAGCCACAAAATATATAAAGCAGAAATTAACAGAACGATAAAGAGAAGCTGGCCAAATCTACAAATATAGTGGAAGATTTCTGAATACCTCTATTGGTGTAAACAAGCAAAAATCACCGAGACAAGTTTCACTAATACACATATACAGAGCACTGTATCTAACAACTTCAGAGTGCATTCTTTTAAAGCACACGTGGCATATTTATCTAAATTCATCATATTTAGGGCCATAACATGTGTCTCAAAAATTAGAAAGGAATAGATTTATTCAAAATATGTTCTCTGACACCAGCGCAATTAAGCTAGACATAAAGTAACAAAAAGAAACGACACATATTTGAAAAATTCAAAATATACTTTTTCATAATCCATGACCACAGGAGAAATCACAGTGGAAAACGTATAAATCTTTTGAAAGAATGATAAAGAAAATGCAATATTGTGTATCAAATCTGTATATACAAGATTGTATATAAAAACTTGTGGGGTGCAGTTAAATTTTATTAGGAGAAGGGATTTAGAATTTTAAATGTATAAGTGAGTCAGGTTAAAAATAAACAAGTAAGTAAGCATCTGTAGTGAATTTCTATAATTTTATGTTGTGTTGGCATCCATTTGGAATATAAGTTGGACTCTCATATACCAGAAGCAGTGCTTAGTCACCCTTGACACAGTTTCCAGTTCTTTGTCTTCTAGTTCCTTGATGTGGTCAATCCTGATATCTCTCATCCAACCACCTCCTGGAGACTACCTCCCAATGGGGCAGCTGGATACAACATACTTGACTTGTTGCACTGATCCACACACCCACATGGACTATGCAGATTTGTAGCAGTGACCACCTCTCAGTCACAGTGTGACTCCGTGGAACCTGTGCCTACTTGCCCTAAACCTACAAATTAGAACTCCCCGTGAGAAACCTGCTTGATAACACTCTGGACCCCAGTGAAGGTTTTGGTCCACAGGCCTTTCTCTCTTTTGCTCCCTGCGTGCTGGTTGAATATGTATGTCCTAGATGGCTCCCTGCCTTCCCATTGGTCCTGCGAGGCATGCTGCCCTCTTCTCTCTGGGATGTGCAAGTAATATATGGCTTCTGTTATGTCATGTCTTTCACTGAGTTGCTTGCTCTGTGCCTCACCTGACCAATGCACCTGAGCCTAGCTACTTCCCGGGTCAGAACTTAACCAGAGAGTGGCTATCTTGTTAGAAATAAACTGGACCCAGGTCAGACAAGAGCCACAAGAGCACCTGCCAGTATAAACAAGCTTCTTGTGAGAGGCACATCTGGAAATGGGTTGGACACTTAGGCATTAGGCTGTCTGCCAGAATAAAGATGTATTCCATGAAAGGCACACTATAAACACTGAGGGCCATCTTCCCTGAAGCCTCA
Source organism: Cynocephalus volans (assembly GCF_027409185.1). Taxonomy (NCBI): domain Eukaryota; kingdom Metazoa; phylum Chordata; class Mammalia; order Dermoptera; family Cynocephalidae; genus Cynocephalus; species Cynocephalus volans. The sequence goes on from NC_084471.1 coordinate 94,052,498, forward strand.
TCAAGCCAGTGCTAGACTTTATAGCCACTCTTGTGGCAGAGACCTCATGAGCAAATTAGAGGAAAATACACCACCATTTAAAGAAGCTATAAATAGAAGAGCAAATTATAACCAAAGGAAGGAGAAGGAAAATAACAAAAAGAAAAAATGTATGAAAGAGAATAAGAGAAGTCAATAAAACCCACGTTTCACGCTTTGCAAAGATTAGTAAAATTCATTATTCTCTGACAATACCGATCAAATCAAATACTGAAAAATGCTGATGAAAAAAGTGAGAAATCACAAATGACACGTCAAGAATGGAAAAGAGGACATCATTTCAGATCCTACAGATGTTAAAGACCATGGGAGGATACTATGAATAATGATGCCAATAAATTAGTAAAAATTCCTAGAAAACAATAAACTAAATAGGCTCCAGAAGAAATAGAAAATGTGAATTGTCCTGTAACTTAAAAAAAAATCAAACCTCCAGATTTAGATGGCTTCACAAATTATTTGAAGAAATAAAATTAATTTTATAAAAATTCTTTCAGAGAGTAGAAAAGAGCAAAAATTCTTTCCAAATAATACTATAAGGCCAGCATATTCTTGATTCTGAAAACTGGCAAGCAAGAACATTGTAAGAAAGTGTAGGTCAATCTCTCTCATGAACAGAGGTTAAAATAAATACTAAAGAAAATATTATATCAAATCCAGCAATAAACAAAAAGGGTAATACACTGCAAACACGAAGAGTTTATTCTAGTAATGCAAGTTTAAAATTAGAAATTAGATTTAAAATTAGAATACTCATTAATGTAATTCACCACATTAACTGAATTAGGGAGAAAAGTCATTGATCATTGATCATTTCAGTAGATTCAGACATTTATGGCATTGAGGTAGAGTATGTTCTTTTGACTGTATAGGAAAATATGGATACATTCTAGCATATTACAATTAAGACTTTTCTGTGCATCAGATGACCTGATAAAAAGAGCAAAGAGACAAAACAGAGTGGGAGAAAATATTTGCAACCTGTTCAACTAATAAAGGGCTCCTATTCAGAATACATGAAGAAATGCTACAAATCAATACAAGAATGTTAAATAACTAAATGGGAAAACGATAATAGACATGAACTGGCACTTCTCCAAAGAGGATATCCAAATGACCAAAAAACATATGAAAAAGTGTTCAAGTTTATTAGTAACAGGAAAATACAAATTAAATGTGCAATGAGATGTACATCCTCCTGAATGGCCAAAATTAAAAAGTCTGACAATACCAAGTGTAGACAGGTTGTGAAAAATTGGAACATCTATTTATGGCAAGTGAGAGAGTAAATTGGTCATTATCTATAATGTTGAAGATAAGCATAACCTATAATCTGGAAATTTTACTTCTAGGTATATGAACGACTTGTGTATACTGTGTCATCTATATAAAAAAACATATGTAGGAGCATTATTTTTAACAGCCCCCAATTGGAAACATTCCAAAGGTCTATGTAGAGAAAAATCTACAAATGAATTGTAATGCATATATATTATAGGATACTATACAACAATGAAAATCTAAGAATCTTGGAGATGGGCTATCACTGCATTGTCAGCTTAAAACCAGTCATGTTATTATTATCTTAGTTCTGGTGTTGGACAGATTTCAGCTAGGGTGTTCTGCTTGAGGTCTCTAATGAGGCTGTAATCACTTGGCAATTGAGGCTGGAACCCTAGCTGGGGACTGGAACAGTTGACATTGTCCTATTTGATCTCTGTGTTGTTTCTCTACCTGACAGACTCAGGGTAGCTTAACTTGACAGATGGCAACCGAAGGCTCCCACGGTAAGTACCCCAAGATAAACTGTTAGAAGGTACATGACCTTTTCTAAACTAACTTTGAAGCCATGAAGTGTCACCATATTCTATTTGATAAAAAAAGACAAAAGCCCTCTTGGGTTCTAGAGGAGGGGATGTAACCTTCTTTTAATGAGAGGTAGCAAAGAATTTTCAGACATGTTTTGAAACTACTGCCTGGTTACATGGATGTTCTCTTTATAATTAAGCCTTGAACTGTCCAATTTTCCTCTGTGGATTTTCTGGATGCATGTGTGTATTTTACAATTTAAAAGTCTAAAAAATAAAAAGAATTTTGAGTAAAGCAGATTACCCTCCATAACATGGGTGGGCCTCATCTAATCAGTTGAAGTTCCTGAGTAGAACAAAGACTGACCTTCTTTGAGCAAGAAGGAATTCTGCCAGCAGAATGCCTTTGGACTCAGATTGCAGATCTTCTTTGGGTCTCCAGCCTGCTGGTCTACCCTGCAGATTTTGGACTCACACCTCCACACGTGAGTCAGTTTTTAAAGAGATCTATTTCTGTCTTTTTCTCTATCTCTCTCTCTTTAATACAAACATGCACACACAGACATACCCTGTTGGTTCTGTTTCTCTGGAGAACCTTGACTAAATACAACTCACTATGTTTTAGCTTTAGTTCATTAGCACCTTGACTTGGTTTCCAAACTCACAAGACTGCTGAGATCCAACAGAATTGTGTCCTTGCACTTTTTCTTATATCTCTATGATATGCAGAATAGTGGTTTCCCCAAAAAGTTCATGTTCTAATCCCTGGAATCTGTGAATATGTTATCTCACGTGGCAATTTAATTTTACTTGCAGCTAAAATAAAATTAAGAATTTTGAGAGGCTGAGATAATCCTGGTGGCCCTAATGTAATCATAAGGGTTCTCCTAAGAGGGAGGCAGGAGGGTCAGAGTTAGATCCAGAGAAGGAGATGTGATGACAGAAGCAGAGGTCAGAGTATGCCATTGTGTTGCTGGAAGGGAGCCACTAGCTAAGGGAATGTAGGCAGCCTCTGGAAGTTGAAAAGTTTCCAGAAAGAACCAGCCCACCCCCAAAAAACCTTGATTTTAGTCCTGGGAGATCCATTTTTAGACTTCTGAGTTTCAGAACTGAAAGAAGATAGATTTGTGTTGTTTTAAGCCACCAAGTTTGCAATAATTTGTTACAGCAGCAACAGGAATCTAATACAATTCCTTGTTTTTTCTCACTCATAAACTTTCTTATACTGTTTGATTCTATTTGAAACCCTTTTCCATGACAATTCTATTAAGTCCTACCCAGCATTAAAGGCCCAGCTCAGCTGCACTCTTCTCCCTGGAACCTTATCACGGTCAAAAGTAATTCTTACTCCTCTAAAACTCTAGTGCACTTTGTAGCACTGATAATTCATTTATTACATATTACTTCATTTAAGTTATTTGAGGCCAAGGTCCTACACCTTTTTCTCTGCTCCACAGTTCCTGATTCATAGATTTTATACCTATTAGGCATGCATATTCCTCTAATGTATAATCTAAAGAATGTTACCACAAAATATTTAAAAATACTTCCAGTAATAATACATGAAATAGTTGATATTGTGTGTAAAACTATATAAATAAATTGTCACATACGTTTGCAATATCATATGATCCATTTAATATCTGTTCCATGTAATAATTTAGATCTCTGAATCTTTTGTGATCTGAATTTGTAAAAGGTAAGTGCCACCAGTGAGGAAACCTGTTTTAAAAGAAAAAAGTGTATATTCATTAGTTTGAAAATCGTTCTCTGTATTTTAGCGTTATTCACAAAGTTGCAGCTGCATCAGATAGAAAGGCCAATGAAAACATTTGAAAAAGCCATAGTATACATGACTAACACGACTGTGATCACTTGTTCTATTTTAACTGTCATTAATAGTAGTACTAATTTAATTTAACATATTAAATTAATTTATATGTCCCTTCTTACCGTATTTATGGCAGACCACACATTTTGTCTTTTAAATACATATGGGGGCGTAAATACTTTCTGTAGTTAATGATTCCTAATGCTTCAAAAAGTTCAGATTGTGTTGTTTTTTCTGGGTGTTCTAGAGATATTGTTACACTAAATAAATTAAACAGTTTACCAAGTGACATATGCTTCCATCTGGTCTTACTTTTTTGGAACAAAGTAACCTTTCCCCAACAGTCTGATTTGCAGAATTTCTCTGCACTATCTGGTGATTCATCTTGATGAGTTGGACTTGATTAAGACCAGTTATTGAGCAATGACCTGTTAATAGGCGACATTTGGCAACACATTTTGCTGTTTAAATCCATCTTTTTAGGAGTCACCTAGAAGCTTCCTCTCACTGCAGTTTCACTGCTGCCTTATCCATGCTTTTGTTTCTTTGGCAGAGGGCAAGACTGTTACCATTCTTCCAGGGGAGACAGACATGAGGGATGGTGAAGGACAGATAGCAAGCACAGAAATATGTGACAATTTTCTGCCACCCCCACTCACTGATTCTTGTTAGAAATGTCAGAAAAGTCTAAAATTACATGTTTGTGTTTTTAAATAATTAGCATTTTATTTTTAAATAAAATATAAGCTCTAAGGCTTAAAGTATTTAATTTTTTTAATCCAGATTTAGTTGTCATAAAAATTAGTACCAATGCACAATCAAACATATAACATAAGATATACATATATATATATATATATATATATATATGAGGGAGGGATCTTCAAAAAGTTCATGAAGGATTTGTATTATCTTTTAATTCTATTTTCCCATGAACATTTTGAAGTACCGTTATGTGTATATGTATATGCGTATACAAATGCACACACACACATATATATACACATACATATGTACATAAAGTGAATTTTTTTGGAAATGAATTTTATAGATTGATTGATTAGGCTGGCTTTTAAATATTAATTCATATACCTGTGCATAAATTTTCCTTATTGATAGAATAAAACAGAGCTCACCATCAATTCTATTCCTTTGCTGATGTTTTTAGATACATGTACAAAAAAAAACCCCTCACGTATAAGTAAGCACATGAGAATTGAGGAATTTTGCTACAGTAATGTCATTCAATTGTTTGAAATCTTGTCAAGTTCTATGCCAGTATAACACAGCAATCAGTTATTGAAAATTATTTTTCATGATCCGACAGTACCATTGTGTCCCCCCCCTCAGTTTTCTTCAGAACAAAGAATACAAAACTCCTGACCTGCAGATAGATTTGATACCTGGTTATTAAAATGATTCATTTTTTAAATACCAACACCCATGCTTTGATTTGTACTTTCGTCCTCAGAAGTTTTTACACCTTGGGGCAGTGATCAAAATCAGATTCTGGATGGTAGGGCCAAGAGCAATGGTGAAAGTAGAAGAGGGAAAATAAGTCCCTCCCCAAGCAGGTTGATTTTAAAGAAGACCATTAATTTTAAGAAATATTTCCATGCTTGTGTACTCTTGGAAGGTACCCAGAAGTACAAATCGTCCAATTTGAAGACCACTGTTAAATGCTATGATTAATTAGAATTTTATTCTTCATAACTCTGACTTTCTGAATGTACTTTCCAGATTGGGTTTACACAACTCTCATAGGACTTCTCTCAGTAAATTTAGGAGTCAGAGGAAATCTTGCCCCCATCTTTCATTTATATGCATCACAATAAGCCTTGGCCCCCTGGGGAGTGTCAGCATACAGATACCCCTCAGGGCACATAAAACTAAATGTTTCTCCCCTCCACAGATTGCTTAAATAGTTTGAAAATCAATTGAGGCCAGACATACTGTGAGCAAAGTAGAATCCTAACTAAAGCTGAAAATTGAGAAGAGGCATATGAAGAGAGACTATTAGCACTTTTAAAGTTTTCCAAGTTATACTGATATGTGTTGGAGAGGTAAATTGTAGAACAGAGAAATTTTCAAACTTGAAAAAGACAGCCATTTAACAAAAATTGACTTATAATTTTAAATGAATGAATAATAAGGTACAATGTCAGCCACTGATGTTGAATTCAATATTTGCAACCAAACTTTGAATTTTTTGCCCACATTTCTTTTTTCTCAGTGATTATATCGATTTTTTTTGGGGGGGGGGTAATTCTTAAACCTGATGTTACTTCTAAAAGTTTCCAGAATGACTACTTCCCTGTCAGTCTTTGGAACATGCTCTCACTCTAATTTCTTGACTTCCTGATGCTTAAAGCATCTGTATTTTAAAATCTCTGTGACATCTGCAAGTATAGTTTGTTTTTTCATAAATGTGTACTACTCAGTTTTCAATACTGCACTATATCTCTTCATCCATTGCCAATTTTACCTATGTTTATACCTTGGAAGTTGACTAAATACAGAAAGCCAAGTAAAAATCTACACATATAGAACTATGTCAGGTAAAGTATGGGCACTTATATCATTAAAGGATCACTTACTTAACAAAAATCCCATTGTAGGCAAAATAACATTTGATTTACCTAAGTGCCAATGTCATAATTTCTGGGAAGTTCACCTTTTAAAGTGAAGATACAACTTTTTATATTCTGAAATCTATGATCTAAGTTTGACTGGTTCTAAGTTATGAAATTTAGGTTTATTTGAAAGGCAGTTATTTTCATGATATTTGTAGTTTGCTTGTATTTAATATTTTATCCATTATACATGAATGGAAATGATGATTTTCAAGGTTGCTTCAAAATGAGCATAACAACAAATGAAATTTAGATAATTCAAGGCTAATAATAATTAAAAAGTTAATGACAATAACTGAGTTATTAATACAATAATTGATATACTAAGTTTTCTGGTACAGAAACTTAAAAAATATAACAGCTTTTATTGCAGTTATTTGTTGAAAGAGTAGATATTTCCAATTTAGTTCTGCATTTTCAATTTCAATTTTATTTTTATAGAAAAAAACTAAGAAGATTAAACTTAAAAACAGACAAGCAGAACAATTTTCCCAGTAATTGATAAAAAATGAAATACATTCTGAATTTTTCTGTCTACAAAATCAACGGCTGGAAGTAAAAAGAAAATTGCAAACCCTGTTCTGTTTTATGAGACCAAAGATTCTTTACTCTGAGAGCAATACAAAATCTCTGCTGGGATAGATTCAATGGCATTAAAGTCATAATACTGAGTTGCTCACAAATAGAAAATCCCATAGCCATAACTTTTCCTTTTGTTCAAGGACAAATACTGAGGCAAAACAATGTGAAAGGACAGTGCCTTACTCTGGGAGAGTCAATGATGCAAACTGCTTCTGGAGTTGACTATGAAGTTTTGAAAACTGGTCAAATGATTTTTCTGTCAGACTTATTGCTTTGTTACTCTGTGTCACCTGGATGACATACAGCTGCAGAAAATGAATAGACAAAAATCAAGACACAGCAATATTAACCTGCAATACGTTCTAAAATCTGATTTCAAGCAGACAAAGCATGTACCTTTCTGCAAAATATCACAAAAGCTAAGGGATGCAATTTGTACAGGCACAATTACAAATAAACACAATATATAAAGGTATCACAGTCTTATGTGCTGGGAACAGACTGCTTAATTTCTGCTCTTCTTTTCCTGTGGACACTTTAATTAGCTCTTGATTTATATTCTACCACAGGGCAGGAATTGTTCTCTTTGATGGTTCTCTACTAACAGCTCTGGCTGTTATGATTTTTTTCCTTAGAAGATCCTCTTAACAGCACTTCTCAAATGGTAACTGATTTTTCCTTTGCAGAGTAAAAAAAAAACCCCAAAACCAAAAAACCAAAAAAACAAAAAAACCCAAACCACACTATGAGTGTATAGCATCCCTTGTGAAGGAAAGTCTGAGTTAAAGTCAAATGATATTGAAGTCAAAATGACAGGCTTTGGACTTACATTACTGGATTTCTTGCTGAACCCTAAAATTGTTGCTCTTTGAATACAGGATTCCTTGGAAGAAGTCTGTGAAGTAGATTGGGCAGGACTTATGGCTGACATTTGTGCAAGTGTGTGGATCAAGTTATTCAATTTAACTGGAAAGCACTCCAGACTTTCTTTTATTTTCCTAGAGAAATGAAAAAGAAAGGATAGTGAGTAATATTCCCCTGCATGAATTCATTTCATTTATGATTTGTTTCCTTGTGTTTGTTAGATGTGGGGGGGGGAACCAAGAACTGTGTATGTTTGTTTGGAGCCCAACTTCAAATTCACATCTGGAGCTCTTAGCAAATATGTAAGAAACTTTGATGATGAAATATAAAACTATCATTACAATATGGTATTTTGGCATTTTTAGGTTTTATTTTGTTGTCTATTTTTAGGGATTACGTTTTTTTAAAAAAAATAATTCTAGTTTATAATTATTTAACATATTTACATAATTCCAGAAGTTATGTCTACAAGATAATGCATCTTCAAAGAAATCTTAGCAGCCATTATCATATTCTCTACGACATTCTTTCCCTACCCCATGTTTAAACATTTTAAAAAATTACGGCTCAACTTTCATCATTTAACTTTTTGTTTTTATTTTAATATTTTGAGTATATTTGTGTTCTTCCAACTATCTTAGAATAAAGGTGGCATACTATACTATATTTAATATGCAAGTATTTTGTATAAAATGTTTTTCATGCTGTAATTTTGTTGTTGTTGTTTTGTTTTTATTTTTGTGTCTCTGCTTTTCAGGAGGTTTTTTTTTTGTATTTAAGAAGGTTTGCGTTCTAATAGTATAACAATATGTTTACATAGTATCCTTTATCTCCTCTGTTTTTTGTTTTTTTAAAAAAATTTATTCCCTATTAAGAGCTATATTGAAATTAGCTAGTAACTTCTTTTATCTCTTCTTTTTCTTCTTCTTCCGTATCTGATTTGCAATATTATCCTTTTAATTCCAGCTGCTACTATAGAGCAAACTGTATGTTGTTGCACTTTTCATTTGGGCTTCCTATTCCCCACTTCTATTTTTTATAGAGCTGGTCTGTCTACACTGTATGGTATGTGTATGGTACACACTATATGATCTCTCTCGTAACTTTTACTTAATCATAAACTCTCTATCAGTCCTTATGTCCAAATTCTATTCAGTCACTTTGATGATCTAAAACTCATTCTCTAGTAAATTCTTCAGGAAGTGCTTGAAGAAATAAGTTTTTGAGTTCCCACATGTTGACAATAGTTTGTCTGTGGGCTTTATACTTGAAAGTCAGCTTAACTGGATACAACATCCCTAACTCACATTTTATTTATGGAGTACCATAAAGATGTTATTCCATTTCCTTCTGGAATAAAGGATTACTATCCATAACTCTGATGACATAGTGAACTTCTTTCCTTTATAAGTGAGGGAGGTTTTTTTAAAAAAATTTTTGCCTAAAGGCTTAAAGGAAATTTCTTTTTCTTCAAAGTTCAATAGTTTTTCTAAAATATGCTCTGGTACAGGTTATTCTGGATAATTTTTCTGAATATGCAATTTTCCCTTTTAACATGTAATTTTGAGTCACTTCATTTTTCAGAAAACTTTTCTTAAAGTATGATACTAGTATTTATTAAAATACTAAATATACAGTTTAGTTTTGATACAGTTTTAACATACTATTTTGGTTTTCATTTTTCATGGACTCCTATTATATGTATTCTGGATCTTCATTTCTTTTTTATTTTAAACGTTCTCCCTTTTTTCACCACCTTTTTATCTTGAGTCCTTCCTTATGGGTTGTGCTGTGCATATTCACTCCTGGGTTCTTTCTAGTTTATTGTTTTTAAGATTATGTTTTCTTTTATTTCTCACTCTTTCTTGGATTCAATCATTGCAATCTGAGCTTTCCTAATTGTGGTCTATGATGTTCCTTCATATCTGTATCATTCTCTTAATTTCTTTTAGCTCAATTTGAAATATAAGGATATCCCTTTGCTAGGCATGTCTTTCTGGCATGCTTTTACTGCAAGGATATTATTTTGCATCTTATTTCTCTTTTTGTTGCTAAAACTTTGTATGACATTCAACCATGGTCTATTTTGTTTGCTCATTTTAATATAAAATTGGTATCTATGAACTTTCAGGAAGGAGTAGAGGACTTTCTAGGGCCTGGGGCTTCTTTTTCTGTGCTATCACACAGAAAATTTTAATTCTTCCAATCCAAGATCATGGAATGTCTTTCCATCTTTTTGTATCCCCTTCAATTTCTTTCAACAGTGATTTGTTGTTCTTTCTCTTGCTTGTCTTCTCTGGTTAGTACTTCCAACACTATATTAAATATGAGTGGTGAGAATGAGTATCCTTGTTATGTTTCCATTCAAAGGGAAAAACCTTCAGGTTTTCCCCATTCAGGATGATATTGGTGGTGGGTTTGTTGTATATGACTTTTATTGTGTTGAGATACTTTCCTTCTATACCTAATTTGCTAAGAGTCTTTATCATGAAGGGATGTTGAATTTTGTCAAATGCTTTTTCTGTGTCTATTGAGATTAATCATATGATTTTGTCCTTGATTTTGTTGATGTGGTGTATCACATTTCTTGTCTTCCATATATTGAACCATCCTTGCAATCCTGGGATGAATCCCATTTGATTGTGGTGTATACTTTTTCTAATGTGTTACTGTATTCTATTTGCTAGTATTTTATTGAAGATTTTTGTGTTTATGTTCATCAGAGGTATTGGCCTATAGTTTTCTCTTTTCGTTGTATCTTTGGTTTTAGTATCAGGGTAATGCTGGCCTCATAGAATGAGTTTGGGTGAATGGCCTCTGCTTTAATTTTTTGGAATAGTTTGAAGAGAATTAGTAGTATTAATTCCTCTTTGACAGTTTAGTGGAATTCAGCAGTAATGCCATATGGTCTCGGGCTTTTCTTTGTTGGGAGACTGCTGATTCCTGTTTCAATCTTGTTGCTTGTTATTGGTCTGTTCGGGTTTTCTGTTTCTTTTTGGTTCAGTCTTGGTAGTTTGTATGTGTCCAGAAACATCCATTTCCTCCAGGTTTTCAAATGTGTTGGTGTATAGCTGTTTATGATAACTTCTAATGATTCTTTGTATTTCTGTGGTATCAGTTGTAATGTCTCCTTTTTCATTTCTAATTTTTGTTATTTGTGTCTTCGCTCTTCTTTTTTTAGTTAGCCAAATTAGTGGTTTTTCCATTTTGTTTATCTTCTCAAAAAAAAAAAAACTTTTGGTTTCCTTGGTCTTTTGAATTTTTTATGTTTTTATTTTATTTAGTTCTGCTCTAATCTTAATTATTTTTTTCAGTCTAGTGGTTTTGGGATTGGATTGTTCTTGTTTTTCTAGTTCTTTCAGGTATAGCATTAAGTAGTTTATTTGAAATCTTTCTATCCTTTTGATGTAAGCACTTACTTTAACAAACTTCCCTCTTAGTACTGCTTTTGCAGCATCACACAGGTTTTGGTATGATATGTCTTTATTTTATTAGTTTCTAGAAATTTTTTGATTTCTTGTTTAATTTCTTCCTCGACCCATATGTGTTCAGGAGCATGTTGTTTAATTTTTATGTATTTGTATAGTCTCCAGAGTTTTGCTTGTTATGGATTTCTGGTTTTAATCTGTTGTAGTCTGAGAAGGTACTCAAAATGTTTGCCTTGTTCTTCTTCAGGAACTTTTTTACTATTCTAGTTTTTTACCCTCAAATATGTTTTAGAATCAGCTCATCAAGTTCACCCTTATGCAAAATAAATATGTAATCATTTTAAGTGGTAGCACTGAAACTATAAGTCAATTTGGGTGGTATGGTATTAATATCTCTATAGTATTGATACATTCAGCTCATGAACATTTTATTTTGTTCTATTCATTAAAGTATTATTTTACATTCCTGTGTGATTTTAGAATTTTCTCTGTGGAGGTATTGCATATCTTTTATTGGTGTTATTCCTCAGTTGGGCACATTTTTGTATGGCCTATTGCAAATCCTATCTTTTTCTAAATGCTATTTTAATTAATATTTGGTAATATGTAAGAGTAGATTTTTGACTCATTAACTCTGACAAAATATCTCTATATTCTTCTGAAAGTTATAGGCACACAGTCATGTAATCTGCAAATAATGATGGTGCTTTTTGTCTTCCTTTGCACTGCTACAACCTCCAGTTCTATGTTAACTGGAAATGGTGATAGCAGGCTTTTCTGGTTTATTCCTGATTGCAAAGGTCAAACTTTCAATATTTTATCATTAAATGTAATGTAAATTTTCTGTAGGTTTTTAGCTACACATTAATGACATTCCTTTCTACTCCTAGATGATATTTTTCTAAATTAATGATTCTAAATTTTTTTAATGGCATATTCTTTCTCTATTGAGGTGATCATATGTGTCCCCTTTAATTTTGAACTACTGAATTTTGAATGTTTATCTTGTAAGTGTTTACCAAACTCTTGTTATTTCAAATTTTTATGTGTGTTAATTCTTTGGGATTATTTTAATTATTGTATTATTGGAAAAATAACAATATAACAAAGCTTAAATATAACATTTTACTTTTAAGTAGAAGGTGTTATTATCTTTCTTCCTGACACTAATGGAAGACTTGTAGTTTTTCACTTTTAAAAGTGTAATGTTTATCTGGGCTGGCTGGTTAACCACCTGGTTAGAGTATGGTGCTGATAATAATACCAAGGTCAAGGGTTCAGATCCCCTGTACTGGCCAGCTGCCAAAAAAAAGGGGGAGGATTCTAAAAGTGTAATGTTAGCCTAAGTTTGCTTCCATTCTGAGCTTACTAAAGTTTTCTAAGAGGAATGGACCTTGAATGTAATCAAGCATGACTTCTCTGGGTTGGTATCTGTCAAAGTTATCATGCAATGCTTTCTTTACAACTAATCTGCTATGTCTTCAATGTTAAACATATAGTTCAATAATGTTTAATAATTCCCCCCTAAATTTTATAAAAATTCAAGTCCGTTTATTTTGCTCTGGTCTTAGACTTTTGAATAAATTCCAAATTTTTTCATGATTACACATCAATCTAGGCCACAACTTGCTGAGGACATTGAAATATGACTCTGATCCCAGTATTCATTTCCACAGTGCTCATTATTTTTAAAATGTTCTTTGAACTCATAAATTTATGGGTACACAGTGCAGTACAAAATATTTTCTTTCCTTATCATCACTTTAAAGACATAAAGATAATAGTAATACTAGCAGTATAATACTAATTATGATTTGTGGAGACCTTACCATGTGTTCATTCACTGATCCAACAAATATTTACTGAAGATATTTTATGTGTTGGAGTGGAAAGCTCTAGGGTGACAGCATGTACTCACTTCTCATGAAGAAATGACTGTAACCACAAATTTTAAATTTTGATATACTTGCTCATAAAAAATCTCAGCTACGTCCATGCCTTATTCTTACATTGCCCAACAGTTATGATTTTAGAAGACTAGGGATGAAGGATGAACCTTTATAATGAGCCCATGGTTTGGGGCCAGACTTTCACCAAAATCATCTCCTATCTTTCTCAGGTATCAAGCTTAACAGGTCAGACAAAACGGTGCTGTTAAACATGACTGAACCTGGGATCTTGGCCTTGAGAACAAGAAGGTTTTAGGCCTCTGTGAGAATCTGATTGATCTAGATATTAGCTCCCTTATTTATTTTATTTAGTAGCAGCATTAGCAGGATTTTGCCTTGGATTATCCTATAATACAAGTCCAAATCAGCCCCTGAAAGGATCCCAGTTTTTAAGTTTCCTAAGAGAAACCTCCAGGCAGTCCTGGTAAACATTTCTAAGTCTAACTGCTAGGCACTGCTGTAAGTGTTGGGACCCAAAGGGGATGGAGAGAAATCAGATTTCTGCCCTCAGGGAGTATTTATCTTTTGGCAGGTACTGTACTAAATGCCTTATGTTAATTTTTCCCTCCTTAGAGAAAAGCAGTAAAATTATTTTAGCAATAAATAGAAAAAGAACGCCTACAAAAGGTGACATCACTTAGATAGTAGTAACTGGAGAATTCCACTCCTGTTCATCTAATTCCAAAGTCTTTGCTGTTGTTATGGATTGTCTATAGTGAGCAGTCTTTCAATCTTGTCTTTAAGAGAAAAATAAGCCAAGAGGTTTAGTTTAGAATTTCAGGGTGGAAAAAGGGCACTCACACAGTGATGCTTAAATTTTTACATAGAAATAACCTTTAGGCAGGAAAAAAAAAAATGTAGTAGATATTCCTAGTTGCTGGGGAACATAATCTACAATAAGCATAAAATGTTGTTAAGCTTTAGGTCCTACTTAAAAAGTGTGTACACATTGCAATCTACTTCATAATATATGTTATTTTTTATTCATTACAAATACTTTAAATTGCTTATCATCAGAAAGAACTGCTTCTAACAGGTTTCTTAGCTATGTGTGTATGCATGGGCAATTGGGTCTATCAGTCTCAGAAAATTGGGTTAAATGTGGACCTCTGATCTTCCAAGTCAGGCTCAGTATATAGGCAGATTTTTTCCCCCTCAAATTTGATAATTAACAATAATTTATTGCATGTTACAAAATGGGTAGAAGAGAAGAGATCAAATGTCCAAATCGCAAAGAAATGATTAAGTTTTGCAATGATAAATATGCTAATTACCCTGATTATATCTTCGCACACTGTGTACATATATTGAAATATAGCTCCTTACCCCATAAACACATATAATCAATGTTTCAATAAAAAAGTCAAAAAATATTATAATACGTTTTTGAACTCATATTTATATCGATACGTCACTACAAATGACAAAAATTTTTCACTGCTTTATGAGTACATGAGAATAATCACTGAGGAAAGAGATGCTTATGATGCTTTGGAAGGGATGGTTGAGTGAAGTTTCTCAGGCAACACTTGGTGGAAATTTCTACAACAGCATTTTTAAACAGTTTAAATTGTTTATAGCATTTAGCAGTTTGATAGTCCCTGTTTTACTGGTTTGTGTCCTTAATAGTCTCAGGAAAATATTTCTCTAAAAACTTTGTGATGAAATTTGCTAGAGAATGTTCTTTATTTTGCCACTGATATTGTAATTTTCTCATGGAAGAATAGAAAAAGAGTTTCAAGTAACTCACACTCCCCATGAACAAATTTCTTCATCTAAATCTTAAACTTTATTTCATTGCAGTGATTCTGGCATGAGCAATAAACCCATTACTTTTTATTTTTTGTATTAGAGTTACTGACTGTCTAGCTCCATGAGTCACACTTAACTATTCAAGAGGAACAACGAATTAATACAACTTTGTCACCATTTATTTTATTCCATGAAGAAAAATGGTAGTTCAGTATTGAATTTGTAATTTCTGAAATATCTGACCAGCACTTTCTCATACTTAGGCTTATAAAGTATGCTATCAGATAATCCCTATTTTGTTACAAATTTATACTGGACCAATAAGTATTCAAACACATTTTTTTGGTTAGTGGACACAAGGAATGGTTATGTTTTGTAATGATGTACATGCTAATTATTCTCAATTGATCATCACACATTGTACACAGGTATTAATATTCAACTCTGTACCCCATGCATATGTCTAATCAATTACGTTTCAATAAAAAAATAAAAAAATAGTAAGAATAATTTCATCTGGAAAAAAACACATTTTTAGCAAAAAAATGACCATTCCAAATGAGTTTGATGAACTCAGTGCACAGTAAATGAACTGAGAGCACAATAAAAATATTCTTTTTTATGCACTTTTATTTTTAAAAATTCAAATTGCCCACATGGAAAAGAGAGTACCTAATAATTTTGGTTATACATTCGTGTAATGTGTATGTACACACGTGTGATCAAAAAATTTAAACTTTATGTTCTAATCTTTTAAACAAAATACATACTAAAAAAAGGATATGTCATGTTAATCCTGCAGCTTTGATAGGATGGGACCCCAACTTGAGAGACATGGGTATAAGCATGTAGATTATTTCTTATGATGGTCTTTCAATTAATCTGAAGACACTAACGTTAGAGAACATCAATATTTATTTCACATTATTAGGGAATTAAGAGTTCCATACGCAGGATTTTTTTCATATGATTTGGAATAGTTGTGTCCTGGGAAAAGCACTCATTACGCAAGAACTCAACTTTGACCTCTTTTGAATTCACTAATTCTGCTCATGATCTCAAGAAAGTCACTGCTGAATGACTTTGGGAGACTCAATAGTTGCATCTATAAAACATAGTTGACGACTAAACCATGCTGCTTCACAGTTGTTGATAGGGAACATATGAAACGTATTTGGAAATAGAATAATATTATGCAAGTATTATTTCAGAAAATATACTGCCAAATAAGTAAAAAAATGAATGTATTTCTTCTTTTTTATTTTAACTTCTCCATATACACTGTAGTTGATTTTTGTGACCCTTTATCCATTCCTCTTCCCCCCTCTCTCTCTTGAATTCAAAATGTACCGAACTACACACAGAGACATACAAGGTAAAACAAATGTATAGATTTATGGTTTAATGAAAACTGACTCGTGATAAACTCTCTTGAAATCCTGCAAAAGAGATATTAGATAAGGATTAGAACAAGAGGAAGCTTTATACCAAAAAATTTAAATACCTAGGAATAAATTTAATCAAAGAGGTGAAATTTTCCTACAATGAAAACTACAAAACACTGATGAAATAAATTAGACACACACAAAAAGGAAAGAAATCCCATGTTCAGTGTTGAAAGATTAAATATTGTCAAAATGACAGTACTATCCCAAGCAATCTACAAATTCAAATTTAATGCTATCCTTATCAAAATATCAATGACATTCTTCACAGAAATAGAAAAAAGAAATCTTAAAATTCATGTGGAACCACAAAAGGCCTTGGATAGCCAAAGCAATCTTGAGCAAAAAGCACAAAGCTATCTGACTTCAAAATATACTACAAAGCTATCAACACAGCATGGTACTGGCATTAAAAACAGACACATGAACCAGATGGAACAAAATAGAGAACCCAGAAATAAATCTACATATTTTCAACTGACTGATTTTGGACAAAGATGCCAAGAACACGCATCGGAGAAAGGACAGCCTCTTTAGTAAATGGTGCTGGAAAAACTGGATATACATATGCAGAAGAAAGAAACTAGACCCGTTTCTGTCACCATATACCAAAATCAACTCAAAATGGAATAAAGACTTAAATGTAAGACCTGAAAATATAAAATTACTAGAAGAAAACATAGAGGAAACACTCCAAGACATTGAGCAGGGCAAAAACTTTATGGAAAAGACTGAAGCATGGGCAACAAAAGTAAAAATAGACAAATAGGATTTCATCAAACTAAAAAAGCTTCTACACAGGAAAGGAAACAGAGAAGAGGCAACTGGTAGAATGGGAAAAATATTTGCAAACTATTCATCTGACAAGGGATGAATATCCAAAATATACAAGGAACTCAATGGCAAACAGACAAATAATTGGATTAAAAAATGGGCAAATGAGTGGGTAGACACTTAAAAATATATACATTTTTCAAAAGAAGACATACTAATATCCAACAGGTACATGAAAAAAATGCTCAATATCACTAATCATCAGGGAAATGCAAATTAAAACCACGATGAAATATCACTTCAACCTAATTAGTATAACTATCATCAAAAAGACACAAAATAACGAACACTGGGGAGGATGCAGAGAAAAGAGTACTCTTATACACTGTTAGTGGGAATATAAATTAGTACAGCCATTATGGAAAACAGTATGGAGATCCCTGAAAAAACTAAAAATAGAATTACCATATGATTCAGCAATTCCACTGGTATATATTTATCCAAAGGCATGAAATCAGCATGCTGAAGAGATACCTGCACCCCCATGGTTAGTGTAGAGCTATTCACAATAGCTAAGATGTGGAGTCACCCTTGGTGTCCATTGACACATGAATGGAGAAAGAAAATGTTGCACAATGGAGTACTACTCAGCCATGATAATGAATGAAATCCTGTCATTTGCTGCAACATAGATTCACCTGGAAGACATTTTGTTAAGTGAAGTAAGTCAGACACAGAATGATAAATATCACATGTTCTCACTCATGTGTGGGATGTAAAAAAAAAAAAAAGTCAAGCTTATAAAAGTAGAGAGTAGAATTATGGTCACTAGAGGTTGGAAAGGGAGAGTGGAGGGGGGATACTGAGAGGTTAGTTGGCTACACACCTCACACCTAGACAGGAAAAATAAGTTCTAGTGATCTGCTAGGCATCTATAACTAACAATAATTTATTGTATATTCTTAAATCTCTTATCACAAAGATAAGAAAAATTTTTGCAATGATGAATATGCTAATTACCCTGATTTGATCAGTACACATTATATACACGTATTGAAATGTAACTCTATACCCTATAAATATGTGCAATCAAAACGTGTCTATTAAAAAATAAAATAAAGAATGAGGCAGCTTTTAGGTCTTTCTTTGTTTTTTTGTTTCTTTGTTTCTTTCTTTCTCCTTCTTTACAGTTTAAATCTTGGCTAAAAATAACCCCTCAAACTTAAGGTCTTTACTGTTTTCCAATCTGAGGTTTCAAGCCTTCAGAATTCACACTACAGTGTCAGCAAGTCTTATGTAAATGTCATCACAGGCACCTAACTGCATACAAACCAGAATTTCAGGATCCATGGCCTTGACTGTAAAATGGTCCCCCTTACATCTTCTTTTACAAAAATTGGCCAAATCAGAGCAAATGGAATGAAAAAACTTGGGTTGATGAACTAGTCTGATTATTTGTAAATGGATATGTCAATAAAGTGATATTTCAGGTTTCCATTCCTACCCTCAAAACTATCTTATTTTATTGATTATATAAAAATGAAATTGTATGCAAACCAAGAAAAGAAATCTCAATGTGCAACAATATAGAAAACTCAATAATAATAAATGGTGCTATAATTAAGGTTATAAAAAATATTTAAAATTTGAAAAAATGTATTTAAAAATAGTAAATTATTTTAGTCTAGTTGCTTGTGAAATCACTGGAACAGAGTAATTGTAAACAACGCAGAGGATCAGGCTACCAGTGAGGATTAACCAGTGCACAGAGCTGCTGTGCAGGTAGCAGCTGCTGTGAAACAGCACCATCAGGACTACTCCTCCTTTATAACTAAGAGTTTTTGGTATTCTTGGTGGGTATGTTAAACTTTTCAAATATTTTTAACCTTTATATTGATAGTCTCCTGAAGGGTTAAAATATCATTTTTAAAACTTAATAGCTATGGTGTCTCTTGACTTTGTATCTAGGCAAATTAGGGAAATTCTCAGTGTAACTTGTATAATTCAAAAACAGAGATTCTCTGATTGCAGAAATTTAGGCCCACAACCAAGCTATCAAACCATTGTAAAGAATGTGACCATGCCATGCACCGTAGGATGTGCAGGTGTTATAAAAGCTGTTACACCTGCAGGTTGAAAAAAAATAGCTTATAAAGTCAATTTAATTCAGGTTTTAATTATATTAAAATGAATGAGAGGCTTTCACAATGAGAAATTTAACTTATTTTAATTTGCATTCCCCTTTGACTCTGATTTCCTAATTTAGGGAAAGTTGGACATGTTGATTGTTAATTCCTGTAGGTTCCGTCTTTTTTTTTTTCTCCTTGTGTTTATTTCTGAAGGTATCAATAGTTAAGCTGTAAGGCAAAGGAAAACATAAACTTTGACCCTTATTTGTGGAATTACAACAATCCATAAGATGACAATTTATAAAGTACTAAAAAACTAAAAAATTTAATAATAAAATAACCTAGGAACCTGCATCCCTTTCTTATGCTGTTTTTCTCATTTTTGAAGAGAAACCAGACATAAATGCATTGAACTATGTTTTGAGTCACCCTCTAGCTATGAGAAATAAAGTAAGGAGGAATGAGGGTGTGGTAGTTCATTTCTGTTCCTTGTAACAAAATACCTGGAACTGGATAACTAACAAGAAAATGAAATTTATTGTTTACAGTTTCTGAAGCTGGGAAGTCCAAAATCCAGGGAACACATCTGGTGAGAGTCTTGGTGGGGACAACAGTGACCCAGGGGTCTCACATGGCAGAAAATGGCAGAGCAGAGAGAGACTAACCTCCTCATTCACTCTCCTTTGAAAGCCCTTCAAACCATGCCTCTGACCACCACTATTTATCCATTTGCTACGTCATGGTCCTATAATCTAATCACCTCTTTAAGGCCCCACCTTTCAATTACCGTAATAGGATTTCCCACCCTCAACATTTACAGTGGAAATTAAACTTCTAATATATGAACTTTAGGGACACAATTCAATCAATCAACAGCAGAGGGGAACACAGAATTTCTGGCATTGTGTTTGCAAACCCTAGGTGGCTTATGGACTCTGGCTCTTGCGTCTATAATGCGGAGTCCAGGTGCACTTTCTCTGGATGTCATCAACATCTCCAGCCACTTCAAAGTTGTACTTGTTGGGCAGTCATTGTGCCTGTTTTGCCCAGTGGCCTCTCCTGACTGTCCTCTCTAGAGCTCAGAGTTCAAGAAGAAGCTCTAGGCTGTTCTTTGTAAAGGGGTGTCCCATGATAGGAATAAGAATGAGTTTTCATGAAGGACCTTGTCAAATAAATACAAAGGCAACTAGAGAAGTCAATTAGACTGCCTCTCTCAGGAATTTATTCTAGAGAATACTGGCCAATGGGCAGAGATATGTAGAACATGATACTTTTACATAACAAAGAGAATAGAAGGTCAGTGTTGCCTTTAGAAGGGAGCCAGGCAATATTGGTTTCTGGGGTTTGTTAGGTTACAGTTTGAGACCATGTGTATCCTTTATCCTAAGGATACCAGATAGAATCTCTGGCCCTTGCTACCAAAGTACCTTACTAATGCAAACAATTTTTCTTTTCTTTTTTTTTTTTTGAAGTCTGGGTTCTGTTTTGCTTCAAACTGGCTTCAGTTTTAGCTGAAGAGCAGGAGATATTACATTCACTAACTTACTAAACCAGAGAATTTGCATGGCTGGCCAAATGAAGTATTTGGGAATACATGGAAAATCTCCCCTCACACTTTTGGAAGAGGAAATGAATGAAATGAAAAGCACTAATTGTATGTGGGAGGGGAGGTAGGCAGGGAAGTTTATGTTTAATGATTTCAGTCCGGTCTGTGAAATAGGTTATCTGTTTCTAAGGACAACTAACCCGAGGTTTGAGAGTGATTGAGATTTCTGAAATAACCCGTTTGGACAGCATTTTAATGGATGGTTGCCTTTGTTGCCTAGCAGTGGGCTCCACAGAGATATTACAGGAGAGTATCAATTTGCAGGGGACTGAGTCACAAGCCTTTCCTGATTCCATCCAACAGCTCTCAGCTGTAAGGAGAGTGCAAAGAGTAAGGGAAGCAGAGACAGAAGTCAACAGTGATGTGAAAAACCTCATGGCAAGCCAACCGATTTCATTTTCATTTTTCCTCTACATATCATTAATTGAAATACAATTTTTAATGTCACACAGGGTGCAGCATACTCCAAAACTCTTATCATCAGCTCTTGACCCAGAATGTATATAGATGCCCAGGAGCCAAGTAGGATCTTGCATTGTTCAGAAAAAGAGTACTCCCTGGGAGAGGCAGGAAAAGTCATTTCTTTCTTTCAAGTCTCAAACAAGGTCAAGAGGGACAGCCTCTTAATGCTGATACTGTAGTCAAGACTAGGGCACTTAAGGCAGCCACATGCTAATCTCAGATGGCTTAGTCCTCACCCATGATCCCAATCTGTGAGCTTGGTGGGGAGGGGGTGGAGGGGTGGGGGAGAGGGTGGATTTTCTTGTCTTATTTTTATCTGAAACCCAGTAGTTACATTGGAATACTCAATGGCATAAAACACTCTTAGATTATCAGAGCAAAGAAACAAAGAGAACAAAGAGTTTAAATATACATGGGTTCATATATATACATATATTCACACACAGTCACACACACACACACACACACACACATATGTATGTGTGTGTGTGTGTGTGTGTGTGTGTGTGTGTGTGTGTGTATATATATATATATATATATATATATATATGACATTCATTGAAGCACCAAGACCAATGATGTCTCTATCACAAAACATGGGTTTTTTTTTGGTGAATTATGTGCTATGAGGTCTGCATTTCAAGCATCTACTTCTTGGGCCTTGAAATCCATGTGACCTCAGAGAACACAGATTAAGATAACAATAATATTCACACTGAAAAGTAAGCAAGTGCACATAATTTTTAACATTTATTTGAATCATGAGTATTGTGTCATTTCAAGTTGCATCATTAGTTTTAGGCTATTTTTATAAATTCCCTCTATTCATTATTTAAAGATTTACAAAAGAAATAGTGTATAATTCGTTTTAGAAATTTAAAATACAAACAACAGGTCTTAAAAGACATTTTTGAATGGCAGAGAATCACAGCCACAATCAACGAAGTTTCTCGACCTTCTGTAACAGATTCATCATAGAGCTAAATGGAACGTGTGATGGTAAATAGCCTCAGCACTTGGTATTTATATGCTGACCAAGGAACCTAGAGAAGAGTTGGATATATGCACATTTAATCATATCTAAAAATAAAGGGATGTAATTGAGATTTTAGGATGAAATATACTCCAAAGACAGGCTCTTGGAAGTTAAGGGAGGATGAGTCTCATGGGAGATTTCTTTGAGAAGAAACAAAAAAAAAAAAAAAAAAAAAGAGAGAGAGATAGGCTTAAGGCATCTGAGAATGGGCCAAAATAGAAAAAAGAGAAAAGGTGACTGTCAGGGAATCAGTAGTCAAGTTTGCCATAATGGTGTCCCAGGGCAGCAATTAGAGTGGATCTTAAACCAAATGGCCAGAGGACACCTGGTGGTGGCACAGAGAAGATAGTTCCGGGAGGGACTTCTGCCCTCTGCTGAGGCTTGGGCTATTTAGGAAATGAGGATTAGTGTCTAAGAAAGGGTGAAGAATGCATCTTGGTCAAACTGCAGACAATGTGGGCTCTGAGGAACCTCGAGAAAACTGTGGTCTGAATTATGAAGCAGCACATACCCAAGAGCCTGAATATGGAAGAGGTGATTTCTACTATACAGGCTTGTAGTTAGGACACGTGTCCTGGACTATGACTCCCTGGAATTGAATTGTGGCTCTGGCTCCTGCTGGCTATGTCCATTGGCAAATTGTTTAACTTCACTGGGGTTTCAACTCATTAATATAAAAATGTAGGTAAAAATTCTTATAGAGC
Organism: Cynocephalus volans; assembly: GCF_027409185.1. Classification (NCBI taxonomy): domain Eukaryota; kingdom Metazoa; phylum Chordata; class Mammalia; order Dermoptera; family Cynocephalidae; genus Cynocephalus; species Cynocephalus volans. The sequence continues at coordinate 94,075,540 of NC_084471.1, forward strand.
TGTTAGGAAGATTAAATATTTTATTATATGAAGGCCCTTAGAACAGGGCCTGACATCTAAGAAGCACTACATTAATGTTAGCTTTTATTATATGCCTTTCATATACTAAATGTTTGATGTTTAAATTGTATTTTCTTTTTAATAGGGCTTGTTTCACATTCAGATATTCTTAGAAATGGGGAAGTGGGAATATGTCTTCTGTTTTACTTGGGAGAATTTGATGTAACTGACCAACATATTAATTAAGGTGATATACAGGACAGTATGTAATTCAGTAATAAATTAAGCATAGCACAAATGATGACATGCTCTGTAGAATTATAGAAGACAAGAAGATCCATGAGTACTGGAATAATCAGAGAAGATTTCATGGATGTGGTACTAGTGGACTATCAAGAGATGTGTAGGATTGAAAGTGACAGCAGACTCCCTCTTTGTTCCTGACATTTTACGATTCTGTGGGACCATTTCTGCTGAGGCTAGAAATGAGAGTTAAATAGGAATGAATGTGCATTGAGAAGATGTTCTACCCAGAAAAGGACTGATTTGGGAATGAGGAAGGGAGATGGACAAGTCTTGATAAAGACAATGAAATTAAAAAGTTCTAGGAAGTAAGAGATAGGAAATGGCAAATCAAGGAAAGTTATTGAACAGAGAAATGATATGTCCTAGTTTACATAACTAGATGCCTTTTAAGTCTGCAATGGTGAACAAGTTCCTTATCACAAAGTTGTTTGATTAACAGAACATACTACGTAACACCTGCAAGTGGGAAGGTTAGCCTGGCAGAGGTACGCAGGCAGGTTAATGAGGTTTCTCTCACCGCCATGAGGTTCCTGGGGTCAGATCCACTTCCCACCTTGGTTCATGTGCTCTTGGATGGGAAGGGGAGATGAGGCACCCTCAGCAAGCAAGCTCACCCGTATCCAAGATTATGCACTTCACAGATCTGGACGTGTCAGATGAAGTAGAGGGACTGGAAGGGAGGGGACTCTGGCAGACAAAGCCTGTTTATATTTTTCCTTTGATCCAGGCCTGAAAGAGCTTTCTTCATCCAAATGCCTTTTTTTTTTTTTTTTAAACTGGAAGGGGGAACTATTGGTAAACTGCAGCACTATAATTTCTCTGTACAAGCAATGGCCCATTTCAAATACCAGCCCTCCAGCCCAAGCACACATGTCTTCCCTCCACTTTTCTGGCCCTCTCCACAGTCCTCTCTGCCTTCCCACCCAGCCTGGCCAATGTGGCAATCATTGTGCCAGCCATGCTGCAGTCCACTGAAAAGAAAGGAGTCTTCCTCAGATCCTCTCCTGAAGAGATAACCTGAGGGGGTATTTTTGGTTGCATGTGAATGCACCCACACTGGATGGAGTTAAGTGGACCAGGGGTGGGCAGGAAGAGAGAAAGGACTGAATTCCTGCTGTTGTGGTCCCTGGAGCTGCCTTGAACTCCAAAGGACCTTCCAGGCTCTGTGACAGTTATGTTTCTGCTCTTCTTTAGGCTAAGTTTTTAGCCTTTCCTGGGTTTTCTCATTCAAGGTACCTGTTCCCATTAGTTAAAATAAGTTGATAATTCCTCATCTTTGAAACAAAGTGTCTTTGGCCACAGTCAATTGTCAACTAATATTTGTAATTATATTAGTAGATATAAACAAATACTTCTTTCAGAGGTACCTGAACTATTAAAGGGCAGGTTTTAAGACTGAAACAACCTGCCAGATTCTTCTAATGAATCTCTAATAGTAGAATTTTAAAAACTAACTAGGTATCAGGAAGGTATTTCTTTTAACAGGGGCTCTGCCTGATGTTCCTTAACATTATACAATTTCAATTTTCCACATATTGAATGCTGGAAAAACCCTGGACCAGAGGAATCAGAAGACTTGGGTCCTAGTCCTTGCTACTTCTGTTAATCTTGGGCAAAGCTCTTAATTCTCTGGATCTTGATTTTCTCATTTGAATGTTTACTGTCAGAATAAGCTATCAGGGCTCTTCCAGCTGTAATATCCTATAATTCTGTCACATTGCTTCTATTCAACTACAAGGTAGCCTATCCTTTAAAGTTTGTGAAACAGAAATCTCTAAGACAAGTGAAATTCTCCAAGTGTGTAGGACGTCACCATGAAGCCTCACTACCCCCTTGGACTGGGGAGAGAGTCCTCACTGCACATTCTTGAAGTGGGAGAGAAAAAGTAAAACCTGGAAGGGTTTTATTATGATTAATGTTTTCTTCAAAAACATACATTCCATTAAAAAGAATATAATCTGTGTTTATAAATTTCCAGTTGAAAACATTGGAACAATTAAAAATTAGACTCCAATAAGATTCACTATTAAGAGGCTACAGGAAAGAAAGAATGATGTTTTTGTCTGCTTAGTCTGTTTACTAGAAACATAATTATGGCTAACATCACTTGAGCACCTAAAATAGGCAAGGAATTAGGACATCCATCCAAAGAGGAAAGTTTAAAAGGATCTCATATTGTAAAATCCACCAGTGTTTTGACAATGATTTGGGGTCTAACTGATATTCACCATATTCCACCCGGACTCTTACCATGATGAACACTCGTGTTTTCCCAGACTTAATAAAAATTAGATTAAAAATAGAAGATAGTCACAGGTCTTTGACCAAATATTCCAATATTTGTATTGTCTTACAGATGAAAGCAGAGAGTCCACATCTCATCATAAATCTCTTTTTCCAAATTGTTTTTCTGGACAGAGTTCAAGTAGAACAGACAATTTATTTATGTCAGCTCTTGCTCTTTTCAATGACCTCTCCCTGAGCAATCTGTTAGATGAAGAGGCTGGTTAGCAAACAATAGCATACTACAGAAACACTGACTACGGCCTTTTGCTCTAAATTCACATTGCTCTCTTTCTGCCCTTTGCAAAAGAGGACGGGAGGTCAACCTGAAATCATCTCAAATGTGACACATGTGTCTGCACACATGCATACATGTACATGCACGCTCACACAATCACAGCTGATCTTACCTGGTAAAATGACTTGTTGCTTCCAGGTCTGTGTCTTGTGGACGAAGATTATTATACACATATTTCAGGTCTTGGATTCCACTTAGCTCAGGCAATCCTGCATGTAGCATCTTAACAACAACAACAAAAAATCCCCAAACCAAAAAGAAAACAGAATAAAGGCAGATAAAATCAAGCTTACTTAGTTAATTCTACTGGACAAACATATAAACATGGTTGTATAGCAATACCTTTCAGTTTGTAAACATGAATAAATACAATTTCATGCTTTTAAACCTCTACTATTTAGTAGTAGAAGCAATAGAAATAATAATGATAATTGTAGAAAGAACCACTATCATTGGCAAAGTGCTTATAGATTAATAATTCAATTTTTTTCTCATTACAAACCAATGAAGAAAGCATGATAAAATTATCATCCCCATGTCAGAATTTCTGGACCCACCGTTTAAAATCTGATTTTCAGAAAGTCCTTTAACCCCTTTGAGCCTCCATTTTCTCATTTCTAAGGTAGGTATAAATACACCCAACTTGTTCTGGGAGAATTCAAATAACACATGAATAAGAGAGAGCCTTATTCATTACAAAATATCACACAAAACTTATATTATAATATCCACTTAAAGAGTAAAAGCTTAATCTCCAGAACATTGTAAGGGACATGTCCAGGTCAAATGACATATAAGCATAGAGTATAAAACTCACCCCTCTTGTTTTTAATTCTATGTTCTTTCATGACTCCATGACTCATACTATGAGAACACAGTCTTCCCTAGTTAAGTGGTGACTGTATTTATTAAATAGCATTAAAACAATGAAATAATTAAGGATGAAATTATACAGGTATTTTGTTCTAATCTTTAGGAAGATACTATGCTTCTTTACATAATGTAGTGTAGAGAGGTGCAGAGGGAATCAAGGTGCCTTCTTTCTTTAGAAAGAAATCCAGGATGGCTTTCTGAAACACAGGGTATCATGCAGGTGAGCAGCAAGAGATGGGACCCAAAAAGCAAGCAGAACATGATTCCACTTAGGTGGAATCCATTTAGCAATATTAAATATTTGTACTTTATCCCAAAGGCAAGCGAAAACTTTTAATATGGGAATGAAATAATTTAATTGTGTTTTGGAAAGCTCATCATGGTTATGTATGGAGAATGGATTAAGTGAGGCCAAATAAGAGGCTAGACTAGGAGACTGGTTAGAAATGGAGATAAGTTATTGGATTTTAAATATATGTAGGAAGTAGAATTGAGAAAATTGGGTGATTGATTGGATGTACTGGGAAGGCTGAGAGAGGTCCAAAGCATGCAGCTGCAAATATAGATTTGGGAGTCATTAGCATATAGATGATAATAGAAACCAGGGAAATGGATCAGTTCGTTCCAGAGAGTTGTCAAATGCCTTTCCTCATGGATGACCCATTCACATCTCAGACTCATTATGTCTAAATTTGAGCAAATATTCTTCTCCTATAAAATTTTCCTCCTTTTTCCTGTTTCATATCTCCACTTCCCCTGTAACCACTTTCCAACTAACAAGAAATATATGTCTTTTTTGATTTCCTCTTTTCCCCAGATTCCAATCATCGCTTACTTAATTCTATTACAAACACCTCAACAGTCTCTTGTATTCATTCCTTCTTTTCATGGTAAATGTCATTGTTCTAGTACAGCTCCTCATCTTCATTTGTCTAGATTTCTTGAACAACTCTCTCCTCATTCTCCAGTCCCTATCTCTTTAATCACATTTACCTTTATCTGTATAAAATCCCAGCTAGAAGGTGGTACTGTTTCATTATAAACAAGCAAGCTTCAAATTTCTCAAGAGTCTATGCATTAAAGCCTAAAATCCTCATTCAAAAATGCCTTCCACAATCTAACCATGATCTATCATTTCTGTCTTGCTTTCTACAGAGATCTGCATCTGTACCACCAACTGGGTAAAACCTGATTACCTTCATCTCCAACACCTCATGCCCATGCTTTCAAAACCTCTGTACAAACTTATATTTTTCTCTCATCCAGGAATACTTTTCCTCTCCCTCCTTGTCTACTGAAATTCTTTTTCAAGGCTCAATACTACTTAAATGCTACTTAAAAACTACTCCCCCCTTGGAGCATCTCTGGTCCTCTTGATGAGATTTAATTACTGCTTTCTTCGGACAGCAATTATCACTTGGTTCTGCTTCTTTCACAGTACTTATTGCTTCCTAGCTTTTACTATGTTTTGTTCATATATATGTTTGTCACGTTAGGTTTTAATTTCTTTGAGAACAGGAAATGGATTTTTATTCAATGTTGAATTGTCTATATTGTCTAACTTGGTGCTTTGTAAGGAGCTGAAACGTAATGAACGTCTGTGGAAGAACAAATGCATGCATGCCTGAGTGAATGAACTGAATGAATGAAAAAATATCTGATGCTATTAGGCACTGAAAATCTAATACTAGCAAATTTAACAAAATCAAACATAGGGAGACACATTCCTAACAACAATTAGAATCTGGATTAGGTTTTATGTGATCAGTTCTGTACTTAGAGTTCTAGAGACATCTGTGGGCTCATTGAGGCAGATTTATTCTTTATCACATGTCATCATCCCTTTTCTAAGAACAACCTTTTTCTCTAGGCTCTGAATTGCATTCTAGTTTCTCTGCATACCATGAATTCACTCTCTTTGGTTAGAACTCTATCAAACATTTCCTTGGGAAGTGGACCCTACACTTACTCCTTCCCCTGCTAACACACACACACACATGTTACACACACACACACACACACACACACACACACACACACACACACACACACACACACACACACACACACACACACACACATTACACACCAGCTTCCAAGTGCAGACTGCTTGAAACCAGATGAGCCAAGCTCTCTCCTCATCACATGGCTGACTAGAGGTAACAAGTGCTAAGTTTGCCCTTTTTAATGTGTCCCATTCCTTGGAGAGGAGGCTTTGAGTGTTGTGACTCTGCACATCACAAAGTAAGGATGGCCTCATAGCTGGGTCCACATGTCTGTTCTCTGACCCACAATGAGGTTCAAGTGCCTCCTAGCCCAGACTGCATGAGTAACCACTTTAATTGGGGCCATAGGAAAGGGAAGGGGTGGCTAGAACAGATAATGAACAGATGCAGGTAATGAATAGGTAAGTCCCCTTTTAAAAGACAGAAACATTTTTAACATTGCTACTTCTGTTCTTCTACTAAGTCCGATTTAATTTGATAGCTATGCTTAGGGAAGCAGACATTCTTCCCCACTACACAGAAAAGTTAGAAAGATTTCTGCTGGGAAATATCTGATACAATAATGGGTGTGATAAACATTTTAAACTGGGTGAATGGTCCCTGTGTTCTCTGGGAGCCTTCCATAATAGTCGATATTGATTTTTTAATGAGAAAAAAAGCTGACGAAATACGGGCTTTTATGTTAGTGAACTCAGCCAGAAACACTCTTGGGTCTCCTACAGATGTTGCTTTTAAGCAAGATGGGAATTTCATGGATTATTTTTTCCTTGCTTTTCCCAGGAGTAAATAAAAAGCACTGCAGATATCTGAAAACATTCTGCTTTCTACCAAGGATGAGCCATTAACTCCATAGTAGACCCCCGTATGCCTGGGGCTCATAATTCTGGGTACTGACCATTCACAGATGATAGGATTTATGACCCATGTTAAGTGTTTCTCAAGTTGTAACTGGGTCATGGTATAGTAAATTGAATTTTCTAAAAAAATTCAACATAAGAGTCAGCTTAAGACAGAATTGAGGGAAGATATATTATACACATAAGTAGAAAGTGGTCTTTTGCACATTTAAATTTGGTTTTTATTTTAAAAGAAGTTATACCAGAGAAAGTGTGGGCCTGAAACTTTCACCAAATGCTTTGATTATCTACAGAGTTCCATAAGATATATACTTGAGAAGAAGAAAGAAATTAAAAGGTAAATGACCAGAAACTGAGGTAATAGCACACTGCTATTTTACACGCATTTATTCATTGGTTTAATTGGTCCACACTGCTTCTGATTTCTATTTCAATTTCTGTGAAAGTCTATGTGGAAGATTATACACTTAATCTAAATTAGCACCTTCCACTGCCAAAGTTTCTTCCTCATCCTAAAAGTCAAGACTTAAATAATTAGAACATAGGGAGATTTTTGGATATACTATATTCCAGAAACTTGCAACAGCTTATTTTAATATTTGTGAGAAATTATTTTAATACTTGTGAATAAAATACCATATACATACTTCTTTTAAATGAAATAAAATTACATAAACTCTTTACTCTAATTATTGCTTAATGTAATACAGAATCTTTTTTTAAAAGTATGTAGAAAAGTTTATTAAACAAGAGAAAAAAGCCCACCAATAGTTTTCTGAATCTATTTTTTCAAAAAGCTATCCTTTCACATTATTTTAACATGCTCAATTTTCATTCATCATAATTTTAGTGTCACCTGAGAAATAGCAAAAACTATATTTGTGCTTTTCTGTTTTGGGTTTATTTTTGAAATGTCTGTGGTGGTAAAAGCAGTTAGAATTTGGTACTCCTCGTATGCAGTTATTTACAGCACTATTGACATTTAGAAATGCTAGGCACCCCAGTTACTTGTGTACACAAATTTTATCTTCCCTATTAAATTGAAAATTTTAAGACTCTAGATCTCATATGTTAATGTATCTTTTATAGTTTCTGGCATACACTAAGTACTTAGGAGTTCATAGATTCATGAGCTAGACCCTACTAGAGTTCAAGGGGATATTAGAGTTGAAGCTGGCTGCATATTTGTTATACAAATGAAGTCAAGATCACGCATTTAGTTTCTGTAGAGTTTCCTTTGTGCTTATCAAGCATAAGCCATCTCATAATTGCAATATGGCCAATAGAAGTGGAAGATAGAATGCAGATGAATGCTATTATTGGAAAGCCAACTTAAAGATTTTGGAGATGGGCAGAACCTTAGATATCCAGTTTACGCAAAAGAAAACCGAAGTGTCTTTGTATATGAAGGAAAAATTTATAATATTTTTAGAAATCCTCATTTTTCAAGGTAAAGAATAGAAAGATAAGGTAGATATTTTGTTTGAAATTTAAAACAGGGATCCAAATAAAATTTTCACTGCAACAAAGTCAACATTTGACTAGAGGATACCATATTGGATAGTGCTCTTATAAATTAACAGGGATCTAGTATCATAACATAAATTAATTGAACTCTACTTTATGGCAGGTATTGTGCTAAGTGCTTACTTAATATTAATTATCTATTAGTTTATTATGAAAGTTAAATCAATTAATACACATAAAGCATGTAGCACAGTACCTGGTCCAAGCAAAGCATGCACTATTAGGTAATTGATTTAACAAGCCTACAATGTAGATGCTATTTATTTAGTAGATAAAGAAACAGAGTATTTTTGGTGTTAAGTAACATGTCCTGAGGAATGTTTCCAGTAAAAGGCCAAGCTAATATTCAAATCCAGGGAGGAATTTTTGTCATCTGAAAACTCTAAGCTAGTAATTTCCTGTTGACTCCAAACCCACGCTGATGAACCAAAGGTAGGTGTCTCTCTTAGAGTTTGCTGCAATTACTAGCGTGTAGGTATGTGCTCAAAGGAATCACCACATCCTTCTCCCAGAAGATTTCTATCAGATCTTTTTTCCTTCACCCAAGAGAGTTGGTCTGCCTTTCTTTGGGCTGGACAGTGGAATGGAACATTAAAAGTTTCCGTTGGTCAACAGAGAGTGTATAGGACCATTACTCAGTAGACCTGATGTAAATGTGTCTGCGTACTTTCCAGTTGAGTTGCTAACAAATCACTTTACATTTTTGACCCTCACTTTCTTAATCTTGAAAATGAGCGAGTGCTCAAAGGCAGAGATTGAGACAAAGAACCAGGAAAGATCTTTGCCTGCTTTACATCGTTAGGTTATCAATGATGTATAAATAATACAGTATTTTAAGGCACTTTTGAAAAATCCTAATGCATAATACAACTGAAAGCATTGTTTTCTAAATTACTGTCCTTGAACCTTAGTTAAAATATACTCAGATAATCCCTGAAAGCATCCATATTGTTGTGAATAGGAATATTTACACAATAACGGTGTACTACATATTGAATTATTAAGAAATGTGCTTATAACTCGTGCAATGGTACTCTGTTCTTTCCTTTCTGTTTTGAGTAGCTCTTTGGGGGAATCTCCAAACCATTAGCAAAAATGGACTACTGAAAGACAGACATAAATGAAGCTTATTATTTTTGCTATTTCCTCAAAGGACTTACCATTTCTAGCAGGTTCAAGAGTAGTCGGCTGTGCTTTCTTACAATATTATAAGCTCGACAGCAAAGCTCCACAAAATCTTGGAAATGCTGTGGGTTTTTCCCACCTTCTGTAATAAAGTACTCCATCTCTGAAGTAAAAATAAAAGGTGCTCTGTCCCTGTAAACCAAAGCAATAGCAATCATAAACAGGAGGAGAAATGGCTTATAGCATTAACTTAGTTACAACTTAATTTCCATTTGAATTTTCTTTCTACTCTAATGGATGAACCTTTTTCACTGTGGGTCAGTTGAAGAAACTTGCTAATTGTAGGCTTTGAATAACTGGGCTTCATCACAGAGGAATGTTATTTTATAACATTGACTTATATTATTTCAAATGTTTAATTCCAAATTATGTTTGGATGAGAATATTATTCATTAAAAATAATATAAGGGCCAATTGATAATGAAGGTGATATTTTTGCAAAGCCTTTACAGAAAGTATATTTACTGCTAAATTTTGAAAAGATAGAACAGATCATGGGTTTGACCGCATAGTATTTTAAATAACTTTTTTTTTCTTCCTTAGAAGATATGCTGATCTTTTAGGAAAAAAAGTCTGGTAAAAGCTAAGATATTGTAATGACAAGTTCATTCAGAAGGCAATATATGAGAAAAACAGATTTTACTAATTCACTGTCATATGTTTAATAAAGGGGAAAAAAGAGCTATATTTCATTTCACACTAGACCCAGTAAAAATCTTGAAGAGAAAGGAGGAATATGAGACCAGGTTAATATGTAAGTAACATCACCCCCTGTAGTCACCAGGATGGAAAAACAGGAAAATGAAGGACCAGGGAGAAGACGGTCCTGTTTCCCCCACCTCTGTTAAGTTTTTTTCTCATGCTATTTGAGACATGGACATCCCTGAGATAAAGTGTTAGCACGTATAATAAAGACCAGCAAAGGCAGGGTTAGAAACACCTCTCTTTGATGAGGTCTCACCCATAGAATAAGAACCATGATGAGACAGAGTTTTGATACCAAATTGGCCTAAGGTCTTCTAGAAGCAGTTGAGATGGGAATACACTTTTCAGTAAAAAGTTATTTGAAAAAAAAATTTTTTTTGAATGAATTAAAATAAAACATTTTAAAGCTGAGCCTAACAGCCTAGATACAAGTAAGGTTAGGTCAAGTAGTAATTGAAAAAAAGTCATGGATTATTGTGGGAGTCTCAATTACTTTTTAATAATAAAGAATAATTATGTTCTTTATCATTGCTATGCTTAGCTATTTTAATAAAAATATAATAAAGTGGGAAATCCCACTAATCTAAGTTAACTGGACCTTTCAAAAGTATGGTTATTCAAATCAGAAAGCCACAATTCAGGCATTTTATGGCATATCTTGGGCAACGGCCTCTAACTGCAGGCAAAGTATTTAAAAGAAAATAACCTACCTCTTTTTGGCTGTGGTTATTTTATTTTATTTTAAAATTTTACTTTGTAATCCATGCTACTATTAAGTGTCCAGAGGAAAGGCTGGAATACTAATACCTTCACTCAGCTTTGTATTTATACATTCAACAAAATTTGTTCAGCACCTACACTGAGGAGTTTATCTTGAGTCCAAATTCTTAAATTTTTGCTCAAAATCCTTTTATATTTGGCTTTCATTGACTTATCCAACCTATAGTCTATGAATTCACATTAAAAATCCTTTACTTCAGTCAAGCTGGGAGAAGAGATGTTGGAAACTGGAGACATAGCATAGGTTCTCATTTCTGGACCTGCTGTGTCTAGTTTTCCTTATCTCTAAAATGGGTAGATTGGTATCTGGGGACTTCAGCAGCTCCAGGCAGCATTCTCAGGTGGCAGAAAGTGCACCTCAGTACCCCAGAAGCTGCAGGCAGCCCCTGCCACTGCTGCAGACACCACTGCCACATGGGTGGTCCACCACAGCCACCTCCACAACCACTTCCACTGCAAGCATGGTTCAGTGCCACAGCAGCAGCCACTACTGCCATTCAGGCAGCCAAGAGATCACTCAATTTCACTGACAAAGGAGATACAGCAGCAGAGCCTGGGGAAAGAGGCAAACAAGTGCAGACCCACGACCCAGGAGCCCAAACCCACAGGGGGAATTATGCTGCCACATATGGTTGCACACCTTGGGGTGGGAAGTATGTGTACAGCCCACATGGCTGCCTTGATCCTGGGACAGACATATACAGAACCCACCAAGAGTGCAGAAACCAGGATACCCAAATACAGCAAGGAAGAGAATTCCCAATTAACACCAACCCATCCCCCACCCAGGGGAAGCAAAGACACAGGAAGAACTTCTGCCTGTAGAAAAGAGGAAAGAGAAACCCTGCCCAGGGTCACCTATTCAAACTGAGGAACTCCAATATATCTCAGTGTACCCTTTAGGGTTTCAGTAAACTAACGGTGTGTCAACAAGTTTGCCCATGGTCATCCATCAAGCCAAAGACTGTCAGGGCACACAGGTGCTTCTCCCAAGAACTTGAGAGCTTGCCCACACCCCTAACAAACCAGCACAGTGTCACTAACCTCAGCAAGGAATCACTAAGTGCCCCAGTTCCTATGCCGTGGAGGCACTCATACATAACTCCAGGGCTGAATATGGCCGAATTACCCACACAGAGACTATACTACTGCATCTACCTGGAACCAATGCTAAAACACATTACTCAATGGTCAATATAAAGCACATCTACAGGAAGAAGTCTGTCTCTTCAAAGTCTACTACAAAGTAATAGAAGAGGCAACTGCTCTACCAGATGACTTGTCATCAACATAGAGATAATAGAAGTATGAAAAAGTAAGAAAATATCACACAAACAAAGGAATGCAGTAATTCTCAAGTACCAGACCCCATAGAGGAGGAATCCCTTGAAATGACTGAATAGGAATTCCAAGCAAAAATCTTAAGGAAACTCAATGAGATACAAGGAGACTCAATTAGACAACACAATGAAATGAGAAAAAGTATCCAAAATGTGAAGGAGGAAATTTACAAAGAGATTAATACCGTAAAGAAAATGCAGAACTCTTGGAACTGAACGGTACATTCAATGAAATAAAAAACACAACTGAGAGCTTAAGCAGTAGGTTAGACAGAAGAAATAATTTCTTATCTTGAAGATGATCTTTTTGAAATAATGAGGGCGGACAAAAAAAAGAATTTTAGAAAATGAAGAAAATCTAAGAGAACTAGCAGACAATCTTAAGGACACAAACATCCAAATCATGGGTGTTAGGAAAAGGAAGAGAAAGGAAAAGTCATTGAAAACTTATTCAAAGAAATAATAGCAGAAAACTTCCCAGATATAGGGAGAGACACAAACCTTCAGATCCAGGAGGCTCAAAGATCCCCAAACAGATTGAATACAAAAAGATACTCTCTGAGACACAGTGTAGTCAGACTGGCAAAACTCAAAGACAAACAGAGAGTCTTAAAAACAGCAAGAGGAAAGTGTCAAGGCACTTATAAGGGAGTCTCCATCAGACTTATGACAGACTCCTCAACAGAAATTCTATAAGCCAGAAGAGAAGGGATGATATATTCAAAATGCTAAAAGAAAAAAACTGCAACCAAGAATACTATACTCAGCAAGGCTATCCTTCAGAAATGAGGGAGAAATAGTGTATTTCCCAGACAAACAAAAACTGCAGTAGTTCACCAACACATGACCAGCCTTGCAAAAAATCCTTAAGGGAGTCCATATTCTGGAATCCAAAAAATGAAAATCAGTACCATGAATACACAAAAAGAACAAAAACTACTGGTAGAACAAAAATACAAGAAAGAGAAAGAACTATGTCTTACAACCCCCCAAATGCAACAAACATTGAAGACAAACAATAAAAGGGGAAGAAAAGAACAAAAGATATTTAAAACATCCAAACAAAAATCAATAAAATGCAAGGAGTAAGACATTACCTTTCAATAACAACACTAAATGTAAATGGATTAAATTTTCCACTCAAAAGACATGGACTGACTGATTGGATTAAAAAGCTAGAACCAACTACATGCTCTCTTCAAAAAACTCATTTCACCTATAAAGACACACATAGACTAATAGTGAAGGGATGGAAATGATATACCATGCAAATAGAAACCAAAAATGAGCAGGAGTAGCTATTCTTATATCAAAGTAGAGTGTAAACCAAAAATCATAAAAAGAGACAGAGAAGGCCATTATACAATGATAAAGGGATCTATCCACCAGGAAGACCCAATGCTGGAGCATCCGGATATATAAAGCAAACACTATTAGGCCAAACGAAAGAGATAACCCCCCAAATGATAATAGTAGGGGGCCTGAGCCCCTGTCTCTCAGCATTGGACAGATCATCTAGGCAACAAACCAATAGAGAAACACAGGATTTAAAGTACACAATATCAATTGGACTGGCAGATATCTACAGAACATTTTATCCAACAACTACAGAATATACACTCTTCTCAGCACATGGAACATTCTCCAAGATAGACCACATGTGAGGTCACACATCAAGTGTCAGTAACTTTAAAAAAATCAAAATTATCTCAACTATCTTTTCAGACAACAATGTATTAAAACTACAAGTGAATAACAAGTGAAATTCAGGACTCTATCCAAATACATACAAATTAAACAACAGGTCCCAGAATGACCTAGGGGTGAAAAAAAGAAATTAAACATGAAATAAAAAAATTTCTTGAAACTAATAATATAAAGTAATCTAATAAAGACACATCATACCAATACCAATGAGATTCAGCATAAACAGTACTAAGAGGGAAGTTTATTGCAATAAAAGCTTACATCAAAAGAATAGAAAGATTTCAAATAAATAACCTAACACTATACCTCAAAGAACTAGAAAAAGAAGAATAATCCAATTCCAAAATTAGTAGATGGAAAAAAATAATTAAGATCAGAGCAGAACTAAATGAATTAGAGACCCACAAAATGATACAAAAGATCAATGAAACAAAAAGAAGGTTTTTTGAGGGGATAAAAAAACAGACAAACCATTAGCTAGGCTAACTTAAAAAGAAAAAAAAAAAAAAAAGAGTGAAGACCCAAATAATAAAAATCAGAACTGAGAAAGGAGACATTACAACCCATGCCATGGAACTATAAAGAATCATGAGAGACAATTATAAACAACTATGCTAATAAATTTGAAAACCTAGAGGAAATGGATAAATTTCTGGATGCATACAAACTCCTGAGACTGAACTAAAAAGAAATAGAAAACCTGAACAGCCCAATAATGAGCAATGAGATTGAAGCAGTAATCAGGAGCCTCTCTACATAGAAAAGCCCAGAACCAGAGGGTGTTACTGCTGAATTCTACCAAACCTTTAAAGAAGAATTAATACCAATTCTTTTTAAACTATTCCAAAAAATTGAAAGAGGTCATTCTCCAAAACTCATTCTATGAGGCCAGTATCATGAAGACACCAAGACCAGACAAAGATACAACAAGAAAAAGATAAAGAATACTACAAACCAACATCTTTGATGAACATAAATGCAAAAATCCTAAACAAAACATTAACAAACTGAATACACCAACATATCTAAAAAAATTATACACCATGATTAGGTGGGATTCATCCCAAAGATGTAGGGATGATTTGACATATACAAGTCAATAAATGTGATGCATCACATCAAAAAAATCAAGGACAAAAACCGTATTACTATGTCAATAGAGGCAGAAAAAGCATTTGACAAAAGTCAACACTCCATGATAAAGACACTCAGCAAATTAAGTATAGAATATAGCTAATTAGGCTTCTCAATATAATAAAAGCCATATATGACAAGCCCCTCCCACCAATGTCATCCTGAAAAAAAACTTTCAGCTTTTCCCTTAAGAACAGGAACAAGACAAGGATGCCCACTCTCACCACTCCTATTTAACATAGTGTTGGAAGTACGAGCCAGAGCAATCAGGTAAAAGAAATAAATAAAGGGCATTCAGGTTAGAAAAGATGAAACCAACATGTCCCTGTTTCCAAATGACATGATCTTATATAAAGAGAAACCTAAAAAATCTACAAAAAGAGCTCTTGAAGCTGATAAATGATTTCATCAAAGTTACAGGATATAAAATAATTATGCAAAAATCAGTTGTGTTTTTATACTCCAATAACAAAACTACAGAAAATGAAATCAAGAAAGCAAACCCATTTATAATAGTAGCCAAAAAGATAAAATACCTAGGAATAAACTTTAAATCAAGGAGGTGAAAGATCTCTACAATGAGAACTACAGATCAGTGCTGAAAGCAATGAAAGAATATACAAAAAGATGGAAAAACATTCCATGCTCTTAATTTGGAAGAATCAATATTATGAAAATGACCATACTACCCAAAGTGATCTACAACTTTGATGCAATCCCCATCAAAATACCAATGACATTCTTCACAGAAATAGAAAAAACAATTCTAACATTCATATAGTACAACAAAAGACCCTCAGTAGCCAAAGCAATCTTGAGCAAAAATAAATGAATGAATGAATGAATGAATGAATGAATGAATAAATAAATAAATAAAGCCAGAGGTATAACACTACCTGACTTTAAATTATACTACAAAGCTATTGTAACCCAAACAGAATGGTACTGGCATAAAAGCAGGCATTTGGAACAGTGCAACAGAATAGAGAACCCAGAAATTAACACACAAACTTACAGTCAACTGATCTTCAACCAAGGAACCAAAAACATACATTGGGGAAAAGACTGTCTCTTCAATAAATGGTTCTGGGAAAACTGGACATCCATATGTAGAAGAATGAAACTGGACCTGTAATTCTTACCATATACCAAAATCAACTTAAAATGGGTTAAAGACTTAAATATAAGACCCAAAACTGTAAAACTCCTAAAAGAAAACATATAGGAAACACTTCAGGAAGTAGAAATGAGCAAAGATTTTATGAATATGACCCGAAAAGCACAGGCAACAAAAAGAAAAATAAACAAATAGGATTATATCAAACCAAAAAGCTTATGCACAGCAAAAGAAACAATTAATACAGGGAAAAGACAACCAACAGAGTGGGAGAAAATATTTACAAACTATGCATCTGACAAAAGATTTATATCCAGAATACACAAGAAACTCAGACAACTTAACAGTAAAAAACCAAATAACCTGATTATAATGGGCAAAGGAGCTGAATGGGATTTGTCAAAAGAAGATGTACAAATGGCCAACAGGCACATGAAAATATGCTCAACATCACTAAGCTAGGGAAATGCAAATCAAAATCACATTGAGATATCATTTCACCCTAGTTAAACTGGCTGTCGTCAAAAAGACAGAGAATAACAAATGCTGGTGAGGACATGGAGAAAAGGGAACCCTCCTACACTGTTGGTGGAAGTGTAAATTGGTGCAGTCATTATGGAAAACGGTATGGAGGCTCCTTAAATAATTACGGATAGAACTGCCATATGATCCAGTAGTTCCACTGCTGGATATATACCCAAAGGAATGGAAATCATCATGTCAAAGCCATATCTGTACCCCAGTGTTTACTGCAGCTCTATTTTCAATAGCCAAGAGTTGGAACCAAACTAAATGTCCATCATTGCATTCCTGGATAAGGAAAATGTGGTATATGTACTCAATGGAATACTACTCTACCATATAAAAGAGTGAAATACTGCCATTCACAGCAACATGGATAAACTTAGAGAAAATCATGCATGTTAAGTGAAATAAGCCAGGCACAGAAACAGAAATACTGCATGTTCTCACTCATAAGTGGGACCTAAAAAATAAATATAAAAAAGGAAAGATATAACAATTGCAATAATACATTGAACTTCCAAAAGGATAGAACAGAACTGAGTTTACCAAAAGTGGTACAAGTGGGGGTGGGGGTGGGGGGTGCAGGAAGAAAGGAGGGTAAGGGTGGAACTAGTAAAGGGCCACAAAAAATGATTACAGTGTATAATGTTGAATATACTAATAATTATCCTGATTTGAGCATCACATATTGCACACAGGTAATGATATTCAACTCTTTACCCACAGAAATGTACAATAAACTATGTTGCAATAAAAAAAGATGACAAACAAAAATATTTACAAAATCAACAAATATGTACTGAGCTCCTTCTATGTGCCAGGCTCTGTTCTATAGACCCTGAGGCTACAGCCAGAAACCAGACCACCTTTGTCCTTGCCAGCATTGACAGAGCTGTAGGGCCTGAGGCAAAAGGAAAAGTGTGGCCCCTGCACACAGTTATCAAAACTTTTTGTTATTTTTGTATTTTGAATCAAGTTGATAAAGTTAATAAAAGCAAAACAATTTTAAAAAATGACTATATATATAAAGTCCTTTGTTGACCAATCTGTTTCTGCCATCGTCTATGCTCATAAAGTTCCCCTGCAGAGACGTAATGGCCACTTGGACCTGGGAATTGTAGGCTTATTTGAAACGGTTCCCATTGCACATTAATGCAGGGCTGTAAAACAACAACCTGTCTTTATTTAAATTTTGATTTTATTTTCTTATCAATTTTCTGACATTAATTTTGGTTTTTAAAATGTTGCATTAAAATATGATTTATCTTGATTTTCTGACACTCACTTAAATGTTGTGCCTGATGTACCCTAATCTAGGTCCTGGTGCTGTATTTCATAGAGTTTACATTCAACTGTATGTATGTTGGTGGGGGGGGAGCAACAAACAATAAATATTTAACATGTCAAAAAAACCCAAAACAGGCTAGAGAACTCAGAAGTCAATCCATGTACTTATAGCCAACTGATGTTTGACAAAGGCAACAAGAACATACAGTGGAGGAAAGACTGTCTCTTCAATAAATGCTTCTGAGAAAACTGGATGTGCATATGCAGAAGAAAGAAACTGGACCCAAACCTCTCACCATTTATGAAAATCAACACAAAATGGATTAAAGACTTAAATATAAGATCTGAAACAATAAAACTCTTAAAAGAAAACATATGGGAAGCACTTCAGGAAGTAGGAATGGGCAAAGACTTTATGAATATGACACAGGCTACAAAAGGAAAAATAAACAAATGGGATTGTATTAAACTAAAAAGCTTATGCATAGCAAAAGAAACAATTAACAGATCAAAAAGACAACCTACAGAGTGAAGAAAATATTTGCAACTATGCATAGAGAAAGGACTAATATCTAGAATATACAAAGAACTCAAACAACTTAACAGTAAAAACCAAATAACCTGATTAAAAAGTGGGCAAAGGAGCTGAATAGGTATTTCTCAAAGAAAGATATGCAAATTGCCAACGGACACATGAAAAAATGTTCAACATCACTGAGCATTAGGGAAATGTAAATCAAAACCACACTGAGTTATCATCTTACCCCAGCTAGCCTGGCCATTATCAAAAAGATAGAGAATAATAAATTCTGACAAGGATGCGGAGAAAGAGGAACTCTTCTGCAATGTTGGTGGGTCTGTAAATTGGTGCAGCCATTATGGAAAGCAATATAGAGGTTCCTGAAACAGCTACAGACAGAACTGCCCTACGACCCAGCAATCCCACTGCTGGGTATATACCCAAAAGAATGGAAATCATCATGTTGAAGCCATATCTGCACCCCCATGTTTATCGCAGCTTTATTTACAATAGCAAAGAGTTGGATCCAACCTAAATGCCTATCAATGAATGAGCGGTAAGGAAAATGTGGTATATATACACAATGGAATACTACTCTGCCATAAAAAAGAACAAAATACTGCCATTCGCAGCCACATGGATGAACTTAGAGAAATTATGTTAAGTGAAATAATCTTAGCACAGAAAGAGAAATACTATGGCTTCATTCATAAGTTTGAGCTATAAAAATGAACAAATAAAAAAAAGAAAGAAGGATACAACAACCATGATAATATATTGAGCTTTCAAAAAGAGAGAACAGAACTGAGACCAGCAGAGGTGAGAAAGGATGAGGGTGAAGGGGGATTAGTAAGAAACTGGTAAAGGACCAAAAAAAAAATGATTACACTGTGTAAGGTTGAATATACTAATTATACTGGTTTGAGCAACCCGTATTGCACACAAGTATTGATATTCAGCAGTGTCCCCCACGTATGTATAATCAATTGTGTTTCAATAAAAAAATTATAAAGAAATGGGTAGATAATAATCAGCTCTTAGAATTGCTGTGAAGATTAACAAGGAAAATGTTCATAAATGCCTAACACATAGAGCTGCACACGTGTGAACTGCTATGATGAGAGAGAGGCTCTCTGCAGAGGGTACAGACTGCCGGCCCTGTTGGTCAGGTTTCAGATCATGGTTCTACCACTTACTAATTCTGTGACCTTGGGCAAGTGACTTAATCTCCTCTCCATCCCTTAATCTCCTTCTCTGTAAAATGGGGATGAGAGCACTTGACTCCTGGGATTGCTGAGAGAATTAAATGGGTTAAAGCAGGTAAAAGTGCCTAGAACACAGCCTAGCACACAGTAAGCACTCAACAAGTTTTAGATATTGTTAGTCTCAAACAGCCAAGAGTGTTCTGGAAGCTGAACCTTGTTATAGTTAAATCTCCATCTCTCTTCAAAAATGCCCTCAGTAAAATCCCATTCTTACTTCAAGGTTTACTTTACTCCCAGTTTATCACTGTAATGTCTCTGGCTGCATAAGCCCTTAAGTGGACTTTTGAATTCGGTAGCATTTTTATATATCACTCACCCATGCAGTCATCACTGCTGCAAAAATTTTAGTAGCACTTGGCAAAATTCTAGACTTCTGTAATCAGCAAAACATCTTAATTTATATATGGCAATTTTCCATTAGCTTCCCCCCTCTTTTATACTATGTTTACCATATTGAATAGAATTTCGGAAATAATTTTGGAAAAGATTTGTATTTTACAACTTTCTGAAAATTTCTTTTCTAATATGATGGATATGCTTTTCTCTCTTCAATAATGAAAACTGATTTCTTTTGGAACGTTTATGTAGTTATGCTCAAGTTCATGAGGCAACACATTTTCTTCTTCCACGGTAACCACTATTACAAATCAGAAGCAGAGACACCATAACAGAAAGTCAAATACACACACAAAAACTAAGTTAGAGAAAATATAAATTAATAATAATACTGGAGAAACAAACTTTAGTTGTGTTTAAATGCTTCCATAGGCTAAATTACCAATTTGTCCAACCAATAAAAAGCTGTATCTTTTCTATATGATTTTCCTGGCTCATTTCTGAGTAATTTCCTGAATTATACTAAAACTTTTCTAAAAATGAAACAAAGCCTCACATGTGAAACAGAATCCCACCCACCCCTACAGGCTGTAGGAGTATCAGCCGTGATGTGGTTTATCGGTCCACTCAAATGCAAACCTAATCCTAGGTTGCAGAATTAATGTATTAGAGTCTATCTCTGAACTTTGAGAATTACTCACAAACCTGAGGTATAAATTAGTTGAGGTGAGAGGAAAGACTGGAAACTATTTGATCTCTCAGAGTGTATACTGTTACTGCATTCTGAATTACAGGTTGGAAATCTCTCACTTATAACTATAAATAAAATACACTATAGAAATTTCTTTCTGTGACTACCCTACTTCGTAAAAGTTTATTTGTTTATTTTTGTTTTAATGGTTTTACCATTGTTTGCCTAATTCCTACTTGTTCTTGCTTCTATACCTTTTAACCTCTATTGTTTCCCACTTTATGGTCATGTTTCTTTCTCTCTCTCTTTTGCTCTCTCTCTGTCTCTTTTATCTGATGCTCTAATTCTGACTTAAGAGATCAGGATCAAAAATCTCTTCTTACAAGAAGTCTTCTCTAACTAACTGATCTCTTGCTGGAAGTCTCATAATCTTCTTTTTAACCTAAGTGACCTGTATGATTCTCCAGGGAACAGAAAGTATTCCACCTTCCCTTTAGGTAGTATAAGTATTAATGTCTAAAACAATATTGTGATGGTATTCTGTTATATGCAATGAATACAGCAATAAGTAAACATAGCATTTATGCATTTATGTGTATGTTCATACACTGTATTAACATATATATGTATGAACATACAGTGAACATAGGTCAATCATTTATGGGAGAAGGCCTTGTAAACAAATGTATTTGTCATGGTTCTGTCATTTTGTTGTCAAAGTTAATCTTTTTATTAACTTGTGACCAGTCTTTCCCTGTAATTATTACTCTTTAAAAATGCCAAGAGTATTTCATAGATTTCCAGTAGGAAAGACAAGTGGGTTGATGGTTTAAAAAATGTACTCATATATATACGTGAAAATTTATAGACATTTATATTAAAAGCAGACAATAATTATTAAGCAGACAAATAAATTCATTTGATATGGGAAATAGTGGGACAATTAACAATTTGCTATTTGTTACTGCTTTCACATAAGATTTCCTTTTAAGCCATACTGTAGATATAATCTGCTTGTATAAAATCACTAGAATACCAAGACCATCATCACTAAGCAATTACAGATTGCCACCGCACTGAGGATACACAGAGCTTCAGAATATGTCCTTGCCCATCAGGTGATTTGAATTTAGTTAGGGAGGTTTGCACTCAAAATGTTTGAGTGCTATAGTTATGTATCAACAAATATTTATCCAGCATCTATAATAGATATGTGCAAGGGTTGTAGGGAAGGTTAAAGATTTTAAAAAATCAATATCCCCAAAGAAATAGCAATTTATTGAATAATAACAGTATTGGTTTGAAAAGATTTCTCCAACTGTAATTTGGAAAAAGGTCTGTAACAAGGAGGGTATATGAGAGGAGATCAGACAAGAAACTTTTGCAGAAAGTTTTGATCGGATAAGATAGTAGCTTAGATTAGGATTGTGGCACACAGGTACAGAAAAGTGAGAAGACAAAAAAATACCTTGAAATAAAAAAAGCAAGAGGACTTCATGATGGTTTGAAATGAGAGAGAGAAGAGATGCCAGGAGGAGCTGTAAGTTTTTTTCCATGTGTAGTAGGAGGACTGTAGCGCAACCTTCAGAGTGAGCTCAGCTTTGATCTCAAGTTACATTTGAAATGACTTTGAGACATACAAAAGCAGATGACATGAGGATACCTGTTTCCAAATTACAAGGAAAAATCTACACTGGAGGGAAAATTTTGTGAGTTAAATTTTTGCTTCTTGGAAGATGAAGTAGGCATATTTTTCCTTGTTCCTCTCACTGAGTACCCTTAAACCCCCAGAAATTATAGTAAAACAAACATAACATGACTCTGAAAGGATAGAGAAGAAGACAGACTTCCTAGGGATGTCAGGACTCTAGAAACAGCATGGTGAGGAGTTCTCTGGGTTTTCTTTTTCCCCGTATAGTCCAGACATTGAGCTGAAGAAGCAGACAATCTAGAAATATCAACAGGTACAAACAAAAAAGCCCCAAGGAAAGCGTGCTCTCTCTAGCCAAAGGACCAGAAGGGGCAGTCTAACAAGACAGAAAACTTCTAGATAATAACCATTCTGCTCCTGCCAAACGTCACAGAAGAAACTGTGACCCGATTTCCCCCCCCCCCCCCGCACCAGCAAAGGGCAAGCTGAGATCAAGACTTCCACTCTTACCAGCCTATAATGAGGCACCTCAGTTCCCCACCAGGGTGCTTTACTCAGAGACAGCTGAGTAAAGAACTGGTTATTGGAATAGACACATAGATCAATGGAACAGAATAAATAGCACAGAAACAGACTCACACAAATATGTGTCCAACTGATTTTTGACAAAAGACAAGAAGGCAATTCAATGGAGAAAGGATAGCTTTTTGAACAGATGTTACTGGAACAATTGGACATTCATATTCAAAAAATATCAACCATGACCTAAACCTCATACCTAATGCAAGAATTAACTTACAATAGATCACAGATTTAAATATAAAATGTAAAACTATAAAACCTTTAGAAAAAAACATAGAAGAAACTCTTTGGGACCTAGGACTATGCATAGAAATTTTAGACCTAAAAACTTTTGCTCTGTGAAAAACAATGTTAAGAGGATGAAAAAACAAGTCTCAGACTGAGAGATAATATTTGCAAACCACATAGTCAACAAAGCACTATTGTCTGGAATGTATTTTTAAAAATTGTCAAAATTTAACAGTAAAAGGATCAAACAATAATATTAGAAAATGGGTGAAAGACATGAATAGATATTTCATGGAAGAAGATATGCAGATGGCATATAAGCACATGAAAAGAAGTTCAAAATTATTAGCCATTAGGAAAATGCAAATTAAACCCATAATATGACACCACTATACACCTATTAGAACGGCTAAAATAAGAAATAATGACAATACCAAATGCTGGCAAGGATGTGGAAAAACTGTATCACTCAAACATTGCTGGTGGATATGTAAAATGGTTCAG
This sequence comes from Cynocephalus volans, assembly GCF_027409185.1. Taxonomy (NCBI): domain Eukaryota; kingdom Metazoa; phylum Chordata; class Mammalia; order Dermoptera; family Cynocephalidae; genus Cynocephalus; species Cynocephalus volans. The sequence continues at coordinate 94,099,247 of NC_084471.1, forward strand.
CCACTCTGGAAAACCACTTGGCAGTTTCTTAAAAACAACATGCAATTACCATAGAACCCAGCAATTATACTTTTAGGCATTTATCTCAGAGAAATGAAAACTTATGCTTTCTCAGAGAAAAGAAGCTTACACACGAATTGTTTATAGCAGCTTTATTCATAATAGCCAGAAACTGGAAACAACCCAGTTGTCTTTCAATGGTGAATTGTTAAACAAAATGTGGTACATCCATATCATGGAATACATTTGTCAATAAAAGGACATAACTTTGAAAACACAACAGCTTGGATGACTCTACAGAGAATAATGTTGTATAAAAAAAGCCAATTGCAAAATATTACATGCAGGATAATTCCATTTATGCAGCATCTTTGAAGTGACAAAATTACAGATTTGGAGAAGAGATTAGTGGTTTCCAGGGGATAAGGATGGAGGGGACAGGGGTGAGAGGGAGGTGGGCATGGATACAGAACTGCAACGTGAAGGATCCTGGATACACTGGATACTGTGTCAATATCAATATCCTGGTTGTGATAATTGCACTAGAGTTCTAGAAGATGTAAGTATTGGGAGAAACTTGTAAAGCATACGTGGGATCTCTTTGTATTATTTCTTACAATTGCACATGAATCTACAATTATCTCAAAATAAAATATTTGATTAAAAATTTTATGAGTCATCTGGATATAGATATTGATAAAGCCTTGGGTATAGCTGATACGAGTTTGGTGGAAACTGTAGAGTGGAAAGAGAAGAAGGGTAAGATTGAGGCTTGGGGAATCTAACATTTGATGGCTTGGTAGAAGGAAATCATCCCGAATTGTAAACTGAGAAGGGAGGAAGAACTAAAGGGTGATGATACATTACAGACGGCAAGTGAAGAGGGTATTTTGAAGAAGGAATAGTCAACACTGTTGAAATCTGCAGATAAAGCAGATAAAATGAGGAATGAATACTGTTAGATTTAGCACTATTGAAAAGATTATTTGAGAGGGAGAGGATAAATATGTAAGGAAAAAATGAATTGTTGATAGTATAATGTTCGTCAGAGGTGGGAAGAAAATGGCTCCAAAGCACAGATGGAGGGATTGACGTTTAAAGGGAACAACAGATCTTCTGTTATAACAGGAAGGAAGAAGTTCAGGTGCGCATGTAAGTCTGTGAGTTTTATATTGTGTAGAAAATGCAGGATCTGTTGTGATGAGCTTTATTTTCTCAATAAAGTAGGGGGTGTGGTCATCTCAATAAAGTAGGAGGTGTGGTTTAAAGTAGGGATTTGGGTAGGAGAGATCTGAAGTTTATCTTGAGAGGTTAAAATTACAAATTGTTGTGGAGAGTGAAATTGTGAGATGGCCACAGAAATATATTGCTGTTGCGGGGCCACGACAATGGCCCATTTGAAACTGGTGGTGACATGTTTGCTCTGTAGTGTGACATTTTCTTGCAGCACTTGGCTAATGTGGTATAGCACAGAGGAAGCAGATGGGTGAGTTATGGCACATATCTTCTGCCTCCACAATTTTATTTACAATACTCTCTATTATAGGCTGTCATTCCTCCTTTTTTCCCACTAATGTAAGTCCAACACTTTCTTTGAAGTCCTGTTCATGTTATACTTCTTCTTGAAATCTTTCCAATATCGCTAGCCTTCACAATGAAAATGTCCCTATTCTAAAATACATTATTACGGGAATAGAAAAATCATGCTCATTGTAATGAATGAACTCTGAAATAGCTGAGGTGCTGTATCCTTAAAATGAACAGTCTCTCATTTTTTGAATTGTTCCTTAAACAAATAGGAACATACTCAAAAAATGAATGATATTCGATTTTTAATTATTGCACACTTAAGCTACTTAAAGACACAATAATTTCCAGAAGCAAAGTCCTCAAATGTGAATTATGCAGTCTAGATAATACCCCTGGGCTTCATCCCAGCAGTTCAGGGTGGTCTTTGGCCATACTAACTTCAATAGAATAGACCCTAGTGGGCTGTAAAATTAGAGCCACATCTCATAAGCATTTAACTTGTATTAGTTTAACTATACCTATTAGATTTTTTTTTAATGTAAGAAAAAAGTTAAAACAGAGTGAGCAATTCTGCCTGCCTTTTCACTCAAAGGGAAAATGCCCATAGATGGGGAAGTGACCCTGCTACTTTCACACTTGGTGTTACTTCTTGCATGCCTTTTGCAGTGCATTTATCTTGCAAGACATGTGATTATAGTGCTTAAAGATATGAATGTAATATACATCAGGGCCATAAATGCAAGATAACTATGTTGTCTGGTACTAACTAAAGAAACAGCCATCTGTCTCAATCCTGGAGAGAAAACAGTTTGTGCTGGGAGTATAGAGAAATGGGAATATCATGGCATCTTCCAGTGATTCTACCACCTACTACTATGACTTTGCACAAGTAATAACAATTAATTTATAACAAGACTTCTCTCTGCTTTAGTTTTTCATTTGTAAAATGGTAGAAAGAGCAGCGTATACCTTAAAGTGCTCCTTGAAGATTAATGAAGCTAATGCATATCAAGCATTTATGAAGTTTTTTTTTTTTTTTTTTTTTTTTTTTTTTTTTTAAATTTTATTTTGTCGATATACATTGTAGCTGATTAATGCTCCCCATCACCAAAACCTCCCTCCCTTCTCCCTCCCCCCCTCCCCCCCAACCATGTCCTTTCTGTTTGTTTGTTGTATCAACTTCAAATAATTGTGGTTGTTATATCTTCTTACCCCCCCCCCGTTTGTGTGTGTATGTGTGTATGTGTGTGTGTGAATTTATATATTAATTTTTAGCTCCCACCAATAAGTGAGAACATGTGGTATTTCTCTTTCTGTGCCTGACTTGTTTCACTTAATATAATTCTCTCGAGGTCCATCCATGTTGTTGCAAATGGCAGTATTTCATTCGTTTTTATAGCTGAGTAGTATTCCATTGTGTAGATGTACCACATTTTCCGTATCCACTCATCTGATGATGGGCATTTGGGCTGGTTCCAACTCTTGGCTATTGTAAAGAGTGCTGCGATGAACATTGGGGAACAGGTATACCTTCGACTTGATGATTTCCATTCCTCTGGGTATATTCCCAACAGTGGGATGGCTGGGTCGTATGGTAGATCTATTTGCAATTGTTTAAGGAACCTCCATACCATTTTCCATAGAGGCTGCACCATTTTGCAGTCCCACCAACAATGTATGAGAGTTCCTTTTTCTCCGCAGCCTCGCCAGCATTTATCGTTCATAGTCTTTTGGATTTTAGCCATCCTAACTGGGGTTAGATGGTATCTCAATGTGGTTTTGATTTGCATTTCCCGGATGCTGAGTGATGTTGAGCATTTTTTCATATGTCTGTTGGCCATTTGGATATCTTCCTTAGAGAAATGCCTACTTAGCTCTTTTGCCCATTTTTTAATTGGGTTGCTTGTTTTCTTCTTGTAAAGTTGTTTGAGTTCCTTATATATTCTGGATATTAATCCTTTGTCAGATGTATATTTTGCAAATATTTTCTCCCACTCTGTTGGTTGTCTTTTAACTCTTTTAATTGTTTCTTTTGCTGTGCAGAAGCTTTTTAGTTTGATATAATCCCATTTGTTTATTTTTCCTTTGGTTGCCCGTGCTTTTGGGGTCGTATTCATAAAGTCTGTGCCCAGTCCTATTTCCTGAAGTGTTTCCCCTATGTTTTCTTTAAGAAGTTTTATTGTCTCAGGGTGTATATTTAAATCCTTAATCCATTTTGAGTTGATTTTAGTATATGGTGAGAGGTATGGATCTAGTTTCATTCTCCTGCATAACGATATCCAGTTATCCCAGCACCACTTGCTGAAGAGGCAGTCCCTTCCCCAGTGAATAGGCTTGGTGCCTTTGTCAAAGATCAGATGGCAGTAAGTGTGAGGGTTGATTTCTGGATTCTCTATTCTATTCCATTGGTCAGTGTGTCTGTTTTTATGCCAGTACCATACTGTTTTGGTTATTATAGCTTTGTAGTATAGCTTAAAGTCAGGTAGTGTTATGCCTCCAGCTTTATTTTTTTTGCTGAGCATTGCTTTGGCTATTCGTGGTCTTTTATTGTTCCATATAAATGTCTGAATAGTTTTTTCCATTTCTGAGAAAAATGTCTTTGGAATTTTGATGGGGATTGCATTGAATTTGTATATCACTTTGGGTAGTATGGACATTTTCACTATGTTGATTCTTCCAATCCAAGAGCATGGGATATCTTTCCATCTTCTTGTATCCTCTCTAATTTCTCTCAGCAGTGGTTTGTAGTTCTCATTATAGAGATTTTTCACCTCCTTGGTTAACTCAATTCCTAAGTATTTTATTTTTTTGGTGGCTATTGTAAATGGGCAGGCTTTCTTGATTTCTCCTTCTGCATGTTCACTATTGGAGAAAAGAAATGCTACTGATTTTTGTGTGTTGATTTTGTATCCAAGCATTTATGAAGTTTTAAAGGGTATTTTTGACTATTTCCTTTGGAATCTGACCCCCCACACTTAATGCAGCCCACACTAAAGAGTACTTGCTTTGTGCCATGCCTGTAACAAGCTGCAACAAATCTACAGCAATTTGAGAAGAGCTACATGCTTCAATACTGGTGATAGAGGCAGTGGATATGGAGACAGAACTCTACCAAGATTGCATGACAGTGGAACATGTCTGCTGGATGCTGTGAACAAAGATTATTTCTTCCTTTTTTAGCACAACTAATAAAATCTATAAATAGAAGTAGGCAATCTTTAATCCCAGGATTGAAAGACTTGAGTGTTTGAATAATATATTTGTCGCCTGAACTGAAATGTGGGACTCAGTAACAGGGCATGTTTTGTTTTTATTATTAAAAGTATTTTTATTAATTTTATGAATTTCAAATGGATTTTTTTTGTCCCCAAGAAATATCATAGTGACATTAAGATATATTGTTTTAAAGATTTCTTAAAGTTGCAGACTCCTGTAATAGTGATGACAATATCAGCACAGCAATAACTGACTCCAGAGTACACTGGGCGATGTTTAAGTTATACTTTTCCTTACATCACAAATGACCTACATTTCAGAGAGCACATCTGCTGTCCAACAGAAAGAACACAAGTCTCTCATCTAATAACCGTGAGTTAATTGAGAAAGCAAATTTGGAATCTCCATTGGGCAGGATAGAACCTTGTATAATTAGGCAACATGGGAAACCTCATATGTGCAATATAGTGGGAATGTAAGGGTGCACGTACTATTACAGAAAGAACATTTAATGCCCTGTGAGATCTCCAAGCTCTCTGAAATTATTAATTAAGGAAAGACTCACCAATAATCTCGTAAGTGTAAAACTTTCTTTTTTTCCTTGTCAGCCTCTTTTATAAATGCACTGTGTCCTAAGTTGGATTCCTGTAAGTCCCCGATCTTTAACTGCTTAATAACTTCAGATACTCACCCTGGAGTTCCTCTCAGGCTCAAGTACATCATTTCTCTTATTTGAAAAGGGTTGTTAAAATAGCTACTTCTTCAAAATTGTCAGTCCTACTTTCCAAAGTCTAATATATATTGGTTCTGAGTTTATAGCAGAACAGGATTTCATGAGGACAGGAAGAGACTAGTCAGATCTTTCAAATCCCCATGGAAAAACCCTTGAGCTTGAGTTTAGGGGAAAGCATGCAGCTATGCTTTACATGGAATCCCAGTATATGCCTGGAAAAGAAGTTAGTCTGGATATGAGGAAAAGATTCTCAATGCTATAGTGTTTGGGTGAAAATTGGATTTGTGGCATCACATTTTAAATAGGGGTTAGGTTCTAAAATCAGGTCAAAAGTAAAAATCAAGAATAGCCTAAGTTATCTCTGAAAACATTTAAATTATCCATTAAGTTACCATATGCATGTTCAAAATTTATGTATCAGGCTTGAAATGGACATATTATTTCTAACTAAATTTAAAACCTGAGTTTTTTTCCCCAGGAATAGAAACAGGGTACTGGTTCTTTAGTTGGACACCAGATGAAGTATTTATACTAGGCTCATGTTTAGGTGACATTTGTACTCTTTAAAATCTAGAGTCAGGGCTATGGGGTGTTTATATTGACAGGCACATTGTACCTTAGGCCAAAGGACTCAGCACGCATGTCTTCTATATTAAGCTTGCTTTGTTCACAATGGGGCAGAATCCTTACACTATTTAAGTTGTTCTTCCCCCACCTCCATTTCCTCTTCTTTATTCCCTCTTTCTCAAACTTTTTATTTCTTTCTCTATCATCTCTCACTCTTTTCATCTGAAAACCTACAAAGTTTCTCTGTCTCTCCCTCTCTCATTTTTTCTTGTACACAGAAGGGACCCAGAAATGTTTTTTTAAATTAAATTAAATTAGTGAAATAATTTTTTATTTTAAATTTTTGTTTATTAGTATATTCATTTTTACAAATCATGATATTTCCTTATACCCTTTGCTTGATACATCACTACCCAAATCCCCTCCCTCCTTGCCTCCCACCATCTCTAGTATCCTTAATTTGTTCTCTCCTTCTGAAAGTTCAATGTATTGTTGTGGTCTTTTCTTTCTTCATTTCTTCCTTCTTCCCTCCTTGCCTCCCTCCCTCCTTCTCTCCCTTCCTTCCTTCCTAGCAGTCAGTGATGAGTGAGAATATGCGATATTTCTATTTCTTTGTCTCTTTGTCAGGCTTATTTCACTTAACATAATTTTCTCTAGACTCATCCATGTTGCTGCAAATGGCAGAATTTCATTCTTTTTTATAGCTGACTAGTATTCCATTGTGTATATATACCAAATTTTCTTACACTACCCTACTCCAAATTATATTACAAAGCTATTGTAACTAAAACAGCATGGTACTGGCATAAAAACAGACACTTGGACAATGGAACATAATAAAAAACCCAGAAATAAACCAACATACTTATAGCCAACTGACCTTTGACAAAGGAAGCAAGAATGTACATTGGGAAAAGACAGCCTCTTCAATAAATGGTGCTGGGAAAATTGGACATACATATGTAGAAAAATGAAACTGGACCTGCACCTTTCACCATATATCAAAATCAACTCAAAATGGACTAAAGACTGAAATATAAGATCTGAAACCATAAAATTACTAAAGGAAAATCTAGGGGAAACAGTCTAGGTAATAGGAGTGGGCAAAGACTTTATGAATAAGACCCCAAAAGCACAAGCCAACAAAAGAAAAAAAATAAATAAATGGGATTGTATTAAACTGAAAACCCTCTGCACAGCAAAGGAAATAATCAACACAGCAGAAAGGCAACCTATGGAATGAGGAAAAATATCTGCAAACTATACAACTGACAAGGGATTAACATTCAAAATATACAAAGAACTCAAAAAACTATACAGTAAAAAATCAAATAATTCAGTTAAGAAATGGACAAAGGAGATGAATAGACATTTTTCAAAGGAAGACATACAAATGGCCAACAGGTATATGAAAAAATGCTCAGCATCACTAGTCATTAGAGAAATGCAAATCAAAACCACACTGAGATATTACCTCACCCCGGTTAGTCTGGCCATTATAAAAAAGACAGAATAACAAATGCTGGCAAGGATGCGGGGAAAGGGGAACTCTTCTACACTGTTGGTGGGACTGTAAATTAGTACAGCCATTATGGAAAACACTATGGAGGTTCCTCAAATAATTACAGATAGAACTGCCATATGATCCAGCAATCCCACTACTGAGTATATATCCAAAGGAACGGAAATCATCATGTCAAAGGGATACCTGCACTCCCATGTTCATTGCAGCTCTGTTTACCATAGCCAAAATATGGAATCAACCTAAGTGTCCATCAACAGATGACTGGACAAAGTCCCTTTTTGAAGAAAATTCATGTTTCTTATCAGAGAAACTGTTTTCACTTATAAAGGAGTGGGGTAGACATAAGGGGGTTATTCAAAAGAAACCAGGTGATAAAGCACAATGGAATGATAGGGTGAAGTAGACCAGGGAGAGATGATAGTGGGAAGATGGGAATGACAAAACAAACTGTTTCTTGAAATAGTCTGTGTGAGAGTGCTCTGTAAGGTCCAAAGCACTATGCAAATGCCAGGTGTAGCCTGCCTAGGATTGATTGGCTTTGTGACTGGTGGAAGGCTTTGTGCAGTTAACAGTGTATCAAATTTTGAGACTTATTGTCCAGACTCCCACATGTAGAGTGACCATCAGGCAAATTTCCAGTTATAGTAACAGAATATGGCAGGTTCTTAATAATTTTATCTTCAGAAAAATTGTACTATCTCAGATAAAGGGAAATATATTTTGATTGCATTTTTGGAGTGATCCTTAAAGCAACTGAAATTAAATCTCTGCTCTGTGCTAGATGCTTAGGATATAAAGATATCGCTGAAGCACTCACAGTTGAGAAATATTGGAAAGTGTGGTTTCCTTCTGGAAAACTCAGATGATACTAAGGCCTGCTTTGAGTAAAAAAACCCACAATGTTTCTTAGTAAACAATCATGTGAATTACAGACCAATGAAACTCATCTAATTTCAGAGAACTCTAAGTTAGTAATAAAAGCACATGGGGGGATCATTAATTACCCGTCTAGCATTTGGATCACTCTGAGTATTGTACTGAACCAGAATGGTTGAAGAAGACAAAAAGTAACCTCTAAACTGTTAAGGAAGTTTTTTTTTTTTTTTAAAGGTGATTTTAAGGAAATTTAGAATATATATATTATAATGCAGTGGGTCCCCAATTTACGATGGTTCGACTTATGATTTTTCAACTTTATGAGGGTGGTGCAAAAGTGATACACATTCAGTAGAAACTGTGCCTTGAGTACTTAACGACCATTCTGTTTTTCACTTTCCGTATAGTTCTCAACAAATTGCATGTGATATTCAACACTTTATTATAAAATAGGCTCTCTGTTAGATGATTTTGTCCAACTGTAGGCTAATGTAATTGTTCTCAGCACATTTAAGGTAGACTAGGCTAAGCTATGATGTTCAGTAGGTTAGGTGTGTTAAATGCATTTTTAACATGATATTTTCAACTTAAATGAGTTTATCATGATGTAACCCCATTCCTAAGTCAAGGAGCATCTCTACTCAAATTACAAGTTGGACTTTAAAAATTTTTACATAAGCAGTAGTTAATTAACTATTGAAAATAGTGCCAAAATGATTCTAGATACAGGGAAATTTTATGAATAGTGTTGAGATGAAAATGTTGATATTAATTAATTGGGTGATTGGTGATCAATTGAAATAAAACTTAAAAAGGGTTTAAACCTTGTAATAAGACTGATACATAATATATTGATCATGCTGGTGTAAATATTTTAATAGATAAAGAACAGAGGTTGAATTTTATTTTGTTGAGTTCTGGAATGATTTTTATGGATTTATGTGGATTTGTGCCCTGTGATGTGGTGGAAAATATTTAATAACTGGATCAGTTTTTTTTTTTAAGGGAAAAAAGTGCTCTGATTTGTAGCACTTGCCAGTTCCTGTGGTGCAAATAAATACCCCCATTACGGCTGATTTCAGGTTATCAATGTGATGCCATTGAAAGCAGAGTTGAGAAAGAATGCACTCTGTAGGCTCTTACATGCCAGCTTGATCCAGTCTAGCACACCTCTGCTTATGTCTGAAATTATATCACAAGTTAGGAATGACATGAAATACCTTACTGTCGAAACCTGACAAATAGTGCAATCCAGTCTGTCAGTCAACAAGCCTCGATGTCAGAGAACTTAAAGGACTAATAGTTCAATTTATGCACTTCAATGTACAGACTTTAAAAGGCACTAAAATAAGATATTTAGATAATTTTAAACAAAAGGAAACAATAACCACCTAGAGATGCAATCTCATTTCTTATTCATTTAGAACACTTACATTATAGTTAATTAGAACAAACATTTATAAAGCTCTCATTCTGTGCCAGGCACACTTATAAGCACCTTACATATATCAATTGATTTGTTTGTTTATTTTTATTTATTGAAACATAACTGATTGTATATATCTGTGGGGTACAGTGATGAATATCAATACCTGTGTGCAATATGTGATGCTCAAATCAAGATAACTAGTATATTCAACATTACACAATATAATCACTTTTTGTGGCCCTTTTCTAATTTCTCAATAACTCCCTCTCTTCTTCTCCCTTTCCCACCTCCAGTGGCCTCAGTTCTGTTTTCTCCTTTTGAAAGTTCAACAAATTACATATATCAATTTATTTAATCTTCAAAATAAATCCGTTTTATTGATGAGAAAACTGAGACACAGAGGAGCCATTTGCTCAAGGTTGAGTATTAGCACATGGAGTGTTGAATTAAAAAAAACAATTAGTCTTTAGTGTACCTGACATTAGCTGCTGTTCATATTGCCTCTAAAATTATGTAGAAAGAAAGCTACAAGAAAGACTTTATGCAAAGCTTGCATTACCAAGATGAAAGTCCATATAGACTGTGGAAATATGGTCCAAAAAATAAAAATACAAAACAATGAGTTAGGACAGTAGTAAACATCACCAATAAAGGCCTCCATTAATTTTCCTGGTCTATAGATCAAGTCACCGTCAAGAAATTATTGAGCTAAAATTTAGAGTTTGTTACTACAATAATATCTTTTATGTAATAAAAAAATTACAGAAATTATTGTTACAGAGGAACTGAGTGAAAAATTGTGAATGCATAATTTGTTAACCACTTTAATTTCTATCTTGGTGAGAGAAAATAAAAAATGAAGATAACAATTAAACAATAGTTCAAAAGAAAAACCAGTTGGTTTTGGAAAGCTAGGGAAATTTCTTATTTTGTTTCCATTGTAGGGATTAACCAAATTTTCCCCAGAATCATTAAGTAATGTTGGGGCTGAACAGTCCTTTCATTTAATCTGCTGGTGTAAATCCTCCTTATCTAATATCATAATTAAAAAACAATAAGAAGGGATTGCTTGCTATATACAGGATGTGAAATCCTTCATATTTATAAATGAGACGTGTTCTTCTCTCTTAGAAGTTAGGAAGTTTACAGGAGCCTGAATTGGTTTAAGTGTGGAGATGGGCTTTCTTGATTTCTGGCTAAATGAATTCAGAGGAATTGTTCAGGGACACCTGGGCACAGACTCCAAATGAGAGTGTTGCTGGGCTGATTCCATTTAATTCAAGAATCAGGAGAGCTTGATGTTTGCAAACATTTTCTAAACAGAATCACACAGATGGTTAGTGTGAGATGTTCCAGAATGTTGGAGTAAACATGAATGTAAAAGGGCAGCTGCCCAGTAAGAAATCAGTTTCTTTCTCAAGATCCTACTTGCAAAGAGAATGTCCCCTCTTTGCTGTGTCCCCTTAAGGAAAGCAAAGAACAAGGGAAAATCTACCTGAGATATACTGCATCTACTTCTGCTCTATTCGCCAGCTAATTTCCATTACTGTTTTATATCCTTAGCTAAGGGGTAAATCTGCAACTTAGAAAGGAAATTTTATGCTTGTGTGTGATTTCCCTTTTCCAATCCATAACCCACCCAGAACTGGAAATTGTACTTTTTATATGAGGTTGAATACTGATTTAGGTAACTGTATGAAGAAGTGAAATTAGTTAACATGTTTTAATAACACTTGTAAATCATAAAAAGTTATACAAATGCCTCCCCACTCTATGTTTTTACAGAGGAGACAATTGGCAAAACACATCTATCTAGGATACATATACTCTGTACTGCCACGGAGTACAGCATTTTATGTAAGGAGTATGACCCAGGATTATTACTGGTTATTATTAGAGCATTTCATGGTCTTGCTAAGACTATGGTAGATTAGGATAGAACTAGGGCATGATTTACATACTTGGCTTTGTGTTTTATGGGGGGCTTATTCCTATGTCTGAGAATGTGTATAGAAGCTAGGTGGGGCTAGATTTTTCTCTAAGGACTGGGTCTATGATGTAATTAGTGTGGTATAAATAAGAATGTTCACTTATCTTTGGAGGATACAGAGGCTCTATTTATAAGAGGCCTTTTGTCTACCTCCCAACCAATACAAACAACCAATGAACCTAGTATAGAAGAAGTCAGCTAGATGATAAAACAACACTCAGTGAACTCCAGAAATAGCTAAAAGAGTCTTAGAGGAAACCTATTAGATGCCACCTACAATTCAAAATATATAGTGAGTAGATATAGGTCTGTTTAACCATTAATCAAACTCACTGGACTATCAATATCAAGAAAGAAATCCAAGGAGACCCTGCTAATGAGCCTTACAGGGGCCACTGGTGGAAATAAAATCCTGGAAATGATAATCAAAATGGACCATGCGGCTGCTGCTGGCCTCCTTAGCTGGTGATCAGTAACCAATAATCTCAAGGGAAGACAGTGACAACTTCATTTTCATTCATCCAATCAATAATTGCTGAATGATTGGAGACCTGCCTGTGATTGGTTTATTGGCTGATTAATTCAGCAAACAGTATTTAGAAGCTACTATGAGTGAAGCTCTCCACTGGGCACATTTTTATTTACCTTTGAGCCTGCATAAGAAAGATTTAAAACTGCCAATCTGTAGAAGTAGCAGTTTGTTGTAACATCAACAACCAAATTGGATCTGTATCGTCTCTGTAGACTGTGGTACATGTCTTTATTACAGCACTTAAGATACTGTTTTAGTAACTTTTTCTTTACTTTTTATGTCTCCCCAACTGGAACTTTTTCAATAGAACTGGAATATTTTTGTTCACTCTTTTAACTACCCTCATGGACAGCACAGATGCTGGTAGAAAAAATGAATAAAGGCTACCCCAAATTCTTAGTGGAGAATACATCAAAACAATCCAAAAAAAGATGTCAAAACCGTGACTTAATCTTTAAACTTCTAAGAATCGTTGGATCCTGGGGAAAAAGTATTATAGAGTAAATTATATATACACTCAAGTATAGTAATTAACATTTGTCTTTTATAAGCTAGATAGACTTCCTCTATGATGTTCTAATACATAGATGTACATAGTCTGTCCATCTATCCATCTCTGCCCTTGTCACATTTCATTTATGTGTCTGTTTGTCTTCTCAGTACTTAAAAGAGTAAGCCCCACTGAAGTGGTAAATGCGTATTATTATTCTTTGTATCCCCAATGTTCATCATACTCCTTGTGTTGGGAAAATAGAACAATTTGGTCAGGTGCCCTCGCCTTAGGCCCAGTTGGGGGTGGTGTGGCACATTCTTTGTAAGCAAGTGGTGTGTGTGCGTGGAGTTAGTGCGCATGGGCGGCACTGCCACCTGGCTGGCGTTTTACTGCCTCGGGCCTGTGCAGCATGCTTTCCAACCTACTGCTCCAAGGACCTTTTTGCTGGTCAGCTAGCTCATAGACCTGCGTGTGAGGCGTCTGGTGACCCAGCCAGGTGTGTGAGGGGTCTGGGGACCCAGCCTGGCATGTGAAGGGTTTGTGACCCAATCTGGAACGGGCTTGAGGGGTCCGTGAGCTCCAGACACAGCCCTAGCTCGACAATTGGCCCAGTTGGCAGGATTATGGGCAGGTAAAAGAGCTCGACACCGTGGCACACAGGTCACTCTCAGGGGATGTTTAAGGAATGAATGAATATGTGGTGAATTTTCCTGAGGATATTCATTAAAGAAGGCACTGTATTGAAAGTAATAAAAAGGGAAACAAACCAGTTTGCGTGTTTCTACAAAATAGGATATATCGGTTTGTAAGAATGAAACCATACTATGTAGTTTTTGTTGGTATTTTAATACCAGATTATGGCCATCTGTTTAAGTTCTATTACATTATATAGTAGGAGATATTATTTCTTCTGCTGAGGGGCTTTCAGCCAAAAGTGGCTAATTAGCCTTTGGAATGGTCCGATCTTATTTCTACTTTAACATGAAGTATGTTTTTAAAGAAAGGGACTTTCAGTCTCTGACTTCTGATTTCCTTGCCCCTAGCTCAAATAAAATGAAACAAAACTTATTCATCTCCTAGTCTTGCCCATTTCAGTAAATGATATAATTATCCATCCATTTGTTAAGACCAAAAATCTAGGAGTCGTCCTTAAATGTTTTCTTTTCCTCTCCCACCTGCTGTGGGCCTCCCCCAGATCATCAATCACAGCCAATGTCCAGTCAATCAGCAGTCTCGTGGCTCTGTCTCCAAAATACATTCTGAATCTGTCAGTTTCCATCACTTCGACCTTTACCATTATGGCCTTGCCTTATCTATTGCAATAGTCTCAACTGAAATTTACTTCACAGGACATCAGGAGAGAGCTTTTGAAATACACAGAAATTCATCAATAACTTCCCCTGCACTTAAAATAAAAGCAACATCCTTAGCGAGAAATTGGTAAAGGGTCACGAAAAATGAATACATTGTGTAATGATAAACATAGTAATTATTCTGATTTGAACATCACATATTACACACGGGGATTGATATTCAACACTGTACCCCACAGATATATACAATCAATTACGTTCCCACACAAAAAAGAGCCCTACTAGATACCCTGCCCTTAGTGCCCTACTTAATTTGGCCCCACCAAACTCTTCGCCCTTTCCTCCTACTGTCTGCCCCTCTTTATCCTACCTCTACCCCTGGCCGTCTTGTCACAGGAACATGCCATGCTTATTTCCAAGCTCAAGGCTGTTACGTTTGTCACTCATTACACATGGTGGTCAACTTGTCATTTCTTCCAAGAGGCCTCTTTAAAATAGCATCCCCGCCCCAGTCACTTTCTCCTCATTCCTCTGCTTTGTTTCCAAGTAGAACTTCTCATTTCCTCATATTATTTCTCTGTTAACTTGTTTAAAGTCTGTCATCCAGACTAGAAAGAGACCAGGGTTTGTATTTGTCTTGTTTGCTGCTGTGTTCTTGAATGGTAGTTGTTCACTAAATATTTGTGGAATGGTTCAAAGCTAATTCAGGGTGGGAAGTGTGCTAGTTTTATCATATACAGAAAAGTGGTGATTTTCCATGGGCTATTTACCAGATGTATTGAGACCATCAATTCATGCGTTATTGTTCATACAAGGTTTATAAGAAAACAAAAATATTATTTCAAACAACTCAGACTGGAACAGGATTAGTTTCTCATGGGGTAATGCCAATTTAGGCCACCAACAATTTTAGGAAACCCAATTTTTTCCATTAATAATCTATTGAAAAAATCTCACCTTTAATCATCCTTTAATCTTATATATATATTAGATATATAATTATGTTCATATTACCTTGGGGATTTGAGAGATGGGAACAAGTCATCTGTAGGTTTCCATTCCATGTCATTACATGTTATACATTGCATAGGGCATTGCTTAATTACAGAAATAAACTTATTTGTGCACTGACCTTTTTATCCCTCCAAATGTTTGTGCATGACCTAAGAATTTTCCAAAGTCAATATGAAACATGTGGCCTGACTTCGTCAGCATGATATTATCATTGTGACGGTCACAGACTCCCAGGATGAATGTTACCACACACCAGCCAGCACAGGAATAGAAAAAGTTCCTCAAGGCCTAATCAATTGGAAAACAATAACACAAAAATAACAACAAAATGAGGAAATGCATAATCATCAGAGGAAATGGTGAAATGTAAATTATAAAAAGCAAAATTACATAATCACGAACAATTTCTACATCTCAGTAGAGAGAAGGGTACGGGTAAGTGGCTGATTCTTGATATGCTACAGAAAAAACATGAAACAATCTGTTCTTTAGCCTAATAGATGAATGTTTTCATTGAAACGGAGGAAAATATCTCTTTCATCCAAATGGATCCAATTTTCATGATTTACTAGGGAGGTTTTCTGATGTGATTTTTTGATGCCTCAAATATACAATATTGAATGATTTCTTTCAAAGGAAAAGAAAAAAGAACCACATGGCCCAATATTGCTTATTCTCAGAGAAAGTTAAAACATTAACTTTTTTAATATTTGAAATTTTGGAACACAGAAAAAGCTATATTAAGATTTCTTAATATAACATTTTATGTTTATCCGTAAAAATAGGTCATCCAGTTGGTGTTGAAAGTGTTTTGGTATAGTATACATCAGTGAATGCCTGTGTGGGAGGAAGCAGATTACCACTAAGTCAATTGTTGTTTATGTTTCTCTAAGGGACAGAGGTTTCTTTCCAAAAATACTCTTTGTTTCTAAAATGATCTCCTGGGTATACATCATTTTCATCAACTCAGTGGTGTAACCATGATTAATTTGTTGAGCCCAGTTTATGGGTCTCCTAGAATTGCGTGGCTGACTTGGTGCATTAGAAGGCTTTGTCTGTGGATTGTGTGCCAGGTCTCTCAAGTGCTTGGGCGAGTCACTTAATTTGTCTGTTTAGATTTTCTATACTTATCAAGTGAAGATAATAAAACATGTCCTTCACACGGTGGTTGTGAAAAACAAACGTACGTGGAAATACCTAAAAAATCCTAACCCCGGGGAGTTGTGCAAAACTCAAGTTAAAATTTTAGAAATGGCTAAAAAGTAGATTTCAGGGTAATCTCATGTACTTCTTTGTTATTTGGCTCCAATAGCCTGTACTGTGCTCTGCTCCACTCTCACGTTAAGTATGAAAGAGAAGAACTCAGAAGAACTGCGTCCCATGCTAGCTAGTGTGACCAATCATCCCAGCTTGCCCAGGACTGAGGAGTTTCCCAGAATAAAGGAATTTCAGTGCATGGGCCAATTCTGAGCAAATCTATTGTTGACCTATATGGCACTTTTATGTAAATTAGCATACAGGTATTCCTGCCTCTGAGTGGAGCCAGCTATCTCAGTTCATGGCTTGGTAAGTGGAACAAAGCCTGGCTCTAGCCACACTCATCTGCTTAGCCTGAAACCCTGGTATAGAGCAGACCTGCACAATTGTATGACAAAGGCCAAATGCCAGAAAGAAGTAAACTCTGAGAAGAGGTGTTTGCAGTCAAATAAAACAGTAGGTGAAGTTCTAATATATACATAAACTCTACTTTCCATTCTGCAAACCTCTGATGGAAAAGTAGAGCATGGCAGAAGATATGTATCACAAAGGAAGGAGGGATGATTATAGAAATTGGAGATCGTGTCCATATAGGTGGAGGAGACTTGAAGGAGGAGTTTCAAGGGACATCATCTCTGTGAGACTGCTCAAAGAGAGGCAGCTATGCAAAGAGATTCTTTATTGGCAGCCAGGAATCTCACCCAGAAGGAAAACCGAACACAGACACTTTGAACTCGTTGATATGCCATTTAAACTGGGTCATTATTACTATGCTGATGACTGAATGAATTAGAACTCAAGGTGTACTTAATTTACTTTTCCATTAATCAGAATATCTAATGAATCAGAGCATATTCTTATTTAAGTACGTTATTTAAAATTAGCTCTAGCAGGACAAACCTTTCCATAATCTGCCTTTGAGTGGTTGTGCTGACTGAACCACTTTTTGATTGTATTTTCCTTCAGTGGCCCCATCAGTCCACAATGGCGATGAATCTTTGCTAGGGTTACAGCATCGGGCACCATCTGCACCAATCCTAGTTGATACAAGAGAGATTATGGAAACAATTCTTTCTTCACAGGATGAGCAATGCTTGGGAAATATATATTGTTCTAGGACACAACAGCCATAATTGTCAGCAGTACTTGGATTACCCTTTTTCGTTCCAAACCTTCTTTTCTGAAACAGTCTTTTCTACATGGCCTTCCTCATTCTTCCTAAATCCTGTAGAGCAATGAGCCTACATGCTGTGTTTGGATCAAATCTGTCAGAAGCACCTTTAGTATTTTTTCTAGCAAGGTAGAGAACCAATTTACATGGTCTCACAGAGACCTTATCGAGTCAGCAGGTGAGTTAATTGTCATGTGGCCGGTGCACTCACTTACAGTTTAAGGGAGGACATTCAAGCCTGTATAACAAACACACTAATGCCTTAAGTGAATCAAATGCAATCTCTATAACAAACATTCAAATATATTATAAAAATCAATGTTCGGGTTAGCAAAAGCTTCACAGCTAAATGTTATATTTCTGGGAGTGAACAGAATAACTCAGCAGTGAACATGTGGACAGCCTCCTCTTCCTGCCTTCTCAGTCAACGTTAAAGAGAAACTATAATAATAACTTTTCAAAAGGAAGCATATATTGGTTGAACTTAAATAAAACCCTTGTCCCACTGGTGATGTATCCATCAAGGCTTTTTTTTTTTCATTGTGCTTCTAAGGTTATTGGAATGCAAATGTTTTTAAACCCTCTGATTTTCTATACAGGATAGCAATTTAAACCCAGTACTTAAAACTCGCCCAGGACTAATGTCCACAAAACAACTTGCAATGTATAATTCTGTAAATAAAATCACTGAGAGAAACTAAAGTGTAGAGTTTCTGATTTTCATGATCTCAACAACTGCAGGCATTGCAAACTCAAGTGCCCAGAGGGACCAGGGACACAAATATGAATAGAGAGAGGCTTGAGTTTTTAAAATGGGATATTTCGTGGTCTACTTTAAAAGCATTCAAATTAAACAACCACACACAAGCAGATCAAGGTGATAGTAAACAAAACACTTCTCTGTGCTGAATTTGGCCAGTGGCAGCTGGTGTGCAGCTTTAATCTCTCTTTACATCCAATAATTCAGTTGTGGTCATTGGGCATTTACATTTCTGGGGCAGAAAGAAGCTTAACACACCAGAGACAAGTCCTGGGCATATCCTTAATATCATAACACTTCTTGCTCCCTCCCCAGCAATATGTGGGTCCTGGCCAGGATATCCTATGTGTATTAACTGAGATAGCAGATGTAAAGCATTACATTTAGTGTCAACAGGTGATTTTTCTTTCTAATACTGAAAATTTCCCTTCTCATTTTCCAGTTCCTCTATTTAGCACTTCTTAAAATAAAATTACCTTTTACTTGGTTTCTGTTTCACTGCCACCTCACTTTTGAACATGCTCCAAATTAAGATTTAGATTATTGTGGCCTTTAGATATTGTACTGCAGCAATGTCTGTTACTTTCAGACTACATTTGTCTTCGAGGAGTTAATCTTTGCTGAATCCCCACCACTGATCACAAGCCTTACATTGCTGACTACCCAGAAAACTGTGCACCTAATTTATAACAATCACAGTAGCTAAATTCTGCCTATTAATTAAAACAATAAATTACATTTTATAAATTTTGATCTAGTGTGTACCATACACCTTTTGGTACTTCTAGCATAATTCCGTGTGCACTGAATAATATGTGTGGTTCCATTCTTATACATAGTAAGAATATATAGTCCTCTTATGCAGTGTTTCTTAAATTTTAATGCACATACAAATCATTTGGGGATCTTGTTAAAATGAAGGTTCTGATTCAGTGGGGCTGGGGTAGGGCTGAGATTCTGCATGTCTAACATGCTCCCAAGTGATGTCAGTGCTGTTGATCTGTGGTTCACACTTTAAGTAGCAAGGATCTTAGGGACAAAATTTGCCAAGGCCGTATCATGTAAGGCAGTGGCTTTCAAATAGGAGTGCATAGGAAATGCCTGGGCAGCTTTTTGTAATCACTGATAATTGATCCCTTCCCTCCCCAGTGGGGAGTCTGATTTAGTAGGCCTGGGTTGGGGCCAGTTATATCTACACCTCCAATTCTCCTAAGTAGTTTTTACGTTCATCAAAGTTGGAGAACCAGTAGTAATATAAACAATTTTTATTTGCCATGATCGTCTCTCCCAGGACTCTTAGGACATCACACACAAAGCAGCCATGAGAATAATAAGCAACAATAATGTCGATAAAGTCATATTAACTTCATGCCTGGAATATACTTGTACTCTCCCTAAGGGCAGTGACTCTATTAGCCCGTTTTAGTATTCTTCATCTCATGACATTTCTTGAGAACAGTAGATATTCATTGTCTTGGAATCTAATTAAAAATGCAACCTAATCTCCTAAAAATGACATTTATTTTAATGATCTCCATTTTTCTTGAAGAAGTATTTTGTCAACATAATGTCCTTCGAAATCTTACAACTATAGAAGGTTGTTGATAGAGGGGAAAAATAATTTGTCTTACTATATCTGCAACTTTGGGTGAGTCTATAGTCTTTTTTGCTGAATCATATTATTAACCTTAAGTGATTTAGCCTTGGTTACATTCTTTGATTGTGTAAAAAAAAATGAGTAGATGGAATTGAAGAATTTGATTAGTTTCAGTGATTTATTCAATTCCTGAAGAAAAGGTGATTCATATAACATCAAAAAGCTCAGCTTCTGAGTACCCACAAATAGGTATAATCAATTATGTTTCAATTTTAAAAAAGCTCAGCTGGGCTTATGTAGCTTTATTTTTACTTTTTCAGCTTATTAGGATATGAAAGAATTAGGTCACTTACATGAGTGAAGGGCAGGAATAACAATCTCATGGCAGTAATGATAGAAGACATTTTTAGGAGGCAGAGCTTTAGAAAGACTTCGATGGTAGGACACTTGGCATGGAAAGAAGAGCCCTATTATCAGAATCAAAATAATGGGGTAATACGACTTGCAATGGAGTTATTCTGAGGTATCTAGTTGGAAGTTAACTAGGAGGTGCTTTTATGCTTAGGAAACCAGGCAGTGACAGTTCTTTTGTGATGATAGGTTTAAATAATAATGCTGCTTGAATTAAAAAAAAAAATTCACTATGTGGTCTAGGTCCCTTTCCCAGTGCTATGGTTTCATCCCTTTATTTATGCACATGTGTCTATTATAACTCATACCAACTAATTTAATGACATTCTCAATGGCGATGACCATATGTAAGAAAGATTATATGATATCTTACAAATTGTTAAGCAATTTAGCATGATTGTAATTAAGTACAACTTTTATCTGTAATGTTTTGGTAATAACTTGGGTGAAATATTGACATTATTTTCACTGGAAATGTGTGTCAATGTAATTATATTTCCATATTAATTTCTTTGCTATTATAAAGGAAAATAAATGCTGAAGTATGTTCAAAGTTCGCATCTATGTCCATCTTTGCTGATATTTATCTACTCAAAAGTCTTTTAAAAGATTTATAGTGTGTTTTCAATTTTTAGAACTCCTTTAAGCATTTGAAAATGTGTAAATTCTGTGTTCATAGGTAACAATTGTATATATTTTTTTAAATGAGTAGGCTTTTCTGTTATCTTAGAAAAGAAGAAAAAATGAATTAGTTTTAATATCAATATAACTGACTCTTAAAGACTCACACAAAAAAATCACAGTTAACATTTGGATTGTGAAGGTCCTAATTAATATATAAAAGCACACTATGCTTTATATAAATTATCATGGCTTATTATTTTGGAAAATAATTCTTTTTTTAAAAAAAGAATGTGCATAGTTTTTAGGATTTTCAAATTTGTGGTCTAATATGAAAGCTGTAAGAAGTTTTGTGGCATATTACCAATGAATGTGTGAGATAAATAATGTTAAGTCAACCCACTTTCTAATCTGTACTGACCTTGGTCTTTTCCTGTGGATAGACATCTATAAATGATCATTTGCATATCTAGGCCCTCCTGCAGCCAAATGCTGTCCATCGCTTGAATAATCTGCAGAACAAGCATATCCTGACGAAGATCATCTCCAGCCTGTTAAAAGCAAAATTATAGACTGGGTTTTTCCTTGAATTCCATTAAAAGCACTCGAATATGGTAAATGTCATTTCTTTCTTGAGATAAATTTTCATCCTGACTTGTGGTTGTTTCCATAGTTTTATTAGCACTAAAAATGCGCTGTGTTTCTGATAAAAAAATCAAAGAAAATGAGAACTTCCCTTTAAATAATTACAGAAGCTTCAGACATCAAATTAGAAACACTGCTTGGAATGCTGTTCCCGGATAATAATCTTTCAACTTATTATCCATGTGCAATTTCTGAGATTCAAAGTCTAGAGAAGAGAGGCTAGACGAATGTTTACTCAAATTTCAAATGCAGCCAAGATAAATCTCTTGCTAGGTGAAGCATTATTTGGTATGCCATAAATTTATGCACTAATATGCAGTTAGAATACCAAAAACTTCATGACTAGGAGCATAGCACACACATGATTCACCAGACTTTGAATCAGTGATTTTTTATGAAGGCAGTTAAAGTTTTCATAGAAAACAGTCTTTGACAAAGGGATGATTTTCTATAGCACAGGTAAAGAAAATGGAGTATGTTCAAAGGGGAACTATAGTTTTATGCTTTTAAACAAATAAGTAGTTTGGTTTCCAAAATGCTTTCCAAATTACATGCAGAAATTCCTGCCAAGATGAGATTTTATTTTATTTATTTCTTCATGAAAAATACAGTGTCATGGAACCATAATGCTTGAGGTTACACAGGTCAAAGCAAAAGTAAGGGCATGCTAATCATTATTCTCAAAAATAGATAGTTAGAATCCACCAGAAATTTACCATGAGAACTTGTTGCATGACTTGGCAGAATAACTGATTAAATTAACTAGATGACTAGCAAATTCTTACCTTTTACTTATAGTTCCCTCTTCAGTCTCTATTTCCTGCTTTTTGTAACCTTCTTACTACCTTTTATTCTATTTTTTTCCATGGGAATCATGATGAAGACTGAAATGGCCCATATTTAGTTTTTATTCAAAAAGAAGAAAATAACTCAAATTACTAAAATAGGCAAGTGCTTGCAGATAAGAATTTGATATTAAATTAATGCATGTCATTTGAATTCCGGCTAATTTTGATCCTAATTCAGTATCCAAGCCAAGAGAAAACTCTCCTTCTAGGGACTCATCACACATTCCACTTTCTGTGCCACTCAAAAGTGATCATATAATTTCATTTATTGAAACATGTTCTCTTAAGTTTTGCACTGAAGGTTTCTTGGCTTTGAGCCAGTAATGTTCGATTTATTGCCAATCATAGTTTGGCATGTACTATAATTCTGTAAAAAAGCAGAATTGAAAATAACTGGAAACCTCTGTGTTGTTGCCAGAGGAAAATAGCTACAATAATTTCTTCTTGTGAGTAATAAATCAATAGTTCTGCCTATGGAGTCAATTTGACGTTTTAAGAGGGTTACTGTACCTTAAAAATGACGCTGATGTTTTTGCCCATTGGATTAGCATTGATAAAAGTAATCTTTAATGGCAAAGCATTAGATGTAAAATATGAACATGCCTACAGGAAGATAAGAGAAAAATAGTTAGCAAAATAAAGTAAAAAGAACTCTTTTCTCAAGATCATGACCCCTTACAGAATTTGTTATATAAACAAATGTGACACATATAAATAAGTTTTATATTTTGGAAAAAAGGAACCTATTTATTTTTTTAAAATACAAAACTTTAGTCTATCAACAAAGTCTTTACTTTGAAACTGAGATGACAGCCTTTAGGCAGGTTGGAAATGTTCAACTACATTTTTTCCTCACTGAACAGTAGTAACATGCTCAAGGTTTAAATAACTAAGCAGTATGTAGGTATTGTGCTTATGCTAGTTGGTTAATAGACAAAATTGCTATTTTAAAAAATTTATTTTCTTTCATTTTTTTTCTGCCCTGCAGCATACTTGAAAGAAACATGGACACAGAGTTAAGAAAGACCTGAGTTCAAATGTGAACGCTGAGTTTATTAGCTTTGAGACCTTGCGCAAGTTAGTTAACATGTCTGTATCCCACTGCAAAAGAGAGATAACAACCCCTACCTCACACATTTTTGTAATGGACATATGAACAAATGGATATAAAATGCCTTTTACAGTTAAAAAATTAATACATTTCTCTTGGCCTTTTTGTTAATGAACACTTTCTTTTCCTGTCTTTACAAATAACAGTACAACATATATTTATATCTTCTCATTTCTTTCAATTACACTTTCCATTTCCATTTTTAGCTTTACAATATTGACTACTTTCCACTCTACTTTCCTGTGGCTTGTTTTCCTTTTATTCTTTTTAGATTGTTTCAGTGTTGAGAGGACGTATGTGTTTAGGCTATGAGAGAGTTTATGATGACAGTTAAATCAATAATAAGGAAATGAAATGGACTCGATACTTTCAATTTATCAACTTAGTAAAATATGACATCAATACATGTGAAGGATCAGTTTGAATGTCATTATTTCCAAGACATCCAAAATCAGTAGAAGCTGAGATGAAAGATTCTAGTTTTTAACTTATTTATCAACAGAAATCTAACCTAATCTCTAACCAAACAGAAACCCTTGCTTACTGAATCAATTTGAGTCTTACAGTTTTATGGGTGAGGCTGCTTGTTAAGCAATGAAATTCTGCTGCAAGAATCAGTTAATTTGGGATCATATGACCTTCTATTGTGGAATAGGATTAGGAAATCCTGTATTAGGCAGGAAATGAGTCTAGACCAGTGGTTTTCAAACTCGGTTTATCCAGTTTTGGGGGGTATCTTTGAGGTTTCTCAAGTCTAAGGAAGAGACAAGGCTGAAGGGAAGGCTTAGCCCTTCTCAACTCCATCACCCAGAGCTATTCTGCTTTCATTGTTTCATATCTTGGTTTTCGCATGCAGTTTGTGTTTTGAGAGTCATGTCAAAAATGGTATATATTCAACAACTAGCAAACACAAACCATTATTACTTGCAAACAGGAAGAAACACCATATCCATCCTCAAAAAGCCTATAAAGTTGCTTGAAAGTTGCTTGAAAGTACATACATACACATTAAGTTGAAAATAATGCACAAGGTGATTTACCACAGTTGAATGAAGAAGAATTTGAAGAAGAAAGTTTTTCAGAGATTAACTGAATCTGGAATATTGTGAGGGATATGGATTAGCAAATAGGCAGAAGAAAGAGTTTTCTGGGTGAGGAAAAGCAAATGATAAGATACCAGATTAGAGTAGAAGTTAAATAGTGGATTGGGATGGCCATAGCCAAGAGACTAGAAAGAATGAATCAGAGTCTTACAGAATGATTTTGTAAATGGTGAGATGATATGAAAAGCTGGAATAGAGAAAGGAAGATATAACCTCTGTCCTTGAGAAACATACGTTAATGACATAGATCTGAAAATAGCTATAAAAAAAGAAAAGAAAAGAAAAGAAAAAGAAACCTATAAGTAAATGAAATGTCTGGTCCTCACCTTCCCAATACTGGGGAAAGACTGTGTTAAGTGACTCCTACTCTCCCACCTGGTTCATCCCTTAGTGACTCAAAGGGAAATAGAGAATGGGACATCATGATTAGTGGTTCCTGGGGAGACAAGGCTGAGATATTTTTCTTATAAAGAAAAAGTTGGATTTAGACCAGAGGCCCTTACTCTCTGCCTTTGAGAGCCATGCTTTAAGAAATGGATTGAGCACAGGTATGAGTGCCTCTCCCCGGTGCAGTTGACTGATGGCAATAGAACGTCGCTTTGAGCTTTCTGACACTCACTACATTCACAGGGGGTTTTTTCCAGTGTGAATTCTTTTGTGCACAGCAAATTGCGAGCTATAATGGCCCACACTATTATATAATGGCTTTTCCACAATTACTGCTTTTATAAGGTATCTCCCAGGAATAGGTTCTCTGATGTACCGTAAGATTGGCACTGTAAGTGAAGACTTTCCCACACTCATTACATCCGTAGGGTTTCTCACCAGTGTGAATTCTCTGGTGTATGATGAGGTGTGTTTTAATTGCAGAGTATCCACCCTTATTACATCTATAGAGCCTTTTGCCTGTGTGAAGTCTCTGACCCAGAATAAGACATTTACTCAGACTGAATGCCTTGCCACACTGCATTCAAAAGGGTTTTGAATGGTATAGATTTGCTCGTAGTCAACAAGTTAAGAGTTCTGATTGAAGGTTTTTTCAAACTGCCTACATTTATATGCTTTTTCCTCAGTGTGGAGGCTGTGATGTGAAATGTGACATCGACTCTGCCGGGTGGCCTTGCCATATTCACTATACCCGTGAGGCTTCTCCCCAGTGTGGATTCACTGATAGTCGAAAGGTTTCTATTGGAACAGAGAGCTTTCCCACACTCATTTCAGCTATGACGCTTCTTACTTCATTGTTCAGCAGGACTGCAGGAAAGGTTAAAATGTTCCCCAGAGAGTCATCTGGCCACATCTGTCCTGTTCATTGCTGTACCAGCAGGCCCTGTGCCCAGGCACTGCTGGTCAGAGAAAATGGGACCAGGAGGCAGCTCTATTGGGGCAGCTTCCTCATCTCAGGGTCACAGCACGCTGCAGGGGAGGAGTGTGGTCCCAGCCACAGAGCTAGAGGTGGGGTCTCCCGGGTTGGTGGCCCCCAGCCCAGAAAACTCACTTTGGCATTCCCAGCTACCACTGCTTTGCTCTGACACCCAACACCCCCAAGGCTGGTAGAAGCTGAAACTCACATGTCATTTTAATTGAAAAAAATTGCTCTTCTCCTTAAAAAACAAACCAAGAAAGCAAAAGCAAAAAATCTACACCTGAACTTGTGATCCCTCTTGCTCTTTCTGCCTTAAGATAATAATACGTCTCTGAAATGCTGAGTTTATACATATCTTCAGTATTAGTCAGTGAATACTGCTAATGCTTACAAAGTTACACAATTTTAAAAAAATTAGTCATGATTTGGGTTTTAGCACAGATAGACATATCTCAGTTTATAAAATCTGTTGCTTTATTTTGTTACTTTTCAAAATATGTTTGTGAAACAGAGCAGGAAAGTTTGTAGGGCATCTTGGTAGCAGCAGTGTCATAAAAAATGATGGTATCAAGTTTCTAGCAAAACTTGCACATCATACTAATAATGGTCTGATTTTTCTTCTAATTATTGGGTTTGTTTTCTTGACCATCTTATGACTTCATTTAAGTAACATGTACTGTGTATGCACGATAGCTTAACCTCTTTACTTTTGGATCTCACGTATCATTTTCTCTATCAGCATCTTTCCACTCTTGGGCTTTTGAGAAGGAGGATAATACAGCTTATGAGGAGTGAAGAAAGAAGAATGATTCTTAGTCAGAGAAGGGTGACTGGGGATGTACCATGGGACAGAGCATTAGGAAGAGAAGGCTTGGGAAGTTGGAAGTCTGACAATGCCAGGAAGAGTTTTCCAGGCATGAATAAAGTCACAAAATATGTTGTATGGCACACTAACATATGGGTATCAATGAATTTTAAATTGAATCAAAATGGAGATGTAGCTAATGATTAATATTGGTGTACCAGGCATAGTTATGCACACAGTCTAAATTGGGGTCCTCAAATTAACCGTTTTGAATGAGTCAAGAAATCAATTCAGTGAGAAGTATCATTATTTGTTTATTTTTTCACTGAACGGATGAACAGTTTGTTTTCAAACCAACAAACCATATGATAAGGCCAATGTGGTCCCCACTCATCACAGTGCATCAGAGAGCACATGGCGTGGATGGAATTCAATGACTTTTTCCTAAAGACAACTGCAATGTCAATTATTTTTGCTATTTCAAAAAATATACAGTGAACTAAACAATACAAAACAGAAATGCTCAATTTATCTACTGAGTAAGTTGACTTACATCATGATCAATCCCTTTTACACACAGGGCAGGGTTCAGAGGAAGGTGGCAAGAGTTTACATCTTGAAAGAATTCTCCTAGTCTGCTAATCTCTTTTTTCAGTACCTCCTGTGAAAAATCATTAGAAGAAGCATTTAAGAAACTGTAAAAACTTGACTTTTCCTTTGACTTATAATTTTCTTCTATTGATTAATAAATTTTAGTTCAGGGGTTGCACACTTGGATGACTGGGGTCTGACAGGTGTCATGCATGAGGAGGCAGCAGGCTAGAGACAATAGGAAGTGTTGGGAAAAATGGGAGCTAAAGAGTGCACGCCCTTTCTAAAGGACTTCAAATACAATTAAAAACAAAAAAGCACTATACTCTTCAAACAAAACATAAGGGTTGGACTTGATTGGTGGCCTGTCCATTTGCAACCCCTGTTTTAAGTAATTATTAACATCATCCTTTTCTGATAAATGCCTGAAATCTTTGCATCTCTCAAGAATTACACTTAATAGTAATAATGTTTTAGAAAAATATTCAAATATATTAACAATAATGACAAAAATGACAATTGCAGAATGCTGTCAGAAAGAATAATGTATGTGAACAAATAGTTTACTAGATGTCAATGAGTATATTTCTAATATTTAATACCTTTCAAACTCCACAGTATCTGTGGAAGGTCAGAGACCACAAGCAGCACCTTTAGAATTGTGCATCCCCTGACAGAAAGAGGTAAGAAATGAAAACAATTCATCACAAAACAACAACAAAAAGCTACTTCTTAGTCCCTTTTGGTAATTTTTAAGCCCAGTGTTCAAGATGAGAATATCGGATTAATAATGTTTAATTAACTCTCAAGAGTTTCTTAGCTCTTACTCCTGGCTCATTGACAGATAATAGAATCCACTGCTCCCAGAACCCAGAAGAGCAAGGTGGAGAAATGAGGGCAAGTTCCATTAAGAACGTTTTATGTGTCTGTCCTTCTTTGCCTTATCTCTACAGGGGTTTGCCTGCTGAATATCACGGAGGGAAATCTCAGCTCCCTTTGTCTAAGTGAAACCTCTTCTCCATTTTATATAGTTAGATTTAATTAGTGCTTTTTTAAAGTAGAAAAAAATAGCTATCAATAACTTAAATTGTGAGAAATTATTATTTTTTTAATCGTGAGAAATTATAAATGTTTTTCCAACCTCTTGCTTTTTCTCTTCCTATTTTCATGTGAAGAGGTGCTATCACAAAAGTAACTAGCCAAATACATTTTTTTGAGTGAATAACATGAATATCATTCTGGAGCTTGATGCAAATGGTCAGAAAAGGCACTGGAATTACTGAGCCATAGTATGCATCTTAAATATGTGAGAGATTTAAAAACACAAGAGATAAAGACCAAACCTATACACAAACTTCTGTAAATTTTAAACCACTTGCTATCAACTTTTTGTCCATCATTAGAAAATAATGAATGAGCTTGCAATAACATGGATAAATCATAGATATTTTTTTGCATTGCCCATCATGTTCTTTGTGTATTCAGAGTTTATTCATCTCCTATTTAAAATAAATTCCATACTTATGCCTTTTATTTTCCATTTTCTTCTAGGTAGGTGAAGTAGCATAGCTTCTAGCATGTCAGTTCAATGAAGTGACTTCCAGCAAGAAAAATCCTGGGCTGGGAAAGAATTTTGGAACATTTTGCCTATTACTATTTTTATGTCATTTGTTGAAAACTTTTGTTGATTTTAGACAGTGGGTTAAGAGAAACTGTAAGTTCTCTTGAGGACAAACTCATGTTTTAGCCTTTTTTCTATCCTTAACAACTAGTCTGAATTAAGTACTCAATTGTCATTGAATAATGATCTTTTAATTCAATGGATAGATGTCCACTGTCTCACCACATCAAGAATGTTGAGTTTAAGAGAACCGACTTTACGGTCTATATCAGTGAAGGAAACTAGTGATTGGGATAATCCAACAGAGCAAATACTCTTCCATTAGATCAAGAAAAAGAATAACCAGGCCTATTATTATCATCAGTGAAAAAGAGTCACAATAGTTTGACTCTCATCCATGGATTTTAGTATAAAAATTATTACTATCCATATCACTATTGCTTTGTTTCATTTAATTCATTTTACTTGTTGTGGCAAAAAAAAAAAAAAAAAAAGTCTTTAAAATGTGATTTGGATTAAGGCAAACTTTGTATGTTGGACAGAGTGCCTTAAAAAGTACCCTCATGTCCTTCTCCCAAGAGTCTGAGTTGTGCTGCCCTTTTGAAGAGATTACTTCATCAGGCCTTTTAAATCAAACTGTCTTTAGGTTGGTCCTTCTTGTCAGATCCTGTATGTGTGCTACATGGCAATATAGATCCAAAAACCATATCCCATTGATAGACATTATCAATAACTTTAGCATGGTAATGGGAAAAACACCAAAAACCCTTGATTAAAGTAATTGATTTAAGTGTCTTATAACTAAGTGTAGTCAAGGAATTTGCTTTCCAAGCTATGAAATCAAAACTTAATTGAACTAAAGTTAAAAAAAAAAAAAAAGGAAATTCACTACCTGAAGATTGATTTCTCAACAAACCTGTCTTTGAGGTTCACTGGCCGACTTGACTTTTCCCCCAATATCTCCCAGAATTTTGATTAGTTTATTCTCCTTGGAAAATTCATCACTCAATGCTTTTCCTGCACAGAATTGGAGAGCAGCCAACAGCTTCTGATACCAGCTTTTAAAATAAACTTCATTCTGTGCATCTTTTAGCAGCCTAAAGGAAAGAGAGAAAAAGAATTCTTGTATCTGAAGCTGATTTTTTTAACCACCTCCAGCAGGAACGATAAGTGCATTACATACTAATGTGTATTTGGTGGCCTTGGGCATTTTAACAGCCTAAAATGGGGGAAAATGTAGTTTATTTGTTGGCAGTCATCAAGTTCCATCTGATAGCTAATGAGATTCCAAGAATGAAGAATCAATAAGAGACCTGCCTTTTCTCATTTCAATTCACAATGCACTTTTTTCTTCTTTCAGTCTTAATTCTGTAAGAAACATTTATCTCAGGAACACATTTTTGACTTCTTACTAAAACAAGACAAAGAACTTTAAAAATTTAGTGGACTAATGGGTACAAAACTATGCTATCTACTCTTAGTGAATCATTGTGCAGTATATGCATGTATTGAAACAACATACCGTATGCCACAAATACACACAAATAAGTGTTAAAATATTTTGAATTAAAAAAATAGTATTTATACGTGACTACACTATATTGTGACTCAACCATCAAGTCCAGCATTTTCTTCTTTTCTCCAAATAATAATGTTCCCACACTGTCACATACTCATGTATTGCTCTTTTTTTCTAGCACTTCCCTTGATTACCTGGAGGAAAATATTGTAAAGGCAAGAGTATGGTCTTCTGTTCTCAAGCGTTTCTGGACTAACTCCTAGTCGTACAACTTACAAGTAACTTAGGTCAGTTACTTAACCAGGCTGAGACTTTATTTTTTATCTGTAAAATATGGTAATAACTGATTCTATAAGGCCTTATAAAACATAAAATGAACCAATGCATTTGAAACTGCTTAGTAGAAAAAAAAAAGTATTAGGCAGTCAAAAAACATTAGTTCATCTATATTTCACAGCCTTCCCAAGTCAACTTCTGTCTCTGCCTGGTAGTCTGCTCATGTCAGTACCTGGGAGGCACAGAACACGAAGTAAGAATACTCTGCAAGATAATGGAGCAGTGAAAAATACTTGGTTATTCTGTCTGCCATGTGATAATTTCTATTGCCTTAAAACCAATTTCAATGTGCTAAAACTTTTTTTACTATTATGCCCTAAAACACTGAAATGGAATAAAAAAGACCAATTCCTTTGAATCTTAACCTGTCTCTAACTGATGATTTTAATCCTAACTAGTCTTTAGTCCATGCCTCCCCCTGCCCCAGAAAAATAATTAGCATTCAAGGAACTAGAAGAAAATTATGAGAATAGAATGCTGGAATAATAGAAATAGGTGAGTTTCATTCTGCTTTCCTAATTTTGTATCTCTGCCCAGTATGTAGTAAGTTACAGTGCTTCTAAAAAACACATTAGTTGAACAAGTTTGCAGTTTTTAAGGTGAGGGCCTGCTCCTTTGGCATTGTTATGAAGCTAACTTATCTTCTAGCACCTCCTTTACTTTCCCAAAAGAAATACAAACCGTGTGAAATAATAGTCCTTATTTACTTCTGAAAAACATTTTAACCCCCTGCCCCCCAACACACAAAACCCCTCAAGGGTCTAAAAGATGTATTACAAAATATATATATACTTTATTGATACCTCATTATTTTCAATGTGAAAAGGAGAGTAGACAATGAAAAATTTTCCTACTAACATTTATGGTGAGATTTTGAAATGTCAGACAAGTAATAAATGAATCATGTCATTATTTGCAGACTCTCAGAAAAATGTGGTGTTGTGTGCATGTGAATGCAAAGCTGCAAATGAAAGTATGTGCGTGTAAAACTTTAAGATATTTTATGTGAAGCTGTATACGCTGAGATTCTCACAGTGCTTTGAAAACTTTGGTTATGTACCATTATATGGCCTACTTGGCTTTCAATGAAATAGGGGGTTGATGGATAGAGCATCTCTATATTCCATATCAATGCTTGTCAGCATTTTCATATACTTTGGATATGGGGCTACATGTTTTTAAAATATTTTTAAACTATTCTAGTATGTAAGTATAACTCTATAACCAACCAACTGCCATATACATGATAAAAAGAAAAGTTATTCTGCCCAGATAAAATCAACTCCTTTTTACTAAAATAATTTTAAAAAAAGATATATTTTAGTGTTGAGGACATAGTGACTGTCAGGATTGTATAGTTAATCTGTATTCATAGTACCCTTAATTTCTTATTCTGTTAGAAATAAATTTGTATTCATTTCTCATGAGCAATATATTTGCTTCTCTCTGGTTCAAGGAAGAAAAACTCAGTTTGATTCCTTACTCAAAATAAAACAGAGCAGGGAAGACTTGCAGAGAGATTATGTGACCATGTTCTAAAAAACATAAAAGCTAAGAAACCTTGGTGTATTATGTTGTGATTATTTTCCTTGGAGAATATACCTCATTGAAACTCTGCATCCCTGCCAAGATGACATGTTCTCCTGGTGAGATCTGGTTCAAGCTCCATGGCTTTTTATTCGACTTGTAAAGAGTTTGTTTTTACGCACTGCAGAATTGAAATCATAGAGTGCTGGAGATGACCCTAAGAAGTCAAGAATTCTATTCCTGTGTCCTTTGGCACCAACACTTTAACTGACAAGAGAAATTAACATGCCTCTTAATTTCAAACAACTGCAGAGAAAGTCACACTACACAGTTCTGGGTGGAGGGTTACTCAGTTCTGTGCCAGTGACCTTTACTGTAAGGACATGCTGTGGTTTTTACTTACTGCCTCTGTTTATAAGACTGCAGAAAACAGCTGGCCACTTTCCTTTCAGTTTTACAGAAATACTTTTCAAAAGACATTGTAACCTGGGAGAAGCAGTATTGCTTATGCTGAATAAAGTGTTTAAAAGTAAAAAGTTAAGGTCGAGGGACTGAGAAGTATTAAGACTTGCCATTCCATGTCCAGGCTTTTAAGATGCAAGCAATGTGATTGCTCACAATAAATCTCAAAATGCTAGGGACCTGTTTATCCTCATGTCTGCAGATCCACCTGTGATTCAATTTGATAATATTTGGTACACATGCCTTATTGATTGTAAGTGATGACAATATAAAAATGAGGATTAATGCATAAAATCTAGGTTATTAAAGAAGATTTTGACATTGAAATATGATAGGCAGAAAGCAAGAGTGAAGGAAACAACTCGTGATAAGCACATTTGTCATGAAGGTATTTTTTTTTGTCATGAAAGTATTTGCCTAAATTAAGTGGATCTTAGCAGACTCAGAAACCCTTAAGAATAATCACAAACAGTAGCTACTGTGAAAAAGAGATTTTCCTTAGAAATCAGAGCTCTTCTACATTTCTTCATGCATGTAGCTGCTTCTGGTCACATGGTGAATGACTTGCTAGAACCACAGGAAAAGTACAGAGAATTCACATTTCATCAGTCTACCAGCAGGACAGCATGGAGTAATCACACCACCCCCACCCTCTTTGGCTCATAACTCTTTTCAGTCTGGGTCTTAATTTTAGTTCTCAATGTCATGATGTCCCACCTCTTAGGGACTGCCTTGCATTTTTACCCACTTGTGCATTTCCTGCAGGCGAAGAGGGGAAACAGCATCCTGTAACAGGAAAGAACGGAGCTGCACAATGAAGATGTGATTTCAGGTCATGCAGGACTTTCCCTCCCTATTTCTTTCTAAATCTGTTGCAGGCCGAGGTGTGTGGATCAGGAGACCCGTTTTAGTGAGCATAGTGGATTTTAGAATGTGACTTCTTCAAATGCATTTAGAACCCTGGGACAGATAAAGGTTGAAATCCAGTACTTTAATATGGAATTATTTAATTTTAAGATTTCAATAGTGAGATTTAAAAAAAAAAGCATATGTCTCTTTAGCATTAGCAACTTTATTTTACTTCTGAGTGGCTAAGGGATTTATTTAATATTTCATTCAACTGAAGAACTTGATACATTATATACTTCTTGCAAAGATAACTGTTTCCTCTGTTTAGCCCATTCTTAGAATATTGATTTGCTCTTTCAGAAACATCTGCACTAAACTTTTGTTGAATTTTGCGTGTAAGGATTATTATATGGACCAAGTCCGCAGATACATAATTTCCAATCAACACTTATTTTGCAATGTACATTTGTCAACAAACCACTTGGTAATAATTCAAATCTGAAACTATTCACAAAGGGAATAAATTCAGAAGATAATTAAATCCATACTCTAGGTATTGTATACATTTTTAGAACAGTTCAACATATGAGAAGGGCCTGGAAGGTATGTAACTTACTGGGTTTACCCATATCATAATTTATGTAGCTAATACTTATTACATCTCCAAAGCTGTCTCTTTGGAATGTTAAATGCTCCTACTTAATGATGATCCCACTGTGCTCATGCTGTGTGGTAGATTTGGTTATTGTTCCCAACTCCAAGCTTTCTCCTCTGAAGAAGATCATACCTCCACACTCTTTGCCATGTGACTTCCAGGGTCTTCCTGTAGGCAGAATGTGCTTCTCCACCCCTTGTGAGATTGCTCAAGTGGTTTTCTTTGGTCAATTCAGTGTGATTGGATGAAAGGTATACCCATGCCCATGCCTACGCTTTACATGTGCTATTGTAGTTTGGTTTGGCCTCTTGTACTTGTGCTTTCTGCCATGAGAACAGCATGTCCCAGCTGGGGACTATTCCTTTAGTCCTGGAGCGATAGGACAAGGTGGAGCAGAGCTGAGCACTGATGTGCAGGGTCCAGTGGAGGCAAGCAGAACAACAGCAAGTCTGCAGCCCATGTGCTATATGAGTGAGAAGTCAATCTTTGTTGCTCTAAGCTGCTGAAATGGTGGGGCTACTTGCTGCTATGGTAACAGGTAATAAATATGCCAAATTTCATATTCTTTCTTTTCTTTGTTTTTCTTTTCACTTGTTTGTTTGAATTGCCTTTAGAAAATAGAGGTTATTTTTTAAACATACCCAGTGGAATGCCTGAAGATATTCTGGGGCAAAGCTAATTACTGAAAATAAACAAAAGTCATCTGGAGCCAAGTATGGTGAATTAGATGAGCGATCAGCTTGAGTATACTACTTCAGATTAAAAGAAACTATAAAAGGAATAAAAATGGCTTTCTTTTATGGATCATAAGAAGTCCCAAAGGGTATTTCAAAAATGATTTGATCTGGCTCATTTGGACATGTATATTCGTTATATTGCTGAAATTTTATTGTTATTTTATGACTGCTAACATACTTTTTGACTCATTTAAAAGTGTGAATAGGCCTATGTACCATCTGCTGCTTTATCTAACCAAATGTTTGAGTATCTGATAGGAGATTCTCTCTGAGAAAAAATGTGGTAGTAATGAGTACAATAGGGCAGTAGAAAGATGTTTTAGAGCTTACATAACACTGGGCTAAACAATGGCTCTGACGGCCGGAGGCAGTGAAGGCCGAGCATATAGCTGCTTTGGGAAACCAGGACTGTTGCTCAGTTGCAGCAGCTGGAAGATGGAAATAGCTCGCTAGGGGACCAATGGCTTTGGAAGGGGAAGCATCTGTGTCAGTATGTTGAATGGCACTTTCTCTTGTCCTGGAGTTGGCTACTAAGATCTAAGATTCAAGAAAAGAGACAATAGATATCCTGTATTCCATAAGTGGCAAACACCAACCACAAAAAACAAACAAACAAACAAACAAAAAACCAAAAAAAACCCCAACTAGAGGTCAGATAACTTTTCAAGGCTTATGAGGAGATGGACCGAATTGCTATGGCACTAGTTCCCTTATTGAACCCTTACATATATTTGCAGGTGGGCATGTTTGAAAGTCACAAGTCATCAGCCTAGCAAGGAACAGAGTGGTGCCCCCACACCCACTACGCTTGCAAAGTCCAGTGAGGAGGGAAACTCAGAGAGCCATTTAGAGTTACATTGTGTGTGCAAGAATGGGAGACTGTCACCTTGTTCCCAGGTTATATGTCAGTTTTCCCTGAGTTCATGTGAACAGGAAGAAAAAGAAAGGCCAGGATGGAAAGGTAGCAAAGGAGCAGCCTGTACTCCTGCACCCCAACTGTTTGGCAAAGCAAGGGGTGTGGGGTGTGTGCTTCTGAAGGTTCAAATACACTCATGGAGACTAACTGTATGTGATCCACTCTTTGTGTAGCTAGAGGCTGAGCCAAAGCCAGATCTCCTGTGGGGAGATACTACAAGGCTGCCCGAAGAACTCACCCTTGGTAAGCACAAGGTAGCTGGCTCTGACAATGAACCCATGGAAGGCCTTGGTGCAGAATCTGAGCTCAGACGGGAATGCAGTTACTTGCCTCATCCAGTGTGAAGGTCGCCTTCGTCTCTCTTTTCTCACCACCCCAAAGCCAAGAGAAGTTAGAACCAGAAGAGAGAGAGGAGAAGAGGAGTGGAAACAGCAGATCATATCTTCTACCCTCTTCAGGTCTCCCTAAGCTAAAGCTTGGCTGGTGCTGGAGACTGGAGAAAGGTATGTGTTGATTTGGAGAAGAAAATCAAGTTTTAAATTGGACAAAACAGGTGGGAGTTTTTGGTATCTAAAAGTGGCCAGGAAACTATGAAATCTACCTTAGTTTTAATTAGGAAATATGAAAGGGCAAAGGCAGTATTTTAAAAATAATAAGCACTTTTATTTGAGACCTATCAAGCTCAGCCAATTTAAAGAAAATTAGGCGAGAAAGTTAAAAATCTAAATGTGGGTGCAGGAAGAAATACAGCTTCAGGAAATGCACTGATTGCACTGCATGAGAGAAAAAGCCCCAACAGGCACAATAAGGACTGGGGATATTGACTCAAAGCTCTTAAGAGAGTTAGGCTGACATTGTTCCTTTGCCTTTCTTTATCCCCTCTCCACCCTCACCACTCTTCTGAGCAGTGCCCATTTTGCCTGGCTTCATTGTGGGTGATCACTGCTAAACACAGCATCATGTTGAAGAACTCAACCCTGTTTATTTGGCAATAGGTTATTAACACTGCATACATACAAGTTTATGAATATATAGATATATATTTTCTATCACAATTAATAGTTTGTCATTATATTTACATAAAGTCTTTAACAGATATGATCTGTTGTATATTTATCAGCTTAAATGGTATTTTTCTGAATGATGATAGCCATAGATGGTATCCAGTTCGTGCAAATACTTATAATCAAGATTACTGATGCGCAGTAATGTTGCACTCTTAAGATCAGCTGGGAGCTTTGAAGGAAAAGCCTATACTGAACGGATAAGTTCCCCTGAAGATTACTGGATCTATAATAAGAAATCAGAGCCCGTTCCACTTTTTTTGCTAAAGGTCTTGGTCAACCTGGGATCCTGCAGGTAAATGAATAAAACTCCTTCCAAATTAATCACATGTGTGTATATGCTCACATGCTAAATATACTGAATAATGTGATTTAAGATAGAAATTCTTTCTCCTCCTATTCCAACACACATTTATGCCTTTAGTATATGTTATTTTATTCATCATTTTCCTAAATGAAGCTCTCACCACTAGATTCCATATGTGCCTGTTAATCCTAAAAGAAAACGGAACAGGTAGAATTTTAGTTCTGGACTCCCTTTGGAAGAAATAGCTACGAGGCCTTCCTGTATTCCAGCTCCCTTTTCTCACATTCTGGGTTTCTCCCTTCCTGATCCTCAAGAATCCCTCTGCTCCTGCCACTCTTCCTTTGCCAAAGACCCACCCTGTTCTGCTCCCTTCTGCTGTGTCCTGGGCTCCCAATTAGTCCTCGTCCTTCTCATTCCAGTCAAACACCTATCTCTCAGCATAAATTATACTCATACTTTAAGGGAATAATATTACATGAGCATGGACATGAATGACACTTTGAGATCATCTCTCCCATCTCTCCCATTTCTGGGGTAAGGAAACAGAGATTAAGGACATTGCCTAAAGTGCTATGATGAGAATCCAGAGTTCTTGACCACTGCTCAGGTCTCTTTGTACAGCACCACGTTCTGTGTTCCAAAGCCACCGAAACATTATTTGGAAGACTATTATCTGCTTGCACCAACTCTGGCAAGAAACTTTAATGCTTTAGCTCTTCATTTTTCTACTTTGTAAAATGTTGGAGCTCACAGGGTTCAGTAGGCTACCTTCCAGTTCTAGGCTCTGTAACTTCCATTCTTAATGAAGTTATCAAACCTTTACTCTATTCAAAGCATTTTCCAAGCATTTTCCATAGCTATGTTAGACAACCATCACATTAGCTCCATGTAACATGATTCTTTCCATCTTACAGACAAAGATATTGTCTGAGGGTGAACAGAACCAACACCATTTTGTGCCCCACCTGCCATGTTGACTCTTGCATAATCTCACTGACCAATGACACCTTAACCTTAGGGCAAATGTAAAGGGAATGAGTGACTTACTACAGCAGGTGGCATTCATGGTCTGAGCACTATAAATCACAAGACCCCTGCCTCATAGATCACAAGACACCTGGTGAATGATGTTATTACCTCATTATTCTTTTTTTTTTTTTTTTTTTTTTTTTGTCTTTTATGTGACTGGTACTCAGCCAGTGAGTGCACTGGCCAGTCCTATATAGGATCCGAACCTGCAGTGGGAGCATCGCTGCACTCCCAGCATTGCACTCTCCCGAGTGCGCCACGGGCTCGGCCCATTACCTCATTATTCTTAAGATGTTTCCTTGCAGTTATTCTTAGTAACAGGGGTGCTGCTGTGTAAAAATTGTCTAATTTCAGAGAGTCGGAGCTTTCATCGGTTGATGTCTGATTCTTCATTGCATTCCGCTTTCCTGTCTGTAAGTCACCAGATTAATAAATATCTCTTATTACTGAGTGGACCTGCCTACTTCCTTCTCCAGTCTCCCAGCAACTTCACAATTTGGAGGGCATCACACTCTAACCCCCTTCTCACAAAGATATTGTCATTCATAGAGGTTCAGTGACTTGCCCAAAGTCACTCAGTCAGTGGACAAAGATTCAAATTCAGGTCTGTCTCACTCCAAAGCCTTTGCTCTCGATCATCATGCTGTACCACCTCCTGACGTTCTAACGCAGGTACCAGCAGATGTTTAGCCTGATACTAATATGCAATCTAGGAATCATTTTTTGCCACTCTCCTACCCTGTTTTTCTTCAGTCTCTCTCTTACTTACTGTTTGCTAGCCCTCTGAAGGTTCATGCTCTCAGATTGTCTTCTTTCTTTCCAAGCTCCTCATTTCATTTTGTCCTGCTACCTACAAGCTTACTACCAATGGACCCAAAACAGCTAGACAGGAAAAATAAGTTCTATCAGAGAACAGCTGAGCTAGGCATCTATAATTAACAATAATTTACTGCATGTTAACAAATGACTAGAAGAGAGGAGATTGAATGTCCTCATCACAAAGAAATGATTAAGGTTTGTAATAACGAGTATACTAATTACCCCGATTTGATCACATTATATACATGTATTAAAATATAACTCTGCACCCCACAAATATGTATAATCAGTATGCTTCAATAAAAGATAAATTTTGAAAAAAACCCCAAATTCTACCCAAAATGCGAATATTTTCATTTCTTCTTTTAACACATTGTTTTAATTTTTTAAA
The DNA here is from genome assembly GCF_027409185.1 of Cynocephalus volans. Classification (NCBI taxonomy): domain Eukaryota; kingdom Metazoa; phylum Chordata; class Mammalia; order Dermoptera; family Cynocephalidae; genus Cynocephalus; species Cynocephalus volans. Next base: position 94,138,983 of record NC_084471.1, read on the forward strand.
GAAGAGCTTGTTAATCTAAATGTATTTTTCTTTGAAATATTTATAAGCAGAGGTACTTTTATCTTCCTTACTTAGCCTGCAAGGAGCATAGAATGTTGTGGAATCTATTTTGATAGTGCAAATCATACATCTGGCTCACTGCTCCTCTGTCCCTTCCTTACATGAGAAGGTGGGACCAACACCACAGTTTTGAAGGGCTGTGGTTTATTTAGACAAGTGACAATGGGTGGCATTGGGGGAGTGGAGGAGACAAGAGGTTGTCTTGAAAGTAACATGCTAACTGCACTTGGGAGCCTAAGAATCCTGCTGAACTGTGCATACACGACAAATGTGCCCTGAACTACCCACCTTAATTGGGCCTGTGGTTCCAAATAACTCCAAGTTGTGGCAGAAGAGAAATGGGGAGTCTCCCACATCAGCACACGTGCCATAATAAAATAAATTCTGCCTGACATATAATTAATGCTCAAATCCACATGCTTGTGGAGTTTTAAATTAGTCTGATGGAGGGCTACATTTTCCCTTACTCTTTGGAAATATGGTTCTAAACTGAGTCCCTAACTCAGTCCTTTTTATTTTTTATTTTTTTTCTGAATACATGTATAGTTCCTGTAAAGGCAGTATAAGCATCTTTTTCATAGAGTTTCCTTAACAAAATTTCTTTTAACAGCAAGGAAATTGCTTTGCTGTATGAATGTTTCATAAGAACAGCAACCTAATAATAAAAATCCTCTTCACCCCTCCACCTTTGTTCTTGCACAGCCCTCTGGTGAAAGCTGGATAATCATTGTATTGTGCAGTGAGCAATTCATGTGTTTGAACACAGCCGGAGGGGCAGGTCTATGGGTGTAAGGCACAGCCGGCTTTGAAACGCCTCGTTTCCCCAGAACCTCAGTTTCAAATCACAGCTAGGGTGGCTACTTCTCCCTTCATTCTTTACAGTCACCAACAGCGTGCTTTATTCTGCAAAGATATTAAAGGTTCCTGGGATATTATCCATAAGATCTGGAGCTGTGTTTGATGTCCTGAGAAAAAGTCTGGGACATTCTTGTTCATCGTCATGAAAGAACTTGTCACCTGAAGTCATCTAGCACTGTGTGATCCCATTTCTTTCCTTTTGGAAACTCAGTAAGGATTTAGTGGTGTTCTGTGAGGCCTCCACAACTTCCCTGGCTAATGTTCTGGTGACTTACGTAGTGTTACTGCTGTTGTGCTTGTCCAGGTTCTACTCTACAGGCAGGGATAATTGTCCTGTTCACTGTATCCCATGAACATAGAAAGAGTACGAGACACACTCCATTTCAACTGTTCTCTGGATGACTGCACGAGAGATTAACAGTTCCAATCCCAGTCTCTCCATTAGTAAAATGATAATAAAGTCTTTCTTGTCATCAAATCTGTGTTTCTGTTATGGACTGCAGTGTGTCCCCTCAAAATTTACGTGTTGATGCCCTAACCCCCAATGTGACTGTATTTGGAGATAGGGTCTTTAAGAAGGTAATTAGGGTTCAATGAGGTCATTTTATATTTTGATAAGACACAGGCACTATCACTTTTAGGATAAAGTTTGTACAGTATTGGAGGGAATAACTATTTCTTTCAGTGTTTTCCCAAGCATGTGCAATTAAAGGAAAATCCAAAAAAGTAAACTGTAAAATCAGATCTGCACTATAGAAAAATTTATAGAAATAATCTACTTTAGGAGTTTTTAAAAATTATAAAAGCAGTACACATTTTTAAGCATAATCTTATTTAGAACCATCTTCCTCCCCCAACACCCACCCCCCAGGAGAAAAACAGATAAAAAATGATTTGCTCTGCTGAGAGTGAGGCAGGCAGCCTAGACCATTGCTTGGCTTGTTTCGGTGTTCCCTTTTCATACTCTGAGATAGCTCTAGGGAAACATGTTTTTAAAAAACACTGGAATAGATAAACTTTTCTACTTTTAGAGATGCAATGGTTGAGAGAAAAACTGACTTGTTCTAGCTCATGCAACTATTTTATTTATTTATTCAAAAATTTATACTGAGAACCACATAGACCCTGATGGTACAGTGGTGACGAAAACATGGCAAAAATGACCAAGACATGGTAGTGCTCATGATGACCAAAGTTCACGTGGTCACGAATCTTACATTATAGTGCGGAGCAGAGAGAGACAGATGATAAACAAATGCAAACATGAATAAGCAGATACTTAAAAAATGTAATATGAAGCGATTGGGACAGGGGCCTTTATGTAACTGATAAGTACAGCAGATAATGTGTTTGGGAACAAATCTGGAGTCTAAAAAATACAATTAAAATATCTACAGATGTTTAATTTCTAAGACATGATATATTTTAAAAGAAAGATACTTTAAGTTAATGTCAAAGAATTACAAATATGTAATTATAACACTTTTTGAACGAAATTAATGACTGCTTAATGTTTCTCCTTTTCATGTTTTTATACAAAACGTGAAAGAAATGCAGAGTGTTCTTTCAAATTTGAAGATACAGAGAAGTTGAATTAGTTTCTGTTCTGGATAAGTTAGGTTGCTGAGAAAGTTCAGTGTAGTAGATTAAACAATACAATCACTTTTCTCACAGCTTACTAAGGATATACCCTTTTGATTTTTGTGATGCAGCATCTAATTTTGTATTGATAGACTTATGGATTTATATATCTTCCATGATTAATTAATATCCAAAAATTCATAAATATTGATTATTTACTATGGGTATTATATTTTATGAAGCACTGTGAGAAAGCCATTGAAGCTTAAGAGTTCCTTGCCCCAGAGACATATCAACTTAATGGGGAGAATAATATGTACTTAAATACACAAGGTCTTACATTACAAGGGTCAAACAATGGCATACAAAGTTTTGGTGGAGAAAATTTTTTAGAAAGAAATTGCCATTGTTCAGAATGCTTGCAGAAAGCTCACAGGGAGATGCGCTGTGTGTATTAAATTCTACAAAATAAGACGTGGATGGTATGTGTCAGAAGAAATTGTGCAAGGAAGTTTCCATAGATAAGACTGTAGTAAGCAAAGTCTCTGTGATGGGAACAAGCAGGGATTATTCAGGTGACAGTGACCTGAAAAATCAAACAAGATCAGAGAGTTGATGGTGGGGATTAGTGGGAAAAAATAAAGGTTGCAAAGATAGATTCGTGATAGATTATGGAAGGTCTTAAACACCTAGCTAACAGATGGATTTGTTGTATAGGTAACACCAAGGAGAGGAGTATGTGCATTCAAGATACTTGAGGAGAGAAGAAATGCTAAATTCACAGAAGTTGAGATTCATCTACTCCTGTGTGCTCACATTGTGCATGAGGAGACTAAGATCCACTAAGAATAACTGTCGTGTCTAAGGTCAGGTAACTGGTCCTTCTGGAATACTCCCTTGTTTCCCAGTGCATTTTTGTGGCACAACAGAAAGCCTCTCAAAATGAGGACAAGTTTCTGTTTATCACTTTTCAGATAATTGCATTGGAGGACAGAGAAACAGTTCAGATTAAGTCTGTCACGATGCTTCAGACACCACCAAGGTCAAGTATCAGTGTTTCTTAACTTCTTAAAACATAGTCTTTTTTTTGGATCCATAAAACCAATTTCATATCCTCCTTTAATCCTTTTACACAAACATTGAAGTAAGTAATTTATTTTGATGATAAACAATAAAAAACTATGATGTTGAATTTTGCTTTTTGAAACTATACTATACTATATGTCTATCTCTTCTCACTTCTGTTGACACTGAGAACCACTGACACCAACATAGGTGGTAGCAGGAAAGAAGGAACAGCTGCAAGGGATTCTAGGAGAGAAGAACCCTGGCGCTTACAGAATGTGATGACTGGATGTGAAGCTGAGAGATTAGGTAGTAAGGACTCAATCAAGGCTTTAGTTTTCATACTGTTCATTCAAAGATGGTCCACAGGTCAAACAGGTCTGAGAGAAGCTACACAGACAAAATTGTTCTAAAGCACAGGATTTTCCAGAATCTTTTTTTTTTTTTTTTTTTGACCGGTATGGGAATCGCAACCCTCAGCATGGTGTGGTCTGCACCACGCTCAGTTAGTGAGTGCACTGGCCATCCCTATATAAGATGCAAACCGGCAGCCTCGGTGTTACCAGTGCTGCACTCTCCCGAGTGAGCCATGGTTGTGGCCCCCATTTTTTTTTATTTAAATTTATTTTATCAGTATACAATGTGGTTGATTATTGAGTCCATTACCGTAACCTCCCTCCCCCGCTTCTTCTCTCCCATCTCTCCCAACAACATCATATCTGTTCGCTTGTTGTAACAACTTCAAGGAACTATGATTGCTGTCTTCTGCCCTCCCCACCCCTAGTTTAATTGTGTATTTATTTATTTATATTTTGCTCCCACAGATAAGTGAGAACATGTGGTATTTCTCTTTCTGTGCCTAACTTGTTTCACTTAATATAATTTTCTCTAGGTCCATCCATGTTGTTGCAAATAGCAGTATTTCATTCTTTTTTATAGCTGAGTAGTATTCCATTGTGTAGATGTACCACATTTTCTGTATCCACTCATCTGATGATGGATATTTGGGCTGGTTCCAACCCTTAGCTATTGTAAAGAGTGCTGCGATGAACATTGGGGAACAGGTATACCTTCGACTTGATGATTTCCATTCCTCTGGGTATATTCCCAGTGGTGGGATAGCTGGGTCGTATGGTAGATCTATCTGCAATTGTTTAAGGAACCTCCATACCATTTTCCATAGAGGCTGCACCATTTTGCAGTCCCACCAACAGTGTATGAGAGTTCCTTTTTCTCCACAACCTCACCAGCATTTATCATTCACAATCTTTTGGGTATTAGCCATCCTAACTGGGATGAGATGGTATCTCACTGTGGTTTTGATTTGCATTTCCCGAATGCTGAGTGATGTTGACCATTTTTTCATGTTTCTGTTGGCCATTTGTATATCTTCCTTTGAGAAATATCTATTTAACTCCTTTGCCCATTTTTTAATTGGGTTACTTGTTTTTTTGTTGTAAAGTTGTTTCAGTTCCTTGTATATTCTAGATATTAATCCTTTGTCAGATGTATATTTTGCAAATATTTTCTCCCACTCTGTTGGTTGTCTTTTAACTGTTAATTGTTTCTTTTGCTGTACAGAGCTTTTTAGTTTGATATAATCCCATTTGTTTATTTTTCCTTTGGTTACCCATGCTTTGGGGGTCATATTCATGAAATATGTGTCCAGTCCCACCTCCAGGAGTGTTTCTCCTACATTTTCTTTAAGAGGTTTTATTGTTTCAGGGTGTATATTTAATTCTTTAATCCATTTTGAGTTGACTTTGGTATATGGTGAGAGGTATGGGTCTAGTTTCATTCTCCTGAATATGGATATCCAGTTATCCCAGAACCATTTGCTGAAGAGGCAGTCTTTTCCCCAGTGTATAGGCTTCATGCCTTTGTTAAAGATCAGATGGCTGTAGGTGTGTGGATTGATTTCTGGATTCTCTATTCTAGTCCATTGATCAGTGTGTCTGTTTTTATGCCAGTACCATGCTGTTTGGATTGTTACAGCTTTGTAGTATAGTTTAAAGTCAGATAGTGTTATGCCTCCTGCTTTATTTTTCTTTGCTCAGAATTGCTTTGGCTATGTGTGGTCTTTTGTTATTACATATAAATGTCTAGATAGATTTCTCCATTTCTGAGAAAAAAGTCATTGGAATTTTGATGGGGATTGCACTGAATTTGTATATTGCTTTGGGTAGTATGGGCATTTTCACAATGTTGATTCTTCCAATCCAAGAGCAAGGGATATCTTTCCATCTTCTTGTGTCCCCTTTAATTTCTCTCAACAGTGGTTTGTAGTTCTCATTATAGAGATTTTTCACATCCTTGGTTAACTCTATTCTAAGTATTTTATTTTTTTTGGTGGCTATTGTAAATGGGCTAGCTTTCTTGATTTCTCTTTCTGCATGTTCGCTATTGTAGAATAGAAATGCTACTGATTTTTGTGTGTTGGTTTTGCATCGTGCAACTTTGGTGAAATCATTTATCAACTCCAAGAGATTTTTGGAGAGGCTTTAGGCTGTTCAATATATAGCATCATGTCATCTGCAGACAGGGACAGTTTGACTTAATCTTTTCCAATCTGGATGTCTTTTGTTTCCTTCTCTTCTCTGATTGCTCTGGCTAGTACTTCCAACACTGTGTTGAATAGGAGTGGTGAGAGTGGGCATCCTTGTCTAGTTCCTGTTCTTAAGGGAAAAGTTTTCAGCTTTTCCCCATTCATGATGATATTGGACGTGGGCTTATCATATATGGCTTTAATTATGTTGAGATACTTTCTGTCTATACCTGACTTGTAGAGAGTCTTTATCATGAATGAATGTTGAATTTTGTCAAATACTTTTTCAGCATCTATAGAGATGATCATATGGTCCTTGTGTTTGATTTTATTGATATGGTGTATCACATTTATTGATTTGCATATGTTGAACCAACCTTGCATCCCTGGGATGAATCCCACTTGATCATGGTGTATAATTTTGCATATGTGTTGCTGTATTCTGTTAGCTAGTATTTTATTGAGGATTTTTGCATCTATATTCATCAAGGATATTGGCATGTAGTTTTCTATTTTTGTTGTATCTTTAACTGGTTTGGGTATCAGGGTGATGTTTGCTTCATAGAATGAGTTTGGGAGAATTGCCTCTATTTCAATATTTTGGAATACTTTGTAGAGAATTGTTGTCAATTGTTGTCAAGAAGGAATTGTCAATTCCTTTTTGAATGTTTGGTAGAATTCTGCTGTGAACCAATCTGGTCCTGGGCTTTTCTTTGTTGGGAGCCTTCTGATAACAGCTTCAATCTCTTTTACTGTTATTGGTCTGTTCAGATTTTCTGCATCTTCTTGGCTCAGTTTTGGTTTGTGTGTGTCCAGAAATTTATCCATTTCCTCCAGATTTTCAAAGTCATTGGCATATAGTTGTTTATAGTATTCACTAATGATTTCTTGTTTTTCTGAGATATCAGTTGTAATATCATTTTTTTCATTTTCTAATTTTTGTTATTTGTGTCTTCTTTTTTTAGTTAGCTGTGTCTGTCAATTTTATTTATTTTTTCAAAAAAACAACTTTTTGATACATTGATCTTTCATATCATTTTTTGGGTTTCTATTTCATTAAGTTCTGCTTTGATCTTAATGATTTCTTTCCATCTGCTAATTTGGATTTGGATAGCTCTTGTTTTTCTAGTTCTTTAAGGTGAAGTATTAGGTTGTTTACTTGTCATCTTTCCATTCTCCTGAAGTAAGCATTTAATGCAATAAATTTTCCCCTTAGTACTACTTTTGCAGTATCGTGCAGATTTTGGTATGATGTATCATTGTTTTCACTAGTTTCAAGAATTTTTTTGATTTCCTGTTTGATTTCTTCTTGGACCCATATGTCATTAAATAGAATGTTGTTTACTTTCTGTGTGTTTATATAGTTTCCAGAATTTCGTTTGTTATTGATTTCTAATTTTAATCCATTGTGATTTGAAAAAAATATGTGGGATAATTCCAATTTTTTTGAATTTGTTGAGCCTTGATTTGTGACCTACCATGTAATCTATCCTGGAGAATGATCTGTGTGCTGATGAGAAGAATGAACATTTTGAGGTTGTTGGATAAAATGTTCTGTAGATATCTGCCAAGTCCAATTGGTCTAGAGTCTTGTTTAGATCTTGTGTTTCTCTGCTGATTCTTTGCCTAGATGTTCTGTCCAATATTGGTAGTGGAGTGTTCAGGTCCCCTGCTATTATGGTATTAGTGTCTACCTCCTTCTTTAGGTCTAGTAGAGTTTGCTTTATAAATCTGGCTGCTCCAACATTGGGTGCTTATATATTTATGATTGTTATGTCTTCTTGATGGATCAATCCTTTTATCATTATGTAGTGGCCCTCTTTATCTCTTTTTATGGTTTTTAGTTTAAAGTCTATTTTATCAGATATAAGAATAGCTACTCTGGCTCATTTTTCATTTCTATTTGCATGGTATATCTTTTTCCATCCTTTCACTCTTAGTCTATGTGTGTCTTTATAGGTGAGGTGAGTCTCTTGAAGGCAGCATATAGTTGGGTCCACCTTTTTAATCCAGTCAGTCAGTCTGTGTCTTTTGAGTGGGGAATTTAATCCTTTTACGTTAAGAGTTGTTATTGAAAAGTGTTGATTTACTCCTACCATTTTATTGATTTTTGTTTGGATGTCTTACGTGTCTTTTGTTCCTTTCTTTCTGATTTACTGTTTGTCTTCTGTATTTTTTGGTTTCTTGGGTGGTAAACTTTTTTTTTCATTCATTGTTAGCATTTTTATTTTACTAGTGGGTTTTGATTTTTCTTGAGTTTTTAATGGCAGTGGTGGTTATTTTCCAGGTACCAAACCCAATACTCCCTTGAGAATTTCCTGTAAGGGTGGTCATGTGATAGTGAACTCCTGCAGTTTTTGTTTGTCTGAGAAATATACTATTTGCCCTTCATTTCGGAAGGATAGCCTTGCAGGGTAGAGTATTCTTGGGTGGCAATCTCTGTCTTTAAGTATTTTGAGTATATTATCCCATTTCTTTCTGCATTTTAGGGTTTTTAATGAAAAGTCTGATGTTAGTCTAATTGGGGCTCCCTTACAGGTGACTTGATGCTTCTTTCTTACAGCTTTTAAGATTCTCTCTTTGTCTTTGAGTTTTGCCAACTTGACTTGGAGAAGACCTTTTTGGTTTGAATACGTTTCAGGATCTTTGAGCTTCCTGAATCTGAATATCTGTGTCTTTCCCTATACCTTGGAAGTTTTCTGCCACTATTTTGTTGAATATGTTTTCAGTGCAATCTCCATTTTCCTCCCCTTCTGGAATACCCATGACTCGGATATTTTAGAGCTTAAGGTTGTCTGATATCTCTCTTAGATTTTCTTCAGTGCTTTTAATTCTTTTTTCTTTTTCTTTCTTTCTTTCTTTTTTTTTTTTTTTGTCTTCCTGTGTTATTTTAAACAGCCCTTCTTCATGGTCAGAAGTTCTCTCTTCTACTTCTGCAAGCCTGCTGGTTAAACTCTCTGTTGTGTTTTTTATTTCATTCACCACATTCTTCAGCTTGGCAAGCTCTGCTACATTCTTTCTCAGGGCGTGATTTCCTTGTACATTTATTCTTTCAGGTCCTGTATACTTTTCCTCATTTCATCGTATTGTCTAGCTGAGTTTTCTTGTATCTCATTTAGTTTCCTTGTAATTATTGCTCAAAATTCCTTATCAATCATTTCAAGGGCTTCTTGTTCTAAAGGATCTACAGCTTGAGTTATTACCCTTTGGTTGTGTACTTTCTTGATTTTTCATATTTCTGCTATCTTTCCTTTGGTGTTTAGTCATTGTGGCAGGGGATTTCATGGTCTACTCATTCAATGCTATTGTCTGGCTTGGATCCTGCCAGGATAGCCAATTTGGCATGGCTGCCTCAGTGCCTGTGGGCAGAAGGTTCTGGCCTCTCTGGGCCAGGGATTGGATTGGGCTGGGAGTCCAGCAGTGGTGCCTACTTGTTCCCACGTGGGCACCTCGGGACCCGTGATCGCCATGGCTCTCGGGCTCACCGGGGGAGCCTCTCTGGTTGGCACACACTCTCCCAGGGTGGGGGTGGGGTCCGGCAGCAGCAGTGCCTACCTGCTCGGTTGTGCTTTTGCTTCAGGGCGCATGGTCACCGTGGGTCTCAGGCTTCTCCAGTGGCACCTCTCTGGTTGGTGTGCACTCACATGGGGTGGGGGTCTTCTAGAGTCTTTAATATCATAAAGTATACCATGACTCTCCATAATTGGAACAAAGTGCTTGGTTCTTTGCAGATTTACTTCACCACTTATCCCTAAATGCATGGGATCATGGTTTCATGGAAGACACTTTTGGGATATGCACCTCAAAGTGACTCGCCAGTCTCTACCTGAAGGCTCTCTGACCATGTGGCAGAGACCCTGGACTCTTATTTGTGCCTTCCTACCCTGACCTTGTGTCTAGATTTGAGCACTTCCTCTACCAACTAGAAAATTTGATAAATATCCTGCCTGGCCATGATTAACTCAACCCAAATGCTGGTCTGGATCTGTGTCTATTATGATCTTAACCGCTTCTGTGCCAGCAATGCTATCTTTACTCATGCTTATATTATTATAGATAGTAATCCCCAAATTGCTTTCTACCCTATTATGCCTTAAATTGACAGCCCTCTTCCCACTATGTTTAGAAATAGAAAGATGGGTAGAGTAAAACATGAGACATAATTGCAGAATGGATGAAGAAAGCAAGTATGTTGGACTGTGAATCTCAGATCAACTTTACTTATGTCTCTAAAACTTATAACAAAGTTGGCAGAGCCAGGTCTCATAAAGCCACAAAGCTTAATAAAAGAAAAAAAAAAAGGAATAACAGGTGGCTGCTCTTTGTTTTTCCACACCTGAAAATTTCAAGCGTATAAGGGACACATAAGGAAGATAGCTAGGGAATAAGAAGTACTGATATCTGGTATTACCATAACTAGTTTGTTTAATAAACTTTTTTTTTTTTTTTTTTTACAAAAGAAGCTCCATATGTGAATTAAGCATACATTCATCTTTTGTAGAGAAAAATAAGATAAAATATTAGAAGATAATATGAAAAACCAAATGCGGAGGAGAGAGAAAGAATAATTTGGGAAGTGGGAGGAAATTTGGGGAAATGGGTTACTAAAAAGGTGCTAAGAGGAGCATCTATAGGACAAAAGTCAGAGAGATATATTTAATAACCAGTTTAAATAAACTTCAACCACATTCTGAAAGTGATTAGAAGTATAGTTTTACTTGAGCATATTCAGCATGTCTTTGAAAAAGTCATAGTTATAAATAAGCAATTTACTGACAGTAATTACCAAATTTATGAAAGTACTTCCAAGAAAACATTTTTCCTTCAGTAGGGGTTCTCTCCTTTATTTCCCATAAGAAATTATCATTTCCATTTTATGCAGTCAAAAACTTTGTTGCACTGATATCAAAAAGGCTATAGACAACTATGCAGGTAACAGCCTCTCTATCAGAAATGGCTGCTCATGCAGGTCCAAATTAGGAACAATAGTTTAGGGACTGAGGGGGACAGAGGAGCTGTTAGTCACATTTCTACAAGAAGCAAATTTAATTCTGACTTTGAAATAAAGTTTGAACATTCTATACAATAGTTTAATTTGATTAGCTGATTGAAACCATCTGGGTTGATGATCAAAGAACATATTCAACCATTATACAGACTCTTTTGCTACAAAGACAGATTGCAAAGCTTATGCTGTTATAATTTCAGAGAAATAAAACCATGTTGTTTTTTTTCCTTATTCCTGAGATACATTTCAGTCATTGGTTTATCTTATGCATTCCTCACCATTAACCAACAAAATTAAGCATCTTAGTTTCACATCAATAGATTGACTATTTTCTGGTCACTAAGCACATGCCTCTTCCTGTAATTTTTTGTACACCGCAACAAAAGTAGGATTAAAATATTTTTTAAAAAGCAATCCATGGCAGCATTTACAGTTATTATTTTTTTATGAAATTCATTCTTTAAGAAACCAATTTTGCATCATAAATGGCTAGAAATTGTTTTTTAATCACAGAACGTTACCGCTCAAAGATCATGAGGTACAAACATTAATCACAATGTATTATTTTGAGTCAATAAACGGAGGAGATGTCACAATAACTATTTGTTTCCTGTAGTTCCACAAATCATAACCTTAAGCTGCACTTAAGGAACCGTGTCATTGAGATCAATTGAACAATCAAACATAAGAATGTCCAAGAATTTCCTTCTAAGCATTTAAAGAATAGATCCATGAATTCCAAGATAAGACATTGCTGAAAGCAAGAAGGAAGAATAGGTAGCAGCTGGGAGGCAGTGAGCAGAGTCTGGCAGAAACAGTTTCGAAAAGAGGTGATAATCTTTGTGAAAAGGTGGAGGCCTGAACATCTGACCATGTGAACGGAGGAGCATGCTTCTGCAGATTGTCAGGGAAGGACCGTATTTATCCAAGCAAAATGTTCATCAGGACCCTTATCAGGTAAATCTTGTCTTACAGTGGTTTCTGATTTAGGTCTATTTTGCTTTACATAGCTGAAAAGTTTCTGAAAAATTATCTACAAATTAAATTTTATAAAACAAGTGATTTTAAATGCTCTGGCTAGAGAGAGCATTCCAAGAATCAAAGAGGAAGCTAATCATGAATACAATTTTGAAATAAGAAATATTAGTCCTTTGCACTCTTGCTTCTTGGTTTTGAAAGTTAGCATTTTGTGTGTTGGGTTTCTTTCCAGAGTGATACAACTATGTCTGGAATGATTCTAAGAGTAGGAGGAATAGGATCATTTCCTGAAGCAATGTCTATATATTTAAAATCAATTTGTCAGCTTTGAGCAAACTGAGATAGTTGTAATTGATCTGACTGAATTGGTGAATTCGTAATCAGCGAATAATTGGACAGTTCAGATAACAGAATCAAATATTTTACAGGTGGCTTCCTGTCATTGAGCATTTCAAAAATAATATACTATAAAAGATAATAGTAAGGTTATTTAGTACTGGTTCTTCTAAGCTCCAAAAGTGAGCTCAAAAAAATAAAAATAAAAGGTGAAAATGAAGAGTCCTATTTCTTGTGTTTTGATTTTAAGAAATGTGTTCTTGCATTTTCATTTTAGTTCTATCAAATTAGAAACACACGAAGTGAAAAAAAGAGGCTATTAATTCTATCTGTGTCAAATGTTAGTACTTTGTTCCTGTATGATTGAATTAGATGTTAGTGACAGAGGAAGGTTAGAGAAGGGTAATGCTGATTATCTGACCCTAGAGTCATCTGAACAGAGCTTTCTCCTTTCTATGCCAAAGTAAAGTGGTTTGCTGTTGACCTCTTTTTCATATGCTATTTGTTGAACCTTTCAAGCTTCTTTAAATAAATTCATCCATCCATCCAGTGCAACATGCCATCTGACAAATGTTTAAGTTTCTTGAAGGCACTAACTTTTAAAATATTCTTTAAAACAGAATTATTTAACTGATTAAATTTCTAATAAATGTTACAAACTTGGTCTATGTAAAGCATTTATATGAATATAAAAAATAAAAAAATAAACTTTATATTTTATATATTGTGATGTGGTATAATTTTTTTTTTAAAAAAAGGGTTCTACAAGTAAAAAAGATTGAAAATCAATATTTTGATATGAACCCTGGAGATGTTCTGGATTGGAAGCACAAATTTGCATATTTCAAGATGGAATGTGATAATTCTTAGGGACATTATTCCAATTTTTATTGACTTTTTTTAAAAAAACTTCATTAAACCTATTTCTTCCTCTCTTCCCTGCTTATGGGAATTTCACATGATTTCATGTTCTCATGGAGAGTGTACATCAACAAATTCTGTGATTTATAGCTTTAATATACATTCTGAATTTGATTGCTTTATACCACTTGTATCACTATTACCTTACTCCAAATTTGAACTGTTCTGCCTATTTTTCTCCTTGCAACCCACTGCTTCCTTCATGCGTGTAGAAGCACGCATGTGTACATGCACACACACAAATGCACACACATACAAAATTATTCCCCACACAGCAGCTATAAGGTTTTCAAACTACAATGTCAGTTCAGGTTCCTTCTCTGTTCAAAACACGTCAATGGATGGCTTTCCTTCTCATTCACAATAAAGCTCAAAATTCTTACCGTAGTCTACGACGATCTGCCTCTATTACTTCTGTGGCCTCACTTCAAAGGCCCCTGGCTCACTTCAATGCACCATCTGGCCTCTAATTCACCATGTGCAGCCCTAGCCCTCAATCTGGAAGGGTCTTCCTCCAGAAATTCAAATGAATTCCTTCTTTACTTCATTCAGATACTTGCAGAAATGTTATTTACTATTTCTGCCAGCAGCACCCTGAACACTGCTCTATTTGTCCCAATAACACTTGTCACCACTTGAAATCATATATTTATTAATATATTTTCTTTTTGCCTTCTAAAATGTAAGCTCCAAAGAACACAGACTTTGGTTCACAGGCATCTCAGCACGTAGGAGGCACTCAATAAAAATTAGATGAATGAAGAGACAACTAAATGAATGTGCCTGCTCTTTCTCCTATCTTGCTGATGTGGGCTAACCTCAAAGTAAGCCATAGAAATAGTGCTCACTATATTCACTATTTAATCCTGGAATATTTTCACAAAATGGCGTTTTTTGTTTTTTTGAGATGCTAACCCAAGATTAAAGCAATTGGAAATCAAAATTTTAAAACAGTTGACTCAAATAAAATCCATTTTAAGTCTAATTCTATGATAAGTAGTTTTTAAATGGTATAATTCTTAAAAGACAGTTGATAACAAGACTCATGCAGCAATAGTCTTTATCATATTTTATTCTGTTTCAGGTGAACCTTCACTTTTGGGGTGTATATCACAGCAAAGAGATATATAACAGTTAAGGGTCAGGAATCAAAGTATTCAAATCCCAGGTTTACCACTCATTAGCTGGATAACGTTGGGCAAGTTATTTAATCTCTCTTTAATCTCTCTAAGTCTTCTTTTTCTTATCTGGAAGATGATGATTTTAATACAGTCTGTTTTGCAATAGGACCTGTTTTTGCAGTGTGAATTATTTCATATGGCATTATCATATGGAGAAATGAGGTGAGCATAATGAAAAAGGCATATTGGTTCAAAAATGATTTTTCCCAGCACATTGATGCTTTGTTCCACCAAGGAACTGCAGCTAAATGCAAAGTACAGCAAAAGAAGTGGGGGGGCTCCCCTTTCTCCACACCCTCTCTAGCATTTGTTATTCTCTGTGTTTTTGATAATAGCCAGTCTAACTGTGGTGAGATGGTACCTCAAAGTGATTTTGATTTGCATTTCCCTGATGATAAGTGATGTTGAACATTTTTTCATACACTTGTTGGCCATCTCTATGTCCTCCTTTGAGAGATCTCTGTTCAGCTCCTTTGCCCATTTTTTAATCAGATTATTATTAATTAATTAATTAATTAATTAATTATTTTACTGTTAAGTTGTTTGAGTTCCTTGTATATTCTGGATATTAATCCCTTGGATTTACGGTTTGCAAATATTTTCTCCCATTCTGTAGGTTGTCTTCTGTGCTGTTGGTCAGACTCTAAATTAGTGTAGCCACTATGGAAAACAGTATGGAGATTCCTTGAACAACTACAGATAGAAATACCACATGATACAGCAATCCCACTCCTGGGCGTATACCTAAAGTAATGGATAGCATCGTGTGGAAAGTATACCTGCTCTCCCATGTTTATTGCAACTGTATTTACAACAGCCAGGCTATGGAACCAACCTACATGTCCATCAATGAATGACCAGATAAGGAAAATGTGGTATGTATACACAATGGAATACTACTCAGCGATAAGAAAGAATGAAATTCTGCCATTTGCAGCAACATGGATGAGCTTGGAGAAAATTATGCTAAGTGAAGCAACCGGGGCACAGAAAGAGAAATACTACATGTCCTCACTCATAATTGGGAGTTTAATTAATAAATAAACAAGTAAACAATAAATAAAGAGAGAGAGAAAAAGAAAGAAAGAAACAGCAATCATAATAATATGTCGAACTTTTAGAAGGAGACACCAGAACTGTGATTACTAGAAGTGGAAAAGGGGAAAGGAAGGAGGACAGAGAGGGGGTTAAGGAGAAATTTATGAGAAATTGGTTAATAGATGTAAAGAATGATTACATATTGTAATGATGAATAAGCTAAGTATCCTGATTTGACCATTGCATACTGTACACAACTGCTGATAGTCAACTTTGTACCCCACAAACATGTATAATCGATTATGGTTCAATTAACAAAAGAAGAAAAATAAGAATTGAATACAACAAATGATGGAGGAAGAACAGTAAATGTTCTAGTCGTTTCCAGTAGTTTCCACTTCTTGGCTCAAAGTGGCCATGAGCTCATTCATGAAAGATCCTTATACTTGCTTTCCTCAAGGCACTTTACCTTGTATTTTCAAGTTAAAATCCCATATCTGTTATTCCATTGATCACTGGAAATTTAACATCTTTTAAAAATTCTTCTGGTATTTATTGTTGAGATTGTTATTGTTTTGGTTACGGCTCCAACAATGTTCAAAGAAATTGTGACTAATCAGCCTCAACCCTCTTATCTCACAATACTAATTATTTTTTAAATGTGCAGAATGTGAGTTTTATTTAGAAATGCATAGGGTTGTGGTGGGGATTACATGAAATAATCCATATGATACTTAATAGAGTGCCTGGTACCTAGGAAATATTAAAAAAAAATAATGCCTGTCTCAAACTCTTAAGCTAATAGAACATTGTAAATTACTATTGTCTCTCATCTTTTAGTGTATACATACATATACTTTTTATTGAGTTCTAGACACTGTGTTAAACACTGGAGATATGCAGATAAACAATGAATTAGAATGTGTATAATGCTTTTAGAAGAGTTTTGAAATATATTTAAAAATTGACCCTTGAGTTCCGTTTCTAGCAGTATAGCAGCTTAAATATCTGACCAAGTTTTCTGCAGGAGAAAACCCAAAATGCTAGATTATAACTTGAAATATTTATTTTTAGGTATATCAAATGCATTGGTGAACTAGCATGAAGGTAAAGATTCCTCTGAAGCCTAAAACTAAGAGAAGGCAGAAACCTGGGGAAGTAAACAGGATTTTATAGCACCAGATTCTGCTTGACATTTGCTGAACTCAGGCAACCTGGATTTTTGTTTCTCACCTTATGCGTACAGAACAAAGATTGTGCCCTAGGAGAATTTAGTAAGAGATCTACACAAAAATCTAGGAGCCCAAAAGGATAAGCTTTTACTGAAAGAGTGAACTGAAATCACCTAGACATCTTCCAGAGCATAGCAAGAAAAAGTAACTTTCTGAAACCTTGGTGCTGGGTGGGAAATTCTTCCGGTTCCTACCTGGGTTTATATCTCATGCACATAGTACCCCAGTGGTCAAAAAACCTTCAAGCAAATAACTCAGCAAACATGGTTCTGGATCAAGAGAGCTCCCAGACATCTGGAATAAGCACATAAAAATTCTTTTTGAAGGAAACTGCCTTCTATCCAGGCTTCTTACCAACAGATAATAATGCCACAAATAAGTTGCCAGGAAATATGAGCTCTTAATCAAATACCAAAATATACGTAAAGAAATAATGCACCGTGAATCAGAGTCAGTAGCAACAAAAGACAGAAGAATCAGAACTATAAAAACTTCAGCAGTTGGAATCATCAGATACACTATGAAAACAGTGACATCTAATATGTTTAAAGAACTTTTTAAGAAATTAAAAAAGAGAATAAAAAAATTAATAGGAGCAAGGCACTATAATTATAGGATCAATAATAAAAATAACTTTCAGCAATAAAAATATGATTAAAATATATTTAAAACTCTCTTTTTCCTCTCTCTGTATATACAAGAGACACATACATACATTCGTACATATATACATACATACCTACACATGTACAGACATGCATACACAGACTTACGCTGCAGGATATTTGAAATGGCTTAGGTGAGAATTAATACACAGGAATGAGTACTTGAAAAAATTACCTAGAATCTAGTACAGAGAGATAAAGAAATGGAAAATGTGAACTAGCAATAAAAAAGGTAAAATAGAGTAAGAGGGTCTAACACATGTTTAATTGGATTCCAGGAGAAGATCAGAGAAAGAATGAGGCAAAGACAATGCTCAGAGGAGTAAAAGTTGAGAAATTTTCAGAAAGAATGTTGAAGAAAAACATTAATCTTTAAAGTCAAAAAGCCCAAATTCTAAGCATGATAAATAAAAACAAGTTGACATCCAAACACATCTACAGACAAAGAGAAGTTCTTAAAAATGACCAGAAAGAAAAGAATACCTACAAAGAAACAAGCAGAATAAGAAATGATTTCTCAACAATAGTTGATGTCAGAAGACAGTAGAATATCTTCAAATTGTTGAAAGAAGACAACTGTCAACCTAGACTTGTATATTTGGCAAATGTTTACTTAAAAAATGAAGGTGAACTAAAGTTATTTTAGAAAATAAAAAGGGACATAGTCTGCAACCACACACCTCCACAAAGAATCCTCTTCAAGTGGAAGAAAAGTGATTCCAGATGAAAAGTCCAAGATGTAAAGAAGAATGAACAAAGAAAGTGGAAAATATACATAAATAGTCACTGAGTAAACAAATACTAACAACATATTGTAAAACTAATGTAAAACAAAATAGAACTATAATACCTAACAGCAATGGCATATAAATTAGGAGGCAAGTTGTTTGGAGTGTGCTAAGGTCACTAAGATGGAAATTTTTACAGAACGCAGCTCCAGTAGAACAGAACTTTTGTTTGTTTTTTTAACCAAGGTATTCTAAGAGCTGTAACAATGCTTTGAATGGATAACTAGATGAACAAAGTCCTTTTGTTTTTAATCTTAATGATAGGTTAAGTATGAATGTTACAATTCCTAACATAGCTATTACTAGATTAGAATTTAGAAATATTAAACTAGTAAGGGGAAATGACATAATACAAATTGTTCAAAAGATGGTAAGAAACAAGAGAAAAAGAAACAGAAAACGAAGGTCATTAGAAAGGACAAAATAAGGTGACAGAAATAAATTCAAATGTGTCAGTCTTATAATAAATACTAGTACTCATGGCATACATGGTGAAGAGATAATTTGTGATACATTATATACAATAGAGTACTATAAAGTAGTGAAATTGAATAAACTAGAATTTACAAACAAAAACATGCATGAATGTCAAGATAATATTGTGCACAAGAAAATTTGCATAAGACATGCACAATGATTCCATTTACATAGAGCTAAAAACACATAAAACTCAATAATATATTTTTGTTAAGGGTATAAATGTAATTGGTAAGATTGTGAAGAAAAACAAGCAAGTTTGAATAATTAACTTAGTCATTCCTTCTGAAGGGAAAAATTAAATTAATATGATTGAAATAGATTACATAGGAGGTGTCAAAATTCATTTTGATTTATCTTAAACTTGGTGGTCAGTGTGTGGGTGTTTGTTGTGTTGACTTTGATAGTTTAGACCTATTGCTATGGTCTGAATATGTGTATCCTCCCCCAAATTTATATGTTGAAACCTAATATCCAATGAAATAAACAGTATTAAGAGATGGGAGGTGATGTGGTCATGAGGGCTCCTACTCATGAACGGAACGGAATTAGTGTCTCTATTAAAGAGGCGTGAGGGAGCCCCTTTCGGCCATGCGAGGACACATAGAAAGTGCCATCTAGGAGGAACAGGCCCCCACATGAAGGTGGGCAGGGAGGAAGTGAGACCAAGTATAGGGCAGAGTGGAGTGGCTGAAGATGCAAAGAGCCTTTCTGATTTTTGTAGATTTGCCTACTGCCAGCTCTGAGGCCATCCACAAACTCATATAGGGCTAACACAAAGGGATATGGAGGAGGGAGTCTTTAAGTATCTCAGAGCTTGTTTCCTCATTTGTAAAATGAGAGAATAGGTTATGAAGAACATAAGGTTTCTTCCTTTTCTTACAATCTATGCTTCTGTGATGTCAGGAACACAAAAACTGTCTTAATTTCCTTGGTTTGCACCAGAGAATAAAGCTGCTGAACTACCTGTGCTCATTAAATTTCATTCAAATTATGAACATCTGCATTAGCAGCACAACCGACACATAACCACCGATGCAGTCCACTGGTGACTAATTAGGGAGCATGCTTCCCCTTAACAGGAATTCTCCATGTTGCTTATGCCAAGTTAATCTATGAGAGGACAAACCTGGATTGAAGCATTAAGGGGGAAAGATTTCTTTATGGGGAGGGGAGGATAATAATTTCTATTTGCAGAATTTTATTCAGTGGCTGAGCTGCTCATTGTCAAAGGGAGAGAATGCTTTGGTTTCTTGCTGCCTTATATTTAGCTTCCTATAGATACATTATTAAAAATTGGAATGCTCTGCTGTACATATGTTTGAAAATCAAATGATGAAAGAATCTGTTCTGTATGTTGTAAAATTTTGGTATGTGAGGTATACCATGACAAAGAATAACTAAAGCAAATCTGGTGACTTTAAAAGAACGACAGAAATCAGATCACAGCAGTCAATGCTGATGATGGCGACTATTAACAATAATTAAACAGAGTCAAAATAAAGTATATACTTATTATTAATTACTGAATTTTTCTGTGCTTTGTAGGAGAAACATATTTTTAAACACAGTTGATAAAGGCTGTGGTGTTCTTGTACAAAAAATGATGATTTGCCAAAAGAACACTACGTTTTGTAACTGACAGCATTTATTTTTTTAAGTTTGTTTCCAGATCATTGAAAAGAATGCAACGCCGGATAATTTAGTTTTATTGGTAATAAAGAGAATAGATTATATTGTTGGTAAGCAAGTTGGTCTTTAGAAAGCAGCCAATATTATGTGTTGAAATGAGGCCAGTTTAATCTGTGAGAAGAAATTCCTGAGCCAGAAATTCAGCTTGAAAAAAAAAAAAATCCAAAACTGACATTACTTGGAATAAAACCAGAGGGTCCACATTTAAAACTTCCTCTTTTATAAACTTGGCCTAAAGTTTTCAGATTCTCTCACAGGTTAAAAAATTGCAGTTGCCTCATTCATCTTTCCCATGGGCACTGGTCCAGATTTCAGAATCATCAGTGCCTTCGGGCTTTTCTTCTGTCAGCAACCTACAAAAATAGGCCTGAACTAAGACAGTTGAGTAATGCAGGCAGAAGGCAATGGGAGGGGAGAGAACTGCTTGCTTGATTTAACTCCATTTATCCTAATATCAGCTACAATATGCATGCAATATGTTTAAGAGAAAAACATTTTTTTCCCCTATGGTGCTCTTAAGTGTGTTATCTCTACCTTTCATAAAGGGGTTAGGTTTTATTTTGAGTACTGTCTCTGAGTGGTCAATATTTTGTAGGGCACTTATGAAGTTCCATATTGGAATTAAATTTCTCCAGCATTTTCTAAGGATTAGCTAATACATTTTGGATTAAACTAAAGGCTAGACAGGGAAGAAATGAAGGTAGCTTACTATGGTAAGCTGAATCATGCACACCCCCCACCCATGATGTCTGCATCCTAATCCACAGAACCTGGCCATATGTTACCTTACAAGGATAAAAGAGACTTGCAGATGTGATTCAATAAGGATTTTGAGATTTTGAGATTTTGAGATTTTCCTTTATTATCCATGTGGGCTCAGGGTAATCACACAAGTCCTTGTAAGAGGAAGGCAGGAGGTCCAGAGTGAAGAGAAGGAGATGTCACAACACAAGCAGAGATCAGAGTGATGCCATTGTTGGAGGAAGGCCATGGCCACGGAATGTGGGAAACCTCTAGAAGCTGGAAAAGGCAAGTTTTTTAGTCCATTCTGGCTACTATAACAAAATATAAACTGGGTAGCTTGTAAACAATAGAAATTTATTTCTCACAGTTCTAGAGACTGGGAAGTCCAAGATGAAGGTGCCAGCAGATTTGGTGTCTGGTGAGGGCCCATTATCTGGTTCATAAGATGGCACTTTCTAGGTGTGTCCTCACATAGTGAAAAGGACTAGCTAGCTCTCTGGGGCCTCTTTTTTAAGGGCACTAATCCCATTCATGAGGGCCCTGTCCTCATGATCTCATTACCCCCCAAGAGGGCCCATCTTCTAATATCACAGCATTGGTGATTAGGTTTTAACATACAAATTTGGGGTGGAGGGGGGCACATGCATTCAGACCACAGCAGCAAAGAAACACATTCTCTCCTACAGCCTCTAGAAAGAATGAAGTCCTACTGGCACCTTGATTTTAGCCCCATAAAGCCCATTTTTGAACATCTGATCTCTAGAACTAGGTTGGTGATAATTTGTTACAGCAGCAATTGTAAATTAATACACTTACTGTTGGGCCTTACTGACAAATGGAATTCTTTGTAACGCGAATTGTAAAATAACCCTCAAAGTAAATATACCATTCAAAAACTAAAAAATACTAAAGAACAAATGAACAGAAAACCACACCCAAGATCATTTGTAATTCAATTAACCCGACAATTAAACATTGTTATCAAAACAAGTTAGGGTGCAAATGGGGGTGATATCAAAACAAATTAGGGTGCAAATGGGGGTGAAGGTATAGGAAGCAGCCTTTCTACAAACTCTTATGCATGGCTAGTGGAAGTGTAAATTCCCACAACCTTAATGAAGGGCAATTTGGCAATGTAGTTCAAAAGAAGTCAAAACATGTATATTCTCTGTTCTAGCAATTCCACCCTCAGTAAATAGTCCAAAGAAGTAACCAAGGACCTATGCAAGTATTTCATGTCAATGTGAATATAGTAGAAAAATATTGGAAACAATCTTATGCCTAACAATAGGGGTTTAGTTAACTATACCATAATGTACTATAATGTTATAATAAATGAATGACATTAATTAACAATAGAATACTGGTAAGTTGTAAAAATAACATTGTGAAAGTACACTTATTATTTGGAAAGATGCTCAAAGATGCACTTTTTTTTTTTATAAAGCTAGGTACAGCACAGTATCTATAATATAGCATTTTTCATTATATATTATGTATATAATACACACAGATGATACATGTAAATCCACATAAACACACAGTTTGGAAAAATATTTGCCACCAAGGTATACTAATGGCTAAGACTTCTATGTCACAACTGAGTTCCAGGATCTGTTCTAAGTATTCTACGTATTTAACATTGATCCTCACACCAAATCTAAAGAGTAAGTACTATTATTAGTCTTCATTTTATGCTTGAGGAAACCAGCTTCTGAAAGTTTAATTTGCTCAAGAGGATGTAAACAGTGAGCGGGAGATCTGGGATTCTACCCTGGCAATCCTGAAAATGTTTAGAATCTGAATACCTAACCATTGGGTCTAGTGTTACCTCTTCCAACAGGGGCTAGACTTAAATGCTGGAATTAGTGGGTTTTTTAAAAATATTTTTTCTAATCTGTATTTTCAAATTTTGATATAACAAAAATATAATAGCTAAGATATATTGAGTGATTTAATTATTCCAGGCAGTACATTAAGTGCTTTATATGCATGATCTCAATCCTGATTAAAATGTTATGAAGCAGTATTTTTAAACATTCTGTTTTGCATATTAAGTAACTGAATCTCAGAGAGGTTACGAAACATTTTCACAACCACACAACTATTAAGTGTCAGATTTAAATTTACATTTACCAGAATTTAGGGTCACTGTTCCTAACCACTATGTCATGCTGCCTTAATAAATATAACATTGTAGAAAAATTCATTGAAAGGAAAGAAACCCTCCCTCTGGCCTTAGAGTCAAAGAGCTTCAGTATAACATTTGATGTAGTATAATAACAGTGGTTCCCTAAACATCACAAACTGGATTAATACTAAGCCTATTTTATTAAAGAGTTCAATTTGGGTACAGGTTAAGCACTCAACAGACTAGATATGAATTTCACTATAACTAATGCATATATAAAATGCAATATAAAATCCAAGTAGCAAGATTTGAATTTGATTGTTCCTAAGAGGAAAGATGCTAAATACATAATATAAGGAAGTGACACTATGCACATTCACAGGGATCAATGTCTAAGCAGCAGAAATGAATCTTTCACCTTTTCCCATGAACATTTCTTTGAAGATTCTGTTGTAGTGAAAGGATGTTTTCAAACAAAATAATTAATTGCTTCCTAGCATAGACTAGCGTATTAATTGGTTCCTCATGTAGGCTAGTCTCCTCTACTTTTTCTAAATGCCTTAGAATTAGGTAAGTGGCTAAAACAACTCATATTGGACGAACATGCCCAATGCTTCCTTTTCTATATTTGATTATTTGTAGAGTTCTATATTACAATATTTGGGGTTGTTTGAGGAGCAATTACACATTTAAAAATTTTTAGCTTGTGATTTCCAGGTGATAAACGTAAAACTCTCTTTTCCCAGGGAGTTTTTTTTTTTTTTTAGATTTTAATGAGAATGAGAGCTGATAGGCTATGATCTTGGCAGCCTAAAGTGATGGTCACTTATTAGCTCATAGTTTTTTTTGGGTCAGAAGTGGCTGGGCACTCTGCTCAGGGTAACATAAGGCAGAAATCAAGGTCTTGACCAGACTGAGTACTCATCTGTAGGCTCTGGGAAAATATTTGATTCCAAGCTTGTTGAGGTTGTCAGGAGAATTCAGTTCCTTGTGGTTCTAAGACTGAGGTGCCCATTTCCTTACTGGTTATCAGCTGAGGGCCACTCTCAGCAACTAGAAGTCATTGTCATTCCTTGTCACATGGTCCCTCCATCTTCAAAGCCAGCCACAGAGCATCTCCTCGCATTGAACTCTTCGCACACTTTGGACCTCATTCATATCCTCTTCTGCCAGCTGAAGGCAACTAACTCTGCGCTTATAAAGGCTCAACTTATCAGTTGGGCCCTTGTGCCGTATAATGTAACTTAATCCCAAGAGTGATACCTCATCATGTTCACAGGTTCTTCCCACACTGTGGAGCAGGGAATCTCACAGGGATGAGGGTTATTGGGGGTCACGTTAGAATTTTGCCTACCCTACCTACTTAGCACTTACATCACTCATGCCATTGAAAAATTCATCCAACATTTATATCATGAGTAGCCAGGAACAGGGCTAAGTATTTGATGTAAGAGGACTAACCACAAACTCTATTTATTCTTCTTGGTTTACTCCATGGCTCATCATATAAGCAAGTTCTTTGGGGATGGGAATATCTTTTGTTGTAAATAATACAGTGTACCTGGAAAGTTATTGTTCATGTTATTTCTTTCATTCCTTAAAAGATGCAGTATTTTAAAATGTTCAATCCACTCTTGGAAACTAAAAGCAATTGGAAGGTCTAACAGGCCTATTCCTAACATTTTCTCATTCTTTCATGTCTGTAAAATTAACTTAGGTTATGCTGAACAACATGAAGGTAATAAATAAGAACAGGAGGGGCTAGCCCATAAAACTTAAGATGTTGACATTCTGAAAGAATTGGGTACTATAGAATTTTTTAATCTTGACTTTAAAAATATTATTATCTCATATGTGCATATTTAGATTCTAATAAATAGTGCAAAGAATCACACAGATGATTACAAAGAGGGAGAGTCTGGGAATTGTACTTGCTGGAGAATTGCAACATAAAGCCCTAGGGAAGTTTAAGGAACAGTATGTACATAGGAATACACGCATCTTCCAAAATCAATGATGTGGTTAAGACAGGTAGCAGCAGGCTCACACAGAACTGAGGCCAGCACGAGTGGCACTGAACAATGGGCTTTGTTATTGGTAGTCTACATGACAGTATAATTTCCTGATGGCCAAAAGCCACTGAAGAAGGATTGCTAAATTATTTTTGTATATAGAAAGGATAATGCAGGACTGCACTGTTTGCATATTGATTTTTTACTTCCTCAATCGCCATCATAAATAAAAGGAAATTCAGAAAAAAAAGAGAGAGGTAATTTGTAACTTTCCAGAATCATGAGACGCCTTTAACAATTTTCTACTGACATCAATCTCATACTCATATTTATTTAATAATTTCTGACACAAACCACAAAGTATACTATTAATTTGCATATCTTTATCCGATCCATTCTTCATGGCTCTGGTTTGGTCTTGTCTTCTTCCAGCCAGCTTCTCTATGCCAGTACACCCTTTTTCTGGGTTTCAATTTTATTATCATTCACATTACAATGCTTTGCAGGCAACCATTTTTTGACAGTGTCAAGGGTGTCGATTTTGTCTCTCAGGATTACAAAAGTTCTCAAACACTGAAAACTGTTGTATAAAGAGGATGGACTATAAATTCAGACTCAAATCAAGCTCTGCCACTCACTAGCAGTTTGACCGTGAACAGATTATGGAATCCTTTAAAAATGTAATTTCTTCCTAAACTTGTGTCTAGTTTTATTTTAATCTCTTAGTAAACCGACTGGCAACAACTGGCTTTTTCTGAGTTCTTTCTAAGGGCAAGGACTCTGTGTTACTGCTCTGTAAGCCAATAATAAGCACATTTGAAACCTCAATAAACATTTCTGGGTCACTTCTTAGAACTCCAGCATGGTGAAGAAAACAAGAAGATATGGCATGAAGCAAATATCACTGATGGATTATGAATGGAGGCCTTTTTTAAAAAATAAAGGGCATAATGAATGCTATGGACTGAATGTCTGTGTCTCCCCAAAATTTATATGTTGAAATGCTAGACCCTAATGTGATGCTATTAGGAGATGAAATGTTTGGGAGCTAATTAGGTCATGAGGACAGAGCCCTTGTGAATGGAACTCATGTTTTTATGAAAGCGACCACAGAGAACTCTCTCATCACTTCTATTATGTTAGGACACAGCAAGAAGACAGTTGTCTATGAACAAGGAAGCAAGACTTCTGGAGGCATCGAACCTGTTGGCACCTCGATCTTAGACTTAGCAGCCTTCAGAACCATGAGAGATAAATTTTTGTTGTTTATAAGCCACCTGGTCCATGGTATTTTTGTTGTAGCAGCTCAAAAGGACCAAGACAATGAAGATTTGGAACTTTAAAACTATTGTAATTCAAATTCTGCAATTCAAGAAAGAAAAATCAAAAGTCTCAAGAAGAGACTTTATCAAGTAAGACAATTCTATTAATTGTCATTTCCATGACAGTCATTCTTGGCTCATTTTTCCCCCTCCTACCTCAGGTGGGAGGCATTTTCTCACATGGCTCTCAGTGAGTCCTGTCTCCGGGTGCTCATACCCTTGTGTAAAACCCTCCCCCAAATGTGCGCTGAACTGACTGATTTGCTCCTAACCAATAGATTATGACAAAGGTAATACAGTGTCACTTCCACAATTAGCTTATAGAAGACTCGACTTTGGTTTTGCTCGTGTTTTCTTGGCTATTCTTGCATGCTTGCTTTGATGAAGAGGGCCTCCTGGCAAGGAATGAATCCTGTCAACAATCACTTGAGTGAACTTGGAAGCAAATCCTGTTCCAGTTGAATCTTGGGATGACTGTGAACTGCAGGGTGACACCTTGATTATAGCCTCTTAAGGGGAGAAACCCCAAAGCACAGGACCCAGCTAAGCTGGGCCTGAATTCCACAGAAACAGGGAGATAATAAGTAAGTGTTTTTAAGTTACTAGGATTTGGGGGTAATTTGTTATGAAGCAGTAGATAATGAATACAGACAGTCCCCTGCTAACAATGGTTTGACTTGAAGATTTTTCAACTTTACCATGGTGTGAAAAGTGATTCCCATTCAGAAGAAACTGTACTTTGAGTTTCCATACAATTATACTGTTTTTCACTTTCAGTATAATCTTGAAAAAATTACATGAGCTATTCAACACTTTATTACAAAATAGACTTTGTCTTAGATGATTTTGCTCACGTGTAGAATAATGTAAGTGTTCTGAGTGCATTTAAGGTAGGTTAGGCTAAGTTATGCCATTCATTTGGTAGGTTAGGTGTGTTAAATACATTTTTGACCTATATTTTTAATTTACTATGGGTTTATCCAGACATAAATCCATGATAAGTCGAGGACACCTCATGTCCAATTCATCAGTAAATTCTGTCAGCTCTACCTTTAAATTTAGAATAGAAAATTCTGAAATTTTCTGAATTCTAAGATTCAAAATTAGAATAGAATATTTCCACATCACTGCTACCACCTTCATCTAATGCAGTATAAATTCCTCACCTGGTTATTGAAATACCCTCTTAAGACTATGTGACTTCTCTACTCTTGCCCTTGCCTCCTTAATCCTATTCTCAAAACAGCAGGCAAAGTGACGCTGTTAATAGAGTCAACTCTTTTTCAACACTCAGAGTCAGGCTAGGGCTTGGACCCTTCAAACTCGTTGTACAGACTGAGTCACAGACCCCTCATGTGCCAGGCTGGGTCACAGACTTCCCACATGCCAGGTGGGGTCACCAAACCCCTCACATGCCAGCTGTGTCACAGAGCCCTCTTGTGCCAGGCTGGGTCACAGACCCCTCACATACAGGTTGCAAACTAGGTAATTGGGAAAGATCCCTGGAGCTGTTGGCAGAGCTGACTGGTTCATTCCAACACGAGCTCAGTCCTCAGCTTTCTCAGCAGCAGCAGCGGCCTCCAGCAGCAGTGTGGCCTCCCCATGGTCCTTCCGTGGCAAACCAGGGATGGGGGGTGCCCTAAGAATTGAGCCCCTCATCCTTTATACTCAAGTCTGATAACCCAGGAACACCAGGGCACACGTGCACAGTTGTCATATTTACATAAAATGCTTGGCAAGATTCTGAACCCCCCGAGGGAGCCTGACCATTTACTTTCACTTTCCTTATACTCAGCCACCTTGCAAAAACCTATAAGACCCCCATGATCTGTTTCTTCTCCTTTTGCACACCTAACAAGACCACACTGGCTTTTCACACTTCCTCTAACATGCTAAGCACACTTTAATACCTTTGTTCTCACTGTTTTCTCAGCATGGATGGCTCTTCATCCAATACCTTCATGGCTGGCTCCCTCAAACATCTTTATTCAAACATCTTCTCAGAGAAGTCTTCCCTGGACATCCTATCTAAAATTTCACTGCCTTCCCCAATACAGTTCCTTGTATTTATTTATCACAATAGAACATTTTATACACCTTATTTATTTATCTTGCTTATTTATCTTACACTAGAATGTAAGCTCCATGAGGGTGTGGAGTTTTTATTTTATTTACTGATGTATCTCTAGCACATAGGACAGCGTTTAACATATAGTAGGCATTCATCAAATATTTGCTGAATCAGATAAAGGAACAGGTGAACGAGTGTTACTAATTACCTCTTGGTGGAAGAAATTAGTAGAAAAACAGTTTTGAAAAGAGGACACATAGGTATGCAATGGCATTTGTGTGTCACTTAAAACCACAAGGAGCTGTACTTTAGTAGTATGCTAGACAGTGGGGTGGAATTAAGCCAACTCTTGGCTCTTCCTAAGAAATAGGACTAAACCTTGTCATAGAATATTCTAAGCCACAGATAACTGACAACATTCAAATTAGGCACTGAGTCAGAACACTACTTAAAATTTACATTTAAAAGCTAATTGAGCTGTGTTCACTTGCACACTTTATTTCAACAGCAAATTACTTTCTCTTTCTCTTTTTTAATTAAAAAGAATGAGAAACAAAGCTGACAGAAGGTCTCTTTTTGTTGTTTCGAAATTACTATTCAGAATCAACACCTGTAAAAGAATTCCTAGAGAACTTTCCAATGTGCTTAGTGTTGGCAGTAACCTTAAGATGAGAGTGTTCCATTTAACTTTCATGTTGAATCTGAGGCCTAATCCTTACGCTCAGGGCCTGCAAGTCTGTTATTAAAAGCACAGGTCATTGAACTTTTTCATCATATGCTCCTAAGAGAAAAAAATTGTTGGGCAACTCTCAGATGTATATATTCATTTAAGAGTTATATGCATACAAAGCTGTAGTAATCAAAACAGTATGACAGTAGCATGAAAACAGACACATATACCTACGGGACAGAATAGTGAATCCAGAGATAAACCCAAGCATATATGGTCAACTAATTTTTGACAAGGGCACCAAGTAGATACATTGAGGGGAAAGATAGTTTCTTCAATAAATGGTGTTGGGGAAACTGGCTATCCACATGCAAAAGAATAAAATCAAAACCCTTATCTTACACCATACACAAAAATTAACTCAAAATGGATTAAATACCTAAGTATAAAACCTGAAACTGTAAAACTCCTAGAAGAAAACATAGGGGGAAATTTCCTTGACATTGGCCTTGGCAATGATTTTTCTGGATATCACACCAAAAGCTCAGGTGGCAAAAGCAAAAATAAACAAGTGGGGGACTACACCAAACTAAAAAGTTTCTGCACAGCATAGGAAACAATTAACAAAATGAAAAGGGAGCCTATGGATTGGGAGAAAATATTTGCAAACCATATATCTCATAAGGGGTCAATATTGAAAATATTTTAAAAACTCAAGAGCAAGAAAACAAGTAGCCTGGTTAAAAAATGGGCAAAGGACCTGAATAGACATGTCTCCAAGGAAGACATAAAATGGCCAACAGGTATATAAAAAGGTGTACAAATTCACTAGTCATCAGGAATATGAAACTCAAAACCACCTCACATCTGTTAAAATAGCTATTATCAAAAAGACAGGAGATAAGTTTTGGCAAGTGTGGAGAAAAGTGAAACCTTGTAAACTGTTGTGGAAATGTACATGGGCACGGCCATTATAGAAAACAGCATGGGAATTCTTCAAAAAATTAAAAATAAAACTACCATATGACCCAGCAATCCTTCTTCTGGGTATATATCCAAAGGAAATGAAATCCCAACATTTTCAACAATATGAATGAATCTGGAGGACATTATGCTAAGTAAAATAAGCCAGATAAGTGCACATGTAATTTCACTTACATGTGCACTCTAAAACAATGTCAAATACACAGAAACAGTGAATAGAACCAGGGCAGGGCAGAAAGTGGGGCGATACAGGTTAAAGGGTACAAAGCTGCAGTTATGTAGATTGAACAAGACTAGAGATTTAATGTACAGTATGAGAACTATAGTTAATAATATTGTACTGTATATTGGAAATTTGCTAAGCAAGTAGATTTTGAGTGTTTTTACCACAAAAAAGGGGGTAACGATATGAGATAATAGGTTGTTTCCTTGACTATAGTAACCATTTCACTATGTATGTCAAAACATCATTTTGCACACCTTAAATATATACAATAAAACCAAACAAAAAAGTTAAATGCATATTCTACCACACTAATATATCATATTACAAAATATACAGAAAATTAAATTAAATTAAATAGAATGAGATAGAGAGGAAATACTATTTAAAAGTAATTTCAATTTTATTATATATATTAACTAGAAAGTATGTTTTGCTGTCTCTCAAAATTATTATTAATACTGCTTAGTGAGAGTTACATTATTGAATATTCTTCATTATATTTTAAGATTTTAGTTTACCTTTTTATGGGACTGAGGTCTGGTTTTAATATTCCATTTCCTTAGCCTCATTGCTGGGAAACTTTCATTACAAAGATGCGGAGATTCAAGTGAAGGAAATGCACCATAGTCTGCACTAATATCATTGATGTATTTTTAATAATAATAATAGTTTAAAATAATGCCATCCAACAGTTAAGCAAATATTGTTTTAAATTTTGCAAAAATTTTTAATACTATCTGTTAGCTATTAGTAGTTCTTGCAAACTAGTGGAAGTTGATGCCCCTTTATTCTTTTAATTTGGAAGATTTGGCAACAGGTTAGAAAATTCTGTCTCCAAGTTTTAAAAGTGACAGATATAAAAGATTTTTCAGATACTGCTTTTACATAATTTTTGCCAATAAATCCACTTAGTTATAAAAACATATCCAAACAAACATAACATTTTCAGAATGCTCCCTCTGTAGCCCATTTGAAAACAATAAATTTACTTTTCCATTACTGTAAAAAACTACTTTTACCATGAAGAGGCACATGAAAGAGGTATGTATGTATGTTTGTGTGTGTTAACAGAATGTATGTCAAGTGACACACTCCTAGACATCACAGGAAAGCCTGCAAATTTGGAACTTATATTTTATAAAAGGAAATGCACAAATTCTTTTTAGGTTTGACATCTTTTTTAAGTGTTTGTCAGAAGATAACCAGTAAACATCTGTCTGGACAAAAATTTTTTATGGATACTTCCTATATTAGTACAAAGTATTGTAATGATTCTGCCATTCAGCATAATGTAAATCTACTCAACCAGGCACAAGCAAAAAGTACCGTTGTTGGCTGCTATGTGTTAGGGAATTGCCAGTCATGTTTCGTGATGTCACGTGTCCTAAGTAAAATGATCATCTGACACAGGAACCAAGCGGAAGTACCATGAGTACTCTTGTATTAATGATGCAGAAGTTACTACAATATGTCGTTCAATATCTGTATTCAACCTTTGAACAAAGGTGAAGCAACATGAGCAGTGGGTAGAAAATGAAGTATATCAACATATTTTTCATCCATTCCAAATAAAGGAAATTCATTGAACTCTTTCTACTCTATTCTATAGGAAGTGTGCTATTAAATAGTAAAATACCTAAACCAAACTTTTTAAATCAAATTTTAAGAAATGAAAGAAAACAGGCCTTTGAAATGAGTAGATTAAATAGAGTGACCTTCATTTCAAATATTCTTTTTTGACATACATAGTCTTTTGAAGTCAGCATAAAACTCCATACTATAATGCCTTTGTACATGGTTCATGCCTGTGATTAAATATTTACTGTTATTCATTCCTATATTAATTATAGCAAAATAAAAATAAAACCTCCTTCTTTCGCTGTAACAGTCAGGGTCTAGACAGAAAAGGATGACCATTGGAGCAATTTGAAGAAGCTTTAATGACACTATCAAAAAAGATGAGGGTGGGCAGAGGGAAATCACAATGCATAGGCAGGAAGTTGGGGCCAGTAACAGTGGAACTGTGAACATTCTTAGGCCTGACGTATGAGCAGTTCTTGGACCTCAGGAGAGAGTCAGTGGCTGTAAAAAAAAGATAGCCCACCGAGGAGAGCCCTGCAGATAGAGAGGCAGAAAATGTACACCCTGACTTCATTCCCTTCTCCCCTATAATATCCTGCTGGGATGACCAATGGGCTGTATACGAACAGGAGCCAGAGGTAAGAGAGACTCTAGACACTCTGCAGTTCTGTCCCCTGGGCAGGGACAGAAGGAAGGGTGGAGTGGGTCCCGAGGGGCAGACAGAAGACATCTGGCAAGTTCACCTTTGAGTTTATTCCATTCTGTATGATTGAAATTATTAAGTGGCATATTGGCAGTGTCCAAATTCTATTTTTCTGTAAAAGAGACATGGGAGATTATACAGGCTGTTGCTGTTGCTCTCAATACATGACTGATTACAGGGTTTTCAAAAATTATCTACCCTTCTTACTCTTTGGAATAGGTAATAAATCTAGCTTACAAAATTCAAAAAACACAAATGGGACTGTAGTGAAAATGAAGTCTCCTATGCTTTCCCTGTGTCTATTTTCCCTCCTAAAACAATTGCTCCTACGTTCTTTTGTATCCTTACAGAGATTTTCCATGGAATTGCAATCAAGGTTGAGTAAATAAATATATTTTATATTTTTTACACGAATAGCAGTACATTATACACACAGACTGTATGTTGCTTTTGAAGTTTAATAATACATCATGTGATACTTTAAAGTCAGTATATGCAGTTCTGTCTGAAGTAAATAGGATTTTATTTGTATCAGTGTAATGACACCAGTTCTCTTCTGATCAGTAGTTGTTTCCACTTTTTCTACCACTAAAACTACCATAAATATTATCATACATGCATCATTTTGCACATGTTCTAGTATATCTGTAATAAGTAAATAAAAGTAAAATTGCTTTGCAAAAATAAGGACTTTAAAAATGTAAAATATCTTGATAAATAAATCTCCATAAAGGTTATAACAATTAAACTTCCATCTGCAATTTGAAAGCTGTTTCCCCACATTTTCACTAGTAGGCTGCCACCAAACTTTTTATTATTGTCAATCTGATAGGTGAAAGTGGTTTATCATTGTATTTTATGACTCAAGTTGAGCACCAATTTACGTGTTTTAAGACCATATATTGACCATATATATATTTTTTAACTGAATCATTTGTTTACAACCTTCAACCAATTTTTATGAATTTGTAGGGCTCCATATTAATTAAGGAAATTAGTTCTTTGTCACTGGAAAAAGTTTCATTCTTCTGCACATGGATCTCTAGTTTTCCCAGCACCATTTATTGAAAAGACTGTCTTTTCCCCAATGTATGTTCTTGGCTCCTTTGTCAAAAATCAATTGGCTGTAGGTATATGGAATTATTTCTGGATTCTCTATTCTGTTCCAGAAAATATTTGCAAACTATGCATCTGACAAGGGATTAATACCCAAATATACAAGGAACTCAAAAGGCTCAATAATTAAAAAAACAATCCAATTAAAAAATGAGTAAGGTTAGGGCAACAACATGGATGGACCTTGAGAGAATTATATTAAGTGAAACAAGTCAGGCACAGAAAGAGAAATACCACATGTTCTTACTTATTGGTGGGAGCTAAAAATTAATATATAAATTCACACACACACACACACACACACACACACACACACACACACACACACAAAACCGGGGGGGGGGGGAAGAAGATATAACAACCACAATTACTTGAAGTTGATACGACAAGCAAACAGAAAGGACATTGTTGGGGGGGAGGGGGGAGGGAGAAGGGAGGGAGGTTTTGGTGATGGGAAGCAATAATCAGCCACAATGTATATCAACAAAATAAAATTTAAAAAAAAATAAAAATAATAAATAAATAAATAAATAAATAAATAAATAAATAAATAAATAAATAAATAAATAAATAAAATGAGTAAGGGAGCTGAACAGGCATTTCTCAAAAAAGGACATACAAACAGGTATATGAAAAAATGCTCAACAGCATTAATTATCAGACAAATGCAAATCAAAACCATACTGAGATATCATCTCACCCGTTAGAATGGCTATTTTCAAAAAGATAGAAAATAAATGCTGGTGAGGATGCAGAGAAAGGGGAACTCTTATACTTTGTTGGTGGGAATGTAAATTAGTAGAGCCATTATGAAAACAACATGAAGGCTTTCAAAGAACTACAGATAGAACTGCCATATGATCCAGCAATCCTACTACTGGGTATATATCCAAAGGGAAGGAAATCAACATGTCGAAGGGACCTGCACTCCCATGCTTACTGCAGCTCTATTTACAATAGCCAAGAATTGGAAACAATGTAAACGTTCAACAATGGATGATTGCATAAAGAAAATGCAGTATATATACGCAATGGAAAACTACTCAGCCATAAAAAGAATGAAATTCTGCCATTCAGAACAACATGGATGAGCTTGGAGAAAATTATGTTAAGTGTACTAAGCCAGGCACAGAAAGAGAAACACTGCATGTTCTCACTCATATGTGCTAACTTAGTTGATCTCACAGAATTAGAGGGTAAAATAGTGGTTATTAGAGACTGGTAAGGGGAGGGGGAGGAAGATGGTGAGAGGGTGATCAATGGTTACACAATTGCAGAGAAATTGGAAAAATAAGATCTAGTGTTCTAATAGCAATACAGGGTGACTATAATTAACAACTATTTACTGTATAACTTCAAGTAGCTAATTGAGAGGATTCTGAATGTTTCCAACACAAAGAGGTGATAAATATTTGAGGTAATGGATATGCTAAATACCCTGATAGGATTATTGCACACTGTATAAATGTAACCAAATATCACATATCATATTCATATTCCATAAATATATACAATTATCATGGATCAATTAAGAAAAAAAAAAAAAAAAGAAAGAGAGTAGAATAGTGGTTACCAGAAGCAGAGAAGGGGTGGGGGGGAGGAGGGATGGGTAGATGTTGGTCAGCAGGTACAAAGTTATAAAGGTGCAGTTAGACAGGAAGAATAAGTTCTGGCACTCTAGGGTGACTGTATCTAATAACATTCCATTGTATATTTCAAGATAGTCAGAGAAGAGGATCTTGAATGTTACAACCACAAAGAAATGAGAAAATGTTCAGGTAATAAATATGCTAACTATTCTGATTGGATCATTATACAATATATACATGTATTGAAACAACAAACTGTACCCATAAAAAATACAATTAAAATAAATTAATTAAAAAACCAACCAAACAAAAGAAAACTTCCAGGTGTATTGGTTGTATTGGATAAAACATCAAATCAGTTCAAGAACACTGAAGGAAAAAAAAGAAAGAAAAAATAGTTGATTTGTCATACTTATTGTTGTCAACAACAGCAACAGCATCACCACCATTTATTGACTAATTATTTTATATGCAGGAAATGATCATCATTATTCCTGTTCTGCACTGTGAAAGTGAAGTTCGGAGAATTCAAGATTATACAGCAAGGAAATGCCAGAACCGCCTGATTTTACAGCCCTAGCTCAGTAAAAATACTGATCAGTATTTGCTAAATATATTAGGCTAAGTGCTAGAATTCATAAGATGCAGACATACCTATAAGAACAAAAACCTAAATACCAAATGACTGATAAAGACAAAATGTGGTATAGCATTTCAGCAGAGTTGGAAATTCTTGAGATTGAAGTTGTCCAAGTGAGACTTTGTATTAGTGGTAGGAATACTGAAAAACATGACTCTGGAGATAAAGATAGGGGTGGTCAATCCAGGAACAGGGATTGAATGTCAAACATGTTACAGAGGGAAGATGGCTCGTAATGTGCTTGGAGGAGAATAGGTGTATAGATTTTTCTGGAACGGGAGCTGTTATGTTCATTGATTCATTTGTGTATTCATTTTGTAAGAGAAGAGTGCTTTGGCACTCTGATGGACAAGAAGAGGGCCAGTATTTGTTTCGTATAAAATGGAATACATTAAATACAAACGAGAGTTATGAGTAAGAGTCAGGCCTGGAATGAGTATTTGCACAGTTGCATGATGCTTGATGAGCTGGTAATGCTGAAGTGGAAAATGTGGAAATAGTTCTTGAGCGGCAAGGAGGTCAGCACACTCCAAAATGCTTTCTATAAAAAAGGAATTTTACCAACTGTCTATAAAGGAATCCTTAGATCTTTCTCATGTCTAACTACTTAGAAATGATGTGTACAATTATTAGAATTATTGAATGGTAAGAGATCGTGGATAGACTTTAGTAGTTCCACATTTTGATTTAGCAATTCTCCATTTTCCTATTATAATCATAGAATAACTTTTGCCATAAAACTATTTTCTGTTCATTCTACCTCTGTTTTTTAAACTAAAATTTCAACTTTTGACAATAGCTTTTCCACTGATGCATATAGAAAGATTTTCCAATAATTGCAGAAACACAAGAGTAAACATTATATTCTCCAAAAGTTCCTTTAAATAAGGATACAACATTCCTGTGTTCTGTGAAATGAACAGAAATTTTTTCAAGGCATATAGCATCTGAAATAAAAGTACGATGCATTCACATAACAGTGAACAAAAGTACAAATATTAAACACCTGTGCATGTATTTCCTTTTCCTATAAAAGATTATATATTCACATACATACAAACACACACACAGCACTGCATGTAGGGTAGATAGCCTTTTGATTTTGGAATACTAATTCTATTTCTTAATTTGTAAGATCATTTCAGGTTTCAGGTTGTCATTCTGGAATGAAAACTAGGATACTGACCACAGACAGGATCATGTAGCTGGGGTGATTCAGATCTAACTTATGTCTATTTGGAAATGGTAGGTACCAAAAAATGTGCAACTTTTCTTATGTCTCCTAAACACTTTAATTGGTTCTGAATGTTGTTGGTAATATCTAAAGAATTATAATTTTAGAACTCAGAACTCTTTCTTTCATTCATCCCTACATTGACCCCTGCTTCAGAGGATCTGGTCACTCTTTTCTCATTTCTGCCTCCATGTCATTGAGTTTGTTCTTGAAATCTCAGCTTACCCGTGTTCATCACCTCCTTAACGCAAACACCTCTCTTTCCAGAACTCACCTCAACTCATCTCACCTAGCCCTAAAGATATTTTCTTTTTCTTTCCCTTGAGGGTTACTGTAATTATGCTGCCACTAATGGGACATTACTTTACAAATGTTTTTTCATTGCTCCAGATTTAGACCCTTGTTTATATTTTTCTTATTCTTCTAAGAAAGAATGTAAGCACAGCCAATAATGCTTATGTTTTCAAAATTGATCCACTTCATATTTCACAGTACTCCAAACTCAGTATCATTAAATATCTCAGTGAGATGAATGCAGTTATTTTTCAGAGTTTTGAGGTTAATACTGTCTGTTAAAGCCAAGTAATAGTGACTATTCATTTCCATATACCTTTTATTTAAATAAAGTATTACACACAAAAAAATACAAGGGGGCTTCAAATAGTTCATATTATTTTTAATTCTATTTTCCATGAACTGCTTGAAGTAGCCCTGTATACTGTACATTATTTTCTAAGCTGATGTCTCCAAACAAGTACAGTACAGACCTTAAGTGCTGCTGCTATTTGGTCCATTTTTTAATCTCCTTAGTGGAAACTGGTATTCAGTCCCACTACTGAAGTAAAATTTTGTTTGTTTAAAGTTTGACATCTTTATAGCTTCATTTAAATAATAAAACGCATCGATAGAAGTAGGAGATTAAAATAAAACAAAGCTGAAAGAGCAGTTAAATAAGGGATTTAGATAGAATGATCCACATTTCTGTACCTGGCACTCCAGGATGTACTTCTGTCTTTAGCACACTGTTCTCGTACTTTTATTTGTCTTTATCATCTGTTCACTGATTTGTCCCTTTCCATCTCCTTGGAAAATCTTGAATGTCCCTATTACTGTAAATGAGTTTGAATTTGTTGCATACAGAAAATGAACAGGCCCAGACAGTTATCAAAACATGCCCTTGCCTCCTTCACTCCACAAGCAACTGCCAGCACATGCATCCACCTGCCCATTCCCATCTGTTCTCTGCCCTCTTCTCTTACTGTGTGTGAACTCGGTGTACCAATCTCGTGGTGCTGTAGATTTAATCCCTAACATTACTCAAGGATTTTTCATCAGAAA
This sequence comes from Cynocephalus volans, assembly GCF_027409185.1. Taxonomy (NCBI): domain Eukaryota; kingdom Metazoa; phylum Chordata; class Mammalia; order Dermoptera; family Cynocephalidae; genus Cynocephalus; species Cynocephalus volans. The sequence continues at coordinate 94,177,769 of NC_084471.1, forward strand.
TTCTTCCAATTTCCTTTGTCTCATTAATGTTGCCCTCCCTCTATTTGATTTTTCCCATCAATATATTTAAAACGCTATTTTTCCAATCCTGTAAACAAGCAAATGAAACTCATCTTGTGATCCCATTTCCATCTTTGGCCACTATCCCATTTCTCTCCTTCCCTTCCCAGCAGAACTCCTAATATCATTGTCTTTGCCATCTTCCTTTCCTCCTTTGAATCTATTCCTATCAGGCTTTTATCTTTACTCCATTGAAACTGCTTCCTTGATGACCTCCAATCACCAGTTTTACTAGACTTAGCAGCATTTGACAAAGTTGACCACATCTCCCTTCGTTTGATATTTTATTTACTTTTGCAGGATTACTTGGTCTATCTTCTACATTTCCAGCTGCTTCTTTACAGCTGTCTTTTCCGGTTCTGCCTTATCTCTCTGACTTTTAAACATTGGCATGACTACTGACTATGTGGATTTCTTTTCCTTTCTGTCTGTACTTATTCTCCTATGACTTCATCTATTCTTATAGCTTTAAATCTCACCTATAAGTTGATAATTTACTCATTTTCATCTCTAGCTCAGATAAAGATGCTCAGTAGTTATTTCAGACTTCAGTAGGTCCAATTGACCTCATGATATTTTCTTCCTACTCTTAGAAACATACGCTCCTGAAATTCTATTTTTTCAGTAGTTTAAGCAAAAACCTTGGCATTATCATTTAATTGTTTCTCTTATGCCCCTCATCCAATCATCAGAAAATTCTGTTGGCTTTGTCTTCAAAAATGTATTTACAACTCAACCATTTCTTACTCCAACCACTACTGGACCCTGGTCTAAGTCACCATAATCTTTGTCTGGATTTTTGCATGAGCCTCCTAACTGGTTTTCTTATTCCTGCCATATATTTTCAACACAAAAACCAGAGTGATTCTGTTAAAATACAGCCAAATCCTGTCTTTCATCTTCTCAAGCCCTCTAATGGCTTCCCATCTCAATGTTCTAATAATGACTTGGAATTTTTATATACTCTGACCCTGCCCTTTCCCCTTTCCCCTCTGACCTCCAATCTAAGACTACTCTCCATTGTTTTCCCCCTAACACCCCCAATACACCCTTCACTGCCTTTACACATGCAGTTTCCTCTTCCTGCCACCTTCTTTCTTCAGATACCTGTTTGGTTCACTATCTCACTTCACTGAGGCCTTTTTTCAAATGTCATCCTCATAAAAAGGCCTTTCCTTGCTACCCTCTCTTAAAATTGGGCCTCCCTGATCCTTGTACTCCTTGTGCGTTACTTTTCTCTCTAATGCTTATCAATACCTTACAAGTATAGATCTTATTTCTCTTAAAAGTTACCTAAGGAAGGATGGGGATTTGAATTAATTAATTTATTGATTGATTTTACTTTTTTAGAACAGCTTTAGTATGGTGCGAGAAGGGACTATATGGGAAATCTCTGTATGTTCCTCTCAATTTTGCTGTGTGCCTAAAAGTATTCTAAAGGATAGGGATTTTTGTTTGTTTTATTCATTGCTCTATCTCTGAAGACTACACCATGGCCTAACTTATGGAAGGTGCTCAGTAAATATATGTTTAGTGCATAAGTTCTTCCTATAGGATAGGACCACAACACTTACAGATATGAGCCTGCTTGACTCCTGGTTGGATTCTCTGTGTCACACAGCTGTGCAACTCTATGGTCCCATACTACATTAATTCTTGCAACAATCCTCTGAAAGTAAATATTATTATTATTATCCTAATTTTTAATGCCTGAGAAAAATGGGTCTCATAGCAATTAAGGATCTTGCTTAAAGTTAGACACCTAGTGAATAGAACCAGGTTTGCAACTCCTTTCCATAGATACATATTAAATATTGTCATCATTAGGAATCTGAAATTTTAAGCTCAGTAATCCAATGTACTAACCCTTTTACATTTGGCTTTACTATTCACATTAAACTTAAGAGTTTAGTGTCAGCAGAACTTCATCCCTGACTTCTGCTTGATCCTCAGGCTCATCCGACCACCCATAGTTTGACTTTCCTTCCATCTTTCCTGGCAGCTCATTTCTGTACCTGGGCTAATTTCTGTATCTAACAAATCACCCTGTGTACCTAACAAATTGCTTGTAAAATGTCTCATGGATCAGTACCCTCCTCTCCATCTCCACTAAACTCCTAACTCAGGACATTATCATCTCCTTACTGCTAGTGATATTGCTCATTACTTTGTCTATTCAATTCAAGTCCCTATCCATACCACTTCTTTCTCCATATTGCTTTAAAATTAAACAATGATTCTGCCATGCCTATAGTATAAAGATCAAATTCATCAATTCTACAGTATATATAATGACCGATGGGACAAATTTTATTTTATTATCAACATTTGATTAAAAGAAGAAAGAGAAGGAGGCAAAGCAGAAGAAAAGATATTTTTAAGACTAGGAGCTGTACAAAGCACACTGCATAATTTTATGTCATTTCATCCTCAAAAGTATCTCAATTCTTTCAGTTATTGATTTACTCAACATATATTTATTGAGAACTACAGGCATCTTGTGCTATGTTAGGTACTTTTGGTAGGTATTATTATTATTCTTTTGCAGATGAGGAATTGGAGGCTCAGAAAGTTTAATTAAATTGCCCAGGACCAAAAAAGTTTGATGTGTCCTAGCGGAGATCACCAATTGCTTCAATATAAAACAACAAAAATTTTGGCTACAGTGTCATCCCGAGGTTGAAGTACCAATTGGACCTAACTTTTATGGATGTACAGAAATAGCAAATGACTTCTTAAGGACAGTCATTGCTAGGAATCCTGGATAAAGGAAAGAGAAAAGAAAAACATCCAAACTCTACTTGCCATTAACTAGTTGTCAAATTGGAAAGAATTGCTATCTATGACCCTGAAAGTGAGACCTAAATATATGAAATTATTATACCTGGAGAACAAATTATCTCATTTAGGTCACATGCTCCATAAGGTTTATTACAAACATTTTACTCCAAATGAATAGATCATTCAAGGTTTAAAAGTATGGCTAAATAATGGAGAACCCCAAATAGCCACCGATTATGTTTTCTTCCTCATTTTATGAGATGTTTCAGTGATTTCCTCCCTTTTCTCAGGTACTCTTTGCTACAGTGCTTTCCCAGTGTGGTAGGTTTAGCAACATTGTTGCTGGGGGTTCTTCTAGTTCTTTGCCTTTTAAGTTCCCAACTTCTTCAGGGAGTACAATTTTGCATTTGCAGTACACAGTCATAACCCTTCAAAAGAACCAAGAGAGTGATGAAAATTTTTACTCATATTTTCTTTTTCTGTATTATGCAAGCAGGCAGATGAGTGATGTGAGTGAGATAGAGGCTGCCTGTTGAAATGTAAAAACATGTAACAACAGGAAATCTGTGAATGTTGTTAGATTTCTCTATTAAATTTCTTTGACACTGAATGACACATAGTAACTTGTTCTGTCACTTAGAATGTTTCAAGATACTTTTCTCAACAGGCCTGTACACTAGTTTGTAATATAGTGATTGTCCTACTCCCACTTTTACCCATTTCAAATTTTATTATTAAATTTTAATTACATATTTGCAATGAGGATAAGACAGAGAAAGAGCAATGATAGTGAGAAGTCAAATGTCAAGAATCTAAGATCTGAATTCCATGTAATTAATTTGTGACATAACCTTGGGAACTGAAACTTTGGTGATATTTCTTATTCTTTCTAAATGACTCCCAAAATATATTCTTTGGATATACTAAAAATATGTAAAATATATACAATGTCAATTAATTTTAACAATAACTTCATTAAGCATAATTACACTCCTTTTGCAGATGCTGAAATGGATGATCACTGAAGTAATTTTTGCAACACCACACAGCTTATAGAGGCCTGAGTTGGAATTTCCACTCAAGTATGTTTTTAACCAAATTATGTTCTTTTACTATTTTATAATTCTGTCTTTCGTTGTTGTTGTTACATCTTTCATAATATTTCAATGGATTGGCAGACCATAATGTTTAGGGTACAGGATCAAACATGGGCTCTTCTGCTTGATAGCTTTGTATACCTAGCCTCTCTGGGTATTCATTTCTTCATCTGAAAAATGGAGAAAGTGTTGCTATGAATTAATAAAATAATATTTAAGGTGACTAGCATAGTATGTAGTGTTGACCATACTATGTGTACCACAAGGCAATGCTGTCATGAAAGGAAAGAGTGTTGAAAGCAGAAAGTTGGATGATTAGAATTCGTAGTAACACTCTCGAAGTCAAAGCTCTAGTAGAGTTGATAAACCTTGGCATTCTAGTACTCATAGCAGAGAAAGAATGCTAAAATATCCCAGAAGATTATACAGGCCACCATCTGATCACCAATTTAGTCAGTCCTGGAAAGGTGTTCTCTAGACATTTGATACAACTATATCTAAGAATAAACAATTGTGAATAAATAAATTTAATCTGATTATTTATAATCCAATCAAAGAAGACATGAAAATCACTGAACGAAATGTTTAAAATTAATGTATTTAGACAATATGGTTGAAAAATAGACTCTAGCATCTGTGATAACTGCCTGAAATAGCCAGGAAGCTTTAAAAAACACAATACTTAACCCATGTTTATTATAATTTGTTTATATTTTCTATCCTTTCCACAAAGAGCTATAAATTATGTGTATAATAGGCACTTAATAAAAACTTAGAGAATAGATAAATGAATAAAAGAATGGATTACTAACATAACTCTCTTTGTCCTCAATATGCTTTGCAGGCACTTTTCTGCCTCTATTCAATGAAGTCTACTAGTTTATTTGGGCAGCTGCCCCACAGCATCTGGAAAATGAGTCTCTAGATGGTCTTGTGAGATTTTCAATGTCATCCATCAATTTATATCAACAATTGATTGAGCAGTAGCGTCTTAAAAAATGATGGTGAATTTTTCTTGGAAGAAAAAAATACAAAATTTCTACCATTTAGTAAATTAATGATATTTACAGCACCTTAGGAAACATGTACACAGTGCCCAATTTAAAAAAGGAAAATAACGCTTATATTAAGATTTTTCCTTTTACCCATTTCAGATGACTAAACTCAAGCTAGAGATACCAATTATTTGACATTCTGTCAAGAGTGGTTAGTGTATCAGGCAGATTGTCAACTCTGAAGATAAGTCACTATTTATGCAAGCTGTTCATTCTTCATTGATCAGAAATGAATCATGAATACCCAAACAAGCATACGAATTCTGAGCTACTAAACACAACAAGTATTTGCTTGAAATATCCAAGTTTGAGTTTTGTTGCAACAAAAGCAACATATATAAGGCTCTTTCGACAAGAAACAAGAAAGTAATGGTCTTTCTCTTGTAACTGCATTGACTGTGCACAAATGAAATAGGAAACTGAATTAGAAAAAAGGTAAGAAAAATCTCCATTCAACATTTTCAAAGAGGAACTTTTTGATGAGCAAAGATAAAAAGTAAAATAGAGCCTGAAAATGAAGGGCTTGCTCACTGATACAAAACACAAAGAACTCTGAATATTCACAGCACAGAAAAACAAAAGAGAAACTGGAGAGTAGAGAAGCCAGAAAAAATCAGAAACTGTCTAGTAATTCCCCAATGCTCATAGAGTCTCAATACAGAAAATTGTATTTTAAAAGATACTAAATGGCTGCTTGGCAAGGCCACCCCATGTAACACTTTTTTTGCCAAATCATTAGATGTAGTGTTTCATTTTCAATCAGGATTTTAAGAAGTGGCATAGTTAAGTTAGTAAAAAGCATCTCACACTATGGACCTGATCAGTTTAACACTTTATATCTCTTCAAAAACTTATTTCAGAGCATCATATTACTTTGTAAGTCATTTATCTCAATTTCCCTCATCCTCAGAGCACTAGAAAGCCTATTTTTTAAGAGCAAAATGGTTATCAGAATACCAAGATCCAACACTATACACATCTAGTATAATATGACTTGTTTTGATTACCTGCTATTTTAAGTATAGTAGCCAAGGTAAGTTAACCTGTAGGCAGTACAGTTATACCATTATAAATGGTACTTAAAAAAAACTCATTCAACAGGTATTTATTGAGCAACTATCACATGTACTATGTGCAGTGTTCTATCTTAAGGATGTGTGCTTAAGACCCATTCTTACAATCCAGAAGGGGAACATAGGGTTTACATATCCATCACACCTGTGAAAAGAGCATCATTTTGTTCAGATATCAAAACTCTCAGGGAAGATGAACAATTTAGGGATGAATTCTAAATATTCTAAACCAAGTAATCTGATTGTCATCCGATCAGGTGATTGGTTAGGATGACATGTGATCCAATTCTGGCAAATGATGTGAGACGTTCACTTTGCTATGGGGTTTATGGAAAAATTTTTCTTGCTGAGGAAGGAACATCCTTTTTCCTTTTGCTGCATAGTGACATTTATGGATGTGATACCAACAGTGGCAGTCTTCTTGGAACAATGATGTGAATTGGATTAAGGACAAGTCAACAAACTGAGGATAGCACAGCAGAAAGATGAAAGAGAACTAGGTTATGACAAAAGCAGTGAGCTGCTGCAAATCACTCCACTAAAGAACTTGTTATGTGAGATAATTAATTTTTTATATCACTTAACCCAGTTGAAAAAAAAAAAGAATATTGGTTACTTTCAGCCCAATATATCTTCAATTGAAGGGAAATGATAAAATAAACCAATGTATACAATATATAAATGTATGTATTGGAGATCTGTACAAGGGCTGAGGTCAGAGACAATCTGCAAAGAGGATAAAATTTTGAGCAGAGTCCTAAGTGATTCTATATAAACAAGGGGACAACTACATTTCAAGCAGCTGGAAAACACCACGTGCAGATTCATCAGGGCATGAAAGACCTCTGAAAATGTAAGTAACTACTTAAGAAAAGAAAAAGACTATGTTTGGATATAGAAAGCCTTGCAAGATGGGAGTGGGAGACAGGCAGATTCGAGATCATGAAGTTCTATCACCAAGTCATGTTAAGAGAGACTAGACTGTATCCCATAATATGAACCCAATCATCAGGAAAGAGGGGACTGAAAGTAATAAATTATGCTAACCAGCTGGGGATTACCCAAGAGCTAGGGCCTGCTGTATGAGTTAGGGATCAAGTTACATCACCAAATCAGGTTTTATGATTAAAGATTATTCTGCGTGCGGTGTGGAGGACGGATGCTCTGGGACGGATAAGAGTGGAAGCGATGCCAAACCATTAGGAAGTTGCTGCAATAGTCCGTGTAGGTGATACCAAAGGCTTTGGATAAAGTGCTAGCTGTGAAGATAGAGAAGAAGGAACACAGTCTAGACATGTTCATGAGAAACAATAGTCAGGACAGAAGGACTGATTGAATAGGGAAGATTACTGGGTGACAACAATGCCTCTTAGATTTTCTGTGTTGTATATCTTAGTAGTGGCTGTAAACCAGGACATTGCAGACATTGCATATGAAAAAGAAAACTGGGAATGGTGGCATAAGAATTGAAAGGGTAGATGGTGAGAATATTGGACCTCTTGAGCCAAGATGCCAGTTATCACCATAGCTGTATAAATATCTTAATAATAAGCTCTGCAGGAAAAAATATGGTTATAAAATGTAGCTATAGGTTAAATCTCTTGGAATTATTTATAGAATTTTGGGACAAAAGCCAAAGATATTTTTAGAAGATGGCTGTCAAAATGATGATTCTTTCTTCTTCTTTTTTTTTTTAAAGTGATGATTCATTATCAAGTAGTTAGACAGTAGTCTTTTTTGTCTGATACCAGTTTTGGTTTTGAAAGAAAGTCAATTACTACATACAAGGGTGGACACTGGCTTTTCTCTCATGTTCTCTTTTTTTCTATCACTTGGCCAAATTTCTTGAAATGTTTTTCATCTATACTGCTTTCCCTGTGTGACAGAAACTGCTATGGGTTTACCAAATCAAGCTGTATTTTGCTCTGCAAATATATCCACACCTGAACCATTTTCCTACTCCCCCTTGTAGTTTTGGGGGCTTTTGTTACTGACTTCTGGTCTATGGAACATGGACAAAAATTGTGTGCGCTACTAGCACCTAAAAATCCCTTCAACATGATGATATGATTGTCTTGCTGTTTTTGTTTAGCTGGGTCCAGGTTCAGGGAATCCAGGTGAGATTCCAAATTTGGATGTGATTTGAATGTGTGCCCTCCAAAAATCTATGTGTTGGAAACTTAATCTCTTATGCAACAGTGTTGGGAGGTAGGACCCAATAGTTGTTTAGGTCATGAGCACTTCACCCTCAGGAATGGATTAATGCCATTGTATAAAGGTTTGGGGAGTGGGTTTGCTCTCTTTCACTCTTTTGCCATATGAGAAACAGTGTCTGTTCCTTCTGGAAGATGCAGAGTTCAAGGTGCCATATTTGAAATAGAGATTGGGCCCTTACTAGATACCAAATCTGCCAGTGCTTTGATCTTGAACTTCCCATAACTGTGAGAAATAAATTTCTGTTGTTTATAAATTACCTAGTCTCAGGTAGTTTGTTACAGCAGTACAAATAGACTAAGATAAGGAATGATTGAGCCATAAGATGAAAGGACCCTGGGCAAGTGCCATCAATGTGCTGGTGACTTCCAATTTTCTGTCACCAACCCATATCTTTTCCCTGCCCTTCAAGCTTCTCTATCCAACCACTTATTGATTTTTTTTTATTGCCAAGTTCTGATCCAGACTATAGAAATTTACTTTCTAACTCATTTAACTTGGTGAAATGGCTTATTTAATTGTATTAGCATAATGCTAGTTGCTTAGTTAAATAATGTTTTTGAGAAAACTGAGAAATATTTGGTTGTCTAAAATATGTAATGAAAAATAAGTATAATCTGAACCTTCTAAGTAAGTTACTCAGTAATTGTTCTCTTATCACCCATGGTTTAACAGTAAAAATAAGGAGATAAACTTAGTGTTTTAAATATGAATCAGGCACTACAAAAGAAAGATCCTAGAAACTACCTATTGTTTACCTCAAAACTCCTTCAAGGATACCATTTGGGCGGCAGAACTTATTGTATATACCTATTAATTAACATTTACAATTGATAGCACTTGTGAGTCACGCCAACAAATAATGGCAAAATTTTTGAGCTAATTGAAATAAACTTCTCAGTTTGAAATATTGTTTTCTTTTCAGTTTTGCTTTCAAGTTAAGGAAAAGCTATTTCTTTAGTATTTGAATGAGTTCCTAATTATTGATTAAAAAACCAAGCATTTTATAAATTCTTCAAGTTGCACTTTTTCGTAGATGTTGAATTGGAAAGATACCTAGATTAGGCATGAGATGACATAAAAGGAGATTTTAATCTCAATTCTTTAACCGGCTTTAATCATTGGATAAATCGTTTAACTTGGTGAAATCTCTTTCTGGGATAGCAGGTGATCCCTAAGGTCTCATTAGACTCCAAAATCCTGTAACTCTATGATTATCTGTTGGTCTATTAATGTTGGAAGCCAAATTCAAATATTATTAGAGGACAAGGCTAATTTCTAAACAGCATGACATTTTGCTGACCATATTTCTTGTTGGCTAGAACAAAGCTAGTCTGATTGAGAAACAATGAATAATGAAGCACCATAATGCTGCTTTTCAAGGCCTTAACCCAAATCCCTAGCATAAGCTATAACAGTGGGGGACTAACATTATTATAGAAAAACAAGATTACTATCTAAGGAAGCAATGATGTCATTGAATGTGGAAATTATCATAAAAAGTTGCTGGAGAGCAGATTAGGAAGTTCAATTCCTAAAGGCCAGATTGGGCTCAAGTTCCAACATTTAAAGTCAGTATGTATATACAAAATGTTCACTTTCATAAGTCCACTTTTTTTTCCAACAATATTGAAGAATTTGAAGAAAAAATAATTTAAACAAGGGATATATTTAAGGTGGAACTCTGTTCCTGGCTTCTGCATTTGTCATAGAACTTCATATAAGATTCTACTTTTCTACATATTTAATACCAGTAATAAGACTTCCATGACATTAGAAAATTAATTGAAAAATTTTATGATTTTTAAAAAAATCTTTTTATTAAAGCAACTCTATACATAAAATAGAGCTAAAACAAACAAAAAACAACTACTCCTGTACTATGTTTTAACTAGAAAATTATACTAATAGATTTTACAGATTATTATGCAAAAAATAAAACTTTCTTACAAATGTCTATTACCTTTTCATGTTGGCTGGAGTAGGAAAAAGTTATTGTCAGTTTAAGCAAATTGCTTATTATAGTGATTCTACCTGGCATATACTTTTCTGAGAACAACAGAATGAAAGACCATTATGGCACATCGATATGAAATGACAGTGAGACATGTCTTTCCCTTACAAAAAAGTGAAGCAGTATTTCATTATTTATTACATTTAAAGGTAAAAAGGTGAATTAGTAGCAATATAATGATTCTAGAAGGTAAAGGATTGAGGTTTTAAAACATTTTATTGATTCTGTGTCATGCATTCTCAACTACACTGTGATAACTCTCTGAAGTACAACTCTTTACTCTTACCCAGGGAGTGTTTGAGACATCAAAGCAGAGACAGGAAGCATTTATCTCCTTTGTGTATTCATTTATATGACTTTATCAGTATTTAAAACTGACAGAATGGGAACACACAGTTAGGTTTTTTTAGTTACATGATGTCCGGCCATGCCTCTCTGCATGTATTTGGAACAGATCACAGGCAAAAGTGGAAAATGGACAAAAATTTTTGTCAAATCCCTCCTTCTTTTCTGTCACTGCCAGATAACCAGTGGGCTCTTTCCCACTGCCAAATGCTAAGATGTTAGCCTGTAAGCTTCTTTAAGGCAAGGACCAATTATTGTTTTAGCTTTAATAGTTCAACAGTGTTTAGCATCTCAATGTCACATAAGTGAACAAATGAAAAACTAATTCTTCATAAGCATTATGTTCTGAATATATATATTTTTTATATTGGAAGAGAACTGCTAGGAGGGAATAATACTTAACTTCAAGGAATGACTCACAAATGAGAGAATTTCAGGCATCAGGGGAGACATATTTTGGAGAGGGGGCGAGAGGGACATGTGTGACTTCAAATTACATAATGCACATTTTCCATATCCTTTTGCTTTATTTAAAGTAGTCCTTGGTTTGAGAATTGCCCCAAAATTCTAGATAAGAAAAAGTTTAGAGCAGATTGTTTAAAAATGAATGGACATATTTGGCATCATCTCAATGTTATGGGTGGCATATGAAAGCTCACAGGATATGGCCTGTTATACCATGTGTCACCTTGAAAAGGACTTGTGGTACCAGAGACACTGTTGGCTTAATTCCTCATGTGGTTTTCCCAACTGGCCCAGCACTGCTGCAACAACTTATTCTTAGGTCCTAATTCCAGACTTGGTTAGTCCCTGACTTCTGCTCACATTCTCCCATCTCTCCAGTTTTGACTTGTCTGATGATATCTATTGCCTAGTTCCTGACTGGGCCGATCTGAAATTGCTCTAGCCTGGTCAGCTCTTGTTCAGCTGCTCAAGCAGCTCTCTTCTGCCCCCTTCTGTCACAAGTCTGTATGTGTACAGTTGGGCTCAGGCAATTTAATCCTATTCATTCGTTCAATAGTCATTTATTGAATGCCTGTAAAGTGCCAAGTACTGTCCTAAATGTGTTATATATCAGTGAATAAACCAGAAAAAAAAAAAAATTCCTGCACTGATAGAGCTTGCAAATGGAAGTTTTATCTCAGATGGTCCCAACACTTCAAAGGGAACACTTTCCAATTTTTGCATCATGTGCCTTGAGTAACACTTTATACAGAACCCATGTTATAAGATGGCTCCCTACCATGCAGATTTTGATCCACATTGGCTCTTCTGAAGTTTGTTCAACTGGACTTAATATTAGGTTTGGGAAAGACTGCAACATTGCTGTTACCTATGACATATCTCATAGCATACTGATGCTCTGATTTCTAAAAACACATATTTAAATTCTTTATCTGTAGAGAGCACTAACAATAATAAAGCAAATGTATTTCACAGGGCCTAGCCTCCAAAGCCCTGTAGTTTCAGATATAACCTAACTTTTAAAAATTACATATGGAAATGTTAAGCTTGCAAAAGACAGGAAAATTTCCCTGGGCTAAAGTCTCTGCTGTAGACAAAGAATTGTAACACAGCAAAATTGCTGGCTCAAGGACAGATGCCTTTGGTACTGGTTAACCTACTGATTGATGTGTTAAGAAAGTTACTTGATGGTTGTGTAAACATACTAAAGAAATTGCTGTAGGGAAAGAAAGTGTTGCTAAGAAAAAGCTTTTGTTGGTGGGTCAACTTAACTTTTTACAAATTGCATTATGGAATGTCACTTTGTTATTTCACTGTTGTTCTTTTGTAACCACCTATGTTCCTTTTCTGTAACTTTCTGGCCTGGAGACTAAATACTGAGAAAGAAACCCAGTTCAGTGTTAATTTCCCAAGGAGGAATGCCTCTCTTGAGGGTTCCTGGAAATTAACCCCTTTGGGGTTGGTTTCTCACTGCTCAGAAGAAATCGGCTTTGAGTAATCCTTTACATCTCTGACACCCTGGGGGTGTGAGCTGACATTTATCTTCAATAAGAAATATCTTATCAGGTTCTCTAGATCAGGGCATGAGACAGGAATTTTCAGTGCTTTTGAAAAAATTCTCAGGAAAAATCCTGTGAGGGAGTAAGGTAAGCATTATAGGGAAGGGGAAGAGTTGTCGGGGATGAGGTCTCAGGTTAAGTCTAGCCTTGATCCAATACAAACAGAGGCTCTGGAATATAAATTGTACCTTAGAGATTTCCTACCTGCCAGACCTGGTGACCATGTAAGCAAAGGATACTTCTCCAGAGAAGGGGAAGTAATCAGTTAGCAGTCAGTACAGAAGCTGGGGATGGGACAGGAGCCAGGTAGAGGTGGTTGATTTGGGTCACCAGCAGTGCCTTTTATAGCACCTCAGGAAAACTAGTAATTTCATACTCCATACGATTTACAGTGCATGAAAATATTGATGGCCAGTGTATTAGTCCATTTCTGTTGCTTATAACATAAATATCTGGAACTGGGTAATCTATGAGAAAACAAAATTTATTGATTACAGTTTCAGAGGATGGGAAGTACAAAGTCTAGAGAACATATCTGATGAGCTTCTTTGGTGGTGATGCAGGGCATCACATTTCAAGAAAAGCAGAAGCAGAGAGAGAGAGATTCTCACGTGCTCTCCTTTTAAAGCCCTCAGAACCACGCCCCTGACCACCATTATTAGTCCATTCACTACAGCATGGTCCTACAATCTAATCCCCTCTTCAAAGGCCCCACCTTTCAATTTCCAACATTACATTACATTATAATGTTCCTCAACATTATGGTGGCAATTAAGCATCTAATACGTGAACTTTGGAGGACACAATCAATCCATGGCATTCTGCTCCTGGCCCCCAAAGTTCATGTCCTTCTCACAGGTAAATACATTAGACACACTCTTCTCTCCCGTCTGTGCACATCAGACCATGAGACACAATTCAATCAATCCACAGTAGCTTTAAAGACATTTCTACAGCTTTGTGATTTTTAAAAACATTTCTTTGAGCATCTTATGAGTTGCAGATATTGGTGGGATCAGTACACTGAAGAGTATGAAATGATTGCATTCTTCAGCCACTCTATGGTCTGGGACAGGAAGGGGGCAGGGCAGCAGAGATGCTAAGGTGGTGTGAGGTGACGTCTGGTAGAGTCACGTGAGTAAACCGTGGGGCACAACGTGGGAGCAATACTCAGTCCCAGATGGTGGTTGGAAAGAGGGTCAGGGAAGGTGTTCTGGATGACATGACATCCCAGCCAATCTACTTGGGGACTTTCATTAAGTCCTTTCCTGGTTGCGTTAGTTTCCTAGGTCCGCCAAAACAAATGACCACAAACTGGTAGCTTAAACAACAGAAATTTATTTTCATAGTTCTGCAGGCCATAAGTCTGAAGCCGACGTGTTGGCAGGGCTGTGCTCCCTCCCAGGGCTCGAGGAAGAACACTTTCCCACCTCCAGATTTTGGTGGTTCCAGGTATTCCCTGTCTTGGGCTGCATTATTCCAATCAATGTCTTCAACTTCACATGAACTTCTCCTCTGTGTGTGTGTCTTCTCTTCTTCTGCCTTATAAGTTTACTTGCTATTGTATTTAAGACCCACCCTGATAATTCAGAGTAATCTAGTCTCAAAATCTTTAACTTAATTCCATTTTAAAAGACCCTTTTTCCAAATAAGGTAACATTCACAGGTTTCTCGCGTTAGGATGTGGACATATCTTTTTGGGGGACACAGTTCAGCCCAATATGTCACTAGCAATTTAATTGTTTTCTTTGCAAAATGGAAAGGGGCTCTGAGTTTAAGCTTCTATAATTAAGTGTTATATCATGGCAGGGGGTGGTGGCCTCCTACGCAAGAGCCCCAAATGTCACTTTTCCCATTTATACCCACCTCTTAGGGCACCAGCTGGGAGGTAAATCTTTTAAACTTTCTAAATCCAGAGCTTCTTATTAACCCTCTTATTTTGAAAAATAGGGACTACTTATCCTACATTCACACATTCACCCTTCCAATGGAGGAGACTTGCAGTAACCCTAAGTCAATTTCCCTTCTCAGAAATGCTGTCCACAGTAATGCCAAGTAGTCAAGACAGTTTTCATTCCAAGAGTATATATTTATGATGCAACATTTTGTGAGTCAACCTTCTAATCAGTGACAGTGGCAGGTGGAAGTAGTGGTTAGGGGAGAGCTGTTTAGTATGTGTAGAGTTAAAGGGCTTGGAAAACAATTGGTCATGTCAATGAGAAACAGGGAAAGATCCAGAGAAGACTCCAGGGCCTGGGTGAGCAGGGCAAAATATTGAGTTCAGTGTTGAATATGTTGAATTTGAGAAAGTAGTAGCTTATCCATGTTAAAAACAAACAAACAAACAAAAAACTCATAAAACTGATGGCCAGTGGGTTTCTGGCTTTTAAAAATTATTACTACAGAAAATTGCTTTTTCTATTTTTTTTAAAAAAGGAAATATAGATTGAGATTTTAAATTTTAACTTAAACATTTTGCACATAAATACTTCCTAAACATGGTACTAGGCATCAACTATTTTTAAATCCAAGATACGTCGTAAATTTTAATAATGTTATTTCATGCTTAGTGCATGTTGCCTAATTCTTAATATTCATTTGTTTTGAAGGAAGGTAGGTATTTTAAAATCTCCCTCCTTGTTTTAATTTTCCCTTTTACATAGTCTCACAAACTAAACCCTGAAAAACAAGCATCTATTTATGATTTATATTCTTTTGTATTCTATCTTATTTTCTTCTTGAATCAGTGAGAAGAGAAATGGACTCTACTACTGATCTTTCTCATAAGGGTGAGAATTATACACAGAAATGTTTCCTCCCAACCCCTTTGGGAACAGTGAACTTGCAAATAGGACACTGATTTGCAACTTTACACTCATCGCTGCCTTTCAAATGACTCCACTTTTCATACACACTTTAGCAGATGAAGAACTTACCAAGGTGGCACAAGTATTATAATACTCATTAATCAATTAGAATAATAAGTCCTTTAATATTTTATTCTATTTTTTATGTCCTTTTAAAAAGTTATCTTTATAAATACTTTTTATACCTTATGTACTTTCGTGTTATATTTTGGTTCAAATATTAACATCAAGATTGTTATTTGGTCATGTTTCTTTTCAGTAATATGCTTTCATTTTAATAATGCCTATATATAAAAAAATTAAGTTTTAAGCGAAGCAAATGTTCAGTTTATTGGAGTCCTAGCTTTATTTAGTATGACAGGAGAACACCACAAAGTGTATCCCTCTAACTTCCCTTAGCACTGTAGTAGCTGGCTGAAAAACTGAAAAGATTAAGACTTCATTCGGAACTTTGATAAAAGTCTATTCACTAAAGGGCCAGTGCTAGTCGATGTATCTGATGCCTTATTATAGTTACATACTAGAGGAAATGTTTTACTTCTTAAATTAGGCATTCAAAATGCAAATGAGTAGCAAATCACACATTGGTCTCTGACAGGTTCCTTGTGTTTCTTTATTATGAAATGCTTGATTCATTTGCATGAGAGGATTAATATCAATCTCAGTATGAATAACATTTCTTGAAGCATAAAAACCTCATACCCAGAATGATATTTTTTTGACTCAAACTCTTTTTAAAAATTTTTAAAATTTATTATTAGCATATTTATTCTTACAAATTGTCATATTTCTTTATGCCCTTTGCCCAATCTATCACTTTCCAGACTCCCTCTCTCCTTCCGCCCCTCTCTAGTATACTTATGTTTGTTCTCTCCTTCTGAAAGTTCAACTTATTGTTGTGATCTTTTCTTTCTTTCCTTCAAAATGATATTGACTTGATGTTTTTCTATTAATTAATATCCTTAACTAGAAATTGAAGCGAGTAAATGATGTCTGTCATACATTTGTGGGGACAATAGACTCAATTTCATCCTTATGTCATTGACCCTTGTGATTGTTAAAATTTTGCTATGAAATTGAATCTACAAGTTAATAATAAAAAGAAAAGTAGGAAGAACAGCATGCAAAAAACATCATGTTCAATAGGAGCAAAAGTAGCCGATAGTGAGAGAAATTCTGAAATCTCTTAAGTAGGGCTTATTTCTCCCCTAATAATATTCTGAATTGATGCTTTGGGAAAAGTGTAGTTCCCTAGGAATATTCAGAAAAGAGTATATATTGGCCTTTGGACTCCATTGTTTATAACTTATGTCACACAAAAAGCACTTTCCAAACATTCACAGTCTTACAACTACATTTTATAATGAAATCTTCATGAGTAGATATGACTAGAAATGGCATATGTCATTTAAAGCTATAGAGAAGGAATCATCCAGATTTAAAATTTTGATTGGATTTAACTTGCTGTTTAATAGTAGTTACTATCCAAAAGGAAGATTTTGAAAATGATGACAGTTAAATGATACTCATAAATAAAAATAACTTTGACAAAGACTTGAACTTGATTGAATTTTAACTTGAGGTTTATATCAATTGTAAGATATAAGAATTTTCTGCTTCTTCTAATGCTGCCCCACAGAAAAGGTGACAATTAAAAAGTCATCCTAACCTGTTTTAGTTCATCTTACCAGTAAAGACGATGGGCGACCTGGATGCTTTGCAATGCACGATGTAGTAGGAGGTGCACTAAAGGACTTTCAAGGTTCCATTCAAACTTGACAGCCTGAAGTAAGAGACATAATTACTTTACTCTTTTTACTCAGTAACAAAATTATAGCAGAAGACAGAAGGACTTCAGAGACTTGAGAAAAGACCAGGGAAAACAGCATGCATATTTTAACAAAATATTAATAATAATACATTTAATAGCTTTATTAGTCGATGTATAACTAATAACAGCACACACACACACCATTATACAACTTGGGACCGTGTAGTCTTGTTTCCTTCCCTGTTATGATTTAGGATCACAGGATAATAAATGAGAGCAGGTGGTTGGTGGAGTTCAACCATGCTCTGGGGGAGAATCCTGGCACAAAAAGTAGTACCATGAGCAATGCTCCTGGGTTATTAAAAATAGTATTATGAAGCAATCTATTTCTACCCATTTGGAGATAAAATTGATGCACACTCAAAGCATTAACAGAAAACACCAACTGGTATATCTGTATTAACTTGAGACCTTGAAGCTTTGCTTAAAGTTTCAAAGCTGACTTCTACCACAGTAGCCCATTCTAAATCCTTTCCATCTCCACTGTGAACAACCTGATAGAAAAGACAGATAGCAATGGCAGCCCCTGACGTACTTAGGGACCTAATTCTGACCTCCACCTGCCCTCTGCAGAGACTTCACTAGGATCGTCTGTAAACGGGCTGCCACCAGCATCCTGGGAATCTGGATATGCGAAGATGAAAACCAGGTTCTTCTAATAAAAATGCCAATTCCTGCTTGAGAGGAAAAGCTTCTATCTTTAGCTGTTTAATAAACCATTTGTCTCTCTCTCTGTGTGTCTCTGTCTGTCTGTCTGTCTCTCTCACACACCCAGAGTTAAAGCCAAGCTTTATATACCACAGTACAGGCAGCAGAAAAAAATGACTACTATATTCATTCACGTACACACCTGAAGAGACACCTCAGCATGCGAACCATCCTCAAGGATGGAAAAGTTTATAAATTCCTGAGGTGTGAGAGTGGCAAAGATGATTTCAGCACGTTTGGTGTAAACTGCTGCTCCCATCTGAATGTAGAAAGACCGTAATGTGTGCAGCCTTGGGCTGCAGCCGTGACCCTCTTTCACTTCCTTTCTAATGCTGGGATGGCTAGGGCATGGGTTTTATTTATGCCCCAATAGTGAGCCTATCATATGGGCATGTGAGCAGGAGATACGTCTTGGAATTTACTTCCATGCTTGTCTTTTTTGATTTCTGCCCCATTACTTCTTCACAAACCCAATGACTATTTGTTGCTCTTAAATTACCTCCCATGTTTCCAAACTCCCTGCTTTACTCTGTCTACTGGTAAAATTTCCTCCTAAATCCTGACTTACCACCTAGGGTGAAGGCAATTTTTCTTATGCACACCATGTTACTATTAACTGGTTTGCAGTAACCTCTGGGTCTGTATCTTATGAGAGTGCTTCAAAAAGTTCATGGAAAAATTTGTATTATCTTTTAATTTTACTTTTCCACGAATCTTTTAAATTTACCCTGTATTTGACTCGTACCTATGAACCATATCTTCTGTTTTTATTATGGTCTTAGAGTCCTGTCTTACTGCTTTAATACAGTCTGTATCATTCTAATATGATAATACATAATAAAATAGCATGTCTCTAGATAATAATCAACATGGTTAGGATTTTGTATGTGTTAGAAAGTTTTAAAGTCAGGGTGGAGCGTGGACATCTAAGGGCAAACACTACAATGAATATTTTGAAACTCCTTCTGGTTTTTATTTTCTAGTCACATTATTTGTTTCTTTCCATCTCAGAATATCTTATAATCTTCATGATTAATTAGTACGTAGTTGCAGCTTTACCTAGTTTTACCTTCTGTGTTTGTTGTGTTAGATTCTGTGTGTATATTGTCTTAGAAATTTGTATTTGCAATTTGTATATGGCTCTCAGTGATATTCCCAGTGTCAAGCATACTCAGTCAGACTGAAGATTTCAGGTGAGTTCAATCTATATAAACTTCCGTGAAAACTTACTCTTTTGAGTGGGTTAGAGTTAGCTATGGTTTTTGCCCATAACCATGAACCGTGTGATGAATAGGGATCCCTCAATTAATTAATAGGGATCCTTCATATTAATTTTTATTTTCACTATACTATCCTGGCAAGTCTAGAGAAGTCACCTTCTACCTATAAGGATTGATAGAAGGGTTGGATTGTACTTTATGGTGCAGCCGTTTCTAAACCAGGCCCTCTCTTTAGGAGGACCTCAGAGAAATGTATAGTTTGTGTGCAAAGTAATATTGTATTGGGCTTTTTAAATAGAGGCTTCCCCCATCAGTCTTATAGTCTCCTGTCACCGTTCAAAACCTGAGGCACCTGGCATTTCAAATAGCTTGTAACTACAAACTGACCTTTCAGATAAGAAGCCACCTGAATTTTAAAAATCAAAGCAAAACATAAGTCCACTATTTTAGACCTATTCAGAACTCAGCATATAGTCATCTTGGAAAAACTATCTTCTCTGGCTTGGATATTCAATCATTTACCTGGTCATTTGTAAAATGTGTAATTTAATTGTTTATCTTTCATTATATTCAGACTAAATAGGTCTTTATTCATATTTCTAGTTAACTTTATACTATGGTCTAAAATTAATATTGTGATATTTGGTGTTACTAAAATGTACAATTTGGAGGCAAAATTTGGGTATTAGAAATTACTTTTATAAGATTTATAATTAACATTATAATCCTCTAAGTGTTGGAGTGAGCAAGACTGAAGCCATGTTGGGACCTCAACCCATATGGGCTCTGTTAGCATGCTTTTCTCTGAGTTCTCTTTTTTTCCCATGGTCATTTGATATTTTGAACCTTGGTTATAGGGCAAGATGGCATTATTTACATAAACATAAGATTGTTTTCCAGTCAGCCTGGAGCTGCAGATTTGCTACAAGACACATACTATGAAGACTCTGGGAAACCAAGGAAGACATCAGAAAACTATGTCCCCTCTCCCGGCTGCTATCAGATTTTGGCAAGTCAGCCAGTAGTTGAGTGCCCTGGGATGGCTAACCCCACCACTTCTGTGGCAGCAAGGCTGGGACCACCTGTAGGTGCCAGCTGCCTATGGTAGGCCAGCCCCATGGCTGGAATTTTGGGGACTTTTCCTGATTTTCCAGTAGTGGTATTAACCAGTAATTCCTGCCTTTTGGTTGGTGAAGGAAGGCAACGTTAGTGAGGGCTTTGATGAGCTCTGAGCTGGTAAGTCCTTCTGGGTGTCCTCTTTCGACACCATTTGTTGTTAATGGTACTATCTGGGTGTGAGAAATGCTGTTTGTTTGTTACAAATTACCATTTTGGGTGTGAGAAATGACTCGAGGACATAAAAGCCAGCATTTTGTTTGTTTGGGAAAGCTCTGTTTGGATTTGTGTAGCTAAGTTTGTGCCTTTTGGTCATTAAAGATCTGATGACCAAAAAGAAAGTGTTTTTCTTTTTTTTTTTTTTTTCCCTTTCAGAGTTTCCTTTGGTGAACTTGAGAAACAAAAATCAATTCCAAGAAGTTATAATTGTCTAAGTCTCTGGACAAAATTTGTCTATCTGCACACACAGTTCTACAAGTGTGAAAAAAGAAACTCTAATAAGAAATACAAAAACTCACTGTTTAAGAGAAGCCTATTAAAAGAATCAAGGCTACTTGGAGATTTTGTTTTTCTTATACAACTCAGCCAGTCCCTAAAATCACTTGAAACTGAAACTGAAAAAACAAGTGTTAAAGGTTTTTTTTTTTTGCTCTGCTAAAGGTTTTTAAAGTTATAGTTATAAACCCAGCCTAAAACAGAATAACCTTTGATCATACAGGTTTTAGATAAATGAGGCTAATTCAGTATTATGTATACAAAAAAAAGGAGAAAAAGATGATATATATATATATATATAAAGCTATGGATATAAAGATATAGTGGTGGTTAAGAAGGTTAAAAAATAATAATTTTGTATAAAAAGATCTCATATAGTGAATTTTTGTCTCAAAACAAAATGACTATTTAGAAAAGAGTAAATATAGGATAAAACAGTCTAAAACATGTTGTAGAAATGTTTGAATAAGTGTAAAAATGGTTTGTAAAGAGTGAACTTAAAAAAGCATTTTGTGTGTGATTAAGCTAGCTATAATTAAAAGAGAATTATTCTAAGTTTTGCTAAAGATTGAAATTTAATATTAAAAAGACACTGATACAAAGCTAAATTTCCCCCATGTTTGAACAAGTTTCTCTTGAAGTATTGATCTGCTTTTGATAAATTTACAAGTTTAGATTTTTTTCTAAAGACATCTGCAGTCTGATTCATGAAAAATACTATCTATAATCAAGTCCTCTTAAACACAGGTTTCAAATAACTTTTAAGATCAATGAACAAAATAAACATTTTTCAAAACTCTAAAGTCAGATGCATTTATAAAACTGCTAATCAAGATCAAACAAAACAAAAATTCATTACGTAAGGTTAAATAACCAATAAAGATAGTGTTTTGTAACTTAAGTTTTTGGTTCTTTACTTAAATGCTTTGTTTTCCAGACTTAAAGGAAACCCTCTCTCTTAAGCTATGTGTGACTTACAGCATTTGGTAGCATATACTTTTATGAACAAAGATAGAAACACTTGTTTTTTTCCCTACTTGATTCCTCCAAAATATGAAGTCTATTTAAAAATATCCTTATGATTTTTATGACAGTATTGTTATTTACATAAGTTCAATAAAATTTTTCTCTCTTTTTATAACAGGATGCAATCGAAAACACTGGTTATAAAATAACAAGTCTCTTCTAAGTTCCTGAGCCTACTTCATGTTGCCCTAATTTGGTGTAACTGCTGTTTCATCTTTCCCCTGATGTGAGACTTGAGAATCTGGGAATAAACCTCTCTAGCACCGAGGAATCCATACAAAAAAAGTGAGATCTTTTCAATCGAAAAATTGATCATGAATGATTTGTAAAAACTGTTTTGATCAAAAAGGGGAAAATAATGTTTTTTGTCTACACAAACAGTTCTCTAAAAGTATCCACAGCCTTAAAGGTGGGGCTCACGACTTGGGTGAGACACCTTGTTCCTAAACCAAGATTTTATGTAAGTTCTTAAAATTGTTCATGTACCAATTAATGTATAGCTCACTAATTCTGAGTAAGCCACCTGTTGTCAACCAACTTTTAAGACAATAGATATATAAATGCCCTTAATCCCTCTGCCACTCCAGCCAGGTACCAAAAGCTTATTATGTCCTCCATCATGTCAAATTGTTCCATTCCAAATTAACCCTTTCTTCATCCTAACTCAGCTCAAAACAGTAAGATGAGTTTTCTGTCATATTCCATAAAAATGGAAGGAGCTCTTGACAGTGGGGAAGCTGTTGAAGTGAGGAGGACTGCTGCAGTCATGTTGGGAACTAAAACTGCGTGGCCTCTTCTAGCATGCATTTCTCTGAGTTCCCTCTTTTCCCACGATTATCTGCCTTTTCAAACCCTGGTTACAGGGCAAGATGACATTGTTTAGGTAAATGTAAAGTTATTTTCCAGTCAGCCTGCAGCTGCAGATTGGTACAAGACACATGCTATCCAGTCGCCGGGAAACCAAGGAAGACATCAGCAAAGCTATGCTGATTTAACCCCAAATCAGGACCCTAAGATATCTTGAAGGACAGGAGCAGAAACCGGATGAGCCTTGGCAAATTCTTGCACCTGGCTTCTTACACGAAGCCCCCACAGCTCATGCTCACCTCCCTCCTGCTTTTCACTTCCCATGTTCCATTCCCTCAGCCTCCTTATTATAACTCCTCAGTAAATCTGAGTCTTTGAGATGGCTTTAGTCTGGCTATGCTCCTTCAGGTTTTCTGGAGAAATGGGTCAGCCTAACATCTTTCCTTAGGTCACTGGTATTACTGAATAAAAGCTGACATGGATTTTCACCAACATTTGACTTTTGAATGGTTTGCTTTTGAAAGGGGGCAGACAGCTGGACTTGGGCCTGGTATCATAAGAGATAGGCAAAAAACTCATAAATTGTGAGGAGCCACCTAGCAAATGATTATTTTCTACATAACATTTATTTGGTAAATTTTTTTATTGTTTTACGTATGAAGTCAGATGAAAAGATTTCATTACAAGCATTTCCATTTTTTCTGTGTTCTGATTAATAAGCAAATTGTTTTAAAAATACTTTCTTTTTTGGCATTTATATACCTTTTTTGTAACTGTACCCATTTTGGCTAGAGAATGTCTGCATTACCCATGTTGACATGTGAGCTATAATTCAGCCACTGAACTGGACGAACTGCAATATCATTGCAATCAAATCAATCAATATTGCAATATCAAATCAATATTGTTGATTCATTGGAAACTTTTTAGAGAACCATGAGTTAAAATTCTAGTTTTCCTTGGCAACTCTGCTGTTCTTACCTGAACTAGCTGTGGGAGATATTCCAGTAGTTCATCATTCAAGAAGTTGTCTAATTGTTGAACTGCAACTTTACGAATTTCTTGATCTGGAAAACTAATACACAGTAAATATGAGTATGTCTATTAAGCTGTTAATGGCAAGAAATAATGCATGAGACATGTCGGGGAAAACAGAGAATGAATTCTACCCCTAGTGCACGAGGTAAAATAACAATCCCACAATCAGTTGAGATAATCATTATCTGTATTCTAAACTCTCATGTGGACTGCAGTAGAAAGCCTTTTGACTGTACTTTGGAA
The DNA here is from genome assembly GCF_027409185.1 of Cynocephalus volans. Taxonomy (NCBI): domain Eukaryota; kingdom Metazoa; phylum Chordata; class Mammalia; order Dermoptera; family Cynocephalidae; genus Cynocephalus; species Cynocephalus volans. The sequence goes on from NC_084471.1 coordinate 94,201,783, forward strand.
ACATGGGTTTAATTCAGATCCCTGCCAGCTTTCTTATCTATAAAATGTGGATTATGGGATATCTAAAATCTTTTCTAAAATAGTATGAAAATCTTTGCTTCCAATTTAGCCAAACATTTGTTAAATAAATTACTACCAGCTGGAGATCTGATGTTTTGTGTGTCTAAAAATGGGATCTAATATTTTTAAACTGGTCTTAGCCAGATCTTAATGTAAACCAGAAATGTAAAGTACCTTATAATAAATAAACAAAAATAATTTAATAAGGCTAAATCTTACAGGACTGTATTGTTCTTTGGAGTAACTGTGCCTTATCCATTTTTGGACTGCATATGCCTGTTGTAAGATTCAGCACCCATTAGGCACTTATTTGTTATTGAACTAAATTTGCGCAGGTATTCAGCATTTGAATACTATGCCAAAAACAGTTTATTCTCCAATGGGCTCCTCAGATTGTCATCGTTTTGCTCCATCAGAAGAATTAGATTCAGTTATCTCAAAGTTCCTGAGAAGGGCCTGGAGATAACATTGGCACTACACTGCTTTGACATGGTTAGAAATAACTAGGCTTTTGGTAAGAACGATTAATTTAAAATAAATAAGTTTTCAGAAAAAAAAATAATAGTCATAATTTAAAACTGAAGAAACTGTTTGTAGTGACTTTCTTAAAAACAAAGAAATGAGTTCCAGTCAAGTTGGCGGAATAGACGGTCTGCAGCGTCACTCTCTCCCATAAATCAACCAATTTACGACTATAAAAATGTAACATCAGCCAAGCTGGGGCTGCTGGAGCTCAGGAGAAGAGGAGGAGAGACCTATGAAGTGCATGAAGGTGGGAGAAACCACGATGAGAGAAAGAAAAAACTGCTCTGAGTGTTTCAGGCCGCAGCTGCTTTAAGGCTGGAGCTGCTGAGTGCATGGAACAGTAGCTGGCAGAAGCCATAGCTGTGCCCTTCAGATGAAGTTACTTGAAGGTGGCAAGAGAGAAGAGGGACTGGGTGGCCCCCAGGACAGCAAGACCACTAAGAGGGTTCCCATGGACCATGCAGGAGCGAGGAGCCAGAACAGCTGAAAAAGGGGAGCCATTCAGAGGCTGGTGAGTCACCACAAGGGACCAGGGCAGGGTCCGCCCCATGGGAGGTGTTTGGAGCATGGGTGGTAAGAGAGACAGGCCCACCAGGAGAACACTGGGACACAGCAAGGACAGCTGGTCCTCCCCCCCAGTTAGCACAGGACCACTCAGAGGAGACTGGTTGGGAATGCAGAATTGCATGGGATGCAGTTTGATGAAAAAACTCAGGCTCAGATCAGAGTTTCTACACAATCCAGGTGCACCCAGTCTCTGGAAAGTTGAAAGTACCTATAAAATCAACCATTAAACACTGAGCTGCACAAAAAACCTTCCCTAGAGAAACAGCAACAAAGCAGCAATTTAGCTCAAGCCCACAAGAAGTTCCCCCGTTTTAGACATAAGCAAAGGACAAAAAACTAGCTCTGGCCCAAGTATGCCACCAGCACCTTGGGGCCCACCAGGGGACCGGAGGCATGGAGGCGGGGACTGGACCCCACTCCCACAACCACTCACACCTCCAGCACCTTGGGGTCCACCCAGGAAAATAAGGCTTGGAGCTGGGGACCGGATCCCACTCCTACATCCAGGCACACCGCCAGCATCTTGGGGCCCTGCCCAGGGGCCTGGGGCATGGAGAAAGGGACTGGACCCCTCTCCCACAACCAGGCACATTGTGCCAGTGCCCTGGGGCCCACCTGGGGACCCAAGGCATGGAGAAGGGGACCAGACTCCCCTCCTACAACCAGACACACCATGCCAGCACTTCGGAGCCTGCTTGGTGACCTGAGGCATGGATCTGGGGACCAGACCCCTCTACCACAACCAGGTACACTGCACCAGTGCTGTGGGGCCTACCTGGGCACCCAAGGTATGGAGAAGTGGACCAAACTCCCCTCCCGCAAGCAGCTACACCACACCAGCACCTCAGGACCCATCCGGGGATCCAAGGCATGGAGCTTGAGACCAGACACCCCTCCCACAACCAGGCACACTGTGCCAGCACCTTGTGGCCTGCCTGTGGCCCAGAGGTATGGCCAGGGACAAGATCCCCCTCCCACAAACAGGCACCATGCCAGCACTTTGGGGCCTGCCTGGGGACCCGAGCAGGGGACTGGATCCCCCTACCACAATGCGCCAGTGCCTTGAGGCCCGCCCAGGGTCCCAAGGTATGGATCCAGGGACTGGACAATCCCCACAAGCAGGCACACTGCCAATGCCAAGGAGCATGCCAAAAACATCACCTCTGTGTGGGTGGCCCACCACAGCCACCACTATAACTGTGGCTGCTGTGAAAGCAGCTAGATGCCACAACCACCATGCAGATGGTCCACCATCCACTGGAGTACATTGACACAAGGAGAGTCACAAGCAGAGATAAAGAAAAGAAGAGGACGTCTCTCTCCCCAAAGCCCATTTCAGAGTGACAGAAGTATCTGCTCTATGATAATATTGGGGGACCTGATCATACCTCTCAGCATTGGACAGATCATCTAGGCAACAAACCAATAGAATAACCATTATTCTTTCAGAAGGAGAGGAGAAATCTAGGGTAACTAGAGGGGGATAGGGCGAGATTGGATAAGAGGCATAAAGAATAATTACAATTTGTAACAATACATATGCTAGTAAAATTGATTTGATCGGCATATTTCAATGTTGAACCCCCAAAATTTGTATAATCAATTTTGATTCAATAAAAATAAAAAAAAATAAAAAATGGACAAACAAAAAAACAAAGAAATGAAGAAACCAATATACAAGTCCCTTTTTGGGGAACTGACTGAATGCTTTAGGTGAGGGCTCTGAAGATTGGCTCTCGGTAGCGTGGGGGTCAGAAAACTTTAAGGTCTTTCATGTCCAGTCTTTTTTTAGCATATCAGGGTAAAATGAATACTACGCAGCTATCGAGTCACAACCAGGCACAAAAAGCTATAGAGTATTACCAGGTGAAAAAAATGGTAATACTCAGTATCCCTCAACTGTCCTTGATAACAGTTTGCAATGTAATGTGAAACAGGCTACATATTTTCTCTTCATTTCAGCTAAGCATTTTTAATTGCAACAAGAATTTCAGTTCCAAGGTTATTCACTCAAAACTCAGACCTACAAAGATTTTTCCAATATATTTCTCCCTTTGAACATTCCTGCAAAGACACCTAGTAAGAACTGTAGTCCAGACACATCTCGTGAAGTATTGCTAAGGTCAGAAGATCTCAGCGTAACATCACGCACAGACAGAGAACAGAAAAACTGCAGTAAAAATGCAAAACGAAGGTCAGCTCGTTTTAGCACATGAAGACTTTAGATTCCCCTAACTAAATGTGTTGCCTCTAATTTATTGTTCTCAATTACTGAACCAGTTGCCTGAAGCTTGTAGACATCAAGGTCAGTTTGAGGACAGTTTGAAGTCTTAGAGGGAATAGTTACTAGGTACACTTTGTTGCCGAAGTGATGACTGGTTAATTCAGATACTAGTCACCCATGATTTTCTTCTGTGCCTATTTTACCTTATTGATATTAACGACAAAACAAAAAAGACAGAAAAATAGAAAACAAACCACAATAAAACAAAACTCTGGGGAACACTATACCTCTAATTATGTATTTATTTCCAAACACTAAAAGGTAAACTCCACGAACAGAAAATTTTGTCTGTGTTCCCAGTGCCTCCAGATTTGTGGGCATCCCCTAAGTATTTCTTCGAAGACTGTCTAAGGTGAACTCATCTTTCTACCTAAAAAATCTCTACCACCAGACTTCCCTCTTGTAATCTGTGTTAGCACCTTTATCCAATCACGTGGACTTGAAATTTTAAAGGTGATGTTTTGCCCCTCTTCTGCCTTCTTCATTACATTTTTCTACCTTTCCCATCTGGTGAAATTCTAGACATCCCTGAAGTACAAGCTCAAGCATAAAATTTACCTGTGAAGCTGTTCAGCCATACTTTAGCCCCTGTAGAGTTAGTCTCCCCTTTCTCTATGGATCCTATCATATGGACATGGGTGAGGGCAGACCCATTCATTTATGAGTCCCTAGTCCAAGCATAGTTGAGTAAATATTTGTCGAATTCTTAGTAGTCTCTTATCTTTACATCTAATCAGATGCCAAGTTCTGTTGACTTTTCCATCCTCATAGCTCTAGCACTTATGCCTGCTTTTAATTTCTTCAACAACTATCTAGTCAAAGCCACAATTACCCCCTGCTGGTACTAATGTTTTTCAGAGTAATACCTTATAAAACATCCTAAATTATTTGTAAGTTCATTTCTCATAAAACACTGAGTGGTTATCTATCTTCAATGTGATTTTCTCAAGCCCTCAGTGATAATCTTGATATTCAAGGCTAACTACTCAATATTTTTCTCCTAAATGAGTCTGGCTTATTGGTACATTATTTTTACTCTGAAAACACTATGTGCATTCTTATCCTTGTGAGCACTATAACCTTTGCCTGGAACACCCTCCTTTCCCTTCTCAAAGTTCTAGTATTCCTTTCAAACGTGGATCTAACTCCCTTGAAGGCAACTATCCCAGTAATCACTTCTCTGAACTCCAAGGATATTGACTGGTTGACTGCCACTGGGCACTTAGAATATTCTAGCGTGTGTTAGGCTTTATCTTCTGATATATGGTCTCTTATTCCTAAACCAGTGAATAAGTCAACTGAGGATAAGAATTGTTCCATCTTTTTTTATTCCTAGGATTTAGCACCATGTTCCATACATGGGAAGTGATTGATAAAAATCCATTGATCATGATAATAATAATGATGAAAATCATACTATGGAGTCTATTTTACTTCTTGCTGTGCTCTAAGATAGTTTACATTGGTTTCAATAGGTTTAATTCCAAAAAGCACTCATATAAATGCCAGATTTTTTTCTCTCTCAGTCAAAAGGGCAAGAGAAAAACAAATCTGAAGATAATGAAAAAGAAGGATGTATTCTTTTCAGGCTCCTTCAAAAAACGAGTAATGCCTGCATAGTATAGTCCAAAAGGAAAATTATGTATTTGTATGAATATGTGCAAATGCTGAGAAGAATGCTTTTGCACTTTAATGGAAAGGGACATCTCCTTTTATTCATTACTGTTGCTTGAAGTTCAGGAGGAAATTGGAAGAGAAAATGCCGTGAAACTAACCACATGACATCCTGAGTTGTGACTAAAGCCTAACTTGACATTAAAGCATATCCAAACATAACTTGCATTTGACTATTTTAGGAAGAGTTGGCCACATTAAAAGAGCTGCTGGCAGTGTTGGTGAAGTTCCTGGGACACAGGCTCTTTCGTACATTGCTGTCAGTATGTGGCAACAGGTATTAAAAAAACAAAACAAAACAAAACCAAAAAAACTTAAAATGTGCTTATTCCTTGATCTAGCAATTTAATTTTTGAGAATTTATCCTAAGGATATAATCAGAGATGTGTGTGAAGGTATGTGTATGCAAACAAAATTGGATATAATATAAATGTCTAAAAATAAAGTTAAATGTGCTATGACCACATGATGAAATATATGCAGTCATTGAAAATAGTAAAAGAATATTTAATGATATGAAAATAATATAAAATGCTTATGCATATTATACCATTTTTTAAAGAAATATCTGTATATTTCCCTATATGCTTAACAAAAAGATAGGAAGGACTGAAATATTAATACCAAATGGAAATTTCACAGGTCACCTTAATTTTTCTTTTAAAGTTTAGTTTTTAAGGTTTTCCAAACTTCCTGTATGAAAATTTTATTAATTATTAAAAAAATCAATAAATACTTCTTAAATTAAAACTTGTCCAATTAACTAATAAATATATATGAATAATTGCAAATTCATTACCATCACTAGAAAATAGCTCAAAATCAGATGCCCTTTTAAGAGGGAACATAATTGTGTGGAAAAACAAGCATACTACTTTTTAGTTGACTTAGAATATTCTTCCAACAAAATAGGCCTCTGGAGAGTTTATGCTTAACTTAATATCTTTTCAGGGTCCCTGAACTCAGGTATAGATCAATGGACAAATACGTTCCACAAGTCCTGGCATTTCTTCTCTGTAATGTTACATTCTTTTGGGATATAGTTGTTGGCATTTCATGCTCATTAACTCATTCCTCAATGAGTTGAAGGCTACCCGTGTTAGTTCTCTCACTTTGGTGTGATATTTACTGACTGAAATGTCATATGTAACGGAGGAACTGCAATCTACTTTGAATTTTCCACAAGTCTTGTTACTGTGTTTTCCAATGATTCAATTTACTTGAAAAATACACATATCATTTCTGCAAATCACAAACCAGGAGACACTCTTTAGCAATTCTGCTAACCTCGGGACTACTAATTATTGCAGGAGAAGACATTACACTTTGAGTTTGGGGAAAAAACAAAAGTAGAAGATTCATCAGGCTGGTGTCAACTAGGTCCTTACTTATTCACATTTATAAGAAACTTTCTTATAATTGATTAGGAAATAGATCATTACAATGTAATAAATGGAGCTCTGGTTTGAGATATGAGAGAGATAAAGGTCAGTGAAATTCCATTACTTGTTGGGGAGGAGATCATGTAAAGTGAAAGAAATTTTCACTTATTATGAATTTTTTTTAAAAAAGAATTGGGCTTTACAAGAGTCCATATGAAATAATCACTTCTTTAAGATTATTCATTATTTTCTAAACGTTCATCTGAGCACATTTATGTTTCTTAATTTAGTTTCCCATGATTGTCTGAATAGGGGAGCAAAACCAAAATGCCTCTCTGGCTTGCTGTTAAGTATTAGTTGGCCTCCAATTAAACTAACAATTGAGTGTGTGGGATTTGTTAAAGGACAAGATCTCATAGGTAAGATAAGTATAACTGCATCATAATCATTAAGGAGTTACTTACAAATTAAACATGGTCCATTGTCCAGTGAGGACACTGAGAGACAAAAGAAGAATATTCCTTGAAGACCAAGACTGTAAACGTTAATAAAAAGAATCAAAGACATTTGACTAAAAACTCAAAAGGTGAAAAAAGTAAGTAAAATTAAAGCAACTTCAAGATAAACATTTTTCAAAAACACTTCAGTGCAATATCAATTCTATATTTTGCCAACAGTGTGGGGTTTAGGGTCAAGCAGAGGAGTAAGTTGGAATGGTAGTGCTTGATATGTACAGAAAAGGAAGACTACCAAGTATTTAGGTAGCTTTCTGGCTCAAGGTGGAGGTAATAACTGACCAGTAGTTAGGATCTGTTGTATAATAGCAGTTCTCCAATTTTTGGTCTCAGGACTCTTTTACATCTTTAAATATTATTAAAGACCCAAAGAGTTTATGTGGGTTATGTTATCAATAATTACCCAATTAGAAATAAAACCAGGATATTTAAGGAATATTTATCTATTTATTTAAAATAACATTAATAAACCCATTACCTGTTAACATAAATATTTTTATGAAAATAACTATATTTTAAAAAACAAAATATTTAGTAAGGATACTGATATTACTTTACATTTTTGCAAATCTCTTTAATGTCTGGTTTAAAAGAAGACACCTGGATTCTCTTACCTGCTTCTACACTAAATCTTTTGCAGTATTGCAAGTCACGTAACCTCTGGAAAACACTCTGCACTCGTAAGTGAATGAGTTTGACAAAGACAAATGAAATCTTAGAATTATTATGGAAATAATTTCGGCCTTGTGACACCCCTGTAAACATTTTGGGGACTGCCGACCTCACCTTGAGAACTTCTGACATACAATATAGTTTTGGCATGTGTTGTTACTGTGGGGCCATAAGTCAAGGAATCAGCACCCATGTTCTGTTTCTAAGACAGAAGCACATCAATCTTATGTCTTTCCTTTGTGCAAACTGGGTTTGAAGGTACCTGATCAACATTTGGTCTTGGGAATTATCCTTCCTCCTCTCTTTTCTCAAACACTTATAATCCATCTCATCTCAGAGGGCTACAGGAAAATCACAGACGATTCAGACAACCCTTAACAGGGTCAGTAGAGTCATGAAATGAAATTACTACAGAAAAATGTATCTTTCAGCTTCTTCCATTTGACTTCGGTTTTTTTTTTTTTTTTTTTTTGGTAATTTCTTTTCCTTTCTTATTTTCTCCCCATATCCCTGTTGTTTCCATTTGTTTCTCTTTTTCTAGTTGGAAAAATTGTACAGGGACCATATCTTACTGAAAGAACTTTTGAAATGATGGGTGAAAGCCAAATGCGATGTAACAAATGTCGACCTTTGGAAAAAGAAACTTTGAGTAAACTGAAAAGCAAAGAAATCTGAGATCAAATTTAAGTGTAATGGAAATGTCAGACTTCAGAATACACAGCAAGAATTCAGGCAGAATGCCATGAGGCTATTCACAGTTAAAAGCCCCAATGTCAGGTTAGAATTAGAAAACCATCAGAAGTGCAGAACTGTTTCTCCAACAGGTTTTGCGTCTAATGACACACTCAGCATCAGCTTGAAAGAAAAACGTCAATAAAAATATCTCTGCTATTTTTCTAGTACTAAAAATGATCAGATGTGACAGAAGAAATTTTTTTCTAGGCGAAGTGGTGGATAAGGATCTTTTAAGATGATTGTAAACCTCTACCTACTGAATAATTCATGTTCCTTCAAGGATTTTTACATGGGTACAGAATATTAGAACCCCGGGAAACTTGGAGACCTAGTTCAATTTCCTTATTATACAGATGATGAAACTAAAACTCAGAGTTTGAGCAGTTTGCCGACGGCCATTTGTTTTTAGCACTGAAACTAGAATTCGAATATCTTGAATACTAGGCTAGTAGGCTTTCTACAGTACTTCTAGCAAGGCTTTTTGATCTTTTGACTATATATTACCATATACACATATAAAATCGCAAGACTAGCTTGGGTACATTATTTATTTTACTGCATTCTAAAAGTATCTGTAGAGACAGACACATAATAATCAGCAGCATAATTTGTAATTGAAATGGGGCATTGGCCCAGTCATGAACCAAAAGAAATGATGAATTTGAGACCCAAGGATGTATAAAAACTGTACAGAGATATTTTCTGATGGATAGTCTATGGATCTGCATATAGAAATTGGGAATTAACTATAATGAATTAAAGTTATTACTTACAATTAAAGAGTAGTTCTTTGTTCCTCTTACATGATTACACTTTCATTTTACTTCTAGACAAGCTTAAAAAGTCACTGACATAAAAGTGGTGTATTGAAAGCATCATGTAGATTTTGTGTTTGAATAAATTAAATAGTACACGCAAAAGTAGCATGATTTGCTTAAAAAGAATAAAGGATTTTGAGTCCAAATATCAGGGCTGATCCTTTCTTACCTTATGCTCTCTCTCTTTTTAAGTAAATTCATCTATATCCTTGACTTAATTCCCTTCCTTCTGTAAATGATTTCCAAACTGGGACCTCCAGTTTATATACATAGTTTTGAACCACGAGACCTGTAAATTCAGCCTTTTTGAGCACACCTCAAAGCCAACATTTCCCAACCTGAACAATAAGGTTCTTCTAAAATTAATTTGTCATCTAGTGTGCCTCAACTTGGTGAATGTTTCTATTATCACCTACTTACATAAGACAGAAACCTAGTAGTAATCCTTGATACCTCTCTTCTTTGCCACCCCACCTGGCTCGATCCTGCTATTTTTACTCCTAAATGTTTTCTCATTCTGTTCACTTCACCATGTTGCCCTTCTATGCTGACCTACCATTCTGGGACATCTGGTCTACTTCCATAGTTTCCTAACTGGTCTTCTCTTATCTACTTTTGCTTCTCTCACCAAATCTATGCTTTACTCAGAAACCACAGTAAACCTCAAAAGATTAAAATCTGCTTAAATATTTTCTTACCTAGACCTGTATTATTTATGCCTTCACATTGCTAGTGGAATAAAGACCAATACACTCCTTTCCTGTACTCCAGGCACACTGGCTCTCTTCCACTTCTGTAAATGCAGTCCCTCTCCCAGGACTTATTCACATTTAGGTTCCCTTTTCCCAGAAAACTATTCTCTTGCTCCTCCCCTTTCACCAATTTATTCTCACTCATCCTTTGGATTTGAGCTCAAACATAACTTCCTCAGGGAAGACTTTTCCCACTTTGGAAAAAAAGGTTTGGTTCCTTCGTTATCATAGAATTATGTACCTTTCATGTAGAGCTGTTCTGACACCTGTTGTTTTAGGTTTATGACTTGGTCATGGTCTATTATCCACTTCTAGTATTCAACTCCATGAAGGCAAGACTATGTTTCTTCTCTAACGCCTTTGAAAATATTTTTTCATGCATTCTAAAATATCACCCTTTTCTGCGTCTTCTCCAAACTCTTGGGCACTTTTTTCTGAGTTTCCTTACTTGGTCTTTCTTGTTTTGAATTTCCCTTAAAATGTTGCTGTTCCTTCTTTGGCCCTATCTATACTTCCTCTACGTATCTACTCACAGTACCACAATACCTGTTTTACATCCTTTACGTCTGTGGCTTCAATTACTGCCTGAAAGCCAATAACTCCCATGTTGTTTTTTGAATTTTTACTTCTCTACTAAGCTTCAGATTTGTGTATATACCTCATATTGGACATCTCCTCCTAGGTGCCCCAGGTTTAAAAAAAATACATGTCTAACACAGAACTCTCCATCTTTCACTACCCAAATTTGCTCTTTCTTTTAAAATTCTTGTTTTGATTAATAATGTAATTATCTATTATTTACCCAAATCAGAAAGCTCAAAGCTTTCCTTATCTCTTTTCTCTTTCTTTTACCTTTCTCTGAAATGTCTCTCAAATCTGCTCAGTGGATCTCCAGTCTACTTAGTTCAGACCCAGACCATTTTTTAAATGAACTAATTTAATACCCAACATCTATATAATATCCTTGCTCTCACTTTCTTCTTTTTTCATCTATCCTTCACATTGATGTCAGAATTCTCCTCATATCATATAAATATGTTTATACGACTGCCATTGTTAACAAAGTTCCATGGGCTGCCATAACAAGTCCACGGTTTCTACTAGTTCCTACTTGGCTCATGAGGTCCAAAGTAATCTAAATTAAACCACCCTTTTCAATCTTGTGTTCCAGCATGATTGTGACATTATTTTAAGTTGCTCACTATTCTCTGAACCTTCATAATCACGCACAAGCTAGTCTTCCTTCCTGGAATGCCATTTCCCTACCTCTTCACTCAGGAAATTCCTATGAATAGTCTAAGTCAGAATTCAGTTTCTTTGTGAAGATTTCCTTGCTTTCTTGGAAAGAATTCGCCTGTCTCTTCTGGGCTCATGCAGCACTTAATATGTAACTTTGATTATAGTATAGAGCACATTGTGTGGTGACCTCTAGCTGAATCTCTCCCCATAAATTGTGTGCTTTTTAGAGACAGTCACTATAGCTTCTTCTCTCTTAGATTCACTGCAGACCAATTTCACTGTGCACACATTTTTGCTCAATAAATAAATGGAATAGATACACTGTCATCCATTACTTAATTATTCAATCAAATGTGGAAGTTTTAACTGCCTTACTATTCCATAATCCCTTTTTCCTATTTACAATGTTAGTTGAGAATGGCTTTGGTATAAATTGATCTCTACAATAAAGAATATAGTGGTTTGGTGCAAACATTTTTGTAAAACATTTTCCCAAGGATTTTGAAAGCTAAGGCACTGCCTGTTAAATATTGCTTTTCTTCCTGCAAAACAATAATTTTACCTCATGTGGGATGGCAAGTTCTGGTACCTTGTCAAACTTTTATTTAAGCTTCTGATGTAATCCTCTGATGCCAATTCAGAGTTGCTATTTTTAAATGAATACTTTCCTTGAACTGACTTTTAATTCCTTGGGTAATTTCTGCTTGTTATTACCAGTTGAATAGTTGTGCTTGTGCATCAGGGTTTAAAAAAAATATCAACCATCTGCCAAGAACCACAGACCTCACCCCTTGGTCTCTGTTACTCTGACAGCACTGCCTTCTCTAATGGAAGTATCAGTACCCCGTGAGCATTCTGTTGGCACTCAGTAGTGGAAATATTGACATCCTATGGCCCACACTAGATAAACTAAATTTCATTATATCTCTTGCTAAAAATAAACTAAAAGTAGGTGGTGATTCCACAGACAGGATTAAGTAAACATCAATATTAAAAATTCTCTAATTTGGAAATGGAGCACACCACTTCTCCAGAGGTTAAACCATTTAAAAAACAGACTATTTAAAGGAGAAAAAAATGTAGATCTCTGAAGAACTTGTTCTGACAACTTACTTAACAAGCACATACTGTTTATTCTCAGAAAAGTCAGCTTTTGAATTTAGAGGAGTTGAAAGGTTCATTTCTGGAAACAGCTCATCCTCAAGTTTTTTAATAGTTCAGTTCAACTGAGAGTGGGAGTCACAGGATGAGTACAATGGAAATACTCCAACCTTTTCAGTGACCTTATTTGGTGCATGATAAGAAACTTTCCAGTGTGCAAATAAATCAAGATTCAACTAAATGAAGCTTAATAAACAGCCCTCCACTTTGCAACCAGTCTAAAAATCTGATTATTCAGAAAAAAAGAAATCACACAGTGAAGGAGAAACATCTGAACACAATAAGATAGTTAAGTACTGCTATTTCCAATTAAAAAAAGGTCTTAAGATAGCCAAATTTAATACGTAAATAGCCTAGAGTGTTTATGCAAGAAGTCTGCATTCATAGTGGTTAAGACTGTAAGCTCTGAACTCATGAATGCCTGGGCTTGACTCTAATTCCTTAACTTACTAAGTCATATGGGGGTAACTTAACCTCTATAAACATCAGTTTCCTCACATGCACAATTGGAATAATAATAGTATTTACCTAATAAAGTTATTGTGAACATTAGCATGACATAGTATTAACAGACACTGAGTAAAAGTCTGTTCTGTACCCTTAAAACATTCAGTGAGTATAAAAGATTTTCAGGATCTGTTTAGATAGAGAAGACTCACTATTAGCAGAATTATGCTTAGTTAACAGAGATTAGAGAATATTGAAGTACATCCAGCTAATCTCTTTATTTTATAAGTGAAGCAGTATTATAGTCTTCAGTCTATTGAAGATTTTTGTGAGAAATATTCTGTGCATGTCACAAAAATATTAACTGATATTTTTATATGTGTTTAGATATAGACTAAGGTACATCCTAATAAAACAGTAATAAATTCCAAAAAAACACCTAGTTGTTCCTGTAGAAATTTTAGAAAGTTGTCTCATTAGAAACTTATGCATGAAAGATATTCAGTTTTTACCTTCACAATTATTTTCCTCAATTTTTAAAACAGCCTTATTGAGACATAATTCAAACATACAATTCATCCCATGTAAAGTGCACAATTCAATGGTTTTTAGCATGTTCCCATATTTTTGCAACAATAACCACAAAAAGAAATTTTGTATCCATTAGCTGTCACCCCCCCACCTGCCCTTATCCCCCTGCTACTTCCTGTCTCTTTAGATTTGCCTGTTCTACACATTTCATATAAATGGAATCATACAATGTAGGGTCTTTTGTAACTATCCTCTTTCACGTAGCATAACGTTTTCAAGGTTCATTGGTGTTGTAGCATAAAACAGTATTCATTCCTTTTTATTAGCAAATAATATTACATTGTGTAGATATACCACATTTTATTTATCCATTCATCAGCTGATGGATATTTGGGTTGTTTCTACTTTTTGGCTATTATGAACAATGCTGCTACAAACATTGGCGCATGAGTTTTTGAGTGGATGTGTTTCTCATCTATCTTGGGTATATACTTAAAAGGGGCATCATTGGGTCATATAGAAACTCTACGATTAACATTTAAGGAACTGCCATACTGTTTTCTAAAGTGGCTGCACCAGCAATACATAAGCTTTTCAATTTCTTACCAACATTTCTTATTTCTTGCCTTTTTTGATTATAGCCAATCCTAGTGAGTGTGAAGTGGTATCTCATGTGGTTTTCACTTGTATTTCCTTAATGGTTAATGAAATTGAACATCTTTCATGTCTTGTTAGACATTTGTATATTATTTGCAGAAATGCCTATTCAGATCCTTTGCCAATTTTAAAACTCGGTTATTTATCTTCTTGTTGAGTTTTAAGAGTCTTTATACATTCGGGATACAATTACCTTATTAGATATACTATTTGCCAGTATTTTCTCTTATTCTGTCCGTTGTTACTATAACATTTTGAACTGACTTGCTATTAGCTAATAATTCAGGAATGACAAAATAATGATTGCTCTAATATTCTAAGTCTTACTTCAGCAAAAAACAACTAAAATTAGCAAAATAATTTTGTAGACTTGGGCTTTTCTTACATACCTAAACCATAAAAACAGGTTAGGACTAAGGTAGAAATGAGAACTTGTTTTTTTTCAAAGCGATCTATAAACACTAGAGTGATGGACTGTGAATGATCCCAAAGAAACAAAATAATTATTAATTGATTCTCTTACCATATCATTTCATTAACTCATTCAATTGTAGAAGTTGGTGTATGAAATAAAGAAAATAGGTAATGCTCTAAAAGAACTTATAACTTAAATGTTAAAACAATGCACAAATAATCAATGTATTTTGGAAAGTTATTGATTAACATTGAGTAATTTCTAAGCCCTTGGGAAATAGAAATAGTAAGATGATCTATTTTGCCTCGAGTAGCTCTCAGTCTAATGTGGGTGAAAATACACACGTTTTACATGTTGCATGCAAACACATCACAATAAAATGCAGTTCATAAAGTAACAGAGTACTGTACTAAATGAAAGTGATCAATTCCTCATGGCAAAGTCAGGGAACTCTCAGAAAAAGCCTTATAAAAGAAAAAAGCACCGTGCTTTTTCAAATAATAAAAATATATGCATATATTCCTCTAGATATATAAAGAAAGAGGTAGGAATCTGTACGGAAGAAGCCATAAAACTAATAAAATCTTCAATATGAATGAAGGGCGCAAAAGATAACATGTATATTTTTGAACTTGGATGATTGAGAAGCAGCTAGCAACTCTTACAAATAACAGGAGGAAAGAACTTCTCCCCCTTTCTCACCCCAGAAGTTTTTTGAAGGACACTACTTTTTAAATAAATCTAAATAAGTCAGTTTGAAAGTCCTTTGTGTCCTCTCCTCTCCCACCTTTTTCCTTCTCTCAGGACCTTGGGAGCAGATTCAGAACAGAGCTGAGTTTTACATTTCTTGTCTGGTTCTGGGGATTGCAAACTTTCTTTCTTTTTTTCTTTTTTCTATTTTCTACCTTACCAGGAGGAGCGTAGATTAACCAGCACAGGTTCTGTCTTAGAACGATGACACAAAGCAAGGAAAATTCTGGGAGGAATTACCAAGCCCCTCTACCATTAGGCCCTACATGAGTCACTCCCAAGGCTGATAATGGGCTCACAAAGCTAGAAGGGTTGTGTCTTTCTAAAGTCTACCGGGCTGTGGCTTTGTCTTGGGTACCCTGTTATCACTGCTGAATAATAGCTCAGTCCACCGGGAAAAGAAAACTGTCCATTTCCAGGCTCATGCTTTCTCTCCTCTCCTTACCTTGATTGGCTAAGCACAGTATTAGGGTGAGAGAGCGGCAACTACTGGGGGTGCTAGAGGCAGCTTGTACCAGCTCCCAAGCTGACTTTTCTTATGGCATCAGGCAGCTGATGCTATCAAGACAGACTTCAAGTATCTCTTCTGGGCTTTGAATAGAAAAGGGAAGCAAGCTAAGATTGGCTCATTCTGAACCAGGGCTGCCACCCACACTTGCACCCACATGCTTCTCCTTAGCAAGAAGACACCACTAGCCCCACTCCCCATGCCCCTTGCATTTTATTCTGAGGGAAGATCTGGCGAACATACAAGAAACAGATTGTTTTCTTTTATTCTTATCCTCATCATCTTTATATTAATTGTATTCCTACTGTAGGTAGGGCATTTTGCCAAACTTTGCATATTCCAGTAGTAAAATATATGGTCCCCGTTTTTAAGGCCTTTTTTTTTTGAGAGGAGGACAAATAGAGATTTTTACTTTTCCCTATTAATTTTTTTTTGTTACTTCTGTAACAGCAACTAGATTCTTCATTTAAGAAACTATGGTTATTATTCATACTTCAAGTTTAGTACAGAAAACATAATTATAGCTTAGATTTGCTCAAAATTTATATTCATAGCTTACATTTATCTAAAATTAATATCTATAGCTATTAAAATCAGGAACAAACAGAATAGCTATTAAATTAATTATATGGGCCTATATTTTTTCTTTTCAAACAAGTTCTTCTCAATCAGTAATGTGCTTGTTATGCAATTCTTACCTAGAAGTCAAAAGTCCAAGTGCCTCCGAAGGGTGAGAAAATGTCCACCTTCTCAAAATGGCATGCACTTCTAAAACAGTCCCTTCATCCCATCCAGGGGCACTACCCAGGACCAGAGGAAGGGAGCAGTTTTCGTTATTGCAGTAGTAGCGATAAAACCACAAGTATCTTCTCTTTTCCTCCGAGAGTCTGAAAAACCAGATAGGAAACTGCAGTTTACTGAAGTTTGCTGCACTAACAAATGTTGCTGTAAATACATGGTATGAAACTTTACTGTAGTTCTTTGCATTTTATTTTAGTTTATTTTGAAAAACAAGTCCTTTATTTTCTTGGTACAGTTTGATAGGCTATTTCATCAGCTTGTTTTCCACTGATTTTATTCTTTTATAGGAAAAAGAAAACCCTCAGCTAGATAATTCACATTTATTTTTCCTTCCCCTTCTCCTTGCCACTTTTTTTTTGTAATATGTTATTTTGGTTGGTAAAATCTCTGTCTCATCTGGGGCAGAACAAGTTTATCAAAATCCTGCAATATGTTCTATTTAGAAAAGTGGTCAACTGTTTACTGTCTTACTTTCTTTACAAATTTTAACTTAGGCCCAACTGGGCTTGTGAAGAAATGGCATATTTTAACTATGATATTCCTTTATCTTAAAGCAAGTTACATCAGAGTTTGGAAAACTCTTTGCTGTTAACATCAGAAACAAAGATTTTAATTCATCCGTGGAGTATGCCTTTAATAGAGTTCACCGGAAGTGTGAAGTGAAAAATGCCAGTGACACCAGTTCTTAGATGCTTAAGTATTTCCCCGTGGAGAGTGGTCCCAACAGAAAACCGAAATCGAGGACCAAGGTCTTTGACTTGTTGACAGTTTGTCACGTTTTGCTCACACTCCAGCAGAAGCATTCACAACCACAGTTCAGTTGGGGCCAGCATCTCTCATATGACAGTCACAGCTTCCTGTACACTATCTCCTCCAAACTGACACTTTGTTGCTCAGCTTAAATGAGCTAAAATTTCCAAGAGTGATGCCAGATTGTAAAAAAAAAATTTTGTTTCAAAGCTTATTATTCCTTTGTACTTGACCCCAAGCTGGGTCAGTAAGATTTCCTTCTCTAGAAATTTGAGATCTTTATCTCCTGTGTGAGTTTCTTTCTTTTTTAAAAAATTAATTATGCATATTAATCAGACACAAAGCTGAACGGCACCATGTGTGCCCAAATGTGATGATCAGATCAATACTATTGGCATTCAGTTTCTTCTATTTTTTTTTTTTTCTTTCTGGTGGCTGGCCGGAATGGGGAACAGAACACTTGACCTCGGTGTTACAAAGCTGTGCCCTAACCAACTGTGCTAACTGGCCAGCCCTATTGTAAAAAAAATCTTCAAGTTTAATGTTTTTCAACAATTTCATTTGAAGTCATCTTCATCTTTAAAATGAAAATATTGAATCATAGATGATTTTTATGGTGTGTTTATGTTCCTTTCCTACGTTTAAATACCACCTTTCCCACTGGAAAGCCCTCAAAAAAATTCATAATAAAATTACTAAAATTATGTTCTGATCAAATTCCTTTGCTTTTTTCTCCTTTAACCTTTCTTATTTTTATTGAAGCATAATTTACATAAAAGAAAATGCACAGACTTAGTTCAATAAATTTTGCCAAATCATATACCAGGTAACAACCACACGCCTATCCAGATATAAAAGTTTTTTTCATGTCACCAGAGGCAAGCACTGATATGATTTCTTTCACTCTAGATTAATATTACCTCTTTTAGAACCTCATATAAATGGAATCATAGAGAAAATACTTTTTACATGTATTGCTTTGGAAGCTATGTCAAAAATACGTTGAACACACAAGTGGGGCTCTGGGTTCTCTATTCTACGCTGTGTTCTATTCCATCGGCCTATTTGCCTGTCCTGAAGCCAATATCACACTATTTTAATTGATTAAATTGCTTAATTTATAATACATGAATTTATACAAGTCATGAAATCAGACTTGTAAACCCCCCAAAGTTGTTCTTTTACATGACTGCTTTGACTATTCTAGGTCCATTGTATTTCTATATAAATACTGTGATCAGCTTTTTAATTTTGGCCAAAATCTCCTGGGATTTTTATTAGGATTGCATTTTATTTATAGATGAATTTGGAGAGAATTGCCATATTAAGAATAGGAGTCTTTCAATCAATGAATGTAGTATACTCTTTCATTTATTTAGGTTTCCTTTATTTTCTTTTAGTAAAGTTTTATTTCTTTTAGCAAAGTTTTTTAGCAGTACATCTACTTTTTAGTGTAGAGGTTTTGAAATAGTAAATTTAAAAAATAGAATGCATTTTCTATTTTTCACTGTAATACAATATATTTTGTAGATTGCTCTCAAATGCTGTGACCTTACATAATTATGACATCTGAAAACAGTTTTCTTTCTTTCCTTCTAATTTTTACCTTTAAATATTTTTTTTTTCTTCACATAGCATACTGGCTAGAACTTCCAATACAAGAGTAAAAATAAATGTTTGGAGCAGATATCCTGGCTTTGTTTCCAGTTTAGGGGAAAAGCATGCATTCTTGCATTATTTAACATGATAGTAACTATAGATTTTTCGTAGACCACTTTTAAAGGTTGAGAAAATTCCATTCTAGTTCTAGTTTTGTAAATTTTTGTCAGGTATAGGTGTTGAATTTTGTCAAATTTCTTTTCTGAGTCTATCAAGATGGTATGGTTTTTTATTCTTTTACTTTTAATCTTATTGCTTTAAAATATTTAAAATTATGTACCTGTAAACAGCATAAAATTGGATTTTGCTTTTGTAATGTAGACTGACAATTTCTGCTTTTTAACTGCAGTTTTTTGTTCATTTACATTTAATGTCATATTGATATGGTTGGGTTTAACTCAACTATATTGCTATTAGTTTTATTTTGCCGGAGCTCCAGTGGCGCAATCGGTTAGCGCGCGGTACTTATACAGTTTTATTTTGCCCAAACCATTTATTGGTCCCTTTTTCATTTTTTCTGTCTCCTCTTGGACTATTTTGTTTTTGTATTTCATTTTTGTCTTCTTCTTGGCTTTTAAATATATTCTTAAAATTTGGGGGGATGTAGTTTCTCTAGAGATTAGAATATTCTTTTTACAGCATTTATAGCCAATCATGAATTAATATTATACTGCCTAACATATAATGTAAAAAACTTAGAAAAGTATACTTCCATTTTTTCATTTCTCATTCTTACTGAACTTGCCCTACACTTTATTTTTTATATATAAGCCCAGCAGTACATTGAGGTTCATTTTTCTTTAGTTAACCACTTTTTAAAGAAATCAATAAATGTGTAAATAAAAGTATTTTTATTTATTTACCTATTTCCTACTTTTAGCACTTTTTATTAATTTTTATAGATTTGAGTTTCTATCTAGTATTATTTTTTTCCAGCTTGAAATGCTTCTTTTAAGATTTCTTATAGTACCATGAACTGATAACTAACTCAGTTACATTCAGTAAAAAAGTCTTCATTTGGTTTTCATTTTTGAAACATAATTTTACTGTTTATAGAATTCTAAATTAAAAGATTCTCCCCCTATTTCTAATATGCAAAGATAATATTCAAGTCTTTTGGCTTGCATTTTTTCTAATGAGAAGTCTGCTATTAATATTATTATAGGTATTCCCTGCATACTATTTGTTTTCTCTGATGCCTTAAAATTTTTACCTTTAGTTTTTAGCAATTTGACTATAATGTGCCAAGGTGGTGCTTGTGTGTGTGTGTGTGTGTGTGTGTGTGTCTGTGTCTGTGTGTGTTTGGAAGCTGCTAAGCTTTTTATATTTGTGAGGTGATTTTCTAAATTGAATTTGTAAAATATGGCTATACCTTTAATTATTTTTTGCCTCAATATCTCTCTCCTGTATGGTGTGTCTAGTACACACATATCATAGCACTTGATACTGTTCCACAGGTCACAGGATTTTTTTGTTCTTTCTGTACCTTCACATGGATAATTTCTATTGCCCTATCTTCAAGCTCACTGTTCTTTTTACCTCCATTATGCAATCTGTTAAGCCCCTCCAGTGACTTTTAAAAAAATATTTTAAATATTGTTTTCAGTTATTAAATTTCCATTTCTTTACTAAGACTCTTCATTTGTTCACTCATATAGGTATATAATTTTTAATTTTTAAATATCTTTATAATAGCCATAGTGAGGTCATTAGCTGCTAATTTAAGACTCTTTAAGTCTGTTTCTATTAACTGTTTTCCCAACTCAGGCTATGGTTATGTTTTCCTGATTCTTCCCAAGTATTTTCCTAATTGTTGATTGCATGCTAAACATTTCCCAATACTTTTTCCAATTATTGATTGCATGCCAGACATTTAGAATGCTACATTGCTGAGAGTCAGCATTCTCCTATCTTTGGGGTGTTGAATGTTTCAATTTTTTAGCAGGCAGTTTAATTACTGACAGATCAGCTCGATCCTTTTGACACTTGTTTTTATGATTGTTAGGTTGGGCTTAGCATAATCATTAATTTAGGGCTGGTATAGACTTACTTGTCATATGCATTGTTCTGGATTCTATATTGAATGTATAAGATGTTTTGTGTATTTTTTCCATTCTTACTGGTCAGAATTTCTATATTTCTCAATATTGAGCAAACTCTTGAATTTAGATTTATTTCACACGTTTCTGTAGTGGTCTCTTTCAGGTCCTGGGAAATCTCTACCTGCTCACGAGTAGCTTAGTACTTGACTGAATATTTAAGGGACCCCCAATGCAGATTTCTGCAGTTCCCATCCTGCCCATCTTTCTTCTCTACAGTATTATACTCTGCAGACTCCAGCTGTCTCAGTACCATTGAATGCTTATCTCTGCCTTTTTTCTTCTTTCTTTAATCTCAGCAAGACCTGCATACTTTTATTTAATTCTACCTACCTTCCAGAGCCATGGTGTAGAAAGTGCCTTTAGGGTAAAAGCCACTTTAGTCAATGGCACTTACTGCAAGTCCCATATGTTCAATTTCTGAAAACTGTTGTTTTATATGTATTTTTCTTGTGTCACAGTTCTTTAAATCAGGGGGATTATTAGTCTAGGTACACTACATGCTGGAAGTGGAAGCACTGATTTCTTTCAGAACAAATCTTTTTTATCTTTCACTTAGGGGTCTTCCTCATATTTGGAAGCACTCTTTTGGTTGACATCAAGAATATTTTTTTTCAATTTTTAAGTTTTACAAATAATATTGGCACATTTTTATTGAATTTCATTGGGCTTGATGTACCTGACTGTGATTACATTTGATCAATTTGAAAGAAAGAACAATTATCACCAACTAACTGGTAAAATGTGGTATTTGAAAACTGAGGTCAATCTGACTCTAACACAAGTTTTACCACATTGAAGGCTGTGCTCAATCTGTTTTCACAGCCCAGGATGAAATGGTACTGTATTTGTAATTGTATCTGAGTGGGTGAAACAGAGGAAAATGTTTTTTATTTTAAGTATGTTATCAACTTAAATAGAAACTGAAGTATAAAACAAGTAGTGTTCACTGGGGTTAATTTAAAAACATAGACCTTTAATATTCAAAGGCAGTTATTATGATTATTATTAGTTAGTTTTGACCTTTTTTATGAATATATTTAAAATTTTAAATCATTTCATCTATTTCATATGTAAAATATCTCTTATTACAAATATATTGGTCTCATATATCATATATGTTAAAATGTAAGGTTTTACATTTTTGAGTAAGAAGTAGAAAAAGATGCTTTACCTAGTTAAGATGTCAATAGTCTGGTATGACAATGGATTGCCAATATATGTGTCATGTGGACTATGAGAGTCTTCCATCATCTTCAGTCCTTAAGGTAACTTTTTAGATCAGACATCATGCAAGAGCACATTAGTCCTTACGACATATTTATTTCCACGTATTATCAGGCACAGTGTATAGCATTGAAAATATAGTGATAAACAAGATAGATTGATTCCTTGCTCTCCCAGTTCTTATAAATTAATGAGGGGGACAAGAAATAAACACACGGATGAACAGGATAATAGCATGTATTAAATGTGATAACATAAAAGGGAATAGGATAGAGAGTTAAGAAAGACTTTCTTAGATAAGGTGGTCAAAAAAGGCTTCTTTGAGAAGATGACATTTAAGTGAAAACCTAAAGGATGGGATGACTTGGGTGTGAAGAACTTGGGCAAGAGTATTTCAGGCAGAGGGGACATCAAATAAAAAGGCCTTGAGATGGGAGAGGGACTAGCACATTTGAAGTATATGAAGGAAGCTTTAAGTGAATGAGGAAAGGAGCAACATGAGTTGAAATTAGAGAGCAGGGCAGCAGCACTATTGTTCAATGTGAGACTTCTGATCGCACTAAATGCCCCTATTTGGCATGGCCCAAACTGATTTTTCTTCTAGAAAATGACTGTAACATCTGGCCAGCTGATAACTCACAACCTTGGATTCTCCAATGACTTAACCTTGATGCCTTGGTTTCTCAATTGATTTACTCTCTAATTCCAATTCATCATCAGGTCATGTCTTTTCAGCTTCCAAAAGATGTCTTCCAAATCTAGCTACCTCTGCCACTGCTGTCACCTTAGTTCTAGCCATCATGACCTCTTGCCTAAAATATCATATTAACCTCCTTATGGTACTGCTCGCTTCTGCTCCTTCCTCCTTGGCCATCCATTCTCGAACTTGTAATCAGAGGGATGACTCAAAAAGATTCTTCCGATCACATAACTCCCCAGTTCAAAACTTTTAAATGATTTCTCGCTCTTGGGAAAATGTCGTAGCTTATCTCAGTATATATGAGGATACTTCAAAAAGTTTATGGAAAGATTCATTTTATCTTTTAATTTTATTTTTCCATGAAACTTTCTGAAGCACCCTTGTGTTAATAAAACATATACGCACACAAGCACAAGCATGAGGGTACTTCAAAAAGTTGGTGGAAAAAGTATATATGAGTTACTCTCTTAGTTTTATGACTTTGACATGTTATTAATGAGCACAATCACCTGTGACTACATATTGCCAAGTGGCAAGTACAAATGACACAAATTCCCTTACAATTCTTTCCGGGGTTTTGATTTTATGCAGAGAATTACTGTTTTACAAAATCTAACTACTCCTGAGTCCCTAATTTAGCGCTATCAAAGCATGATTTTTTTTTCATTTTTTCTTATTTACTCAAACAACTATCTACTTGAAGGATGGTTGAACAATGGTTTGTCATTGCTCTGTGATGATATATATCGAATCACACTGTCTGCTTTGTTGCTTTGATCTGAGTTGTTTTTAACCTTTTTATTTTTCCTTAAAGTTAAAGTTGCTAAATGGAATAGGAAAACAAATCTTTAAAAATATACAAAATTATTTTTTTCCTAAAAATTAATTGATCATTTAACAGAAGTTACTTTAGGAAATAAAAGGAGTTATGTGGGAAGGAAGGTTCACTCTGTGAAGGTTATGAGTGCTGCAAGTATGATTGATATAAACAGCAGGCAAAATTCACTCCAAGACCTGAGTCACTTACAGTAGTGGAGACTGTTTCTGTGAAAGTCTGGCAATGTGTTTTAAACACTCTTTTGGTGGTTCTTCAAGATTAATTGTATTCTCTTCAGAATCAGGTTTCATATACTCCCACCCAACAGCTGGAAAATCAATCTGAAATAAAGAAATGATTTGCCATGTATTGAATGTGTCACAAAGTTCAGTATTAATTTAATTACCTCTTTCTTAGATTTATAGAAACTAAAGAATAATTTCTATTTTTCTGTGATAATTATTTTAAAATAATTTTAAAAAATAATTAAAGCTTGGACTTGGTATTTAAATATGCATGGTATTTGGCCAATTATTTATATGAATGGTAGAGATTAGTAATCTGTAATGTCTGAAGGAAATAATAATAATATATAAACTTTTCATAAAGCTAAATATGTCACACTTTTAAAAATATGGACATTATATCCTTTCTAAATTTCAGTGTTAAATATTTTTCTATTATGAAATGATGACATTTGAAGATGGTAATTATACTTTTTCATGTAATCACATCACATGAGGAAATAAAAAGTTACTTTATGTTGTTCTCTACTTCACGAAATCTACAAGTCTAGGAACCATTTTGTAGATATGAGAGTGAGCTGTTCTCTGGCAAAGATCTGTTTTGTAAGTGCATAATCTAATAGAATATTTTTGCTCTGGCTCTGTAGTTTAGATTTATAGACAGGGCTAGAATCCAGGGCTCCTTTTTTCCTGGCTCAATGTGCTTTCCATTAAACCATGTTTCAGTGATAATCCGATTTTAGTTAATAAAATAACAGTTAACAAAAATGGCAGTCCCAAGCCATGTACATGAGTTGGATGTTTTAGTGCTCCGTATATTTACTTAAGGTTTTCATATGTGCTTTTTCTCATTTTAATATTAGAAAATCCACAGAATTTATTTTTCTCTGCTGGGCTGTATGTTAGGTTGGCATCTCAGGGAAAACTCAGGAACATCACAAAGTAGACTGTGTGAGTTACAGTTCAAAATGTAGCTTAATCTATTACAATTCATATTTATTGAAAAAATTTTACTAATTTCATTCCCAAACTCCTAAAATTTGTTGCCATGCTTGTTTCTGGTATGATCTCTGTTGTATCAATTATTGCTCTGACATGATAAAAGAAACAAGTAATAGATAAGCTAAACCAAACCATAAATTTTGCCTCTTGACAAAGATTAATTCTGAACAATTAACTTTGCTGCCTTAGGGAGAAGTGCATCCAGTACTAGCAGGTTACATGCTACTCTTTACGTACCTTAATATTTTTAAACACATGGAACAAAAATAGTAGAAATAGCATTTAATGAACTAGTGTAATTTTATGTTTGTCTAAATAAATGGCAAGGTGGATGAGGAAACTAAAGGTAGCACATGAAAATACAAAAGCACTCCTATGCTCAAATCTATAATAAATTATTTGCTATATTTCACTTAGTAAATAATTTTTATTTCTGATTCATGAGTGAGCCCTTATATCAAACTGCATTTTTTTATGGATTATGAAGTTATGTTATTACTAATTCTTGAGCCACTGATAGAAAATATTGGAATTTTTTCCAGTTGCCTTTTGTTCTAACTTTTTACAAAAGAGAAATTCCCCCAAAGTATGTAGTAATGTATTTGCTCTAGAATACTTTTGAGCACCATACGTTATAGAAGATATAAGTAATATCTGTTACCTTTAGAGAACTTCAAGTCTAGTTGATGAGAAAAGGCACACACATTAACAACTAAAATAGGGAACAAGAAATGCATAACACCCCAAAGCTGCGCTTCATTATTGCACTTCCAGTCATGGCAAACACATGACTGCTCTTTGTCCTTCTATGACTGCCTTACTTAGCCTGGCTATGGTCTCAATTTTCTTTTTAAGGATGCTCTGGGAGATCTATTCAAATGTCTACATTGCATGTGCCATGACACCTATTTGTCATATTCTTGCCTCAAGCCTTAAGAATACACTTCTGACTTCAAAGACAGAAAAAAAAAATCATGAGGTCTTTCCTTTAGAGTATAGGAAAATATTCAGGCCTGGTCATCCCACCTAATGGTTCACACCTCCTTACGCATTTGGATATTGACTTCTTGTGTTCCATTTATCCATCTCGCTTCACTTCTCACCCTTCCTTATTTACACTTGTTCACCACGGTTCCTACTATATCTTTTTGACTTGGAACTGCTTGAGGCCACTGTTTGCATGTCCCTAGTGTCCACTCCCTACAATCATACCCATAAGGTGCTTCTTGCTCAGTGTGGGCCTCCACGATTCTGTCAGTTTGTTTAAGGAACCTCCACCTGGATTGCAGACGTGGTTGGAGTACAACAAGCCAAGGGAAGGAGGAGGCAAAGAAAGCAGGTAGGTGTACGTGGGGCATGAACAGACACAGGAAATCAGGGGAGACAGCAGTTTGGGAGAGGAAGGTAGGCTCAGTTTGGGACATGTGTGTTTGAAGCTGTTGATAAAATATCCAGGTGGGAGTTTCAGCAGGTGTGTGGCTATATTGTCTGAAGCTTGAGAAATGAAGGAATTTAAATTAGAGATACAGACTTGGAAGTGAACCTGCATCGATACTCTGAAAAAATCTTATAAATAAATGAGACCCAGTAATTCCACTGCTAATATACATCCATGAAAAATGAAAAAATATGTCCACACAAAAACTTGTACACAAATGTTCATAGCAGCGATATTCTTAATAGCTAACAGGTAAAACAACCCAAATGTATATCAACTAATGAATGGATAAATAAAATGTGGCATATTCATATAATATAATGTTATTCAACAATAAAAAAAATGTCCGATTTTATTTAAATGAAATGCTCAGAATAGGCAAATCTATAGAGACAGAGTAGATTAGTGGTTGCCTAGAGTTGGGGAAAATGGGAAAATAGGAAGCAATAGCTAAAAGGTATGGGATTTCTTTGTTGAGGTGATGAAAATGCTCTAAAGTTGACTGTAGTGATAGTTGTACATATCTGAAAATATTACAAACCACTGAATTGTATACTTTAAGTGGGAGAATTATATGGTATGTGAATTATATCTCTATAAAGCTTTTTTAAAAGAAAAAACATGAGTGAGAGCATCCAGAGGGTGAATTGCAATGGTCATGGGAATGACTGTGAGAGGGGCCCACCATGAGGGCTAGCAGAAGGGGAGCCTGGGAAGGAGACAGAGAAAGGATGACCAGGGAGTAGTGTCAGGAGAAGCACAAGCGGGCAGCACACCAAAGCCAGAGGAGCAGAGAATTGAGGGGAAAGACAGAGCCAGAAGGAGCAGAGAAAGGGCTAGTATCATGAGGACTGAAAACCATCACTGGATTTGGCCCGTAGGAATGAGCGGGTTACCCATGTGGTGTAGACGAGACAAAATACAGTGAATTTAGACACCCATGGGGAGGTGAGGAAGTACAGAAAGATAGAACAGAACAAGAACAGCATGAATCCAAAAGAAATATCTCTGCTCTTAGTTGTTAACTATGTGACAGAACCATTCTATTAGTTTGTATTCAGGAGTGGCAGGAAGTTGAGAGACAACCAGGCTATGGGAGTCAAGCAGTCACCTGCTTATCTGTCTCCGTTTCTGAACTTGGATCTACTTCACTTTATCCACTGCTTCTGGTCAGTACATCAGCCATAGAACCTAAAGAGAATTATGGACTCGAGGAATCATGTTCGGTGACATATCACACCCTTTGTCATACTGGGGTAGCTACAGTGTGGCTTTAACCACCCACCTAATAAAGACAATCAGACGAGTACAGACCTCACAGAAGACAGACAGGCATAGTATAATCTTTTCATAGAGGTGAAAATGGAAGGTTAGGTGACTTGTTCAAGGTCATAAGGTTTTCTGTTAAAGAACTAAGATGAGAATCCAGATATCCTAACTCTCAACAAGATGGATAGATGTGTTTTCCTGAGACCCCTACTGATTCTCTAACAAAAACACTGGTTGCAGAACTTGCTTCTAATTTCCTCACCATCTCATAATCTTTAGGTTGAAAGATTCCCCTCTACATTTA
Source organism: Cynocephalus volans (assembly GCF_027409185.1). Taxonomy (NCBI): domain Eukaryota; kingdom Metazoa; phylum Chordata; class Mammalia; order Dermoptera; family Cynocephalidae; genus Cynocephalus; species Cynocephalus volans. The sequence goes on from NC_084471.1 coordinate 94,229,786, forward strand.
GCTATGTAATTAGAATTATATTGATAAGGAAGTTTTGACTCTACTACCTTGATAACTCCTATTTTATTCTGTACATCTTATCAATTAACAAACATGCTGCTGCATACAGCCCAGTGACAATCAAAGTGGCCACGCCCCCCACCCCTGCAGCCAGGCCAGTGAAGGAGTCAGCCATGGGCACGCCCATCCCGCCTTCTCCCTCCCCCTTTCCCCTCCTCTTACCCTCTCCCCATCTCCTTTCCTCCCCTCCTCTTCTCCCCTACTGCTCTGGAACAACATCTTAGAATGCAAGTATAATAATAATAATAAGTAAATAAACTTTTAAAAAATTAACAAACATGCCGAGAAGTTCCCTGTATATCTAAACCATCTGGAATTATTTTGCAAAAGTCAGATGATTTAGCTTTTGCATAGTCTTGAGTGATTTACGTGGCCCCCTCTTTTAAGACAAATTCTGTTGTGGATCCAGATTTCTATTTGAAAATAGCATCTCAGGAAACCAAATTTATGCTGCTATTGAATACTTGAAACTTTCCTTCTGATTCCACTTGCCAGAATCTGTGTTCCTAAAGGAGCTGTTTTCCTCATCTGAGAAGAAGGAAGGAAAGTCTCATCTGAAAGTCATCCTTCTCTGTCTCCTACCCCCACCGCTCTCCCCTGCCCCAAAGACCCCTACAATCATAAATGTATATCCACAAAGTTCTGGCAGTTGTCAGATTTGAAGACTTTCATTAAGCTGAGAATGTTTGAATCTAGCAAGAAATAGCTTGATAGAAAATGCGTTTATCCTTTTAAAGAAAGTGGCTGATATCTACACATGGTCACCCCACAGGTCTGTATAAATGCAATGTATCGCAAACTGAATTTATCATATTACTCTATTGAAGACTGTTAATTCTTGCTCTGCATTCTTTTTTTGAAACTAACAATATAGCTGTTGACTCAGGAAATCAAGTTTCTATCTCTCTTTCCTTATTTATTTTCTTTATATATTTGTACCCCTTTATGTTAAAATAAGTTGCTAAAATCTACCACTTTTTTTCCCCCCAGTTTTGGTGATCACTAAGATGTCCTTCTAAGAAGTGTCAACATATCTGGTCTTCTTGTTTTCTAGGACATTTTCTACAACATTGCTAGAACTACTTTCTATGAATCATCTTTTAGATAATCATGTCCAAATCTAGCACACAATCTAGTACCCTAATGATTTTCTACCCTTTCCCACTGTTCCTCACATTATTTTTTAATCTTAGCTAATGTGCCATATTTTGAAACTGCCACCCCTTTTCTGAATCTGTGTGTTTGTATCGTGTGTTCCTTTATGACCGGATGGTCCTTCCCACTTACAGTAGTTAGTGAGAATTTACTCATTCTACAAAGGGCATTCAAGTGTCATGTCCTCTGAGATCTGTCCTCAGACTTCCTACATTTCTTCGCTTTCCCTTAGAAATACTCAGTGCTATTCTTGCTATGTTAGTGACCCTACAATGGCTACAGTATTTGTCACATTGCATCAGAGTGAGTTGTGAAAATCTGTCTCTCCAGCTGGATTTTGCATTCCTTGAGTTCCCTGACTTGGTATTATGTATTCACTCATTTTTGTATTCTGTAAAGGTTTTTATCATGATGTTTGATGTGTAGAAGTCATATATGAAATGTGTATTCAATGAGATTAAATCAAACCTCTAGCATTTTGCTATTCTTCATCAGTAGAATATGTTTATCAGGTTTATGGTGAATCGCTCCTCTTTCGTAATGAAAATATTTCTTTTTCTCTTTTTTTCTGGTTATGACAAGACAGCTGCGAATTGGTAGGCCATCATGTTTTAAGTGTCTAGGATGTTGTGCCAAGATCTAAGCTGAATGACCCCTCTTTCTTACCACCATGTCCACAGGTTAGAAGTGGATGTTCAGGTGCTGTCTGGTAGGGACTTCCTCTACCAGAATGTATAATCACTTTTTTATTAGTATTAATTTTCCTTTCCATTTTCAACATTTTTCTGTGCATCTAAACTCTCTCCCTCAAATCCTTTAACCCAAACCTGGAAACTTAAGAGCCCGGAGACTCTACTAGCCTCTTCTAGCTTCCTTTAGAGCAGTGATTCCCAGATGAGGGAAATTTTGTCCCTAGAGGGCATCTGACAATATCTGGAGACAGTTTTGATTGTCAGAATTGAGGAGCTAGTGGGTAGAAGGCAGGGATCCTGCAAAACATCCTACGATGCACAGGACAGTCCCCCACAACAAAGAATTATCTGGTCCAAAATGTCATCAGTGTTGAGGTTGAGAAACTTTGTTCTAGAGGGTGCTGCCCAGATAGCAGTTCCCAGTTTCTCCTGCAGAGATGGAAAGTCCATATTCCCTGCATTTCCATGTGCGATAGTTTCCAGGCTTCAGGTAGCTGACCAATATGATCACCTACGTTGTGAACACAGAAGAGCTGTCAGCAGTAAGAACCGAAGCTCAGAGTCATTGACCTTTCATTCGTGATCACAAATGACAGAGAGTAGGAAGGCTTTAAGAAAGAAAAAGGATAATAGATGGATTTTGTCTGTAGTTTCTTTCCCACTTCTCAGTTAATTGCTAGTCATTTAGGAAATGTACAACAGAAGAGATTTTAAAGAAACATGACATGTTGCAGAGGCAGGTGTGAGTAAGGTATCAAGTTAGTAATACACATATACCAATGACTGTTTTTAGAAAATGGAAAGAAAAATAAATGCACATAATGGGTATATGAATGGCAACACTCCATCACTCTCCTTCATGATCTTGTTTGATGGAGAATGGCTTGAAATTGCTATTACATAACCTGGGAGAAAAGTGCTTTAAGAAGACTGAATGTTAAAATACAAGCAGTGGAGGTTTCATAAATCCCAGCAGGCTGGAGGAAGAGAAGACTATTAGAATGTACGATCCTGAAAGAAATTGTTTCCATCATTGACAACAAGCTACTTACCAACCAATACTTGCTGTGTGTACTTTAGCCTCATAGCCCAGCACATACCTGCAGGGTCACTGGGGATGGCTGACTTGTATCCCACACTCCTGGAGCTATCATTTCTATGGGTGGCTCACTCTGTAACGTCATGCTGAACAGCATAGACCCAAGAACAGATTTTCTGCAACGCACAGATAACACATACACACAGATAAGAGTCACTTCATGAGGGAAGCTATTATTATCTGTAAATGTTTTCTTTTGGAATGTAAACATATTCAGCTATTTTACTGGCTTCATGCAGTAACTAGAAGAGAAATAAGATATTCCATGAGCCCAGACACTGATTAAGAGTTAATTTCTAATATACCACGTGCATAGCTATTTTCATAGATGCCTACGTTTATTTGCTAAATGAGAAAATGGTTTCCATAATGGTTTCTAACAGGTAGCATTTATTCTTAATTGCTGTCAGTGGTGATTACAAGGTAGGACTAAAAATCTCAGACTTAGGTTCTTGGAGTTACAACTGCCTTAAGTCAATAAAGATGCTAACTCTTCAGAACATTTTTTTCTCCCTGGATGACTAAATTCTCTGGGTACTTTTAAAGATATGAGTTCTAAATTTATAAAAAGAAAAGATTTAAATTAGCATAGCATATGATCTACAGAATCAAAGTGTTGTGGGATTTCACAGAGGAAATGCTTCTTTATGCATAAATAGAAAGATTATTCATATCCAGAATGTTTAAAAATCAGTTGTAAATTACCATAGTAAATGAGAGTGCACACAGGAAAGACTTTCAACGATGAAGGATTTGTGTATGGTTTTAATAGTTTCAGTAACATCCGAATCCACAGATCCTTCTACAAATTAAAAAAAGAAGCTCTTCCTGGAGGTGTTTATGAATGAGAATATTAGTAAAATATTCCATTGATTACTGAGAAGAGTCTTTGACTTTACCATACAAAATTGAAAATGTAAAACTGAAAGTCAACAGAATTCAATTTAAGTCTATACAGTACTTTAAAGCTTCAAGTGAATCTTTTTAAAAAACAACATATAACTCCATCTTGCCATTTAACAGATACTATGCAAAACACGAGAGGAAAAAATCCGACAAATAAAGCTTTCTTTAAGCCTTTAGCTTTCCGAGGCCTGCCCTTTTCATTATTTTCCTTATCTAAGGATATTGCATAAAGTATCTGCCCGGTAGAGTCTAAATTTTATACATTATTGGGAAGATATTTTTATATGACCCAAGAACAGTCTTCTAGCAGAATGAATTTTGAGTCTTCTTTATCCCTTTGTCCCATCCCTCCCTCATTAGAAGAAAAATTGGGGAGGTGATATAGCAATACCTGGGGAGTCAGTATTAGTAAGGTCAAGGTTAGCTTAACCAGGGTACAGATTAGAAAATCATTTATGTAATTTTCCCCTTTGCTTTTCAGTGTGTACAGCCTTCACCCAAAATGGCCTGTGACATCGCCTTTGCCTGAGAAGGTTTTGGATTAGTGTCGGGCAGAATGCAAGGGGAGGAGGAGGCATGGCTGACACCAAACTTGAGGGTTCGGATCGTAATGTTGTCCACAGCATTTATAGAAAATATTTCTGTACATGGTAAAGGGTCAGGAGAGCTGAGAGAGAAGGAGGATGTGGTGGATTGGATGGAGAACATGGCAAAAGAAAAGCCTACTCGTTTCTGCCAGTGTGGGATGGTGGGAAGCAGAAGACAGAGAAAGAGGGAACAGAGTGAGAGTGGGCAACGTAGGTGCCCGGTTTGCCTCCCTTCTGCCTTTAGACGCAGACGTGGAGGAGTGGGGGTAAGTGAGCAGAACGGAATGCTGAAGGCCAGACGGACTCCTTTTTGCACTCTCTAATTCAGATCCCGGAATGAAAGTGTCTCCTGAGTCGCTGTATACCCATCTGTGGCATGACCATTAAACTTGGGGTCACATGGTAAACAGGTGGAGGAACTCCTGAGTTGAGCTCCATTGGGCCTTCTTTGTTTTCTGTGTAGACAAGATGGGATCTGGAAATAGCTAAAGATGTGTGAGAGGAAAGTTTCCAGGAAGGGTGTCACATGGTGGTGACAATGGGCCTCCATGATGAGGGCATCTGATTGGACCATCCAAGCTGAGTCCACTGGAAGTCACTGGTAAACCTCACGTGGGTCTAGGGTGCCCAGATGAGTCTGAGTCACTCAGGGAGTGCCACTGAGCCCTGGCCCTGCCAAGAGAGCCCTAACCTTGAGCTCCACTAGCTGCAGACTTCAGCTGTCATGAGCAGCCATCTGCCTACAAAGTGGCTTGGATTTGGATATCAGAAGTTAGCAGGCCAAAGGATCTGTTTTTATTTTTTTCCTGATCCTATGGATCCTTTTCCTCTCCTAGAAAAAGAATCAAGGTAGAAGGAAGTTACTCGAGCAACTAAGACTAAGCATTTTTATCCAAAAGATACTGCATACTTCTAAAAGGACTATTTAAATTACTAACTGATGAAGGCTTTGTCATAAATGGAAAGTTTTTTCTCCTCATTAGTTAAAGGGTGGGAGCTCATAGGAGCCCCTTGTTGGGTGATGAGATTTACACTGTGAATTCATGGAGCAGGGCGTGGCACCTGGAAGCAGAAAAAGAGGCAGCTTGAGGTAATAAAACATGTGGAGAGAAATCAGACCTGCTTTCTGGTTCTTGTTCTGTTTTGAAGTAGCCTCATAACCTCTAGCAAGTCTTTTAACCTTTGTTCATCATAGAGTTCTTCATCTGTAAATGAGGTATTAGGATCCACTGAGCTCTGAGAGCCTCTCTGGGACGGGAAGGAAGGACAAAAATGAATTCTCACCCACAACTTTTTTAGTTATTTGATTTTGAAGATATATCTGAAACTATTAGATAGAGTGGGGTCAGGGTTGGTTGTTTCAAGACTAAGATTTATTTTAGGCTTCTTTCGAAATTCTGCAAAAGCTTCTAATTTTCCTAGGCTTTAATTCACCTTGGGAGCTTTGAAAATGTGATGCTCAGGCCAGACCACAGACTAATTAAATTAGAATCTTTGAAGCTGGGAGTACTTGGGCTTTGGGATAATTTAAAAATTTCTCCAGAAAATTCTATTCAATCAGGGTTGAGAATCTCTATGTTGAAATAGCTTACCACAGTTTAGAAATGCTAAGTAACTCCACACTATCTGTTTTGAACTTAAATAGGAAAGAGAGCTCATGGAAATTGTTGACGTGAGGATAACACTCTCTGGCTGCGATGTGGAAACACTGTGAATGCAGATGTAGTGGAAGTCTTGTGTGCAGAAGAGAGGACTATAAAACTTCTGTGGGCAGAATTTTGCCTTTGGACTTGATTTTTTTTTTTTTTAAAGAATTGAAAGTGAGTTTGCATGCTTAACAATTTAAAAGTTTATTTTTATTTTTAGACATTATTCATGAAGTCATAACTGATTTATCTGAGTTTAATTGCCATTGACTCTTCTGAAACCCACTTCTGGAAACCGTAAAGAGATAGAAAGCCTTTAATTCTGCATATTTTCAGGTTATACGTATGTTGGAAAAATTAATGTAAGCGTTCATTACAATGCCACATGGATATGGCATTCCAAACCACAATAAACCTAATGGGCTATCCAAACCATAATAAAGACAGATTCAACAGCAAATGTTTACAAGCAGAGGCCATTGTATGAAAGGAAATGAAATTAAGTCTCCAGCTTGCTGTGATCTGGTAATATCTGTAAGGAATAAACTGGATTAGAATCTCTGTAACTTGGATCAATGAACAAAGTGGGAGTCATCACATCTCCCAGCTGCCTCACATGATGGATTTCTGATGTGTTTAAAAGATCTGGATTTCTTTAAACTGTTTAGCCCAGGAAAGAAGTAGATTTTCTGACTTTCATGAGAAATAGTCTGTTGGAAATACATTTGCAAATGCTTACTGAAGTACACTTTGAAGTAACTTGTGTTTTCTGATGTTTTATCATCCACAATTTTGACACTTTCCCTTAGGCAAATGTCACTTAGGATCAGTCCCAGATGGCATCACTAACAGATACCCACCTTCTATGATCACTAGCCTATGATATGTTTATGAATATTAAGTGATACATGACAAAATGACACGGAGGCAGTATTTTTACTATGGTAACCATCTAGAAAAAAACCTTGAAGATTATTTTGAAAGACAAAAATGTTCCTAATTTCTTATAAATTCAGTGTTTATTTATTATGTACAAAGTATTGTGTTAGATGACGGAAGGGAATAAAACAGATAGAACACTTTTTTTTTCAGTGAATAGCTAGAAATAGTATTCTACAAAAAATGCTAGATCTTACAAATACAGCATCTGAAATTTTGTAGAAACTCATTCGTGAGAAGGAAGGACACCTGGACAGCTGAGCCTAGTGAGAAAGGAATGAAAGTTCTTAGCACACAAATCAGATTTTTGAAATGCCTTCTAAGAGCAGTTGGTACTCTCTTTAAGGCTAAACTGTTTCTTGGAGACTTTTGAAATCTTATTTTATTTTACATTTCTTACAGGGATTGATTTTTTTTCCCAATTCAATCTAGTAAGCAAACCTACCGATTGCCTATTTATACGAGGAACTATGTTAGATGATAGATACAAAAGTACTTCAAAAAGTTCATAGGAAGATTCGTGTTATCATTCAATGCTATTTTTCCATAAACTTTTTGAAGTGTCACATGGAAATGGGCTTAAGCAGGAACACAAATAATAAAGCAACACACACACACACACACACAGCCCAGATCAGAATTAACCCAACAAAGAAGGTTTTAAAGATTTATTATGGTTGTTTTGATGACAATTTACTTATATTGACAATTTACTTGTATTTAGGTGTGGGAACTAAAAACTGATGAAGAGTTTTCTTTCTTTTATTTTTTATTGATATATTTTTTCAAGATAATTTATGTGGGGTACAAAGTTGACTTTCAATAGTTGTATACAATGTGTGATGGTAAGATCAGGATAGTTAGCTTATTCATTATTGCAATATGTCATCCTTCTTTGTGTCCATTAGCCAATTCCTCATTAACTCCCTTTTCTCCTTCCCCCCCGCCCTCTCCTTTCCACCTCTAGTAACCACAGTTCTTTTCTCTCCTTCTAAAAGTTCAACATACCATTGTAATTGTTGTTTCTTTCCTCTTCTCTCTCTATCACTCTTTATTGTTTATTTGTTTATTTATGGATTTGGCTCCCACTTATGGGTGAGAACATGCAGTATTTCTCTTTCTGCACCTGGGTTGTTTCACTTAGCATAATTTTCTGCAAAAGCTCATCCATGTGGCTGCAAATAGCAGAATTTCATTAATTTTTTTTATGGCTGAGTATTATTGCATTGCATGTACTTACCATATTTTCCTTATCCAGTCATCCATTGATGGACATATAGGTTGGTTCCATAGTCTGGCTATTGTAAATAGAGCTGCAATAAACATGAGGGTGTGGGTATCATGTTGACATGGTGATTTCCAGTCCTCTAGACATATACCTAGCAGTGGGATTGCTGGATCATACGGTAGTTCAATCTGTAGTTGTTTGAGGAACCTCCATACTGTTGCTCTCCACAACAGCTGTACTAATTTACAATCCCACAAACAGTTCAGAAGGTTCCCTTTTATTCACATCCTTGTCAGTATTTGTTGTTCTCATTTTTATAATAGCAAGTCTAACTGGGGTGAGGTGATGTCTCAAAGTGGTTTTGATTTGCATTTCACTGATGATTAGTGATGTTGAGCATTTTTTTCATGTACCTGTTGGCCATTTGTATATTCTCCTTTGAGAAATGTCTATTCAGCTCCTGTGCCAATTTTTTATTGGATTATTTGTTTTTTTACTGTAAAGTTGTTTGAGTTCCTTGTGTATTCAGAATATTAATCTCTTGTTGGATGAGTAGTTTGTGAATATTTTTCCCATTCTGTAGATTGTCTTTTCACTCTGTTGATTATTTCCTTTGCTTTGCAGAAGCTTTTTAGTTTGATATAGTCCCATTTGTTTATTTTTTCTTTTGTTGTCTGTGCTTTTGGGGTCTTATTCATAAAGCATTTGCCCAGCTCTATATCCTGGAGTGTTTCCCCTATGTTTTCTTCAAGGAGTTTTAAAGTTTCAGGTCTTATATTTAAGTCTTTCATCTATTTTGAGTTGACTTTGTGTATGGCAAGAGGTGTGGATCAAGTTTCATTCTTCCACATATGGATATCCAGTTTTCCCAGCAGCATTTATTGAAGAAGCTCTCCTTTCCCCATTGTATGTTCTCACTGCCCTTGTTGAAGATCAGTTGGCTATAAACAGGTGGGTTGATTTCTGGGTTTTCTATTCTGTTCTATTGGTATGTGTGTCTGTTTTTATGCCAGTACCATGCTCTTTTGATTACTATAGCTTTGTCATATAGTTTGAAAAAGTCTGAATATAGTTTGAATATATTGTAATATAGTTTGAAAAGTTGAACTTTTTTGTTTTTTGTTTTTTGATATTAGCTAATATTTATTGAATATTTATTATGTGACAGATTCAATATTTTATTTTTGTTTAATTACTTAATTTTTAATTGGCACATAATAATTGTACATATTTATGAGGTACAGTGTGACATGTCAATACATGTACACAATGTACAATAGTCAAATTAGGGTAATTGGCATATCCATCACCTCAGTATTTATCATTTCTTAGTGATGAAAACATTCAAAATTCTCTCTTCTTGGTATTTTGAAATATACAGTATATTATTGTTAAAAATACTACCAAATCATTTTAAAACAGCAGGAGCAGAAATGTACTTTGTAACAATATTAACATAACACTATAAGTTCTAATTTTTTGTAGATCCTGAATTTTACCATTTGATTCTAAAGCAAGTCTTGCCATGTAAAAATAACTAAGCTGATTTTTTTGAAAATATTTTTCCCTTAATAGCATAGAAAATCATGTACTTGACTTTATCAAGTATTCTAAGTATTAATAGTTCCAAAGGCTTATGATTAAACTAGTTAATTTTGCAATTGCCAATAGTTCTGAGAGAATATCTGAAGTCATAGTTGGCTTACTTTTCTGAAAAAATTTTGTTAAAATTACTGAACATTTCTTCTTGGCAATGAAAAGTCAATAAGCAGTTACATCATATAATTTTACTTTATCCAGAATGATTTACATTCTTTCTAAATGACAGCATTAATCTAAATCATTTTGAATCACTAATTCCAGAGAAACTGGCTGGTCATGCTAATACCTTTTCATTGTAAATGACCCAACTGACAAGTTGAGCACGAGACTTGTTTTTCTAAAGCCGTTCTACATTTCTGCTTTTCAATTCTGTTTTCAATAATCATGATTTATACTGAGCTACCTCAATTTCAGAATAAAATGTCTTTTTGGTTTTCTTATTATGCCATATGCTGCAAAATGTTTAGTTCCAAAGAGGTTTTATTGAAATGGGAGCTTTGTTAATCACAAATGATATACTTACTCTTTTGGAAACAATGGAAAACAAGTCCAGGCCAGTAAATTTGCATTGTTGGTTGCACAGACAATCCCAAACAATTTTATAGTAAGCATGGATTCCCTTGGAAGTGACTTTATTTCGAGAGGAAAATTGATCCTGAAAATAAAAGATATAATTAGCATTATACACTCAATTATAATTATGTTTTTGTAATGTAATGGTCTGGGACAAAATTATTTAACTATTTGCATTGAATCATCTTCTTGAAATTTTTTGTTTAATCTTCTAAAAATGGAAATACAATAGAAGTACATAGAGTAATGAGACATGTTACTTGATCAATGGAAATTACTCCTTATAATTTTGACATGTGATTTATTATTAAATATTACAATAACTTGAGAATTTACTCTCAAGTTACTATAAGTGTAGAGGAGAGAATGACTAATGTTGTCTTGGGGAGTTCAAGAAGGCAGAAAATAACTCAAAATCATCTTAAGGAGTAGGTTAGTTACAGTGAGATGAAGATTTAAAAGAGAATATTCCAGAAAGAGAAAAGTGCATGGACAAGGGCATACGTGCATGAAAAGATTAGGTGTGTCTGAGAAATGGTGATGGCTAGAACAAAAGATGAGTTCAAGTTGATAGGGGAAGTTGTGGAGGATGAAATTAGAAAATAGGGCCGAGCTCCTGGCGCACTCGGGAGTGTGTGGTGCTGGGAGCGCAGTGATGCTCCCGGCGGGTTCGGATCCTATGTAGGAATGGCCGGTGCGCTCACTGGCTGAGCGTGGTGGGGGCGACACCAAGCCAAGGGTTGCGATCCCCTTAACCGTCACAAAAAAGACAAAAAAAAAAAAAAAAAAGAAATGAGAAAATAGGTGGTTTCCAGAATGCTTTACGAATTTAAATTTTCCCAAAGGCAAAAGGAAATATTTGAAAGAGAGAGCTAAAAGTATAGAGTTGCTTATAATTTTGAATTTGGACCATTCTGGGTAATGCTGAGGTCCCAGGAATTTGGGGAGTGATCACTGAAATGTAATGTACGCACAATTCTTGGATCTGTTAAGGTCAAGGAACTGTGAGCTCAAATCCTGGATGGATTGCACATACTGGCAAAAAAATAAAAATAAAAATAAAAAAGTGGCTAAGGAAAACATAGGATTGCTCATGGTGAGAAAAATTTTAATTTGGATGTTGAAGTTATCAATATATGTAAGGGAGTACCTAGAAGTTTATAAATGATACTATAAGACCGGGAGGGGTACATGTGGGTAGTCTGAGTATCTAAGACAAAGGGGGTTTCGAAAGAAAGTTGAAATGGTGATCTGAGGTCCCTAATAATGGGCAGGAAGATGAGTGCCTTCCTTTCCTTTCTGGTATCATCTAGGTTATTTAGAAATGATGAGGTTCTATTACAGAAGCTTCAAGAGAAGCATAGAGTTTAGGGAAGAAATATTTATGAGACAAGAAAATGGAAGAAATATTTTTCCAGAGGCTGAGATGGGGAATATGTTTACTAGAAGGTAAGAATGCTAGTGAGAAATGGGAAAATTGGAACAAAAGTTGGCAGACAGGGGAAAAATCACGGGAACTGAATCATTAGGGAATGGGAACAAGAAAGAGGAAAGTGACAGGACGAGACACTGAGAAGCTGGCACTGAATGATACCGCGTGGTGTTAGGTGGGAGGAGCGTGAACAGAATCTACTGTCCATTCCCAGCGGAACTTCAATGTCAAGTTGTTGAGGCAGTAGGTGATTATTAGAGGACCGATGAAGACCAAACTCTTTGTCCATCTGGAAGATGCTGACTGAGCTTTGCCCAGCGGAGGCTGTGGATAATACTGAGTGTCTTCTCACACGAGGAGCTGACTTTCTAATCTTGGTATTAGGGAACAGTCCTTACTCATGATTTAAAATAAAACACTGATGACCCCTTTTTTTCACTGCCTGTGCAGGATTCAGCCTCAGGGATAAGGGGAAGTTGAATTAGCCCAGTGACCAAAACTGATTTTGAAGAGGTACACATCCCTCTCCTCGACGTGCTGTTTCCTGAGATGAACAGGTCTGGATCCAGGGTAGTGCTAGAGCAGCTAACAGGAGGAATGGCAGAGCTATTTTGGGGGTAAAATGGGTAACTGACACTTCACTGACAGCACAGCAGGGGTAGAGCACAATGAAGAATTGAAGATGAATTCTAGTTTCTACATAATGATATAGCTGATACCCTTAACTGATAGGGAACATAGAAGAAAGAACAAGTATGGGGTGGGAGAAATGTGTGAAGTTTACAGCATAATGCCATGCAGTTAATAATAATTGTAGGACATCACTATATAAGTTATGTGTGGAAACAATGGTACCAATTTTGGAACTGGACATATCTACATTTACAAACTCGCCCTGTTGACTAGCAAGGTGCTCCTCCTCGAGCAATGCATTTAACCTTTCTAGGTCTTATTTTTCTTTATCCATAAAATGGAACTACTATTACATAACAATATATGTGGCAACTGTTAGGTTGTATACCAGCAGTATATTCATTTATTCACTGAGTAAAGTCATAATTTATATTAGCGTTTGTGTACTTAAGACTCAGATTTATAAAAAAAACCATTTCTTTATAGGCACATAAAATGTAATTCTAACTAAAAGTAAGGGAGGGAAATAAAGGAAAGACTGGAGTGGGCAAAATCTTCTATTTTTAAAGATTGGAAAAATTCAGATTATAAGATATGAAATTGCTACACATTTAGGTATGTAAAACTAAAAGTCTTTTCTTCCTTTTCTTTCATATTCTCTCATACACATAATATTCTTTCAAGATACTGTGGACATCTTTCTCAGTTTAAAAGAAGCTCTGAAATGTGACATAAAATGTTGGTGATCCTGTGGAATGCATAGTAATTTCTTCAATGTTCTTTCTTTCTCTTGTAATCGACTTTCTATTCCGTTTTCATATTACTATGCTAGGATGGAAGCTGTGATTTCACTTCATTCCTCACATAATCTAGAATGTTCTTTTTTCTTATTAGGTCTGGCTTCTTCGTGTGTAACTCCACTTGTTAGTGAGCTTTTTGTATCAAGAATGACAAAAATTAGATCAGTTACAGTGGATAGTTACTGCCAATCTCCATTCTGTCATTTTTATTTAAAAATAAGTTTTCGAGGGTAAGAATACCTGCTAAGTAAATAATTATTTATTCATTTTTTTGAATACATGAATACATATTTAAAGCCAAATAATCTCATATTCAATGGAAAATCTCTTTTTTTTTTTAACTTCTGCATGGATACTTAAAAATCAAAGGAATCAACTTTCAGACAAAAAAAGGAAGAAAAATACTTTGAGACATTCAATAAATGGGTTCAGATTACTGCTTTTCATCCAAGGAACAGACACAGACCTCAAGTTTTAACCATATGTTTGCCTTCTTATAGTAATAACTAATTTTTCTTATAGTTTTTTTTCTTCAATATTAGATGGTTTTCCTAAAATGAGAGTAAGTTTTTGAGAGTGAAAATGGGAGATTTCAAAAGCTACCTTGTTTAGGACTCACCTATTAATATTGATATAAAATAAAAGCACTAGACTAATAACTAGACCATTGTAAGGACTTCGACTTTTGTCTGAGTGAAACAGGGAGCAATTTCAGGATTTTTAAACTTCAGGAGAATGACACAGCCTGACTAACATTTTAAAAAGATCATGTTAGCTGTGGTGTGAGAAGGACCATAAATAATGCAAGAGAAGTAGGGAGACCCTCATAAGGCTATTGTAGTAATTCAGGGAGAGATGATGGTAGCTTAGATAAGTGGAGGTGATGAGAAGGAATATTCTGGATATATTTTGAGGAGAGAGCCAGTAGGATTTCCTGGGCATAGGGTGTGACAGAAGGAAATTCAGGCTAATTTCTAGAATTACGAGAACTGATTACCCAGAGTGGCCATCCGTGGGTGAAGTGGTTTAAAAAGTAAGATCAGGAATTTAGTTTAGACATATTGAGTGTATCAGTGTGAGTTTGTGACTGACGCTGCGCTGGAGTCGGTGATATAAGTTTTGGAGTTGTTGACATATAAATGTATTCAAAGGTATGTAACTATGGCTATAAGGGACAACAAAGGGAGTAAGGACATATACGACAGAGAAGAGGGTTAGGAGCTAAGATCATGACCAGGCTGGAAGAAGAAAACATGGGATAGGGATGGCCAGGGAGGTAGGAGAAAGCCAGGTGGAGAGTAACGTTAAGGATGGAGGTGAGATCAACAGTGCCAAATGCTCCCGTTAGCTCACGTAAGATGAGGACTGAGACAGAAACACTGGAGTTAGCCATGAATATCACTGCTGACTCTGATGGGCAATTTCAGTGGAGCAGAGGTGATGAAAGCCTGATTGGACTATGTTTTAGATCAGAGGAAACAAATGGAAGAAAGTGGCTATAGACAATTCTTTGGAAGGTTTTGCTACAAAGCAGAGGCAAGAAATGTGACAGCTGCTGGCAGGAGAATGGAATGGAATAGAGGTTTCTTGTTTGTTTTAATTTAAAACGTGAGCACTATTCGTGGGATGTACATACTAGTCCCAAGATTTTACATGTTGTAAGAAACTATATAAGTCATAGTAGGAACATCAGTTTAGAATCAGAGTGGGACAGGTTGGCTTTGGCTCAAGAGGTTACTTCTTCATACTGGACTTTCCATCCAGCTTAAAATTCAGAGTGGGTCTGAATGCTAGTTCTGCCTTTTACTGGTTGTGGGACCTGTGCGTAATTAATTAAGCTTCATAAACATGAATTTTCTGATCAGTAAAATGAGGGTGACAATACCTGCTGTTTTGTTGTGAACTTGAGATAATATAGTTTAAGAGTGTATTACAGTGATGGGATATAATGGGTGGTCAAAATCTATGTCAAGTATTATTAAACAAAAAGTTTTTGTTCTTAAGTTTATAGTCTAGCAAGGAAATGTACATTAAATTATAGTGTAATGGGTAAATGCTATTAAAAAGTATAAAGAATGCTATAGGCACCTAGCAAAATGGTAAGTAAATATTTTAACATAAACAAAATGCAAAATAGTTCTAGGTTGAATCAACTAATTCTATTGGGGGAATCAATGAAACTCTCACAGATAAAGATAACAAGAGTAGTCTTAAGGGAAGAGAGGAAAAATATATCAAGGTAGTTTTTCCAGAATACTAATAATTTTCAATTTATTTTTTTTCTTTGAAATTGACTTTAAAATGAGATTTTTCTCTTGAATTGTCTACCTGATGGCAAGAATCTGTGAGTTAAAAATAAACTGACAAAACCAGGAAATATTTTTAATTGTCAGAAGAATAATTGTAGTAATTGAGCTGGTTAATAACAATTTTAAGGAGTCACTTGCTGCTCAAAATTGGTTATTTTGCCCTATAACACTTACTGCACTCTTGCTCTGTCTGGTGCTGTTTTAGCTTCTGAGGACTGAACCAAAAATAAAAAAGTAAAAACAATTTGTGTCACTTGGTAGGAGCCGAAAGAAATATAAGCAAACACAATCAGTAAGGTACCATAAGAGAGAAATTCAGAGTTCAGATGAAGTAACAAAAGAAAAGATGTTCAATTTTATCTGATGCGAGAGGAACAAGTTAAAAAGGAGGCAGAAAACGTGTCTTGAAAGATAACTAGATGTTCTCAAGATGGGCAAGTGAAAGCACTGTGTTCCTGACACGTGGAGGACCCCTAGCTGAGGCATGATTTCTCAGTTCATCGTTAGGGTAAGTAGATCAAATGCAGAGAGTGGCTAGGTGCAGAGGCAGAGAGTGAGGCTAATTCTAGAGATGAAATTATAGAGATAGGCAGAGGCCAAACAACAGAGGGCCTTATGTGCTATGCTAAATGATTTGTACTTTACCTTATAAAAATTGGAGAGCTAATGAAGAATTTTATAAGCAGAACCGATTCTGTGCAAGGGCAGGGGATATTGCAATCAAATGTCAGGTCTTTGGTCAAAGGAATTAAGAACTTTAACCAAGGAAGGAGAGATAAAGATAGTTATAGTCCTAGAAGAAAAAGGATTTGGTCTGGGATGGAAGGGACAATGACATATGTGAGAATTAAAGGTCACAAGCCATGTTTCAGGACACAGTCTCCACTGATTGGTAACACTAACAGTAGTATAGATGGTGTCCCCTAACATCATCCTCTGACTCCTAGGAATTGACACATTTATAATGGGAAAGCATTATATTGGGAGTCAAATTATCTTCCCCCCAAATCAGACCTTATGAAAGAGTTGAGAGAGAGTGAGCTGGGGAATTTTCTTCTAGTTGAGGTGAGAAGAAAATTGTTATCAGTGAAGCAGTAGAGACCCCATAGAAAGGACTGAGAACCAGCCCGTGGAGTAGTGTCATAACAATGGCAAGAAAAGCAGCAGTGACTGTGAAAGCTATGAATGGGGTCTAGGAGCCTCCTGAGATTCTGAGTAATGAGAGGGCTGGTGCTGGGGAGGGGAGCAAAGGAGGAAAGGAGAGCAGGAATAGTGTCAAGAAGGAACTTCTACCTTCACGATTTAATAAATCTCTACAAAAGGAGAAAGTAGGAGCCAGTCATACCAAATTAGGTATAAGTTTACACAACACAATAGATGTTTATTGTCAAAAAACTTGTGTAAACAAATTTGTAATTGGCTTGTGTGAAAAACTTGAGAAAATGGAGATCACATATACCATTGATTTCTCTCTTCTTTGCTATATCTGGACTTCCCCACCCCTGCCTCAAATAGAGAGTAGCCACAGTGTGTGAGTGATTAACAATACCTCTTTTTACCAATTTCCATTTCTTCTCAGTTCAGTAATATGGACTAGATACTTGTCTAGTTTTTAAGTGAATTTTTAATCTGTTGAATTGAATAGTCAGTTATCTATTAGAAGTAACATATTTATCAAGCCACTGAATCAAATTAATTGGCAGCATTTTTTAAAAACCACACTCTTGGCTTAAAAAAAAAAGTTTTAAAAAGCTGACTCTTATTAGATAAATGATCCAGCCAGAATAAAGATAAAACTTACATTTCATTCCAGTTGACCAAGAAAAAAAATAATTTTTTGACTGGGATATTTCTGTAGTTTCTTACTTGGCACAGCTTCTTTCCAGCATAAGTAAGCCAACAGGAAAAAGAAAATGCTTTATAGCTAAAAAGAAAAAAGAAAAAGAACGTTGATTCAATAAGCTTCACACTTTGAAGGAACCAGCTTTCTATTATTTTTGTAACCAAAATTCAAATGTTAAAGTGATGTTTACTTGTATAAAGTATGCTTAAAAATTACTTTAAGACTTCATGTTGGGTATGTCAGTTTGACTGCAGAATAGAGAGCCTCAAGATTCTCCTTTCCTCATGGAGACATCAGTTCAACAAAACACTTACCAGTCCCTTTTGTGAGAAATCCAAAAACCAGTTAAGAGGCTCCCGTGCCCCAGGTAAATGCAAAGTCAGCCACATGAAAGCTGGTAGAAAAATTTTTGGCACTCACTTGCTATAGGCCCTCCCTTGCACAGCATGGTATGATTGGGAGGAAACTCCCAACTCCTGGTTTTCCCCTGGTGAGGGAAAGAGAAGACTGGAACAAACATCTAACATTCAGACTTTTGGGGGGACATCCGAAGGGACAGGTTCCTGTCTTGCCTGTATCTAAATGCTGACAGAAAAGGACACCAGGTTGGGACTGCTGAGAGCGAAGACAATGGTTTAAACTAGTCTGAACTCACTTGTTATTGCCTCTCCCTCTGACTCAGTGTAGAAGAAGTGGGAAACATTCCCATCTCCCAGCTTCTTGAGAAAAGAAACCAACCAAACCTCTCTAATAAGGAATTTGCAAGTACAAGTACATAGAAGATGCACCCATGTAAAAAGTTTGAGAGGCTCCCAGGATCTCTAGCCAGGCTGATGTCAAAATTCTTTTCTGTATAGAGAGCTAGTCTTTAAGGAGTGGCAGAGTTTTTGTTTGTTTGTTTGTTTTGGTTTTTTTCCCCCACATGCACAGATCCCAACACAAAGTAAGAGGGCACATGTAGAAACAGGAAATCATGGCTCAATCAAAGGAACAAAATAAAGGAACAAAACAAACCAACCCTAAAGAAATGGAGATGTGTAAATTATGTGACAAAGAATCCCAAATAACCATTATAAATATGCTCAATGAGCTCAGAAAAATGATGTCCAAACAATGTGAGAATATCAGCAAAGGTATAAACATATTATATTAAAAAAACAGAAATTTTGGAGGTAAAGAATATAATAATTGAATTGATAAATTCACTAGGGGGATTCCAAGGTAGATGATACAGCAGAAGGAATAATCAGTGAACTTGAATATAGGTAGATAGGTCATTCAAAATTATCCAGTCAAAGGAATAAAAAAAAAGCCTAAGGACATATCGGACACCATCAAGCAGGCCAGGCCAATATGGGATTTTCAGAAAGATAAAAGAAGAAAAAATAAATAAATAAAGGACAGAAAGTGTATTTAGTATTTGAAGAAATAATGACCAAGAACTTCCCAAGTCTTTGGAAGAAAATGTATATCTAGATTTAGGAATCATAGTGGATCCCAACTATGATGACCCCAAATAATACAAAACAGAGAAACATTATAATTCAATTATCATAAGTCAAAAACAAAGATAGAGAACACATATAGGGAACTTCCATAAAATTATCAGATAATTTTTTTCAGCAGAAACCATGTAATCCAGAAATGAATGGGATGATATATTCAAAATGCTGAAAGAAAAAATCAAAACAAAACAAAACATGCCAATCAAGAATATCATATTCTGCAAAACTGCCTTTTAAAAATGAAAGACAAATACTTTCCAAGATAAACAAAAGTTGAGGGAGTTCATCAACACTAGACATACCTTACAAGAAATGCTAAACAGAGTCCTTCAAGTTGAGATAAAAGGACAGTACACACAAAGTTCACTGTTAAAGGTAAATATATAGAAAAATGCAGAACACTGTAATGGTGGTACATAAAACACTTTTAACTCTGGTACAGAATTTAGAAGATGAAAGTATAAAAAAACTATAACAATACGTTAATGCATGTATAACATACAAAGATGTCATTTGTGACATTATTACCATAAAGTGTGTGTAGGGAGAAGTAAAAGTAAAGAGTTTTTGTATGTGATTGAAGTTAAATTATCAGCTTAAAACTGATTGTTATAATGTTTCATGTAAGCTGCATGAAAATACATATAGAAGATACACAAAAGAAAATAAGAATGAAATCAAAGCATGTCACTGCAAAAAAAAAAAATCAATGAACACAAAGAAATACTGCAACATGGAAAAAGAGGGACAAAGAAGCTACAAGAAAGACAGAAAACAATTAACAAAATGGCCACAGTAAGTTCTTTCCTATCATTACTTTACACGTAAATGAATTAAACTCCCCAGTCAAAAGACAGCATGGTTGAATTAATAAAAAATATAAGATCCAACTATATGCTATCTATAAGAGACTCACTTTAGATATAAGAACACACAGGGGCCAAAAGTAAAAGATAGAAAAAGATATTTTATGCAAACAGTAACCAAAAGAAAGCATGGATGGCCGTATTCATATTGGCAAAGCAGACATTAAGTGAAAAGCTGTAACAAGAGACAAAGAAAGGTGTTACATAATAATAAAAAGGCAATTGACCAGGAGGATATAACAATTATAAATATATATGCACCCAACATCAGAACACCCAAATATACAAAACAAACATCAAGAGAATTGAAGGAAGAAATAGAGAGCAACACAAAAATGCTAGATTTCAATAATCCACTTTCAATAGTTAGTAAAACAACCAGACAGATGATAAGGAAACAGAGAACTTGAACAACACTATAGACCAAATGGACCTAACAGACACATACAGACTATTTTACCCAGAGAAGCAGAATACATAGTCTTCTCAAACACACATGGAACATCCTCCAGGATAAATGAATGTTAAGTCACCAAACAAGTCTTAACAAATCTAAGAAGATTGAATCATACCAAGTTGCTTTAATGATGACAATGGAATGAAATTTGAAATCAGTAGTAGAAGGAAAACTGGAAAATTCACAATTAGGTGGAAATCAAACAACATGCTCCTGAACAACAAAAGAGAAAAGAAGAAATCCAAAGGGAAATTACAAAATACCTCAGATGTGGCAGTGCTCACAGCTCAAGAAGAGCATCTTGCCCAGGAGCAGTGGCTGCCATTGAGACTCACCTGAAGTGGGTGTCCCCCTTAGTCTCCCAGCACTCCCAGGCTACCATGCCTATGCCTGGTCAGCTTGCTTACTTGTCCTCCTTCCCAGTAGCTGACTGCACCATGGCACTGGCACTAGTGGCATTGGCAGCAGCTGAGCCAAACTATAGCAGCTGGCACGAACATTTACGGGATAATGAAGAGCCTGGAGTACCTGAACAGGCTTCAGGTGATGCTCCTTTACTGTACAGCAGCATGTTTTTGGCAGAGGGTGCAAGATATTTGAGTAGAATGATGAGTATGGGTTTCCAAAGCCCCCATCTTACAATGTGGCTACAGCACTTCCCAGTTATGATGAAGCTGAGAAAACCAAGGCTCAAGCTACTATCCCTTTTGTTCCTGGAAGAGATGAGGATTTTTTGGGTCGGGATGATTTTAATGATCCCGACTAGCTGAGGATAGGGAATGATGAGATTTTCATGTTAACTTTTTTCATGGCATTCTTCTTAACTGGATTGGTTTTTTCTTGTCATTTTGCCTGTTGATCTCTCTATAATTAAATGGATTCCAACTGTCAGGTTTCCCACCTATTTCCCTGGATACTTTGCTGGTCAGTACTGGTGTAGCAGGATGAACTGAATGCTGTGTTGGGGGTCTATGACAATACTCATGAATTATTTGAGGTCTTGGGGCTGAAATGATCTTAAACTATTCTCAAATGTTAAATGGGTAAGAAACTCAGCTTGCTGGCATGCAGCCAAGTACAGGATGGAAGTGCCTAGTGGGCCACTTTTGATAAACAGAACTGGCAAATGTTAGTTTGACAAACAAATTAAGCCCAAAGTTAGCAGAAGGAAGAGAACAGTAAAGAATAAGCAGAAATAAATAGTGAATAGAAAAACTATAGAAAAATCAGTGAAACTCAGTTGGTTTATTGAAAAGAGTAACAAAGTAGCAAAATCTTAGCTACACTAAGAAAAAAGAGAAAAGACTTAAAATCAGAACTGAAAGAGGAGACATTATAATCGATGTCACAGAAATAAAAAGGATGATAATAGATTTCTATGAGTAATCATACACTAATGAATTGAACCTAGAAGAAACGGATAAATCCCTAGAAACAGACACCCTTTTAAGACTTAATCATGAAGAAATAGAATATCTGAAATTGAATTAGGAATCAAAAACCTTGTAACAAAGAAAAGCCTAGTACCAGATACCTTCACTAGATAATTCTGTCAAACATTTAAAGAATTATCACTAAATCTTCTCAAATTCTTCCAAGTAATTGAAGAGAAAGGAACCCTTCCAAACTCATTTTATGAGGACATTACTCTCATACCAAAGCCCCCCCCAAAAATAAATATTATGAGAAAAGAGAGCTAGAGACCAATCTCCCTGATGGCAAAACATGCAAAAATCCTTAACAAAATACTAGCAAGCCAAATTTAACAGCATAGTAAAAGGATAATACACCAAGACCAAGTAGGATTTATCTTTGGATGCAAGGATGATTCAAAATACAAAAAGCAATCAATGTGATACACATTAACACAACAAAGAATAACAGTTGCATAACCATCATAATAGATGTAGAAAAAGCATTTCACACAATCCAACATCCTTTTGTGATAAACACACACAACACACTAGGAGTAAAGGAAGATTACCTCAACATAATAAAAGTCATATAAGAAAAGTGCACAGCTAACAAGATATTCAAAGGTGAAAACTTGAAAGCTTTCACTAAGATCAGGAACAAGAAAAGCATGCCCTCTTTTGCTACTTCTAATCAACATAGTACTGAAAGTTGTAGACAGAACAATTAGGCAAGAAAAATACATAAAACACATCTAAATCAGAAAGGAAGAAGTAAAATTATCTCTGTTTGCAGACAACATGATCATGTATGTAGGAATATCTAAAGATTCCATAAAATAATTGTTAGAGCTAATAAACAAACCAGCAATGTTGCAGGATATAAACCAGCATACAAAAATAGTAGCATTTTATACACTAAGAATAAGCAATTCTAAAAGGAAATTAAGAAAAAATTCCATTTAAAAGAGCATCAAAAATAATGAAATATTTAAGAATAAACTTAACCAAAGAGAAGAAAAAACTTGTACACTGAAAACTACAAAACATTTCTGAAAAAAATTAAAGAAACCAATAAATGGAAAGATATCCCATAATCACAGATTGGAAGACTTAATATCATTAAAATGTTTGTACTATTGTAAGCAATCTTATATTCAATGCAATCCCTATCAAAATCCCAATACATTTTTTCAGAAATAGAAAAAATTTCTAAAATTCATATGGAATCATAAAAGACCCTGAAAAGCCAAAACAATCTTGAATAATAATAATAATAATAATAAAAAAACAGAACTGGAGGCCTCACATTTTCTGACTTTAAAACATATTACAAAGCTACAGTAATCAAAACAGTATGGCAGTGGCATAAATATAGACATATAGACCAATGGAACAGAATAAACCGATGCATATATGGTTGAGTGATCTTTAACAAGGGTGCCAAGAGTGAACAACAGGGAAAGGATAGTCTCTTTTATAAATGGCGTTGGGAAAATTCAATATCCACATGCAAAATAATGAAATTGATTCTTATCTTACACCATATAAAAAAAACCAACAAACCTCAAAATGAATGAAAGACTTAAACATAAGACCTGAAATTGTAAAAGTCCTAGAAGAAAACTTCGGAGGATAGCTTCATAAGATTGATCTTGGCAGTGATTTTTTGGACATGACACCAACAGCACAGGCAACAAAAGCAGAAATAAAAAATGGAGCCACATCAAACTAAAAACCTTTCATACAGCAAAATTAACAGTTAATAGAGTGAAAGGGAAAGCTATGAAATGAGAAAAAATATACTGTAGACTATATATATCTGATAATGGGCTAATTTATCAAAAATATAAGGAACTCCTACAACTCAGTAACAAAAATACAAATAACCCAGTTAAAAAATGGGCAAAGCATTTAAATAGACATTTCTCTAAAGAGTAAATACAAATGGCCAACATGTATATGAATAGGTGCTCAACATCACCAAACATCAGGGAAATACAAATGGAAACCACATGAGATATCACATCATATGTGTTGGGATGACCAGTATAAAAACAAAACAAAACAGATAATAATAAATGCTGGTCAGGATGTGGAGAAACTGGAACCTTTGTGCACTGTTAGTGCAAATGTAAAATGATGCAGCTGCTATAGAAAACAGTATGGGGGTTCTTTACAAATTTTAAAACAGAACTAGCATGTGATCCAGCAATCCCACTCTTATTTATTTATCCAAAAGAATTGAAAACAGAATCTTAAATAGCTATCTGCACTTCCATCCATGTTTATTTCAACATTGTTCACAGTAGCAAAGAGGTGGAAACAACCCAAATGTCCATCAATGGATGAAGAAAGAAAATGCAAAATATCATTCAGCCTTGAAAAAGAAGCAAATCTGTCATATATTACAAATGGATGAATCTTAAGAACATTTTGCTAAATGAAATTAGCCAATCACAGAAGGGCAAATACTGTATATGACATTCATATGAGATATCTAAAGCAGTCAAATTCATAGAACAGGAAGTAGAATGTATGTCAGCAGGGACTGGGGGATAGGAAAGTAGGGAGTTGCTTAGTAAAGGGTATAGAGTTTCAGCCATGCAAGACGTAAAAGTTGTATAGATATCCTGTATAATGATGCATATATAGTTAACAATACTGTACTTTACAATCAACAATTTGTTATTAGGTTATATTTCATGTTATGTATTTTTCAACACAATGAAAAGGCCAGAAAAGAAGAAATAATATGCTAATGTTGTGGGGAAAAATGAACATTGTGCAGAAAAGTGAAAAAAAAATTATGAGTAAAATTGTTTAGGACTAAATTATTGCATGAATCTCTAATGTGAAACTCAGTAGTGGAGCCAAAATTTCAAACAACATCTATTCACTTTACAGGTCTAAGTTTAATGAGAATTTATGTGCTCTAGATTTTTAAATGTTTAATGAACTTATAGAATAACTAACAATAGTTCTGATATTTCAGGGCAGTTCTGGAAAGCACATATTATGATTGAATATTTTTATTTTAAGTATAAAACATGTTTGTAAATGGTAGCTGACTAGCTTCCGAACATTTAACACCCATGCACATACACACCTCTTGCCAAAACTGGTGTCTTTAATTATTATGTCCCCTACTGCTAAGAGATTTTGTAAAGAGACATAATAAGCAAAGAGCAACATTTGTTTAAAATACAATAGAAATACTCTGCACATAGTAAATTTTCCAACACAGTATCTAAACAAACAAATGGGTCATGAAAATAAAATATTCTTAACATTTTCAGATATATTTACTTTTCTTTAGTTTTTATAGCTTCCAACTCTTCATCTTCTGATGGCCCTTGCCATCAATTTGATATGACATGATAAATAGAACAAAAGATATGAATATCAACTATAGTAACTATGTGAGGATAAAGTACACCATTGTGGTAAACAGAAGGGACTTAGGAGTTAGATTACAACTGGAAATTTACACATCCAGCCTTGATTTACTAGTTTTAAAACTGTGGGAAAGTTATATAACTTTTCCATGTATTAATTTCATCATCTGCCTAATTATAGCATGATGGTGCTACTGTGTTACTGGAGATAGGATTAAATAAATAACACAGGTAAAGCATTTGGCCCAGTGCATAGACTGTGCTCAGTTGATGGCAAGTATTATGATGAGGACAGGGAGCAAAGGATCTAGAATTTGCTCTTCTTCCAGAATGCTGTTGATTTTTATTCTTCCTCATTATTTTCAATTTTTATAAGTTGGGGAGGAAAAAAAAAGAGGCCTAGGAGAAATGATGACATGCTTACCACCTTAATTTTCAGTCTCTTTTTATTTCTAAAATGTGCATTGAAGACTATATATAATCCCTTTAGGAATAGCTTTGGCTGTATTCCATATGTTTTATTATATATTTTTACTATCTCTAAATTCTTTGATTCATGAATTTTTAAAATTATATATTTGAATTTATAAATATGTTTATTTATATATTTTTTGATATTGATTTTTAAGTTGCACTGCAGAAAGTGGATAAGATTTATATTATATAGGGTATTTGAAATTTGTTTAGACTTTTTCCTTTAGGATTGTTTTTGGCCACCTCAAATAAATGTTCAATGCATGTTTGAGAAGAATCTGTAATTCCAAATTATTTCTGTAGGGCACAATATTGGATCAATTGTTAATTGTATTGGCTTATTCTTCTATATTCTTCCCAATTATTCTCAAAAATATATCTATTCCTGAGACAGGAATGTTGAGATTACTTACTATTATACAGTAGCCTGATAAATCTCTCCTTGAATTTCTGTCAGCTTTTTTACTTTGCATCTTCTGAAGAAATGAATATTTTAATGCCATGTAGCTACTTTATATTTAATAATGCTTTATGATTCAGAGTCTACATACCAGCATTTGGTTGGTATGTGCACAGTATCTATGGTGAGATATATCGTGCCTGTCTTCCACACATTCCTTAATGATGATCCAAGGTTATAAATGAGACTTTAGTGACACGAATGGGAAACATACACTGTATACATGTGCCTTTTGATGGCAAAGGCTACGGGACAAGAAGTCTTTATTTGCCATTCAAGCTTTCTGCATGAAAAAGGCATTCCTTGATGAGAAAGAATTTCAACTTGCTCATGTGCACCCAGTTTCTCAAAATTAAAAATACTGTTAAGTAATTTTTGCATAGATACATTTTATTACATAATATGCATTACTGTACACATTACGTATTTATGAACCATTATTTTATTTTTTTATTTTTTTTATGAACCATTATTTTTGCATTGTATTTATCAAACCATGTTAGTGTACTTTATGAGTGATTTAGGGATTTTCAAAAATAATTTTCAGTGTCTTCTTAATATAACCTCCTCCTAAGATGTGATTCTACTGTACTCATTATTAATTACTACTAACAGTAATTTTAAAAATTCTCTAGTCAACCACTCTGCCACTGCTGCTAACTGCTCTGTACTACTTTCACTGATGCTAGCCCCACCGTCCTTAGGCCCTCAGCTCTGTACCTCTTATGGTATTATCATTTTTGCTTTCTTAAAACATCTCCTGGCCTACCCTCCTTTACTGTCATCACCTCTTCACAGTTTCCAGCTCTGCTTATATTTTTGTCCTTGGTAATACCCGTGACATGGACTAAGTACTCCTGCTCTCCAAACCCCAAGTAGCAATCCACAAACCAAGTCTGACTCACTCCTCTGTTCAAGGGAGTTTATTCAAACGCTTTCAGCAAATTTTTATTGAGCACCTACTGTATCTAGGAAATATTTTTGGTACTAGAGATTAAAAAAGTATATAGTCCTACACATAAATGTGCATAGTCATATGGACATCGTAAAAGATGATTGGGGGAGAAGTAATAATGAGCAATTATTAAGATAATGAGCATCATGCAATATATACACAAAAAGACAAATTTATCCCATCTTTGAGTGAGATAAAGGCACTTTCCATCCATGGAGAGGATAAAGTTAAAAAAATTCTGTTCTATAACACAAGAAATTCAGATTACATACAAAGGGGCTCTTAATCACTGTAATGAATCATGGAAAGAATTTTCTTAATAAACTTAAACTAAGTAGGATACATTCTCATTTACCTTTGACAGACTGAGTGGGGTCTTCCCTGAAGGCAGAGTCGTGGAGTAGATAATTCAGTTTCATATACTCTGACTTGACAGTAGAAGCTTCACCAGCTATTTTTTATTCTAGAGTTCTATACTTTAATTAAGTACCTTAATAAATCAGTTTTAATCACTGCCATTAAATCTAGTCCTTATGACTAGAATTATAGAGGAATTTGTCACTTTATTATTTTTTCCCCTTAGTTTGTCAGCACTTATGATTCTGGAGGCATCTCCAGTTTATTCTTTCATATTTCTTCCCAGGTGTGCTAGCCCAATCCAGGATGACCTCCAATGATCCTGCCTCCTGAGATTAAACCCTTTCTTATGTGTACCAATATGGCAGAAGCAATGGTATATCACTTCCAAGATTAGGTTACAAAAGATTTCCTTTCTGTCTCTGACACTACCTTGTTCATGAACTCTCTCTCTTCCCCTTGGATCATCTGCTTTGGAGAAGACAATTACCATGTCTTGAGGACACACTCATAGACAACACTGTGGCAAGGAATTGAGGTCTCCAGACCTACACATCGTGAGGAACTGAGACTTACCAGCAACCATGCAAATGAGCTTGAAAATGAATTCTACAGCCCCAGTGAACTTTGAGATGATTGTGAGATAATCAATGTCGGTTGTGCAAAGTGCTAAGATTTGGGGTAATTTGTTATGTAGCAATAGATAATTTATATACTAGTTCCCTAGGAAAAACTATAATAAGGATACAATTTGTAGCCAGGCCTCTTCCCACAGAATTTATAAGGCTGACTGGTCTATGGATTCTTTAAACGAGGAATTGCTGTTTCTTTCCCTCTGTTTCCAGCCCTGGCTTTATGGTTTGTTCCTCTAATAAATGGCAGGAATAATTTTGTTCCTCTCTGAACGCTCTCATTTATTCATTGGCTATAGGAACTTTTTCAGAAAAGCATTATTTTATACTCTATAATTATATACACAAATGTACATATCTACCTCTATGTAGCAATGTTAAAAAAGGCTCTTACTATTTCTACTCAGCCTATAGGTATTATGAAGAGAAAGACAAAGAAGAAGAGTTGGTTAGACAGATTATACATACACTAATACAGACTTTATTTTCAATCCACACATGCATTTTACATTTATACACACACATATATATTTATACATTATATATACATATCCTTATCTATCTATATATAGACACCCAGATATACATGTATACTGTATACATATAGCTTTATCAGTATTTATCTGGATATAGAGATTTTCCATGTGAATTAAAATTAAGAAGTATATATTGATGGTTAAAAATTATAAGAAAATTTCTTATGATGTTATACATCAGCCCCTTAAAATTCTTCAAAAGAGAAAAGAGCATAAAGGTAACATTTCATGGATTCTAAATATGTGTGTGTGTGTGTGTAGATAGTCTTTTTTATATACATAGGTACAATTCTCTTTTTAATTGACTCTATAAATATTTGTACAGTTTATTTATTTGCAAAAAAATACAGCCTAAGAAAAAATTACCTATCTTTTACCAAAATTGTTTCTTTTAGCTTTTCTTTGAGATGCCAAATGCAGTAGTACAATAAATCCATTAACAAATTACTGCTCTCTTATCAACTTCAATTAATTTAATCAGTATTCCCTTATAGACGTAATCCATAAGGAATTTAAATCTTTTACATAATATTACTCTATGATATTTAAGAAAATGCTATATAATAAAGTCAATATCTGGTGATATTCCATGCATAATTGTGGTTCATTTCTATTGTGACTCGAATAAATCTCAGCTAATTCTTACTTTATCAAGGTACTAATCTCACCAAATATCTACCACTCACAACCTGATGGGGATCAGAGTGACTTTTTTTCTATTTTTAAATATTCTTTATCTTTCTGTATGTGTATGTGCTCTCTGTCTCTGCTCTCCTAATTGGCATTAGTCATTTAAACCCATGCATGAAAAAGAAAATTTTAGGGCCTCCACTTAGTAGCATGAGTTTTATTTTTTTCTATTTACATGGTGATATATTGACAATAGCAATTGTTTATAATTTCGAGAATGAAAGAACAGAGAAAATAAATACCTACTGGGAATCTGAACTTTTAAAACGTGATTTTAAGAATCAAGATAAATCTATGCTGATTAATTTTCAAAATTTTATGAAATATTTTCTCCTGCAAATAATAAGACCAATTATACTCACATTAGAAACTATGTAAAACTTAATTAAACCTTTTGTGAAAAATAACCCCCCACTCACCTGTGCACCCAGGTCTCTGGTATGTTGTGTGCTGCATACACTGTGAAGCTAAGGTGGGAATGGAGCCCAGGATTTAGACAGGAGATGCTTCTAGGTGTATCTACAGGCTGAAAATCTGCATAAAAGCTAGTACAATAGATGTCAATTAGCTGGTAGATAGACTTGGATAGCTCAGTTGCCACTTTCTCTATCAAGCCTGGGGAGAGGGATAGATAGAGATCAGGTCATCTGCGAAGAGGCATATTTATCATAAACCATCAACAATTACAGCTTTGAAATTTCTTATAATAAAATTTAAATAAAATGTAATTAAAATGACCCTTTCCCAACTGAAGCCAATTAGCCATCTGTGCCTCTGAATGCAGACTGATTTAGTTACTAGTAGATTAAATATCAACAAGCTTTCTTACTTCAGCAGTAGAAATTTTGGAAGCATGGCTTTTACATCACAAATTAGAACTTTTTGATTATTACCCTGTCATTCTGATCAACTGTACTTCGCAATACTTTTTGTTCTAGTTTCTGATTGTTTAGAATTAATTTCCAGACAAGAAAAATGTTTTCTACATGGCTTATAAATACTTCACACAAATCATATCTAAAGAATTAATCATAATAAATTTGATTATGTGATGACGTTTACCATTAAATGGACATTAACCATACACATTGTGCTGATATAAAACGAATGATACCAGTACATGGCTGAGATTTGAAACAAAGTTGAAATGAAGGATTTATGATGTTTACTAAATCTCTTCAAAACCAAAGTCTTCCTTGAGTTTTACCATTAGTTAATTAAAAGGAGTCTATTTATTATTCCTAAAAGTGACTTGTAATGAGAGAAGAAAATTGAAGAAAAATGACTAGGTATAGGGGCTAATTATTTTCCCCTGGTCGCTGAGGAGATATTGAGAGGACAAGTTAGCACACTATTAGAAATTATGTTCATAAGGTCTGCTGTCATATGATTCTAACAGGAGCTGAATCAAATCACTTAGCACAGGTGTCTGTTCAAACACATGCACTTCCTCACAAGCTGTTTCTGAAACATAAACTGCTTTTTGGCTTCCAGTTGTTTTGAGAAGAAAATCTTACAAAGAACTAGCTTTTTTCTTGGATAACCTTCAGTGTTCCAGTTCTCAGGAATTTGGATCTCCCACAGCTCTGTTCATAATGAAATGTTTTTTTGTGATTGTTTAACACATGCCTATTATTCACTTAGTTATTCATAAATTTGTATACAATTTATACTATAGACAAATTTTACTTATTTGCTGTGTTTCTTAAATTGTGCCCCTTGTTGAAACAGCCTCAGGGGACAAACAGAGTCAAGGAGCTCTAATTAAAATTCTCTGAGAAATCAGCAGTAGCGATTAATGAAGCAGAAGAAAAAAGCAGCATGAAAATAGTCTTAAAAAGGGCCTCTTCAAAGTCTGGAGGTCAATCAACAAGATTCTCCTGAACAACAGGAGGCAGGAAATTAGAAATTTACAGAACCATCTTGTTTCCCAGTCCCCAAATTGTATTGTTGGTACTCTGAAGCGGGAAGCACAAACTTCTTGTCAATAATTCTCATCTTTGGGCAAATGTGCAAATGAATGCACATCTAAAATAAATCATCAAGTTGTATTAGAAATTGTATTAATTCAAGGACTCACACATATTTTGAGAGTACTTTAACTATTTGGAGAATTGCTCAAAACCTTCTCCTTACATTTTGTGCAAAAGCAGTTCTTGGTTATAATCTGTTTTTTTTTGTGGATGTATAGAAACATGTGTTGATGCATTATGCTTTACTTCCAGAACTCTGGATAAAAAGTGCATTTCCAATAACATCATCAAAATGTATTAAGAACTCAAGACACTGGGCTTGGTGGTGAAATATGGTACAATAATGTTTATCTTATTCTGGGAAAAGAGTTATAGTATCATGGAATAAAGAAGCAACAACAATGTATATGCAACTAAAACATTAATTAGGATCCGTCATGATTTTCCAAAGAATACAAGTCTCTGGAAACATTCCTGGTCAATTTTGTGGGATCTCATATTCCAATCCCCTGAGAAACATGGGGAGAGGAGACCTCATGACAACTTTCCTCATAGAAAGAAACAGAGGGCCAGCTGCACGTACGCGTGCCTGCAGCCTGTCCACTCCATGCCACCGCTTGGATTCTGTGTTAGTAATACTGTTAGGGTGTGTTCACCCCTTCCCTTCCTCTGTGGTGCTCTGGAATTTTATGAATATCTGGAACAGGGATTTTCGCACTAGCACAGGCTCTTTTCTCCATATCCTCTGCCACTCCATTTTCTGTGATGTGAGGTGGGGGAGTTCCTTCAATATAATTGAATGTCTTCTTTTGAGTGGTGGGCATTAGGGTTCAGAGAATATTCCTCTGTACATAACTCTTTACTGAAATGATTAAGTCTGTGGAAGGCAAGTAGAAGTTTTCATTTGCTTTCCACTCTCACCTCTGAATCCAAGGGGCTTAGCTGAGCATCTGTGAGTCAGACAGATTCTTTGAAGATACTCAGCGTATTTCTATACCAAACACCATATGCCTGTGCAAACAAGAACAACCTTGACCACCTCCTGCATATCAAATACTGTCATAGTTTTTATGTATATCAGGAAAATTGAGGATCAAAGAGTTTAGTCTAGGATCATAGAATTAAAGAGTGGCAGAGTTGAGATTTAAAACCCGTTCTGCCTGATTCTGAAAGTCAGACCACATGATCACACACCCACTGTTTTCTATAGAAACAAAGTCCTCCTGAGTCCTGCAGTTTTATAGGCCCAAAACATGAACACTGATTATTCCAGAGCTTAATCCTCCTACCTGTTATGTAGCTTGGCCTCTTAAAACAGGGCTTGAATTTAATTTTTAAATTAGTGACTATGGAGACAGACATTTGCTACTTTTCTGATTTTTCTTATATCAAAATATAATTAGGTAAATATAATTGGTAACATTTTGCAGTGTCCTGGAATGGTTATATTTTCAGTCTTCTTTTAATTTTTACAGATCTCTTGACTTTTCTCATTTAAAAAAAATCAGGCTAAAAGTTTAGAGTGTGGGTTTTTATTTCCTCGCAGAATAATCACTTCCATTAGTAAAAACCATTTTTCCCCTTCAAAAACTATTTTGGGTGTGTGTGTGTGTGCGCGCATGCACGTGTGTGTGTGTTCAAACAGTATTTGCATGAGAAATTGAAAATATTACTTTGGATTCTACAACTTAAGTTTTTTTTCTTTTCTTTTATTTAATTTTAAACATTTGAATAATGAGTGTTTTACCTTTTGCTGAAGTCTCTGAATTTTGATTAAGATTCTGAAAAAAAGGGGTGCAAAAACATACTTGTCATTCAGACAACAAATTCAGAAAATGATCAAACCAGTAACACCCAAAGTCTAAACGTTAAAATTTCTCTCTCTGGCATGATAAAAAGGCAAACTATTAATTGGTATTATGTATTAATGTTGCTTATTAAACAGAACAAATCTTAATTCTACAAAAAGAAAAGCCTTCTAAGCATTGTAATGAACAATGTAAGTTATTTGATTTTTAAAAATGAAATTGCTAGAGTAGGCTCAGCCTTTTCAGTATTATTAGGGCAGCTCTAATGAAATTATAACAGCTCAACCCCCTCTTCTACGACAGTGACTAATCTTTTGATATAAGTGCATTTCTAAATCTCCATTTAATGTGTGTGGCTCTTATTATTTGCAGCCATTCAGGTGCAAGCTTTGGGCAGCACTGAGGGCTGGAATGAAGTGGACAAAATTATACAGATTCACAATATAGTTTTTTTTCTTTCCATTTAAGGAATTAAATAAAAATAAACAAACTGATAGTCAAACACTTGAGAAAAAGAATATACCTTGAATTACAACCTAAATAAAAAAATATAATCTTCAAATTGTATTATTTTGTTGCCATTTTCATTGTCATTTAAGTTCATGACCATAAATGTGGTGGCCTTATTTATTTGTTTATTCATTTTTATCTTTGCTGGAAGCCTAGAGTTTGGTGGTTTAGAATTTGCTAGTTATAGCTTCATTATCATAGAAACTATATAAGGTGATTCATAGATTCACTAAAAATAAGGTTTCAGCCCAAAAAGAAAATTCAATTTTCTAATAAAATCTGTTTTAGTTGGCACCTAATATTTTTTAATTTAAAAATTTTAAAAATTTAAAAAATTTAAAGATTTAAAAATTTTTGAAAATTAAAAATTTGTTTGCTTTTAGGAAATCCAATTAGTTAAAAGTCAGATTTCTCAAACAAATAAATCAGGGAATAATTATTTTCTTATAGCAAAGAACTTACTACAGAATTCATTTAAAGAGGGAAAATTTCTGTTATGTTTCAAATATAATCAAATTTATATACAACTTTTCACTTAGGAGTATCATTTACATGAACCTTCTCAGAAGCATTTCTCTTTTTAATCTGAGTATAATTTCAACCACTAGCCTTAACAACTACACATAAGATCTTCACCCATCCAAGTGGGCGAGACTATTAAAAACAGTAGCCTGACTTAGCTAGAATTCAATTTATTCAGAAATACAGACTTGTATTATCAAATTACCATGGCATCCACCTACATCACAAGTGAAAGACTGTATTTTTCACTTTGTGGTTCATTTATTGTGTAAGCATTTAAATGGAAATATATTATGTGCGCTTCTGGAATATAATTTGAAGGATAGAAAATTGTTTCCAGTGCTTGGTGGGAACATAGAACTGCATTGTGATATAACTCTTTATCTTGCCAAAGCTTACATTTAATAAATTCCTAACTACTTCCTTGTACGGCAGTAAATAGTCTTATGCAAGTTGACCAAAAATACAGCCACAAAAAAAAAAAGCTTGTTAAATTTCAGAGTTGGTTGGCAGAAGACCTGTATTTCTTTCCTTTTTTTAAAAAACAAATTAATTAATTTAATTTTTTTATTGTAGCACAGTTGGTTGTACATATCTTTGGGGTGCAGAGTTGAATATGAATAACTGTGTGCAATATGTGAATAACTGTGTGCAATATGTGATGCTCAAATCAGGATAGTTAGTATTTTCAGCATTATACAATGTAATCATTTTTTACAGCCTTTTACCAATTCCTCCCTTACTGCCCCTTACTGAAGTCATGTGGTATTTCTCTTTCTGTGCTTGGCTTATTTCACTTAACATGATTTCCTAATCTTAGGTTTATGGTGAGTGTATAGAATGAATTGTTTTGGCTTTGTTAACTGCTGGTGGTTACTGCACAAATTCTGTAAAATGTACTATTTGTGCAAACATTCTTACATAGGTAGGCTCATAATTCAAATAGGATGGAAAAAGATAAATAGAAAGTATGAGTGCAGATAATGTAGAATAAATACATAGTAGAGCCTGCTTAAAACAAGGCCATGGGCATATATTAAGTAAAACTTATAACTGTCAACTCTTCATTTCTATGCATAAAAATCACTTCAGTTTTATTAAAATACAAGATAAATAAATATTCAGTATTAAGAGTTAACAAGCTGCAAAGAAAAATTACACAAAATTCAGTGTTTATAAGTACGTAAGAGATGAGAAATGGAATAAGAGTTTTTCATGAGCATTTTAATTGTTCTTAGCCTTTCTAGAATATAATCAATATCTCCATGAAGGGTCCTTTTGGCTTCAGATATATTGAAGGTTTAACGTTTCTGAGAAAATTGTCATTTTTGTCCTTTTAGGGAGTTTCAGAAAATGAATAAACTTTGAAGAAAAAGCTTTTTAGGACCAGAAATACTCAACATTTTTTGCAGCTCTTCATCCTAAAATTATATTTTCATCATTCTTTGGTCAGTTGTTTGTCTCTACCAATGCACCAAGAGCTGGAAGTAAAAGTTGAAAAACAATGAAATAGTCTGAACAGGCAGGAAGACACATGTCCACATTCCCACATCTGGTCTCCTCCTCTGGCAACGGTTCATATTTGTCATGAGGCTGGCTGTAATCAATGGCCATGAGTTGATGGGGACCTACCTGCGCTTGTGTGAATTAAAGCCTGGTCATCTTGGCCTCATGGGGCAGATTCTCAGAAACTACCTCCAGCCATAATAATGACTCTCATTCAAGCTACGCTATCATCTGCACCTTTTATTACAATGATTTCCAATACGAACAAGTTCACTTCAAATTCTGTTTCACTTCTATTTTAGAGATAAGAAAAATTGAAACTCAGAGAAGCAAATTAATTTTCCAGAAGATGTTCAGCTAGAAACTGGTAGATTTTTAATTCAAATCACGTTTGCATCACCCCAAGCTTATTGCATTTTATTATCAGCTCTAAGTGCTCTTAATGTCTTCAAAATGTGATAATCTAAGAGAAATTAATTGTTTGTTGAAAGTTAATTCTACTACTCTGTTTTTCTGATTTAACTTCACCTGTTAGAAGGCTCTTCTTTAGCACCGAATAATTCCCAAGTTTTTACGTTCATGAAAATATTTATTTTCAAAACACACTGGTGGTATGCTTTTCAAGATGATGGTATAATTTTTTAACTCTGGCATGGAGTAGAAAAATATGATCAACTTAAATATGACCACATCAGATTTTCTACCTTGTTATCATTTGTGAAAAGCATAGATCTTAATGTTTACACACAGAAAGCAATTTTGAGGACTACATACTTATTCCATTTTCTTCTATAATTGGAGGGTAAAAGGGTAGGTGTTTCCCCATTAAGAAAAAATTAGGCAAATAAACATAAATCTGTCTTAGACATTGAATTTTGGGATTTATTGATTATATTATTTAAACTTTGATTTCTTCAGTGCTCTGTGTTTTTACTTTTTAATCAAGGTTTATCTTTGAAATATTTTGGTGGTGTGCCTCACGGCTCCTCAGAATCGTCACTGTCGCTGTTCATGTCATGCAAATAAGATATTTGAATTTCTGTATTTACTTTTACTCTCTAATCATACAAAACAAATTCTGATTAAAATAAGACATAGAGAGCCCAACATTAAGAAACTACAATGATATGATTGTCTATGTTTTAAATCAATCTTTCAAGACTGGTATATTCAAATTAATATAATCTCTGCGTTCTTTTCTGTAATTAAGAAATCCATGTACACACTCTCTCTTATGAAGTTTCACATATACTAGGACGTGTTTAGAGGCCTGGGTTTAAATCTGTTTTGCCACATATTGATCCTGTGTACACAAGCACTCTAAATGTCAGATTTTAATAATAAAATGAATATTGGAACACTTTATGGTATCACTGTGAGGATAAATTGAAATAAAATAAAAATTAAATTGAATGAAGTAATGTATATGTGAAACTATTCTGTATATTGCAATGTGCTAGTAAGTATTAATTACTATTATTATATATTTTGGCTTTATTACCTACTAAACTAATAACAAGATGAATGGATTTATTGTGACCAGATTTCCTAATATTCTTCTTGGGCGATAATCACAGTTACAATTCTACATCAGATTTCTGAGATTTTAAAAAAATCACATGATGCCTACTTTCATATAAACACATTCATCTAGGTAGAATTATAGGATTGATTTGTTTCACTTGGAAGTTATAGGGCAGTTACAAACTTTAAAGGTGTAAGAAATTTCTTTTTAATTTAATTAAATCTATTTGGCATAATAGAATCAAGCTACAGTTATCCCCAAATGATTGAAATATACTCTGCGTGCATGCAGACAGACAGACATGCACAAACAAATGCCCGCACATGCGCGCGCGCACGCACGCACGCACGCACGCACGCACGCACACACACACACACAGATACATAGTGGTTAGTCAGAGTCTTTTACTCTCCTCAATTAAATATTGAACTCTCGTTTAAAATAATTACTGTATAATAAATGAATATATTTACCTCTGCTTTCCTCTGAAGAATTAGATTTAGTTCATTTACTGCATCTGTAATTTGATTGGTTTCCACACACCCCAGAATACTGCATATTTTTTTAACTGCTTCAATAATGTTATCCACGTTTTGCTGTAGATGACAAAAGTCATATCTTATTGTTTATTGAAATCAAGAGGCCACTAATTTACCTTCAGACTTCCTCTCTGTCTGTGAAGAGGAAATGGACTAAAATGTGGTTGAAATGTGGTTATATGCACCCACACAAAAACAAAGTTTTCAAGATTCCAGTTATCCTGTAACTCAAGCCACAATTCACAGTGAGTACATTTTCAAAGGTAGGACTAATTTAACACTAACTTACTTACTCAACCTACTAATTTCATTCTAACTTAACATTACTGAGATAAAACAGGAGAGAAGAGAAGGGAGGGAGAGAAAGAAGGTGAAGGAAAGAGAGAAGAGGTGGAGAGAAAGAGAGAAACTCAGCTTAGACAAAGTCTGTGGTTTCTGCAAAATGCTTTGAAAACAAAGTCATAATGGCACATGTAGAGTTTCAGAATGCTTCTGTTTTTGGAGTCAGTGTACAGGACGGCAAACTTGCCAAAAACCAGATTCCCAGAGTTCAGAATAAACTTGGGACAACAAATTATGGTGTTGAACTGTTTTGTAATTACTTGATTGCACTGCCCTTTAAGCAACTGTTTCTGAAAAATCACTGATGACAAATGTAGTCTACAGTGATGAAAAATTCTTCTTAAAATCAAAATTGCCAGCTGCAGTTAAGATACACAGATTTTAAGGTTAATGTCCTAAGAGCTTTTCATTAGTTTTTCTATATCTCAGCTTTGCACATGTACTTAAATAGGCTTTCATTAAAAATATCTGCTCTAGTCTGACCTTATTCTTTTCCATGTATTTCCATTAAGTATGGTGATAAATCTCTCTTTCTTCTTTAATTCCATGCTAATCACTGTACAATATTTTTATATACCTTTTCTATATCATTAACAAGGTGGCCTTCCAAAACACGTCGTCATTGTCACCAGCACCACAATCACTCCAGTGGAGAATTAGAACAGTTTATATCAGGAAGAGATGAAAAATATTTATCCTTTTTTTTTCATACAGAGATATGGATTTACAGCACAGAAAGATTTTTAAGTCTACTTATTCTAGAGCATTTTCTTAACAAAACATTATCAATACGAAGACATGGCATGAGTTTTATATTAGTGAAATGCTGCTTTACCTGTTTCATGGAAAAAGAGTACTTTTTAATATGTTGCCAGTACTTCTGATACATGATTTTACAAACACTAAAAATTAATGACAGAAACCTAGGAAAAATAAGTAATGCTATAAAAGACAAAACAGAGATGACAAATGTCAATGAGTTTTTAATGAGCTAAAAGTAAGAAGAGGCAATTTAGTTGAGATACATGTTAAGTCTCTCAAAGATTAAAACAATACAACTACTCAACTATAACCCGGAGAAGAAAAATTTATGATTAATCCATATGGAAAAAAATCAGTTTTTTCATTTATATGTGAACTCAATATAAGTCAACATTGTTATGTGGCTACCAGAAGATCTCCTTCATTATTAAATTTAATCCAAAGACATACACTCTTTATGACTGGAAAGTTAAGGGTTCCACTACATTTTTGTGTAGTGTATAATTCAAACTATAGTTTGGGTACCATATTTAAGAATGGACTAGACAAATTGGATTTTCCCAAAGGACAGCAACCCCACTATTAATATATGATTAATGTATATTCAGAACATCATCGTGGACAGTATTTGCAGCTCTGTAGCCAGATTCCATGTGTTCGAATAACGGTTCTGCCTCTTTCTACCTGTGACCATCATCATAGTATTTAACTTCCAAGTGACTAGCTTACCTCTTTTGTAAAGTGAGAGCATTAATAAATAATTACAGGGCTGCTCTAAAGATCAAATGAGATAAAATATCAAAAAAAAAAAAATGCCTGGCAGACAATAAGGGCTAAATTTTACTGTTTAGTTAATTAATTTTTATCCTTTCACACAGATGTTTCCATTTATAAGCAAAATCAGACACTGTACATGCACATATAACTAATAAAATGAAAATTTAAATCATGAAAATTATGTGAGAGGTTCATGTTAAGTGCCATATTTATTTTTATTCACACATTCTAAGTAGATGCATTAACTTGTGAAAATCCATATTACTAAGTAAAATGAAAATTCTACATTCTAAATAGATACATGAATTTGTGAAAATCCGTAAATATTACTAAGTAAAGAGAAAATTCTGTGTTGAGTCACTAATTTGGGGGTAGCTAATATACTCAGTCTACTATTCTAGTCTTGCAGTACTTCTTATCTGGTCTATTTATCTCTTTTAGCCTTCACAAAAATTCTGAAAGATCAATATTATATTCATAATATTCATGAGATTGCTAGAATATGTTAAGGAAAATATTGCACTTATAAAATTAACTTGGTAATTAACTGGATGTGAGAACAAACAGAGAGGTTGGATTTAAGATGACTCCATAATTTCACATTTTGAAAACCAAGAATATAGGGTGCCGTTAATTATGGCAGAAACACAGACAAAATAGGAAGCTTTTTAGTAGTGTCATGATGTGTGTATTTTTTGATACACAGAGCTTGAGCTGCCCAGGGTAAATGCAGTGAGGTTCTAGCTTTAGCAACTGTTAGGCTGAAAAAACACAGACACACTTCACCCTTCACATGCATACACACATGCTTATGAATACTAGATGGATTATAAGAAAAAAATGTAATGCATAGCTTAGTCCAAAATGAAGCTAGGATAAATTTCTGGGTGACAGAAATTTAGAGGAAACTTCAAGCCTGAGCAGGTTCTCCAACATTGATGTTGCAATAGCCTGGGGAAAATATCAGAGTAGATTGAGGTCCTCAGGCTTAGGGACTGGAGTTTATTGCTCACATTGGGACAAGTGCTGAAATCTTAGGCCTAAATCAGTTGGTGGTTGTCGGCCTTAAAAACTAACGCCACCTTAAGTGACATTACAAGCGGCGCCATTATGGACCCACAAGGGCGTACTAACGTGGCAGCCTAAGATGGCACTGGGAGGAAGTAGGGTGGGAGTGTCTGCGGGAACCTTGCCTTAGCCCTTATTGGCCAAATACACGCTTCCGTGTTCGTGAACACTGCGTGATTGCAATAGCTAGGCATTGAGACAGGACGTTGGCTCTCATAACCTTTAAGCTGATTGGAGGATGTAAAAACCTCCCTTCCCCATATGCCTTTAAAAGCAAGTGCTTGTGTGATAATAAATGGAACTGCTGGACAGAACCCCCGCTGCGTCTGAGTGTCCTTTAACCGGGCTGGTTGGGGCCAGCGGCTGTGTTCACCTCTCTTCATCGCTCTCTTCCTCTGTATCCTCTCAATGGGGACCGGGGAAAGAGGAATCTGGGCAATCCACCCGCCCACCAGAAAGGACACCAAGGGAGAGACTGATAGCAAGGCAAGGGCTGTTCGGGTCAGCCGGTGACAGACCCAACAGGTGGTGGTAGGGGAAGGGGAAGAACTAGAGCTAAGAAACCTGAATAAATGCCAGACACTGGAAAGACTGCCTCCTACAAAGGATGGAAGAAGAAAAGCTATGCCTACTCACCAAGAGAACTTTTGAGAAAGTTTCTCTCCACCCAGGGTCTTTAAGTGAGGAAAATAGTTATCCCCTAAATTGAAACCCCAGCCTGTTATGTGTGGCTGTGGAGTATTAATTTATCTTACCTATAGAGGGAATTTATATTAAAAATTGCACTGGGCTACTGTGACTATTTTAGACCTAAGGAGAAGCAAATGAAAACCACTGTATAGAAACACTTTTCTAACTCCAAACCATGGAGTTTCTCCTAAAATATACATACATATACACATGCATGCACACATACACATATACAAACACACTCTGGTAGGAGGGAAATAATCAGACTAGAATTTATAAATCCTATAATGGTTGATCCACATTATGAGAAATTCTACAGACACAAAACACAGTAGGACTAGCACCCTCTTTCAAAAGACATCAAAGCTATATTTAGGCATCAGATGTGATACCTGGCTAATAATTTGAATATGATTGTCTAGAAAAAGAATATAGATAGAGGGAAAAAAATTGAAAGCTAGGTGTATAACATTTAAGAACATCTAATATTTTGATGATGGAGGAGAAAGTTTGGGTCACAGAGGGATCACACAGACTGCAGAGACATAGCCATAAGACTGCAGATTAATGGACATCTAAGTAAAGGTAGTTGATGGTACCAGGACATTTTAGCTTGGAAGAAAAGAACAAAAATGAAACATGACAACCATTTTCAAGTACTCAATGGCCTTTCAAGTGAAAGGGGGATGAAATTTACTGTAAGTAGCTCTGAAATGATAAATAAGAACAAATGGTTGAAAATTTAGAGAAGTTTTTTTTGGTTTAATATGAGAAAAAAATCTCTGTTAAAATTATTTGTACAGAAATTGAGCAGGCTGAATTATGAGGAAAGACTTCCTGCAGATTACAGGATCGTGAGTAATCAGGAAAGTTCAGAGGAGATTTTTGCATTGCATAGGAGTTCAGAATAGACCACTTCTATAAATTCTTTTAACTCTGATTCCTTGGGTTAATGAAAGCTAAAAACCATGCTGTGATGTTATTTTGTGCTATATTCCAAGCTTATTTTAGGAAATATTTGATGTATTGTAGACTTTGAAGGAGCAGCATTCTAATAGCTTAGATATCAAGCATACCTGAAAAGTATTTTGAACATCAGAAAAGAGTGGTGGCAAACTTTTCTCCTCTGCATCTTTCTGGAAAACAAAACAATGCAAAAGAGGGTAAGGGTTTTTGTTTTTTGGGGTTTTTTTTCCCCCCTTTCTCATTTATTGGTGATGGAGACTAAAGTATTGTGCATTTAAACAGTCATGTGACAGCTTACCATCTTCTAGATTTTGTATAAACTTTCGTGAGTTTCTATTTGTGGATACATACTGAAAATTGTCAAATTGAATTAATGAGTTTGGGGACAAATTGAGAATTTAGAATGCTTTTCATTCCAGGTTAAGTAGTTAGTGCTATTATAAAGTATTTTTTCTTTAAAGATTAAAAATAATCTTTAGAGTTATAGTTTGGCTTAAAATGCAGAACGTAGGTTTCACTGTAAAAATTGAAAAAAGCCAGAGAATATACAAAATCGTCATTTTTCCTGACGCCAGCAGAGGTTTGAGGTCACAAGGTGATTGAGTAAACTGAATTAAAAAGAGTGACAGGCCCTCTAAGGGGAGATAGGGCACACAAAATATTTAACTTCTGGCAGGACACGGGAGAAAGAAGGGGCCACTATAAAAGTGGGACAGAAGAAATCAGCTAAAATTTTGACAAATTCTTAAAGGCTAGGTGAGAACGAGCATGTCAGTTTGGAACATCAGGGGGCCCAAAAGACAAGGGGAGTTTGCAACCACTTTCAAGTTCTTTTCCATGTACACCTACCAGTTTTTCAGGGGAAATATTAAAGTCAGTGCAGAAAACAGAAGCCCCAATCAGTGGTGCAGGCCTGTAGGTGATCAGCTGTTTCTGGGGGACGGGTATAAAGCCCTGTCCACTTCTGTGGATACTTCTTTCATAAGAAAGCAAAAGCCTTAAGCTGCCAGGGGAGAGGCAGCAAACCCTCTGTCACCCTGACCTCAGGCAAAAATCCTTTGCTACTCGGGGAGGAGTAGAAAGAAAAACAGTCTGCCTCTGGGAAAGAGGCAGGGCCTAGGTGAAGATCCTTTGCTGATGAGGGATGGGTAGAAGCAAAACCCTTCTGTTCTTGGGGAATGGGCAGTGAACCCTGTCTTGGGTCCAGGATCTTACAAGGAAACCAACCGGAGGTCAGCTTCCAATGGGAGAAGGGGCAGTAAGCTCTCTTCTGCACAGGACTAACTTCAGATATAAGGCAGAACTTGGTTGCTGTATGGTGGAGGGACAGGACTTTCCTTCAGAAAGTCCCAATCTGAGTTTGCCTGAGGCTGTGATTGGATCATTACAACACAGAACTGCCTTGGTCCCACCACCGAAATGAGTCTAGCAAGAGTAATACGCAAGAGTAGAAAACTGCTGGGAGAGGGACAAAAACCTAGCTAAGCGCTACAGAGGAATTTGAAGCCTGCACTGTCCTGATGATAATGATAGTAACAAAAAACACAGACAAAGTTCAAGTCTCTACTAGATTGTATCAACCCTCCACTAAGAGCATAACAGAAGAACACTGACTGTTTCCAGGTATGAATACAATTTACCTCGGTCTTTACTATTGTTCTACACTTGATGTCTAGCATTCCATCAAAAATTATGATCCACACAAAAAAGGCAAGATAATGCAACCCGTTGTGAATAGATAAAACGATGAACAAAACCTGACTAAGAAATGATCCAGATGTCAGAATTATTAGATACGGACTTTAAAATCAATATCCATAATATGCTACAGAATCTAGTGGGAAATGTGGACAACAAGAATGATCAGATGGAGATCAGCAGAGAGGTGAAACCTATACAGAAGAGTCAAATAAAAATGATATGAAAATGATATTAGAGATAAAGTAACAGTCAACTAACTTCATATTGCAACTATATAATCTTCAAATAACTTCATACTCAGTTGTGAAAGACTGTGACTTTCTCCCTAAAAATAACAAGGAAAGGATTCTGTTCACTTCTAGTAAAATTCTATTGGACATCTTGGCAAGTATTAAGTAATAAGGCAACTAAAAGAAATAAAGGCCTGTACATTAGAGAGGAAGGAGCAAAATTGTTTCACAGATGTCATGACTGTGTACGTAGAAATCCTAAGCAATATAAAAAATAGTCTCTGGAAGTAATAAGTGAATTTAACAAGGCACTATATACCAGGTCAAGATATGAAAGTCAGTTCTACTTCTATACGCAGTCATGCGTCTCTTAACAATGGGGATCCATTTTGAGAAGTGCATAGTTGGGCGATTTCCTTGTCGTGTGAACATCACAGAGTGAACTTATACAAACCCAGGAGGTATATTTAGCCCATTGCACAACTAGGCTGTATGGTAGAGCCTATTGCTCCTAGGCTAGAAACTGTACAGCATGTTACTGTACTGAATACTGTAGGCAACTGTAACACAATGGTGTTTGTACATCTAAATATATCTAAACATAGAAAAGGTACCCTAAAAATATGGTATGATAATTTTGGGGACCACTGCCGTTCATATCGGTCTGTTATTTACCAAAATGTCATTATGTGGCGCATGACTATATTAGTAACAAAAAACTGGAAAATGACATAAAAACAGCATTTACAATATCATACAAAAACATGAAATACTTAAGGGTAAATTTAATAAAGTAT
Source organism: Cynocephalus volans (assembly GCF_027409185.1). NCBI lineage: Eukaryota > Metazoa > Chordata > Mammalia > Dermoptera > Cynocephalidae > Cynocephalus > Cynocephalus volans. The sequence continues at coordinate 94,274,748 of NC_084471.1, forward strand.
GCATAGTACTTGTACACAAAATTACAAAATATTACTGAGCGAGATTTATGAAAACTTGTATAAATGCAGAGATGGATTAGATTAGATTGTATGCTCATGGATTACAAAATTCAATATTTTTAAATATAAATTCTCCTTAAATCTATGGAGTCTACACAACTGTAGCAATATACCTAGAGCAGCCAAACATTTTTTTTTAAGAAAAATGTTGGAGAACTCATATTGCTTGATTTCAAAACTTTCTATAAAAGTATGGCAATTAAGATAGTGTGGAATTTTTTTTTTTTTTTAAAGAAAATCTTGTCACCAACTAAGTAATTTATTTGTTTTTTTAATTGGTTATGAATATTCATGGAGTACAAAGCTGACTGTCACCACTCATGTCCAAGATGTGATGGCCAGATCCATACCAGCAGCATGCCCATTACCACACATTGTGATTATACCCTGTGACCCTACCCAGTTATCCCTGACCTCCCTCCCTATCCCTCTTTCCCCCACTCCACTTTGTATCTGCAGGAATATTCTCTCCCTCTGTAAGTCCAACAAACCACTGTGGTCTTTCTTTCCTTCCTTCTTTCTCTCTTAGCTCCCAATTATGAGTGAGCACATGTGGTGTTTTCCCCTCTGTGCTTTGCTTATTATATCTCAGGGAATATTCAAGATTACCTCGTCTTTTAGTGACAGAATTCAAATTTTCTGACTTGTATCCCAACATTTCATCAATTATTTTATACCTGCTATAGATCATCCACTAAGTTGTTTTTGTTTGGATGTGAAATTTTTCTATCTGAGATCATTGACATCTGGAATTTAGAACATCATCTAGAGAACACTGCAGAATCTTAAATATCTGATTGAATACTATGCCCTTAAAATTACAACGATTTGTTTGCTTTAAAAAAAATGAGGTTTATTTAAGAATTCTGTGAAACTGTCAAGGTCATGAAAAACAAGACTACAAAACTGTCACAGATGAGAGGATGCTAAGAAAACATAACAGCTAACTGCAATGTGGTATCTTTGAACAGATCCCGGAAAAGGAAAAGGACATTAGTGGGAAAAACTGGGGAAATTTAAATAAATTCTGCATTTTGGTTAATATCAATATAATGATGTTAATCTCTTAATCTTGACAAATGTACCATAGTTATGCAAAATACTAGCATTGGAGGAAACTGGTAAAGAGTGTAGGAGAACTCTCTGAGCAATTTCTCTATAAATATAAAATTATCCCAAAATAAAAAGCTTATAAACAGAAACAACAAAAAGATAGTGTGGAATTGAAATAAGGATAGACATATAGATTTGAGGAATAGAATAGAGTCTAGAATTGATCTACACATATATGGTTAATTGTTTTCAACAATGTTGCCAAGATTATACAACAGAGGAAAGCATACAGTTTTTAATAGACTATTCAGGAACATATGAATAACTCATGTAGAAAAATAAAACAAAACAAAACCTTGAGTGTTACCTTATAACACACACAAAAAGTAACTTGAAATGTGTCATAGACCTAAAAATCAGCTAAAAGTATAAAGTCTTGAAAAACTGAAGAAAATATATGCAAACTTTTGTAAGCCAATCTTTATTAAATAAGATTTAAAAAACCCATAAAATAACAAAACTTAAGACCAGACTTCATAAAAATGAGAAACTTCTGTTCGTTGAATGATACAAGTAAATGAAACAAATAAACAAGCAAAGAAATAAAAAGCCACAGACTGGGAGAAAATATTCTCAATATATATATTATGCATCTCACAGTGAACTTTCACATAGAATATATTAAAACTCTTACAATTCTGTAATAAGAATACATATAGTTCAATTTTTTAAATTTGCAGAAGTTTGAACAGGCACTTCACAAAAGAAGATATACGAATGTTCAATAATCTCACAAAAAGAAATTCACCATCATTAGTTATTTGGGAAATGAAAATTAAAAACATAAGGAAATATTGCCACATGTTCATTAGGATGGCTTAAATTAAAATACTGGCAATATTAAATATTGGTGAGGATATACAGCAACAGGAACTCTCATATTGTACACATAGTTCCATTTATATAAAATTCTTGAAAAGGCAAAAAAAAAAAAATCCAATTTGAGAGAAAGTAAATCTTTGGCTGCATGAAGTCACTTGACCCCTTTTTGGTTTTATGGAAATATTTTATATCTTGATTCCAGTGGTGGTTATGTAGGTATACACACTTTCGAAACTAGTCAAACTGTCCACTTAACATGGGACATTTTACTTTATGTAAGTTAAACTTGGAAAAAGTTGATTTAGTAAATAAAACATCATAAGAAAAGTGAAAAGATAAGTCACAAACTGGCAGAAGATATTTACAACATATAGGTGAAGAAAGAGCAAATATATAAAGAGTTCCCATTAATCTATTAGAAAAAAAATGTGAAAGAATGGACAAAAGTTTGAACATATGAATTATAAAATAGGATAGTTGAATAATCCATTTTTAAAAAATAAAGTATCATTAATTTATTAATAGTCAGGAAAATGAAAATAACCAAAATAAGATATCATTACATGTATCTCATGTTGACAAATATTTAGAAAGTTGGATTATACCACATGTTGGTGGGAAAATGGAGTCATGGGAATTGTCATATATTGTGAAATGTGTATGACCTTATTAGGAAACTGTTTGGCATCATCTTGTAAATCTACAATCTTAGCTATATACCCAAGAAAAAAGCTTAATATTAATTCAAATGTACACCAACAGTAAAATAGATAAATAAATGTTCCATTTTTCTAATGCAGTACTATACATAAACAAAACTGAACAAATCACAACCACATGGAACAAGGTGAATAAATCTCACAAACAGTATTGAGTAAAGACACAGGGCTCAAAATTGATTCCATTTATGTAGACATTAAAAAAGAAACTGAAACATTATATTGCTAATGGATACATACTTTGATGACAAAATGATAAGGAAAAGCTACAAAATACTTCTTGCTAAAGGTACCTCTCAAATAGAGGAGAGGAGCTGGGAAGTGGCATACAGTCAGATCCTATGATACTAGCAATATTTTATTCCTTATTGTTTAACAAGAGTGCCTGCTCTATTATTCTTTAATTTGTGTATGTACTCCTGTATGTTCCTCATGTAGTATATAATTCACTACACAAATTCCAAATAGAATGGCAGATCATGTTATTCATTTTCACAAACTTTAAAATGCTTTCTGCGTCACTAGGAACACAAATTATGTTGATGACTGATTATCTTCCATATTGAAGACCTGCTTTTATTTTCATTTTTTATGCTTCTTTAAATCTGGGAGTGTTCTATACATAATAGGCTTGACTTTTAGTAGTTTCAACATGCCCTTTATTTCTTCTAAAGTAGGTTTCGGTTCTACAATTGTGCTCTATTTTTCTGTGGCCTGACCTCATCTCCTTTATTCCTTTGACTTCTCCTTTTGTGACCTTCAACTGGTCCTTGCTACCTACTCATTTTATTCTATTTTCTTTTTATGATTTTTTTTGCTTCTTTCTCACCTTTCCTTTTATTCTATTTTAAATGCTAATCAATTTTATGACATTTTCCTTCTGAATTCTCTACAATCATCTTCTTGAGTGAAAGTGATAAAAATAATAGCAGTAATAGCAGTAAAGTAACACCTGTGCTTATCTTTTCCTAAACACTTTTTATCTTCTAGTCACTATACTATATTAAGCACATTAATCCACTGTTTCATCAATCATTAAAAATATCATTGTATTATATTTATCATCTCCCTCTAGTGATGAATAATACGAACTCCTTTAAGTCTGAATAAAAAGCTTCTACAGTGGTGGAAGGTTGACATATACATCTATTTGACTTTGGGATCTCTGCTTCTAAATTCTGTCCTAGACTACCACTCCACTAAAATTATGTTTGAAATTAAAAATTCGGAAAATCCAACAATAGATTTATTGACTTGTTACTAAGAGAGCTTAAGTTCTAAAAAATCTAGTATTATAAATTGCTAACAGTATAGTCTATCCTCATTTGTCAGATATTTATTATTGATGCTTAATAGGAATATATGTATCTATATATAATATATTATAAAATCCTTATGGAACTTTCTTCCTCTCTCTAAGTGAATACAGTTGTATCTTAGTTTGGAGGAGAGGAAAATGTGAGATTAGTATTGTTCTGCCTTTCTTACTGGGTTTCTTAAACCTAAATAACAGAGATGTCATATTCTTCTGGTTATCTGCTTGGTACAGCCTCTGAGTCATGGGATAGATGGCAGAAGGATTTGGAGGGTCTCATCTCTTTCCAGACCAGGTAGATCTGTCATGAAGCCAAACCCCATTTTGAAGCATGAATTGAGTTTTCTCAATTCTGGTCCATCTAGTTAACAATTAGCTTAACAGTGACTGGATTCTAGGGTAAGTTCATCATCAGTGGTAGGGACTGCTAACTTTTTCTGAAGATTCCAAGTGGCATTTTAATAAGAATTTTTGGAGACAATGTATTACAAGCCACTGGGCAGAAGGAATTTTGGATCAGAATTTGATTCTGTCACCTAGGCTGAGATCTGATTTTTTACTGCTTGCCCTCTGTATATATCACTGTGTACATTATTTATGTGAATATGCTGCCTCTCCAAGTAGATCAGCAGCAACTTCAGAGTGTGGTTCAGACTTCCATTTCTCTTGATTCCAGTGAGTAAATAGTTCATTAATTTACTAACATGAAGTAAGTATTCAATAATATGCTTGAGGACATCTCTTTCTCCTTTTATTTTTAACTTCTCTGAAATGTTAGAGATGAACACGATGTACGAAATGAATACAGAAAACATTCCTTACAGTTCAGGATATTAATGAAACAGAAGAGAGGAAAAAAAAAAAGTCTGATGGAAAAGCTCTATGTAAATTAGCTACAAAACCAGCCACTTAACACAGTAGCCAGAATGTTCAATCTGAAATGAGTTGAGTCTAAAATATGTTGAAATAATCATTCTGAAAAAAGGAAATACTTGGTAATTTAAGTAATGCATATTATTCAGTAATATTCATGTCATATTTATTCAGCTGCATGTTCGGTATTTTTTCAAATCATGTATAATAATCCACATTTAAGAAATATGATTAAAAACATTATTTGTCAAACTGACAAATTGATACTTCTTTGGACACTGATGAAATGCTACTTCATGCACTTGTCAAATAAATAGAAAATACAAAATTGTGGATTGCTAATATTAGTCTACTCTCATTTCTCAGATGTTTGTTGTTGATGCATCATAGAAAAAAATCTCACTTAAATAGCTCATTGTTTTGAATTGAGTTCATCTTAAAAATTGCAGACACTGTGGCCTATTTCTAAAACAATTCAGTTGCGAGTGATGATCACTAATTGCCAGTGATAATGTAAAGACAGCATTTCCCTGGTGTTTTGCCAACTTTTAAGTCATAACGGAAACATTTACAATGGTCAATGGTTTCTTTCAAAGTGGAAATATTGGAGACTTTACACATGAGTAATATGATCAAAGTTTTGGAAATTAAGAACTGTTACAAAGTCTCAACATTTTGTGTGTGTTTATATGTGTGTATGTCGGTAGGAAAGATGTCTATAATACATGTGCAGTGCTCAGACATGTAGATAACTGAAGTTTACCCATAAAAAAGCTACCATAACCTCAAAAGTACCTCTACATATAGACAAGAGACATCAATGATGTAGGAGTGAGGTCTAATGGGCCATGGGTACCTGGTAAATTTCATATTCTGTATTAGAAAGAACAATTATCACAAAGTTGAACAATCAAGCTGAGAGAAGTACTAATTATGACAATTTTATGAGACTTAAAACAATCTAATTGTGGATTCTTTTCACATTCTACATCTTAAACTTCTAGATTTAGGCCAGGCTCAAGGAAAAAAGATGGAGTTAGAGTGAGAGGATCACTCTACAGGAAGCAATATTTGTCACTGCCACGTATTTGTCATCCCCATGTCTTCAGATATTTGTGTGGAATTCACATAGGAGTTTGATAGCTACATCAAAAAGTATAATTTATTATTTTCATGTCCCTTTAATGTTCATTAAGATTAGGGATAGTAGACTGAGATTTGTATTCTTTTGTATATTAGGAGTCAATTAATTAATGGAAAAAGTTCTCACTTGTTTTCAAAAATATTCTCTCATACAATTTTAATTTTCTGTAATAATTGATGTTTTATCTGTGGAGACTATTATTTTTCTGGAAGAAAAAAACTATAAGAAACTATCTGCCTTCTAGAGATCACAACTTCGATGACCAATAGGTGACCAAATTTCAGTAGCCTTGGGCCAAATCTCTGGTTTTCCCCTGACAAGCAACCTCCTTCTCTCTTTGCCATTTTAGGGAATTGGTGTCTCCAAGCAGTCAGTCAGCAGCCAGGGATCTAGAGTCATTCTAGGCACCCCTTTCCTTTGTTACTCACAGTCTTTGCAAAATCATATAAATCACACATTTGCACCTTTTAGGAGTCTGTTCTCTGATATCCATCCTTACAGTATGGTGTTGGTCCATGCCATCGCCATCTCTTTGGGCTAATGAAATGCTCCTCTAATCTTCTATCAGTCATTCCACTACCCCACATAATGGCTCCAGATCATCAGCCGATATAAATTAGAAAATCATTAAATTGCCATAAAAGGTCCACAAGATCCTACATAACTTGGCCCCCATCTGCCCTTTTCATCTGGTCTACTTTCAGGCTCTCACCTTGAATGCTAATCGTAGTCTTCCAAATTTCATACAGTTTCCTAATAACACCAGGCTATTTCCTGACTCCTTTCTGTTCATGTTGTTCTCTACTTCTTTCATGATGCCCCTTCTCTGGCTTGAAAGCACCCATTTAAAGAAAAATTTAACTATAGGTAAAAGGATCACCCTTTCTTATGTCTCCTGTATACACACAGGTCTTTCACAGCACCTGCAACACTGTACTGCATAGATCTTTTTACTTGTCTATTTTCCATGTTAGAATGAAAGCCCTTCAAGTGCACACCCTCTGCTTTATTTAGTTTTGTTATCTTCAGAAACTTGCAGAGTTTTAGAAAGATAATAGATGTTTAATAAGAGTTTATTGAATTGATGGATGGAGCAACAAAGTTAATACCTGAGTTTTCAATAGGTGTGTCAAGTGGATGTCATATTTTTTGATTACTGTTGACAGGCCCTGTCTGGAAAAAAAAAACAAAAAAGCTTTGTTTAAAATTGGGTGGGAAAACTTATATTATTCTTAGCATGAATATTTATCACAAGTTGTGTTTTTCCCCTGATTTTATAGTAGGCATGGTATAAAAAGGATTACCATTGACATAATTTTAAAAACATTTCAGATGGATACCTTATGAAGTATTTATAACTCGAAAGACTACAAACACATTAGAAAATTTTACAACTTCAAAGAAATCATGACAAATTAACCAAACCTCTCAAAGGCTGATAATTACATCAAACTGCTCTTAATTTAAAATGTAGGTTGCAGAGGGATTCATAAGCAGATAATGGCAACTTGTTAATACATCAAGGAATGTTAAATATGTAAAATCCTGTAGAGATTTGCATTCTGAATTAATGGCATATAGTTGTAATAGATGGGGTTGTCTCTGACACCAAACCTCTGCCTTTTTCTTTCCTAAGCTTCTCTTATTACTCCAGCTTTATCTATGCATAAGTGGAATACATGTGATTTGAGCAAGATTCTTCTGGGTGTCACTGCTCAAAACTATTTTCCCAAACATTATGGCCTTTACCTTCCTATTTGTCCTGAAACTCCTGAATTTAATTCAATAATGGGTCACACACAAAAAACACATCATTAAAAATACACCAATATATTTTACAGTAGCTGAGTTCTTACTCTTTGTTACATTGTCACTTTAGTTGGAGTTCATCTGTCATTTCAAAGAGGAAATGCTTAAAATACATAAAAGTCAATGGAGAAGTAGCGAAAGAATAGAAAAAAATTGGGGCAGTGCAAATTTTTTAATATAAAAACAGTTCCTAAAACTAAAAAGACCCCACCCATGACCCTACTTCAGTATCTACAAATATTTTATAGGAAAACCAATAGGAACTAGCGAAAGTAAGTGATTGGTCCCCTTTTAGGAGGTAGTTGAATCAAAGCTCTTGCCATCCAGTGCTTGATTTTTTGAGGATTCCATAACGTGGTCTGAGGAGGGCAGGTAGAGTAGCGTTATGTCACAGGAAGCAAAGTCCTACAGTGTCTTTTATGAGGCTGAGACGGGACCTGCACTAGGTAACATCTGAGAAAGATAAGGAACAGAGAGTCACAAGATAAAGGAAGTGGACAAGCAGACTGAGAGTTAGAGACTTGGATTTAGTCATGGCTGTGGCATTAAATATCTATATGATGGCTGCCACATTTTTCAACTGCTCTGTGTTTTAGTTTCCTTACTGAAGGAGAAACAGTGTTGGGAGATGGCGTCCACTCCCTGGGGTGGGGAAGGGGTGGAGGAGCTGAAGTCTGAAGCGAGGTGTCCCTGACAAGTTTCCTCTACTCCACACTGAAGTGGAACTTCGGCCTGGCCCTGACTCAACTTTGTGGACACCTGTACCTGCACCGTGGTCAAGGCCACCAGGGGCAGGCAGTGGCAAGGGTAAGACAAGAAGAGCAGAATGAAAATGTCCTAGTTCTAAACATCTCACAGCTTCTTCCTGCCTCTCTCTGCCCCAAGTAGCTGTCAATTACAAATCACAGCAGCCCCACACCCCACTGGCTCAAAATATTCCTTTGTCTTTCAGGGATTACCCACTTTTTAAAAAATTTGTCATATTTGACATCTTTCTCTCTCCTTCTCTCTGTGGTTATTATTTTTTTTCCCTTGGATAAACTTATTTTGGAAAAAAGAAAGTAAAGCCTTTGTTAATATGCTATGTCAACAGGAACCTATACTTTGTTTATGTAACAAAATGAAAATTCAGATTAGATTGTGTCTAAAGTCTTTTCTAGTTTTAGCTGTTCTAACTGTGATTTTATGGTGTGAAGCTGGACTTTTTTGGGGGGGAAAGAGATGCACTCATAAAAAGACACAGTTTAATTTGCCTTTGCAAACTTCAGTCCTGCCATTCATGACCTGAGTAGCCTTGGGCAAATTATTTAACCTCCCAAAACTTCTGTTTCCTTGATACCAAAGTAGGTGAATATGTACTATCAAAGGGTCTTAGGGAGAATTAGATGAGATAATGTATGCAAAATGTATGATAACTCTGCAAAGTGATAACTATTATTAATAGTCACTACAACAATCATAACACGTCTTATATTTTATATCAGGATTTGCTTTACAGATTTATGACACATACCTCCCACACCACATTTTTTGCTGTTTCAGTTCAGAACAACTTTTATTCCAGATATACTCAAATTATAGCTCTGATATCTTCTCCCAGGTTAGCTTCCTGATAGGCCTATTCTTCCAAATAATACATGAATACATTTAGATACAGCAATTAATTAAGATATGTTCATTTGCTGTCACTTGAGTTTTTGATTTGAATTCACACTCCTCTGTTTATGACATACCAATTATTTTCATGGAGATCCAGAAAGGAATTTAAAGCAGGAGATAGTGACCTTCAAGGTATGAAAATTCATTTTTACAAAGATGTGTGCACACCCAAATTCACAAAATGAATGAGGAAAAAAAAACTTTGAAAATGTAATAACCAGCAGCATAGATATTTAAAATGCATGTGAGATTGTCCTGGAAGGTGTTAGCAGCTCTTCAAATATTTCTGAATAGCTGTGAAGAATAGATAATTATTAACAGAATTTGCCAAAGGGAGATATCCATTAAAAGTACAATAGCTGGTACTAGTGAAAGGACAGTTTTTTAAATCAGCTGAAAAATATTGTGATTTGGCATTTGAGAACTCAGTGAAAAAACAGTCTTGGAACATAAATAAAATGTCTTACCTGGATACTTTCCAAATATGCATAAATTCTAGAAGTTGGTTCAGATAAAACTGACTGTGGTCATCTTCATGCTGTAGACAGCAGAATATATTAATATTTATAGAGTTAATATGAATAAGTACCAGATGAAAAATAGGTCTGTAACTTCCTGCTGTCATTTTATTCACCCCTTTTGATAACCCTCATTCGTCATTTTTATGCTTAGTTTTAAAGACCTTACAAGACTCTCTTTAAATGTATAAAGCTTCTTTTCAATAGTAAAACAGAAAGCTGAACATATGTTCAGGATAAACCTAATGGACAGTTGAAAAACATCCTGGCATCACCAGCTAAGGTCGAACATTAATTTCTCCTAGTAAGTAGGAAGGCAATTTTTTTTTTTTTTTTTAACATTTAGACCATGAGTGTCACACAAGCAGGGTCTACTTATCTTAAAATATCAGTCCTGTGGCCCATATGCATGCACATGCACATTCCTTAACTTTTTGACTAGCTCTTCCAGAACAGACATTCATGGAAACCCTATGCAAGTGTGAGAGAATGCGATCTACTCCATCACCATCACCCTGTCTCACCACGTGGTGGCGTTAAGTCTGAGAGCTGAGTGAGTCTCTTAATGCCTGGGGTGTATGTAATCTTGTGTGTCAGTACACACACAATGTATTTTTAAAACTTTGCATTCAAGTTTCTGACAGAAAACATCAGAAGGAAAACCTTTATAGGGCTTATGGTCAAAGGAAAATTAATTTTATATATTGGTTTATTTTGTGAAGAGGAAGTTAAGGTCATCACTATAGAACAATACTTTGAGGGCATGCTGTGAAAGAAAAAACTACTTTGTGGAAACTAAGGAACCTGAAGGTATAAACTTACTCTTCAGAAGTTTCCATTTAGAGTCACTGAGACTGTGAAAATGGAAAATGTAATAGTGATAAGACCATTATTTTTACTTTAATTTTTTTTCTGTGACAGGGAAAGCAAAAAGAAAGGAAAAATAGTAAAAAACAGTCTACAAAGATATAGTAAGATTTGAACTGGAGTATTTGGCACCTGCCTTCTTTCAGTAGTTAAAACCAAAGCAAGTGTATACATAATGTAACTTATTTTCATCTTTCTGTATAGCATAATCATATTCATTTAAAAAACTAGTGTATTTGGTTTCCAGAGATACTTTTGGGGGGAAGATTAGCCTTTGCCATATTGCCATTTGCTATGGGTCAATGAGTCCTCCAAAAGTTCACGTATTGGAAACTTGGTCTCCATCGTAACAGTGTTATAAGGGTGGAAAGTCCAGTTATGGTATTAGAAGGGTGGGTGGGTCCTTTAAGAGGTGATCCAGTCATGAGGACTGTGCTTTCATGAATGGATTAAGCCATTCATGGAGTAAAGAGTTGTCATGGGTGTCGTTCTGCAGGCTTTATAAGGACAGCAAATGCGAAGGCTGGCTCTCTTGCTCAGCCCATTCTCGTCACGTGATACCCTGAGTTACTGTAGAGTCACCCTCCAGGCGGAAGGCCCTCATCAGAGTGTTCCCTGGACTTTGCGCTTCCCCACCTCCAAAACTATAAGAAATTAATTTCATTTCTTTATAAATCACCCCGTTTCAGGTATTCTGTTATATGCATATGCAACAGAGAACAGACTAATACACACTTACTAGAATTTTTTTAAATTTAAAGTATCTCAAAAGGCTAGAGGAAAATTTCAGCAGCTGTCTATCCAAATGTATCATGTACTTCACTTTTCTTCAACACTAAAGCCCATTCCTTGGCCTTAAGAAAAAGTTAAAACCTTTTTTTCCCCTTTTTTTATGCAGAAATTTATTGCTGTAAACGTTCTTTGAAGGGTCCTTTAAGCTAGAAGGAAATCTTGATTTTATAATTAATATCTACAATGTTGCAAGACTTTTGGTCAAATTCAAGAGAGAGAAAAAGAAAACAAAAAATTAAAAAAATAGAAATTCAGTCATTCACATCACATGTAATCAAGGTGGGGGTTTCAAAAGTTTGAAATCAAAGATGATTTCTAAAGACCGTCAACTTGCTTTATAAATAATCTCTTGAAATAAGAGTTAAATTATCATTTTCAATATAATATAGTTAGGTTTAAAATAGAAAAGCATCTAAGATGAATTGAGCTTTGCGATACCTTTTAAATTAGAAAACTAAATATATACTAAAAGGCAATGACGTCAATAAATTTAATGGAATAATAATAATCATTATATTCCTAGTGCTATGTGAAAAAAGAATACTATCAACTAATTTTATACTGTCTTATTAGAAAGATAATATAGTTATTACTAAGTGTTGAGCATATAGCTGAACTTCTGAAATTACAGAGAATTTTGAAACTGTTTTTAAAAGACAGAATCAAGAGAGAGCATTTACTATTTCCTTATGATGTATATATAAAGTAAAAAAAATCAAGGGTTAATTATTTTAACTATAGCAATTCATATAACGAAGAAGAGTTTACAGTTGATAAACTGTCTCAGCTAAATTGATCAACATACCACATACACTGCGGGAAGAAAATCTTATAAAACTTACTTTAAAACCAAGGCAATTATCTTTTTATTTTTACTTTCTTGTCACATACAGGATTTGTAACTGACAGTATAATTTATCCTGCTCTATAGATATTAAACCTTTAAAACAAAAATTGTGATATAACAAAATGTTGATAAATCAACCAGAAATGTGATACTGCGATGGATATGTTACTTGGACATAACACACCAAATGTCCAATCCTCTCTGTAGTTTCAGCATCATGAGTAAATGTTTTACATGCTTAAATGAAATGTAATGTTAATAAAGTTTTAGAGTTTTGATAGTAAAATACTAAAGATAGCATACAGTCTACCACCCTAATTTTATGACATCAGTAGCTAATGCTCATGTAGCCCCACTAGGTGAAGGCACTGATTTAAGCGTTTTGCTTATATTTCTTAATTGATTTCTCATAATAACCATATCAGGTAAGTACTGTTATTATTCATATTTTTTTTGATGAAGAAATTTGGGTTCAGAGAATTTAATACTTTGCCCAAGAGCAAACATTTGAATTGGGCAATATAAAACAAGAATCCCTGCTTTTAAACAAGATGCCAAATTGGTAAATGTAATTCTTCTCATTTCTTATGGTCAGAGTTAGGCTCCAGGATTTAGACGTAAAAATAAGCACCACCGCTAGCTGTCATATTCATCTGCATCAGAGGCTCCTCCTCCTGACTCTCAGAGCTATATTTTCCTTCAAAGCACATATCTCTATTGGACCTTATTATATTCATTTGTTTATTGTCCGTCTCTCTACTAAAATGTGAACTCTACCTTCTATCACAGATACCGAGATGTCTTTTTTGTCTCCATATCTCCAGTGTCTAGAATAGCATCCTGGCAGGTGCTCAATTCTTATTTGTTCAATGAACAAATGGATATCGATTTCTGCATATATATTTTCTAAAATGTAATTCTGAATTTTAACTAGGTTCACTAAACTTTTTTTTCACTTGATGAGATCCTTGAAGGCAAATGCTACATATGGCATGTAAAAAGTGTTCAGTAAATATCTGTTAAAAATTAATTATTGTTGTATATGTGTAGTACTTAGCCCAGTTCCTCGAAATAAACCCTTAAAGATTTTAATAAAATGTAATATCTTCTCCTTTGAGATGTGATGCTTAAAATGTCCTGAAAGAGTCAGGATTTGGAGAGATGAAGACATGGAATCCTTTCTCATGTTCTATGTGGAGGTTACCATTGCTCTGTAGCTGGAGGTCAGTGCCAGTTCAATCTCCTGTACAGTAAGTTCCCTGAGGGCTGAGATCTTGTTAATTTTGTCCACTAATCTAACTACTAATTAGCATAGAGCTCAGTATATAGCAGTTACCTAATGAATACTTATTGAATGAATGGAGGATGAACAAATACTGTTGCCATGAGGCACGTTAAGAATTTTAAAAAAAAAATATGGGAGAAGGGAGGGAGGTTTTGGTGATGGGGAGCAATAATCAGCCAAAATGTATATTGACAAAATAAAATTAAAAAAAAAAAATAAATAAATATATTTTGCATATTAAAAAAAAAGAATTAAAAAAAAATAGTGTCAGTGCTAGGAAAAGCTGTGAATGAGAAAAGGCATTTAAACTCCTCGCCTATAAGTTGTTGAATTAGCCAAGGGTTGATGGTATTTATTGTAGGAGCTAAGGTTGAACCATAGAGCATAAAAAAGAACCAGGTAACTTAATTTCTTTTATGACTCAAATGACATATTGAAAAAAATAGGCATTTCTGGTGACAACTGTGCACTGTGCACTCAGAGATGACAATTTGCTTGTCCCTGGACATGGTGACAATGGTGATGCCAAGAAGCCAAAGATGCTGCATTGGCTGACATTATAATATAGTGAGCTCTCTGTCCAGACTAGTTTTGCTCAAGTCCCATCTCCCTTATTTATGAGCTGTGAGCCTTTGGACCATTTAATTAATCGCTTAACTTTTCAGTACCTTCATTTTTATAAAATAGGAAAATACTAGTATTTATTATTATTTTTTTCCCTTGGGCTATTGTGAATTAATGAATTTAAAGCACTGAGAAGAGTGCCTGGTACCTAACATATACATAATATAGTTAGTTATTACTAACCAACTAACATGCCCCTGACTTTGAACAATATACATACAGCTGTGAAAAACAAACAGCTACATATACATAGCTTTTTTATACATAATACCCTGAAACTCACATCTAAAGCCTTGGAGCATATTTCTCATATAATTTGGTACAATAATGGATGGACTCTAACGACTCACTCACTGGGCTCAAATCCAAGCTCCTCTGCTCACCATGCCCACTGTTATAATCTTGGGGAAAGTCCTGATGCCTCCCTGTGATTTAGTTTCCTTATTTTTAATAGTGTTTGCCCCATAGAATTGTTGTGAAGATTAAATGTAATAGAAATGCTAAAGTCCCAAACATAAAATATACTTGTATTCTCAATACATATAATATCAGAATAGTGGAATTACATGGATTTTAAAATAAACCTTAATTTTTACGAGACTGACATGTTAGTGATTTGTGAATTAATATCAATGAGATGTTACTTTTTTTGTCGTTGTTAAGAATCATATATTTTCTCTTCTTCCTTCACATTGCAATGAAACATGATGATTTCTGCTTTTTCTTCAACAGCAAAGGCAATTTGAAGAATCTAAGTTTATTAATACTGAGGATATCAGTTGCACTTTTTAATGTTTCTTTGTGGAGATATCTGATGCATAATCTAGGAGCTGTCAACAGTGGCTGAGTTGGAAACCAGATCCAAAAGATATTTCTAAACAACTCTCTTTTGGCCTCATTATGTTATATTCCACATAGATATACTGCAATTTAATGCATCACCTGACATTTTTTATGATGAAACACCTCATACTAGAAAAAGAAAGAATCATGTGCTAGAAATGTGTTATCTGATATAAATGACAGGGTGATGGGATTTCTGCTTAAAGCAGGTAATTGGAAGATTCTATAGATAAAAACTGCCAAAAATATCAAAGTTCACGGCATACTGTGCAATTTGGATTGAAAGTAACTCAAGACATCACACGGGGAATAAAATTCATATCTAACAGCTTGAAACTGTGTCATTATAGCACAGTAATTTCTTTTTATGTAGTTTTATTATATATTATGAATATTAATCTGTCCTGATTTAAACTGTGTTGACACTGACATAAACAGTGTTCAAATAAAACAAGTGTGTTATTTTTCCACCATCAGTGGTTTCCTCTTCACATTTTCTATTCCATTTACTTCTAAGTAAATACGTGGAAAGTATAAATAAGATAACCTTAATAAGTTTCTCACAAATGATTTTTCAAAGAGAACAGTTGATTTTTATTATACTTAGTGTATTAGCCTGTGCTGCTATAACAAAATACCGTAGATTGGGTGGCTTAAACAATGAACATTTATAGTTCTGGAGGCTGGGGAGTTCAAGGTAAGTGTGAGGGCTCTCTTCTTTGTGTGCAGATAGCTTCCTTCTTTCTGTATCCTCACATGGTGGGAAGAAAGAGAAAAAGAGAAAAAGAGCAAGTAAGCTCTCTGGTCTCTCTTACAGGGCATTAATCACATCATAAGGACCCTGCTCTTCTGACCTTATCTAAACCTAATTACCTCTTAACAACCCCACTTGGGGGTTACTAACACTTGGGGGTTAGAGCTTCAACGTATGAATTTGGGGGGGACACAAACATTCAGTCCCTAACACTAAGGCTGCAGTAATGCAATCACATTATTGCTTCAGTCCAAATTGTTAACAGGCATTTAGGTTAAATATTTCATCATGTTTCAATAAATACACTCAAATGGAAATGTATCCATTAAGCTATATAATTCCAAATTGGAAACAGTCCACAAAGATAGGAATATTGTTCTTAAAACTACAACTTTGCTAATTGAAACCAATGCCAAGAAGGCCTTACCTTTCGAGATAACTTTCCTGGAGCTCTCCTATTCTGCAGATGAAGCTCAATCACAGATTTATCTTTCTGAAACATTCTGTGGCTCCCCAAACATCGATCACTGAAGGAGAAGAAAATGAACACAGTCTTTTCCTCCCATAATACCCTCGTGTGCGTTTTCCTTCCTGATTCCATTTCCTTTTAGTTTTAGAATTTAGTCCAGTAAAAGTAAACTGTGAGTACAAATGTGTATGTGTGTGTATAGAAATAAATAAAATGAAAAGAGATAGAGATCTAGATCTAGATCTAGATCAATAAGACAAAATACTGCAGTTATTTTCAAATGCATTAATAAGTTAGAAAATGAGCAGATGCCTTTAGAATGGTCATAATCAATTACAATAAAGAGTATTTTACATATTCAAAGTTAGTTTTATCCAGCTATCTCAAAGTTGAGGACAACATGCTTCTGGGAGGTCTAATTGATGCCACCATGTCTATGTATCAAAAAAGCAGAGCAGTGTGGTGGAAATGTCCTGGGCTTTGGGGACAGATTTGCTTTTCTATGACCTTAGGCAGGCCAATTAAACTAAAATTGTCTGAAACTCAATATTTTCCTCTTTAGAGCTGGGATATTAATGTCTACATCAAAGGGTTGACAAGCAGATTAAACAGGAAAAACATCTGTCCATATTTCAGAAATTTTTAATGGTGTAATTATATTTTCTTTCTTTTTTTTTCCCCTCCTCTC
This sequence comes from Cynocephalus volans, assembly GCF_027409185.1. Lineage (NCBI taxonomy): Eukaryota > Metazoa > Chordata > Mammalia > Dermoptera > Cynocephalidae > Cynocephalus > Cynocephalus volans. The sequence goes on from NC_084471.1 coordinate 94,291,949, forward strand.
TCTCTTTTCTCTCTGTAAATATTTGTCTAGCACAAATTAAATAATGAGAATGAATTGCTGTTTTGCAACATATTGCTTTAAACACAATCTGATTCTTCTGCGAAATGAAGGGCTTTTACTACATGGTCTCCTTTACAGCTTTACATCTTGGTATCTCTGGTGACTCCTAGTCATTAAAAAATGATAAGTTATGGTAATGCATGTTGTTTAAAGGATCTGGTTAAATACATGAAGGATTTCAGGAGAAAACAATCTCATGTTAGAAATTTGGGGCCTTTAACATGATAATTTTATTTATCAGGAAAATTCAGTAGATATTTGGGACTACTAGTTCTCATCAATGACGAGCAAATGGAGCATGACTCTGCTAACATCTATTAAGTATGTGTTTTTTGTTTTGGCAACTGCTATTTTTTAATACTTAAGAAAACTCAGTACCTAGCCACTTACCAACATAGTGAATGTTAGTATTTACAACATGTGTTCTCTGGATATTCCCATCCCTACTGTTCATCTAACCTGGATTCTTATCTCAGGGCCCTCTCTATGACTCGCTTAGTGTTGCTTGAGATGTCGTCACTGCTAATCTAGACATAAGGCATGGCCAGTGCATTCTTCGACTTGTTCTTGGAACTATTGATTTCTCTTTCATGCTTCCTAAAGTTCTGCTCCAAGAACCATCCTCATGGTCCATCACATGGACTCAAGTTCCTCTCCTTTCACTTTCCTCTTCCCAACTCTTCTTTCTGTGCTGAGAGTTCCATTTTCCTGTTTCTACCCTATGAACAGATTTAAGAATAGCGACTCACCTTGCTCTCAAAGATTCCTTTCCTCAGCATGTTGAAGCCTGAACCTTGGACCCCAGTTCAATGAACTCAGCTTCATATGTGACTACTGCCTGCTTTCTCGAACTTTATTTCACCTACCTGTGCCTGTACCTTTAGCTAGGTTGCCAGATAAAATACAGGATGTCCACTATACATGAATTTCAGAGAAACAATGAATAATTTTTAGTATATGTATGACCCACGTAATATTTAAAAATACTTATACTTAAAAAATATATAGTTTTTGAAACTCAAATATAACTGGATGTTTTAGATTTGTATTTGCTACATCTGCCAATCCTGCCCTTTCTAAAACTGGGTGCTAGCTCTTTCCTTATCTTTGCCTTATCGTGTGTGTGGGTGTGGGTATGTGTGAGTATGGTGGGGTCTAGCACTATAATTATCAGATTTTGGATAATTAGATTATTTTGAATGCAAAATTATTTAAATGTATTATTTTTTCCAGTTATCCTACCCACACCTATTTAGATAGCAATTTTAAAAGTAGCTCTTCTTTATTAAGCTTTTCCAAAACATTCAACTTAGTTTCCACAAAAGTTAACACACATTTTTCTTTTCTGTTTAAGTAGTATTTAATGCATTATGTAATTAAAACTAGTTTATCTAATATAGCACAGTTTGGGGAGCAAACACAGTCTCTTGATAGTATTCAATTAGAGTCAGCAGAATTGCTGAGCTAACTTTTCTTCATATACTTCCAACAAATCAATATAGTACAACAGACTGAAGGCAGAAGCAGAGTTAGTATTCAACTGCCTTCTATTAAACCAGACATCTAAAACATTTCTAAACATATAACAATGCTACACTTCTCACAAGTTGTTTTTGTTTTGTAACAGTTATTTTTAAAATAAAAATGTTATATGTATTCACCTGTAATAGGTTTATTATTATTTAAATAATAATTGAAATAGTAAATGCATATTTTAAAAGTTTCTTAGCTTAAATTTCCAACATCGTAACTATTGATGAACATAACATACAAAACGAACCTCTTTGGGGAGCTCAACAATTTGTAAGCATTTTAAAGGGGACTGAGACCAAAATGTTTGAGAACTGCTGTTCAAGAACATACAGTGAATTATGGATCTCGATCATTATGTTTTGTAAAGCAGATGAAGAGTGCTAATATAGCAAATTAGATAAGTGGAGATAGGTTAAAGGAGCCGCTCCTAATTTCTTTTTTTAACTTTGTATTAAGAACTTTTTGGTTATTATGATAAACACCGTTCTGCATCCCATAGGGCTTCATTGTTCACTTCGTAGGTGGGGTACACCTCCAAGTAATTCTTTCAGAGAGCCCGAAAATGGATATTAAATGTTTCTATTTCTGAAAATGTCTTTATTTGTACATTGCCCTTGAATGCTGGTTTGTTGTCAGTTCTGGGTTTTAGGTCAAATTATTTTCACAAGTTATTATTGTTTTAGGATTGTCACATCAGATTAAATCTCTGCTGTTATTTAAAGGACTATACAGCCTCCAATAACCATCACACTTTAAAGAGCTGTGAACTACACTCTCCACCACTTTGCCATCACTATACTTGGCATTTTGATCAATTTGTCTTTAATGATTTAGAGCTACACTGTCCAGTTTCGTAGCCACTACACACACGTGTCTACTGAGCACTTGCAATGAGGCCAGTCTGAATTAACATGTGCTATGAGTATAAAAATGCACACTAGATTTTGAAGACATCATAAAAAGTATTAAGATATACTTCCACTTGTTTCTTTTTTTATATTTTTAAAATTGTGGCTAGTAGAAAATGTAAAATTACTATGTGGCCCACATGATATTTTTCTTGGACAGCGCTGATCCAGAGATAATGAAAAAGAAGACAGAAAAAAAGCAATTAAAACATAGAAAGGGTGGCATGTAGAATTTAATGAGTGAATGGAATAAAATAAATTTGTGTTTGAGGATTCTAGGTATCAGAAAGGATAGGAAGAAAGGCTACCATACCGAGAGAAAGAGAAATGGAAAACATGGCAGCTAAGATGGGCAGCGTGGAGAGAAGGGTTTGAGCACTAACAGAACGGGCCACATTTGGTATCACCATGCTCGTCATGAGAACACGGGAATTACCTGCTTCAGGCTGTACGTAGCAGATGTTTTTGTCAGTCTGGTAACATTTGAAATGTGGATGCTTAGTACGTTTTATTTAATAATCATGTATGACACTTTAACTATGAAATGAACTGATTCTCTCTGCTACAATAAAAAGTTTAGGCTTTTTCTTCATGTATACTAGTAAGTCAACATTTCTGCACATTCATTATTTATTCTGTCAATAAATATTTGATTTCCGCTATCTGCTAGCTACTATCTTAGGAACTCATTATGAGTAAACTTATCATGTAAGATGAACACTAAAAGGCTGAATCCTTGCATGCAATTACTCCTATTTCTTATTCATAAATAGCTCACACTATTTTAAAGTATTTCTATGGCAGTATGTTTATATAAAGAGAGATTAATGACCTTAACACCAAAAAATAATATGCTAATATTCAGATTTGTCTTATGGGCAAGGAGAAAACATCTTAAATAACGTCCAGCCTATGAATATTGATTCCCATTACCTGAAGGACTCCTTGTAAACCCACCTCTATGAGCAGTGCTCTTACATTGGAATAAGTACATATTCTTGTTTCATGCGATAAGTAGGTTCAAATGCTATTCATTATTATGTATAAGAAGTAGTCATGGAGGTGTTTTTGAAATATGAGCATTAAAGTCATATATAAAAAAACGGCTATTTCAATTTGATTTTATAAATATTGAGAACTGCTGACAGCTTTTGAAGTTATTTCTTTAAGAAAACTTAGTAATTAAGCTGGACTTTTAATCCTTAGGATGGCTAAGTCAAAAATGTAGGGTGAATATAACAAAATATTAAAATATTAATAATGCTATAGAATTGCACAGAGCATTTTTTCAAATCGTTATGTGGTGTGTGCATGCACATGTGTGCACACTTATTCATTTGGCATTGGCCACTTCAACATTTCTACCATGTCACATCTACCATATCTTAATTCTAGTGAATTGGTCTTTCAACTAATAAAATAGGCCTGGATTTTATGCTCACAAGTGGTATTTGGAACTGACTCAGCACAGATAAAGATCAGTGATATGTTGTTTCCCTAAACCAGTGCACCTCAAGTGTATTGGTATTTTGTTTTCAGGGGAGCAACAAATAGGAAAAGTTAAACTTCATAATTTGGAGAGACATGCATAGGTTAAATTCTAATACTAAGGCTTCTAGGCATGAGTTGGTTTGTAGAAGAGGGCCATGCTTTTGAAGAGACTTTCTACGAGACACACATTGACACCAAAAGCTATTACTCAAGAGAGACTGGACTAAAGAAATCTCAACCTATCCACTCAAATACATCATTATTCTTAAGAATTCCCTCCAGCCAGTAAAAAGGCAACTATCTCTCATTTCTCCTCTCTTAAATATCGTTATATTCCTTTATATATCTAGTGCACATACTTATTTTTAAATGCAAAACTAAAATAAAATTGAATATACTACAAAGGAGCTTTTTGTATTCTAGAGGAAATGTTGTATAAAAATTCAAGTTTGCAGGGTCCTCTCTATTAAGCTATGCCATCACAAAAGACAAGTATTAGCACAGCAATCTACACAAATGAAGCGAACTAAGAGAGTCAGTAAGAAAAACACAGCAGTAAAACTGGAGCTTTGTATCCTTTGCAAAAATATGTGCTGAGTTCCAAGGAGCTCTTTTTCGGGTGCAAAATTTGTAATTCGGTCACCATCACAGGAGATCAAACATACAGATTTTATTCCATCTCAACATTTCATTGTTTTCTCCATGAAATCTCCATGAATTCTATAGACTTTAAATATACAAAACATTGAAGAATTAAGATTAAAATAGCACATTTAAGTCTTGTTAAGGTGATATTGGCTAATTTGAAATATGTAATTCAGAAATTCTCTAGTTAATCACTTTCTTTTCTTTAAGAAAAAAGAGCACTAGGTTATTTAAACCTCAATTAATTCAAAATGGGAGAAATTAAATAATTCATGTTTAAAAATAAATAACACTTTTGAGTAACAAAAATAACATGATAGCTGCATATTGGCTATCATAGTTCTAGACATAATTAAATTAAATTATTGCCCGCATTCAGATCTGATTTGCAATGTCTTCTTGCAAAAATTATGCAACAGCTTTGTGATTCCTTTTATCAAGTCTGTTAATGATGCTTGCACAATTCAGCTTTTTAGAAAACTCAGAGCTGAAATATGTTATAATTTTTTCATGTAGCTTTTAATAATAAACAGCCAATATTTAGCATAAGCTCTTTCTTTGGAGAATTTCTCTCAAATGAAGATATATACAGAGCATCCGCATATGAGGACGTTTGTTATTGAATTACAACCAAATGCAAGTTTGTATGGTATGTTATTTTTGTTGTTGTTAGCTATTTATTGAAGATAGAAGCCAACGTTAATTTTAAAGTATTACGAAAAGCACTTTAAAGGAGATTCAAAAACTAAATTAAAGTAATTCAAGATAGTCTTAATGAATAATTTATTAACAGAACCACTTTGTTATCATGTGTGAAAGAGCTCAAAAGTTATGACAAGTTCCTTCCTAACCTCCCACATGGTTTTATGACTTTATCAGTGGAGGAGAAGAGTTAGGTAAAAGTGAAACGCACCTTGTCTATTTCTTTGTTCAAAGTAAGGCAAAAAAAGTTAGAGTAGATTATAATATTTAAAGTCTTAGGCTGTTCTGAATGTGTTGATAATCAATTTGTTCAAGTTTGCTAAATGAAATCCTTAATTTAATTGAGAAGAAAAAAGACTCTTCTCCCAAACCCCAGAAATAAATATAACAGTTTTTACTGTTGATGAATATGATCTATTACCATAAACTGTATGTAATACAACAGTCTTCTCCTAACTGATAATTGATAGTTTGATTTTTACTTTAAGTACAAGGCAATTACAATTTATTATCAAATGTTTAATAAACAAATGAATACAAATTGTAATGGGATTAACTAAAACTTTTTTAAATAATGGAATTTTTCTTAAAAAGATTATTTTAAAATTCTAATTTGAGGGATTTAATTTTTGAATAGAACTTTTTCACTCCAATAAAAAGAATACCATCATCGGAGACTACGCACCCTGTGGTGCCAGCATGCGACCCAGCAGGTAGGCCTCACTGCTGCCACCCGACTCCATCCCCAGCCCCACCAAGTGTGTGCTGATCAGAGAGGTGCCCAGCCAGAGAGGCCCATGATCCTTGGAGACTACCCACCCTGTGGTGCCAGTGCGTGAACCAGCCGGTAGGCCTCTTCACTGCTGCCCGACTCCATTCCCAGCCCCACTGAGTGTGTGCCAATCAGAGAGGCACCAAGATCTGCGGAGACCACATGCCCCGTGGTGCCGGCGCTCAACCCAGCAAGCAGGTCTTACCGCCACCACCTGACTCCATCCCCAGCCCCGCAGAGTGTGCACCGATCACAGAGGTGCCCAGCTGGAGAAGCACAAGATCTGTGGAGACCACCAGCCCTGTGGTGCCAGCGTGCGACCCAGCAGGTAGGCCTCACCACTGCCACCAGACTCCATTCCCAGCCTGGCTGAGTGCATGCTGACCAGAGAGATGCATCCTCTGAGTGGCCCAAGATCTGAGGTGACCACGCACGTGAGGCACTAGTGGGCAAACGAGCAGACACTGAGGCAGGCATACCAAATTGGCAGCCCCAGCAGCATCCTAGCCAGACAATAGTGTCAAACCAGTGGACCATGAAATCCCCTGCCCCAATGATTAAACCTCAAAGGAAAGATACTAGAAATATGAAAAATCAAGAAAGTATAACACCAAAGGCTAATAACTCTCAAGCTCTAGATCCTATAGAACAAAAAGCCCTTGAAATGTCTGACAAAGAATTTCGAGTGATAATTATAAGGAAATTAAAAGAGATACTAGAAAACTCAGCTAGACAACATGATGAAATGAGGAAAAGCATACAGGACCTGAAAGAAGAAATGTACAAGGAAATCATAGCCCTGAAGAAGAATGTAGCAGAGCTTGCTGAGCTGAAGAATTCATTCAACGAAATAAAAAACACAACAGAGAGCTTAACCAGCAGGCTTTCAGAAGCAGAAGAGAGAACTTCTGACCTTGAAGATGGACTGTTTGAAATAACACAGGAAGATAAAAAGAAAAGAAAAAGAATTAAAAACATAGAAAAAAATCTAAGAGAGATATCAGACAACCTTAAGAACTCAAATATCGGAGTCATGGGTATTCCAGAAGGGGAGGAAAAAGGAGATTGCATTGAAAACATATTCAATAAAATAGTGGCAGAAAACTTCAAAGATATAGGAAAAGACACAGATCTTCAGATTCAGGAAGCACAAAGATCCCCAATTGTATTCAACGCAAAAAGGTCTACTCCAAGACATGTTATAGTCAAATTGGCGAAGCTCAAAGACAAAGGGAGAATGTTAACAGCTACAAGAGAGGAGCATCAAATCACCTATAAGGGAGCCCCAATCAGACTAACATCAGACTTTTCATCACAAACCCTAAAAGCCAGAAAGGAATGGGATGATATGTTCAAAATACTAAAAGACAGAGATTGCCAGCCAAGAATACTCTACTCCACAAGGCTATCCTTCTGAAATGAAGGGCAAATAATATATTTCTCAGACAAACAAAAACTGCGGGAGTTCCCTACCACATGACCACCCTTACAAGAAATTCTCAAGGGAGTACTAGGTTTGGTACCTGAAAAATAACTACCACTGCCATAAAAACCCAAGAAATATCAAAACCCACCAGTATAATAAAAATGGAATTCATGAAGAGAAAACAAACAAAGAAAAAGGCTATCTACAACTCAGGAAACCAAAAAATACAGAAAACAAATGGTAAATCAGAAAGAAAGGAACAAAGGACACTTAAGACATCCAAACAAAAATCAATAAAATGGTAGGAGTAAATCAACACTTTTCAATAACAACACTTAATGTAAAAGGCTTAAACTCCCCACTGAAAAAACACAGACTGACTGACGGGATTAAAAAGGAGGACCCAACTATTTGCTGCCTTCAAGAGACCCACCTCACCTATAAAGACTCACATAGGTTAAGAGTGAAATGATGGAAAAAGATTTACCATGCAAACAGAAATGAAAAACAAGCTGAAGAAGCTATTCTTATATCTGATAAAATAGACTTTAAACTAAAAACCATAAAAAGAGATAATGAAGGCCACTACATAATGATAAAAGGACTGATCATTCAAGAAGACATAACAATCATAAATATATATGCACCCAATGTCAGAGCGGCCAGATTTATAAAACCAACTCTATTAGACCTAAAGAAGGAAATAGACACTAATACCATAATAGCAGGGGACCTGAATACCTCACTATCAATATTGGACAGATCACCTAGGCAAAGAATCAGCAGAGAAACACAAGATCTAAACAATACTCTAGACCAACTGGACTTGGCAGATATTTACATAACATTCCATCCAACAACCTCAGAATATTCATTCTTCTCACCAGCCCATTGATCATTCTCTAGGATAAATCACATGTTAGGTCACAAGTCTCAACAAATTCAAAAAAATTGGAATTATCCCATGTATTTTTTCAGACCACAGTGGGTTAAAATTGGAAATCAATAACAAATGAAACTCCGGAAACTATACAAACACATGGAAATTAAACAGCATTCTACTTAATGACATATTGGTCCAAGAAGAAATCAAGCAGGAAATCAAAAAATTTATTGAAACTAATGAAAACAATGATACATCATACCCAAACCTATGGGATACAGCAAAAGCAGTACTAATGAGAAAATTTATCGTATTACATGCTTACTTCAGAAGAATGGAAAGATGGCAAGTGAACAACCTAATACTTCACCTTAAAGAACTAGAAAAACAAGAACAATCCAAACCCATAGTTAACAGATGGAAAGAAATCATTAAGACTAGAACGGAACTTAATGAAATAGAAACCCACAAAAACAAAACAAAAGATCGGTGAATCAATAAGTTGTTTTTTTGAAAAGATAAATAAAATTGACAAACCATTAGCATGGCTAAATAAAAAAAGAAGAGAGAAGACCCAAGCAACAAAAATTAGAAATGAAAAAGGTGATATTACAACTGATACATCTGAAATACAAGGAATCATTTGAGACTACTATAAACAACTATATGCCAACAAACTTGAAAATCTAGAGGAAATGGATAAATTTCTGGACACACATAGGCTACCAAAACTGAGCAAAGAAGATGTAGAAAATCTGAACAGACCAATAACAATAAAAGAGATTGAAGCTGTTATCAGGCTCCCAACAAAGAAAAGCCCAGGACCAGATGGATTCACAGCAGAATTTTACCAAACGTTCAAAGAGGAATTGACACCAATTCTCTACAAAGTATTCCAAAAGATTGAAGCAGAGGCAATTCTCCCAAACTCATTCTATGAAGCAAACATCACCCTGATATGAAAACCGGGTAAAGATACAACTAAAAAAGAAAACTACAGGCCAGTATCCTTCATGAATATAGATGCAAAAATCCTCAATAAAATAATAGCTAACAGAATACAGCAACACATATGAAAAATTATACACCATGATCAAGTGGGATTCATCCCAGGGATGCAAGTTTGGTTCAACACATGCAAATCAATAAATGTGATACACCCTATCAATAAAATCAAACAGAAGGACCATATAATCATCTCTTTGGATGCTGAAAAAGCATTTGATAAAATTCAACACTCATTCATGATAAAGAATCTCTATAAGTTAGGTATAGATGGAAAGTATCTCAACATAATTAAAGTCATATATGATAAATCCACCGCCAATATCATTTTCAATGGGGAAAAGGTGAAAGTTTTTTGATCAAGAACAGGAACTAGACTAGGATGCCCACTCTCACCGATCCTATTCAACATAGTGTTGGAAGTACTAGTCAGAGCAATCAGAGAAGAGAAGGAAATAAAGGGCATCTAGACTGGAAAAGATGAAGTCAAACTGTCCCTCTTTGCAAGTGACATGATCGCATATAACAAGCAGCCTAAAACCTCTACAGAAAAAGAAAAAAAACCCAAACTCTTGGAGTTTATAAATGATTACAGCAAAGTTTCAGGATGCAAAATCAACACACAATAATCAGTAGCATTTCTATTCTGTAATAGTGAACATGAAGAAAGAGAAATCAAGAAAGCTAGCCCATTTACAAAAGCCACTAAAATATGTCTATATATATATTTAGGAATAGAGTTAACCAAGGATGTGAAAAATCTCTATAATGAGATCTACAAACCACTGCTGAGAGAAATTAAAGAGGACACAAGAAGATGGAAAGATATCCCATGCTCCTGGATTGGAAGAATCAACATTGTGAAAATGTCCATGCTACCCAAAGTGATATACAAATTCAATGCAATCTCCATCAAAATTCGAATGACATTTTTCTCGGAAATGGAAAATCTATCCAGACTTTTTTATATAATAACAATAGACCATGCATAGCCAAAGCAATTCTGAGCAAAAAAATATAGCTGGAGGCATAACACTACCTGACTTTAAACTATACTACAAAGCTTTAATAACCAAAACAGCATGGTACTGGCATAAAAACAGATACCCTGATCAATGGAATAGAATAGAGAATCCAGAAATCAACCCACACACCTACAGCCATCTGGTCTTTGACAAAGGCACAAAGCCTATACACTGGGGAAGAGACTGCTCCTTATTCAAATGGTGCTGGGATAACTGGATATCAATATGCAGGAGAATGAAACTAGACCCATACCTCCCACTATATACCAAAATCAACTCAAAATGGATTAAAGAATTAAATACACACCCTGAAACAATAAAAGTACTCAAAGAAAATATGGGAGAAAAACTTCAGGAAGTAGGACTGGGCCCAGACTTCATGAATATTTCCCCAAATGCACAGGCGACCAAAGGAAAAATAAACAAATGGGATTATATCAAACTAAAAAGCTTATGCACAATGAAAGAAGCAATTAGCAGAGTTAAAAGACAACCAACAGAGTGGGAGAAAAGATTTGTGAAGTATACTTCTGACAAAGGATTAATAGCCAGAATATACTAGGAACTGAAACAACTTTACATGAAAAAACAAGGAACCCAATTAAAAAATGGGCAAAAGAGCTAGATAGGCATTTCTCAAGTGAAGATATACAAATGGCCAAAAGATACAAGAAAAAATGCTCAACATCACTCATCGGGAAATGCAAATCAAAACCACAGTGAGATACCATCTCACCCCAGTTAGGATGGCTAATATCCAAAAGACTGTGAATGATAAATGCTGGCGAGGTTGCGGAGAAAAAGGAACTCTCATACATTGTTGGTGGGACTGCAAAATGGGTGCAGCCTGTATGGAAAATGGTATGGAGGTTCCTCAAACAATTGCAGATAGATCTACCATACGACCCAGCTATCCCACTGTTGGGAATATACCCAGAGGAATGGAAATCATCAAGTCGAAGGTGTACCTGTTCCCCAATGTTCATTGCAGCACTCTTTACAATAGCTAAGAGTTGGAACCAGCCCAAATGTCCATCATCGGATGAGCGGATAAGGAAACTGTGGTATGTCTACACAATGGAATACTACTCAGCTATAAAAACGAATGAAATACTGCCATTTGCAACAACATGGATGGACCTAGAGAGAATTATATTAAGTGAAACAAGTCAGGCACAGAAAGAGAAATATCACATGTTCTCACTTATTTGTGGGAGCTAAAAATAAATAAATAAATAAATACACAAACAACCTGGGGTGGGGGAAGGGAAGAAGACACAACAATTACAATTTCTTGAAGTTGATTCGACAAGTGAACAGAAAGGACATTGTTGGGAGGGAGGGGGGAAATGGAGGAGGAAGGGAGGTTTTGGCAATGGCCACAATAGTTAACCACATTGTATATTGACAAAATAAAATAAAACTAACTAACTAACTAAGTAAGTAACTAACTAAGTAACTATATAAATAAATAAGAGGGAGGAGAATCTGTCTCTCTCTGCTCTCCCTGCTCTGCCATTTTCGCAATGTGATACCCTGTGTCACTGTTGCCAACACCAGCTGTGTGCCCTGGACTTTGAACTTCCCAGCCTCAAAAACTGCAAGCAATAAATTTAGTTTTCTTTATAAAAAATAATTAGGTAAATAAATAAAATAAAATAAAAATGAAAAGAATACAGTATCTTCTCTACTAGGAGAGGGTGGGAGAGAGAAAGGATACTCCCAAGTAGTTAGCTAGATCAATGTACACAGTGCTGGTGATGAATAAAGAGGTCGATTCTGCCTTTATAATTTAAATTTAAGAATATATGACATTTTCAAAATAAGATTTTTAATTACTCTATGATTTCTTTTTTCAAATATAGTTTTTAGTGTTCAAAGTTCTATCATTTCTTGACAAGAATCAATTAAATAATAGAGTTTTACTTTGTTTTCTTTAAGTCAAAAAATATAAAAATCTGAGCACAGCTGTAAGTCATACGCCCAAGCACAATTTTCAAGAGAGAATATTCAGTTTCTCCTTAGGACATGTGGCTTATTACTTGTGGTTTACTACTGACAATGCAATCATGATTTATTCACCAAAAGATTTTAAGTACTATAAATTTTATTGTTTCACAGAGCAAATGATAAGCAGAATTCCTCTTAAATTGAATTGGAAAATAAGACTTGCAACAAGATTTTTGAGAAGAAATTACTTAAATCACATAGGTAGGGGTGAGAAATAAACAGCAAAATCTGCACGTCTAGTAGATGTTGGGCTAGAAAATAAAAAATAAATTATGAATAAAAAGAAAAATAATCATGTGAGATTTACAAGTCTAGGTGAAGGTACAACTATTGTCAGTCCCTGGAAGGAACGCAGATGCAGGGACACTCCAGGGAGCACTATTTTTGTCCTCCAGGTCTTTATAACTGTGCTGCATCCTAAGGGGAAAAAAGCTCTTGTAGTTCTTGTCCTCAGGCCTTGTCTGGGTAAGACCCATGGGGTCAGTCTAGTGGATGAGATCATGGGAAATGGGAATTGCATGGACCCCTCCTCCAGGATGATTAAATTAGGGGCTAAATAACAGAAACACAATGGAAGATCTTGATATTTTTTGAATGGGACAGTTGATTTCTGTTCTTCTATTATTTCTCTAATTCGTTCTGACTCTAATTTACTGGTTCAGTGTCCCACACTTAATATTGCTGACAATTTTGTATGAAGCTTCCACAAGCCTATGATAGAATTGATAAAGTTTCTCTGCTAATTCTTTCATTTACTCTCTATTCATAATATTTTCTATTATTTAAAATCCTGTGTATAGAGCAGTTTCTGAGGAGAATACTGATAGTTAATGAGACTATATTTGATATCATTGAACTACCTGGTAAATACTGCATGATATTCAGGTGGAATAGGTCAGAGAAGAATTACAGAGAGATGATATTAAAATGAGTGCCTGGTATTTATAGATGCATTTAACAAGGAGAGAGAGAGAGAGAGAACACACATGGAATAAGGAGAATGAGCAAGTTATTTTAATCAAGAGAAAAAGTTTATGATACCAAATTAAGATGAATGATAAACAAGTCACAAAAGTAATATAGCTGATTTATGAACAAGGGAATTTTGGTTTACCATAAAAGTTATCTTAATTTTGCAGTATGTTCTGAGATATAAACATCTAATTGTTTTGTTGATTAGATTCAATTTTTATACAATGTTCTGTTCTGGAAATGTGGGTAAATATTTTTGTTTTTGAGAATCTAAATTCTTAGAATTAATGTCCCTGGCCTCTGGTATCTTGCCTCTTGAAATGTGGATGGTACAGGAGCAGCATGGGCATTAGTCAGAAGCTAAAATCAGAGTCTTAGGTGTAGAGGATTCTTAAAGCAAATGTACTTCACAGGGCCTGGTTTTCCAAAGCCTTGCAGTTTCAAATATTGACCTTGCAAAGGACAGGAAATTTTCCTCAGGCTACAAGTCTCTGGTGTAAGATAAAGAATTCTAAGACAGCAAGGTTGCGGGCTCAAAGACAGACTAGTTACTGATTGTTTTGTAAAGATACTGAGAAATTGCCGTAAGAAGGGAATGTTTGCTAGATCAAGCTTTTTTTTTTTTTTTTTAATTTTATTTTGTCGATATACATTGTAGCTGATTATTGCTCCCCATCACCAAAACCTCCCTCCCTTCTCCCTCCCCCCTTCCCCCCCAACAATGTCCTTTCTGTTTGCTTGTCATATCAACTTCAAATAATTGTGGTTGTTATATCTTCTTCCCCCCCCCCCCGTTTGTGTGCGTGTGTGTGTGTGTGTCTGTGTGTGTGTGTGTGTGTGTGTGAATTTATATATTAATTTTTAGCTCCCACCAATAAGTGAGAACATGTGGTATTTCTCTTTCTGTGCCTGACTTGTTTCACTTAATATAATTCTCTCAAGGTCCATCCATGTTGTTGCAAATGGCAGTATTTCATTCGTTTTTATAGCTGAGTAGTATTCCATTGTGTAGATGTACCACATTTTCCGTATCCACTCATCCGATGATGGGCATTTGGGCTGGTTCCAACTCTTGGCTATTGTAAAGAGGGCTGCGATGAACATTGGGAAACAGGTATACCTTCGACTTGATGATTTCCATTCTTCTGGGTATATTCCCAGCAGTGGGATAGCTGGGTCGTATGGTAGATCTATCTGCAATTGTTTGAGGAACCTCCATACCATTTTCCATAGAGGCTGCACCATTTTGCAGTCCCACCAACAATGTATGAGAGTTCCTTTTTCTCCGCAGCCTCGCCAGCATTTATCGTTCAGAGTCTTTTGGATTTTAGCCATCCTAACTGGGGTTAGATGGTATCTCAATGTGGTTTTGATTTGCATTTCCCGGATGCTGAGTGATGTTGAGCATTTTTTCATAAGTCTGTTGGCCATTTGGATATCTTCCTTAGAGAAATGCCTACTTAGCTCTTTTGCCCATTTTTTAATTGGGTTGCTTGTTTTCTTCTTGTAAAGTTGTTTGAGTTCCTTATATATTCTGGATATTAATCCTTTGTCAGATGTATATTTTGCAAATATTTTCTCCCACTCTGTTGGTTGTCTTTTAACTCTTTTAATTGTTTCTTTTGCTGTGCAGAAGCTTTTTAGTTTGATATAATACCATTTGTTTATTTTTCCTTTGGTTGCCCGTGCTTTTGGGGTCGTATTCATGAAGTCTGTGCCCAGTCCTATTTCCTGAAGTGTTTCTCCTATGTTTTCTTTAAGAAGTTTTATTGTTTCAGGGTGTATATTTAAATCCTTAATCCATTTTGAGTTGATTTTAGTATACGGCGAGAGGTATGGATCAAGTTTCATTCTCCTGCATATGGATATCCAGTTGTCCCAGCACCATTTGCTGAAGAGGCAGTCCCTTCGCCACTGAATAGGCTTGATGCCTTTGTCAAAGATCAGCTGACAGTAAGTGTGTGGGTTGATTTCTGGATTCTCTATTCTATTCCATTGGTCAGTGTGTCTGTTTTTATGCCAGTACCATACTGTTTTGGTTATTATAGCTTTGTAGTATAGCTTAAAGTCAGGTAGTGTTATGCCTCCAGCTTTATTTTTTTTGCTCAGCATTGCTTTGGCTATGCGTGGTCTTTTATTGTTCCATATAAATGTCTGGATAGTTTTTTCCATTTCTGAGAAAAATGTCTTTGGAATTTTGATGGGGATTGCATTGAATTTGTATATCACTTTGGGTAGTATGGACATTTTCACTATGTTGATTCTTCCAATCCAAGAGCATGGGATATCTTTCCATCTTCTTGTATCCTCTCTAATTTCTCTCAGCACTGGTTTGTAGTTCTCATTATAGAGATTTTTCACCTCCTTGGTTAACTCAATTCCTAAGTATTTTATTTTTTTGGTGGCTATTGTAAATGGGCAGGCTTTCTTGATTTCTCTTTCTGCATGTTCACTATTGGAGAAAAGAAATGCTATTGATTTTTGAGTGTTGATTTTGTATCCTGCTACTCTGCTGAAATCATTTATCAATTCTAGCAGTTTTTTTGTAGAGGTTTTAGGCTGTTCGATATATAGGATCATGTCATCTGCAAACAGGGACAGTTTGACTTCATCTTTTCCAATCTGGATGCCCTTTATTTCCTTCTCTTCTCTGATTGCTCTGGCTAGTACTTCCAACACTATGTTGAATAGGAGTGGTGAGAATGGGCATCCTTGTCTAGTTCCTGTTCTTAAAGGAAAAGCTTTCAGCTTTTCCCCATTCAGGATGATATTGGCTGTGGGTTTGGCATATATGGCTTTAATTATGTTGAGATACTTTCCCTCTATACCTAACTTATAGAGGGTCTTTGTCATGAATGAGTGCTGAACTTTATCAAATGCTTTTTCAGCATCTATAGAGATGATCATATGGTCCTTGTGTTTGAGTTTATTAATATGGTGTATCGCTAGATCAAGCTTTTGTTGGTGGATCACTTAATTATCTAATGGAGTGTCATCTGACCTGTTTCACTGAAAGCTACCAGCCTATATTGTTAAACTATAACCCCACCTATGTTCTCTTCCTGTAACTTCCTGGTCTGGAAAATAAATGCAAGGAGAAACCCCAATTTGGGATTAAATTCTTGAGGAAGGGATGCCTCTCACTTGATGGTTCTGGGGAAGATTAACCACTTCGGGGCTTCTCACTACTCAGAAGAGATGGGCTTTGAGTAATCCTTTGTGGCTCCATCACCCAGTGGGGCAAAGCAACACTTAGGCCCCACCCAAACCAACTGAATCAGAATCTTTTTTAACAAGGTCCCCAGGTGACTTGTATATCACATTAAAGTTTGAGAACAGTTTGTTAATATATCAGTACAAATGTAAATATATGTAATTTGTATATGCATATATACGTACATTATCATATTTATTTACGTTTCCCCCCTTTTTAACATTTCACCTACTATTTAACTCTGCTAAAAATAGGAAAGTTCAATAAAATAACAAAATATGACTTAAGGAGGAAATACAAAATAGAGAATTACAAATATACCATTGGCAAATCTATGAACAAAGTACCCTGACCATTGACATTTTAAGTGTAACCACAAAGGGTCTTAGCTATGATGGGGTTCAGGACATGCTACCTCGGTACCTTGGCATTTGAGAAAACAGAAGAAGCAAGAAGATCACCCTCACCTTCCCCTTGCCCTTCTCCCTGAAGCAAGTCATAAAACCTTCATTCCAGAGGTACCTCCCTATACCTCAAGGAAAGGACCATCCTTATCTTCAATGGCACAGACTCCAGGAAGAATCTGAACAAACAGGCCTTGCTAAATTGCCCCCAGTTTATTACTATTAGATCATACCTCCTTTGTCTATTCATACTTCCCAAATAAAAATTCACTCTTCATCAAACCTAAGCATGAAATGCACAGGTTTCCATGTTTCTCTGGCCCTTCATTTATGAAGGCTTCCCATCTCTCTGGGTCTTTATTTATGTAAAACTTATGTTAAATAAATTTGTATACTTTTCTCTTGTTAATCTGTCTTTTGTTATAGATGCTTCAGCCACAAACCTAGGAATGGGAGAGTAAAGAAATCTTTTCTCCCCTACAACTAAATCCTCAAAACTTTGATCCATCAAGTATTTATTGTGACTATTTTGACAAACATATGCTATCTGGAAGAAACCAAGTAGCTTAAATTTTAAGGAATCGTCCTTTAATCCAAAATAGATGAGAAACTGAAAAATCATCAACCAAATATAATTTATCTTTATTTTCATAAGACAGAACAGATTAAGAAGCATAGTTATGATAACATATGGAGACCTTAAAATGAAAAAAAAACCCTCTCTAAATCATTCTACAAAAATAATAGTGACTCTTTTGATAAAATACTTTTCTACTGTTAGTTCTTACAGTAACCACAAAATATTTCAAATTTATTTAGACCTACACTTCACAAAAACTCAAAGTAATCTATATACCACAAAGTGACCTGTAGAGACTTAATAAATTTTTACATTTGGAATTAAAGATTACTAAAATGTAATCCTACAGCACTTTTTTAACTAGAAAAAATATAAAAATCCCATTTTTAAAAATTAAAGAAATTGAGGTCAACAAATACAATTTAGTTTGTCAAAGCAAAATAATAGTAAAGTTACTGATGGTGGACAGGCTTTATTTTAAATTATTTATTTGTTTAAACAGTCTCAAAATGTAAAAAAAGAAAATCATTTCTTTGTCTAATCAGAAATTTGGAGATGACATTTTAAGTGCACCATCAGTGATTATGATTTAGCTTAATTTTAATCAAACCAAATTTAAACATTTCCTGATAAAGATTTAAAATTTTTTTGACTATGAGTGTTCTCTAAGTTAGTTTTTGCTTCCTTGTATTTACCCTGCCACATGTTAATTATAAAGTCATGTTCAATGTGCTAATATATGGTCATTATTCCTAATGAAAAATTATCCTTGCAATTTTTTGTTTTCAAGTGACCCTTCATCACGTAGAAAGCTTTGTTGTAGAGTGGAAAGACTGTGATTTGGAGCCAGATAAACTTGAGCTATCCAGACTTTGCTTCATGATAATTTTATGACTTTTAGCATTTATTGTTATGATTATTCTCATTTCCATATCATTAAGCCTTCTGGATTTCATCAGAGATCCTGCTTACCAAAAGCATAAATATGTTGCTGTTTGTTAAAAAATATATTTTTATTCATATTAATTTGAACACCTGCCAGTCTTTCTCACTGGGGAGGAAAATTCCTCCTGCTGGCCACCGCTAACCTCTTCGTTTTCTCCTTGATCCCATCCCTCTCATCTCCTCATGGTGACTGACTCACCAGTGGCTTGTTCTGTGCCTTTGATCCTTCCCTCTCCATTGGCTCTTTCCCTTACCTTATGAACATTTCCAAATCTGTCTTACTCACAGTCCCCAATCTCCAGACCAATTGCCCTCAGCATCTAAAACACCATCTTTCTCAAAGATCAGATGGCTGTAGGTGTGTTGGTTGATTTCTGGAATCTCTATTCTATTCCACTGATTCATGTGTCTTTTTTTATACCAGTACCATGCTGTTTTGGTTATTAAAGCTTTGTAGTATAGTTTGAAGTCAGGTAGTGTTATGCCTCCAGCTCTATTTTTTTTGCTCAGATTTGCTTTGGCTATGCGTGGTCTTTTGATATTCCTTATAAATGTCTGGATTGATTTTCCATTTCTGAGAAAAATGTCATTGGAATTTTGATGGGGATTGCATTGAATTTGTAGGTCACTTTGGGTAGTGTGGACATTTTCACAATGTTGATTCTTCCAATCCAAGAGCATGGGATATCTTTCCATCTTCTTGTGTCCTCTTTAATTTCTCTCAGCAGTGGTTTATAGATCTCATTATAGAGATTTTTCACATCCTTGGTTAACTCTATTCCTAAATATTTTATTTTTTTTGGTGGCTTTTGTAAATGGGCTAGCTTTCTGATTTCTCTTTCTTCATGTCCACTATTACAGAATAGAAATGCTGCTGATTATTGTGTGTTGATTTTGTATCCTGAAACTTTGCTGAAATCATTTATAAACTCCAAGAGTTTTTTTTTTTTTTTTTGTAGAGGCTTTAGGCTGTTTGATATATAGGATCATGTTACCTGCAAACAGGGATAGTTTATCTTCATCTTTTCCAATCTAGATGCCCTTTATTTCCTTCTCTTCTCTGATCGCTCTGACTAGTACTTCCAACACTATGTGATTAGGAGTGATGACAGTGGGCATCTTTGTCTAGTTCCTGGTCTTAATTATGTTGAGATACTTTCCATATATACCTAACTTGTAGAGAGTCTTTATCATAAAAAAGTGCTAAGTTTTGTCAAATGCTTTTTCAGCATCTATAGAGATGATCATATGGTCCTTGTGTGTGATTTTCTTGATATGCTCTATCACATTTATTGATTTGTGTATGTTGAACCAACCTTGCATTCCTGGGATGAATCCCACTTGGTCAAGCCTATACACTGGGGAAGAGACTGCCTCTTCAGCATATCCATAGGCAGGAGAATGAAACTAGACCCATACTCTTACCATATACCCAAATCAACTCAAAAATTGATTAAATAATTAAATATATACCCTGTAAAAATAAAACTTCTTAAAGAAAATGTAGGAGAAACACTCCAGGAAGTGGGACTGGGCACAGACTTCATTGATATGACCCCAAAAGCATGGGTAACCAAAGGAAAAATAAACAAATGATATTATATCAAACTAAAAAGCTTCTGCATAGTGAGAGAAGCAATTAACAGAGTTAAAAGACAACCAACAGAATGGGAGAAAATATTTGCAAAGTATACATCTGACAAAGGATTAATATCCAGAATATACAAGGAACTGAAACAACTTTACATAAAAAAACAAGGAACCCAATTAAAAAATGGGCAAAAGAGTAGATAGGCATTTCTCAAAAGAAGATATACAAATGGCCAACAGACACATGAAAAAAATGCTCAACATCACTCAGCATTCGGGAAATGTGAATCAAAACCACACTGAGATACCATCTAACCCCAGTTAGGATGGCTAATATCCAAGACTGAGAATGATAAATGCTGGCGAGGTTGCAGAGAAAAAGGAACTCTCATACATTGCTGGTGGGACTGCAAAATGGGGCAGCCTCTATGGAAAATGGTATAGAGGTTCCTCAAACAATTGCAGATAGATCTACCATATGACCCAGCTATCCCACTGCTGGGAATATACCCAGAGGAATGGAAATCATCAAGTCGAAGGTATACCTGTTCCCCAGTGTTCATTGCAGCACTCTTTACAATAGCCAAGAGTTGGAACCAGCCCAAATGTCCATCATTGGGTGAGTGGATATGGAAAATGTGGTGTATCTACACAATGAAATACTACTCTGCTATAAAAAAGAATGAAATACTGCCATTTGCAACAACATGGATGGACCTAGAGAAAATTATATTAAGTGTCACAAGTCAGGCACAGAAAAAGAAATACCACATGTTCTCACTTATTCGTGGGAGCTAAAAATAAATAAATAAATATACAATTAAACTGGGGGGAGGAAGAATACACAACGACTACGATTCCTTGAAGTTGTTGTGACAAGTGAACAGATATGAGGTTGCTGAGAGGGAGTGGGGAGAGGGAACAGGGAGGGAAGTTTCAGTAATGGGCCACAATAATCAAGCACATTGTATATTGATAAAATAAAATTAAATAAATAAATAAATAAATCGTTTAGAGTCATAAAAAAAATAATAAAATACCCCATTTTTCTCTCAGCTTTTAGCACCATACATTTCTGAGAGAGTCGTCTGCATTCGTGTTTCTATTTGTCACCTTCCATTCTCCCTAGCTCATTGCAATCGTGTATTTTTTTCTCTGCCACTTTGCTAAGATCATTCTTACTTGTGTGACTAAATAACTTCCTGATTTAAAAATCTTCACCTAATAACATTTTTTTTTGGCATTCTATGATGTATTACTTGGTATTTGAAACTTTGTCTTTCCTTGTGGGGAAAGACACATTTTTAAAGGTATCCTGCATTTTAAATTGCTTTTTCCAAATTTCCTTTCCCTGCTTTAAATGTTGATGTTCTCAGAATCTTTTCTTTTTGTCACTTTCTCTACGTGACTCACCAATTTTGAAGTCTTCCTTTCCCTCTTAAAACCAATGATTCCCATAAGGGAGTAGAGCTTAAGTATTCTCACCATAAAACACAAGTATATTAGCTAATGGATGTGTTAATTAACTTGATTTAACAATTCCATGATGTATAAAGATTTTAGAACATTATTTTGAATGCAGTAAATATATACACATTTTATTTGTCAATTTGAAATATAAATTAACTAAAACAACAACATAAACAATGATTCCCTAACTTATGCCAGTTTTCCTAAAATCAGATGTTCTTTCTCAATATCGAATGCCCTTTGGAACTCAAATACTCAACACGTCTCAAAAACTTGATTGACTACCATGTACCCCCGTGACTTCTGTTACTCTTGGACCTGTATCTTGAACTCACATCAAATCTGGTCATCATTTTCTACTTCTCCCTCCCACGAGACACCACATTTTCAGTCTACACGTTCCCATAAATCCACCATTTTAATACCCCGTGGGTTTTAATGCCTCCTGTCTAGTCCCCCTGCTGCTACATTAGCTCCGGCTCTGTCAATCTTTCATATGTTCAATAATAGTCTCCTAACTCTACTTTCTAAATCTTTTTAAGCACATTTTATTATTCATACTGTCATTTAAATGCTTCTTTCCTAATAGAGACAATTTATTATCTAAATTTCCTGATAAAGAAAAGTCATGGTTATTGTAGAAGTTCTGTAAATAATTTTTTGTGTGTGTGACCGGTAAGGGGATTGCAACCCTTGGCATGGTGTTGTCTGCACCACGCTCAGCCAGTGAGTGCACTGACCATCCCTATATAGGATCCGAACCCATGGCCTTGGAGCTACCAGCACTGCACTCACCCAAGTGAGCCATGGAGCCAGCCTATAAATAATTTTTTAAAAAAATCATCTGTATTGTAGTTCTTTTTCAAGGTGAAACTACTCTAACATTTTGGTGCATAGGATTCTTTTTTTTTTTTTTTTTTTCCCCAAACAGAAATATACCTTTTATTTATTTATTTATGTTTTCATTTTTTGTGCGTGGGACCGGTATGGGGATCGTAACCCTTGGTTTGGTGTTGCCCGCACTGTGCTCAGCCAGTGAGTGCACCGGCCTTCCCTGTATAGGATCCGAACCTGTGGCCTCGGCGCTCCCAGTGCTGCACTCTCCGGAGTGAGCCATGGGGCCGGCCCAGAAATGTACCTTTTAAAGAAAATTATTATCTTAAAGTGTTGTTTGAAAATATGTCTTTTTCACCATTACAAACTATGATACATGTTTTAAAAAAACTGTAATATAGTTGATTGTATATATCTGTGGGCCACAGAGTTGAATATCCTTACCTGTGTGCAATATGTGATGCTCAGATCAAGATAATTATTATATTCCATATTACATAATTTAATTGTTTTTTGTGGCCCATTACCAATTCCTGTCACACTCTCTCACTCCTCCCCATTTCTCACCTCTGTAAATTCAGTTCTGTTTTATCCTTTGAAAGTTCAATGTATTATTGTGATTGTTGTATTTGTTTATTTGTTTGTTTGTTTTTTAAACTCCAACTTATGACTGAGAACATGCGGTATTTCTCTTTCTGTGCCTGGATGATTTCACTTAACATGATTTTCTCTAAATTCATCCATCTTGCTGCAAATGGAAGTATTTCATTCTTTTTTATGGCAGAATAGTATTCCATTGTGTAAATATACCACATTTTCCTTATCCAGTTGTCCAACAATGGATGTTTAGGTTGGTTCTGACTCTTGGCTATTGTAAATAGAACTGCAATAAATATGGGGATGCAGGTATTACTTCCACATGCAGATTTCCATTCTTTTGGGTGTACACCCAGCAGCGGAATTGCTGGATTGTATTGCAGTTCTATCTATAATTGTTTGAGGAATTTCCATATTGTTTTCCATATTGCCTGCACCAACTTACAGACCTACCAACAGTGTAGGAGAGTTCCCCTTTCTCCACACCCTCACCAGTATTTGTTGTTCTCTGTCTTTTTGATAATAGCCAGTCTAACTGGGGTGTGACGATATCTCAATGTGATTTTTATTTGCATTTCCCTGATTCTGAGTGATGTTGAGCAGTTTTTTCATATGTCTGTTGGCCATTTGTATATCTTCTTTTGAGAAATGCCTATTCAGCTCCTTTGCCCATTTTTTGACTGGGTTATTTGCTTTGTTAATCTTAAGTTGTTTGAGTTCCTTTTATATAACGTATATAAATCCTTTGTTGGATGCATAGTTTACAAATATTTTTTTTCCCACTCTGTGGTTACCTTTTTGCTCTGTAAATTGTTTCTTTTGCTGTGCAGGTTTTAAGTTTGATATAGTCCCATTTGTTTATTTTTGCTTTTGCTGCCTTTGCTCTCAGTGTCGTATTCATAAAGTCTTTGCCAAGTTCTACTTCTTGAAGTGTTTCCCATATGTTTTCTTCTATGAGTTTTATTATAGTTTCAAGTCTTATATTTGAGTCTTTAATCCATTTTGAGTTGATTTTGATAGATGGTGAGAGGTATGGGCTGAGTTTCATTCTCCTGCATATGGATATCTAGTTTTTCCAGCACCACTTATTGAAGAGGCAGTCTTTTCCATGATGTATGCTCTTGGTGCCTTTGTTGAAGATCAGCTGGCCTCTGGCTTTTTTTTTTTTTTGCTCAGAAGTGCTTTTGCTATTCAAGGATTTTTGTTGTTCCATCTAAAAGTCAGAATTGTTTTATTTATTTATGTGAGAATGTCATTGGCATTTTGATGGGGATAGCATTGAATCTGTAGATCGCTTTGGGTAGTATGGATATTTTCACAAAGTTAATTCTTCCAAAGCAAGAACATGGAATGTCTTTCCATTTTTTGTGTCCTCCTTAATTTCTTTCAACAGCGATTAATAGCTCTCATTGTAGAGATCTTTCACCTCCTTGTTTAACTTTATTCCTAGGTATTTTATTTTTTTGGTGACTATTGTAAATGGGCATGCATTCTTGATCTCTTTTTCTGTTCGTTTGTTGTTGGAATATTAAAAACACTGATTTTTGTGTGTTGATTTTGTATCCTGCAACTTTACTGAAATCATTTATTAACTCTTAGAGTTTTTTGTAGTTTTTAGACTTTTCTTTATATAGGATCCTGTCACCTGCAAACAGGGACAATTTGACTTTGTCTTTTCCAATCTGGATGCCCATTATATCTTTCTCTTGCACGATTTCTCTGACTAATACATCCAATGCTTTGTTAAATAGAAATGGTAACAGTTAGCATCCTTGTCTCATTCCTGTCCTGAAAGCTTTTTTGCATTCAGGATGATATTGGTGGTGTGTTTGTCATATTCAGCTTTCATTGTGTTAGATACTTTCCTTCAATATCTAATTTGTTGAGAGACTTTATCGTGAAGGGATGTTGAATTTTGTCAAAAGCTTTTCCTGCATCTATTGAGATAATCATGTGGGTTTTGTGCTTGATTTTGTTGATGTGTTTCACATTTATTTACTTGCATATGTTGAACCATCCTTGCATCCCTGGGGTAAATCCCACTTGATTGTAGAGTGTGTGTGTGTGTGTGTGTGTGTATGTGTGTGTTGCTGTGATCTATTTGCTAATTTCTTTTGAGAATTTTTGTGTCAATGTTCATCAAAGATATTGACCTATATAGTTTTCTTTTTTTGTTGTATCTTTGTCTGGTTTTAATATCAGGGTGATACTGGCCTCAAAGAATGAGTTTGAGAGAATGGCCTCTGTTTCAACTTTTTGGAATAGTTCAAAGAGAATTGGTATTAATTCCTCTTTAAATTTTTGGTAGAATTTAGCAGCAAAGCCATCCAGTACTGGTCTTTTCTTTGTTGGAGGAATGTTGATTACTGCTTCTATCTTGATGCTTCTTATTGGCCTGTCCAGGTTTTCTGTGTCTTCTTGGTTCAGTCTTGGTAGTTTGTACCTGTCTAGACATTTATCCATTTTCTCCAGGTTTTCAAATTTGTTGGCATACAGTTGATTTTCATAGTCTCTAATGGTCCTTTATATTTCTGTGATATCGGTTGTGATGTCTCTTTTTTCCTTTCAGGTTTTTATTACAGCCTTTCTCTTCTTTTTCTAGTGCCTAGCTAATGGTTTGTCTATTTTGTTTATTTTCTCAAAAAAAAAACCCCAAAAAACACCATTTTTAAGTTAATTGATCTTTTGTATCATTTTGAGAGGTTTTGATATCATTTAGTTCTGCTCTGACCTTAATTATTTCTTTCCATTTACTAATTTAGGGATTAGATTTGTTCCTGTTTTTCTAGTTCTTTAAGGTGTAGTGTTAGTTTGTTTATTTGAACTCTTTCTATTTTTTGATGTAAGCATTTATTGCAATAAACTTCCCTCTTACTAGTGCTTTTGCAGCATCCCACAGGTATTCGTATGATATGTCTTTATTTCCATTATTTTCAAGAAATTTTTTGATTTCTCATTAATTTCTTCTTGGACTGATATGTTGTTCTGGATCATGTTGTCTAATTTCCATGTGTTTGTATAGTTTCTGGAGCTTCACTTGTTATTGATTTCTAGTTTCAACCCATTGTGGTTTGAGAAGATTTTTGAAATGATTTCAATTTTTAAATATTTTTTGAGGCTTGATTTGTGACCTAACATGTGGTCTGTCCTGGAGAATGTCCACGTGCTGATGATAAGAATGTATAATCTGTGTTTTTTAGATGAAATGTTCTGTAGATACCTGCCAAGTCCAATTGGTCTAAGATGTGGTTTAAAACCTGTGTTTCTCTATTGCCTAGATGATCTGTCCAATATTGAAAAATGGGGGTTCAGGTCCCCAACTATTATCATATTCAGGTCTCTCTCTCTCTTTAGGTCTAATAGTGTATGCTTTATATATATGGGTACTCCAGTGTTGGGTGCCTATATATTTATGACTGTTATGTCTTCTTGTTGGATAGATCCCTTCATCATTATATAGTGGCTTTCTTTGTCCTTTTTATAGATTTTTTTTAAAGTTTATTTTATCTGATGTAAGAATAACTACTCCTGCTTGCTTTTGATTTCTATTTGCATGATATATATTTTTCCATCCCTTCACTTTTAGTCTGTGAGTGTCTTTGCAGATGAGGTGAGTCTCTTGTAGATAGCATATAGTTGGGCCTAGCTATTTAATTCAATCAACCAGTCTGTATCTTTTGAGTGAGAAATTTAATCCATTTACATTTAGGGTTATTGCCGAAAAGTATTTTCTTACTTCCAACATTTTACCAATTTTCATTTGGGTGTTTTAAATATCTTTTGTTCCTTTCTTTCCCTTTTATTGTTTTTCTTCAGTGTTTGTCAGTTTTTGGAAGTGTTAAAATACAGTTTCTTTCTCTTTCTTGTTTGCATTGTTCTACCATTGGGTTTTGTTCTTTCTTATGCATTCATTGTAGTAATTATCATTTTTTGTATTCCAGAATCAGGACTCCCTTGAGTGTTTCTTGTAGAGCTGGTCATATGGTGGTGACCTTTTGTGGTTTTTGCTTGTCTGGGAAATAAACTATTTCTTCATTTCTGAAACACAGCCTTGTTGGGTATAGTATTCTGCACTGGCAGTTTTTTCTTTTAGTATATTGAATATATCATCCCATTTTCTTCTGACCTGTAGAGTTTCTTTTGAGAAGTCTGCTGTTGGTCTGATGGGCACTCCCTTATATGTTACTTGATGCTTTTCTCTTGATGTTTTCAGGATTCTCTCTTTGTCTTTGACTTTTTCCACTTTGACTATAATGTGCCTCTGAGAGGACCTTTTAGGATCGAATCTCTTTGGGGACTTTTTATTTTTGACACAGAAAAGGATTTTTTGGGTCACTGTGTTTTCCCTTGCTTTGAGTTTAATGTTCTATAATGTCATTTTTTTAAATCTTTAAAACAGTGTCTTCCTTAAAGTTTGCACAATTAAGGTTGTCTGCTATCTCTCAGATTTTATTCTTTTTCCTTTCCTTTTCTTTTTTATTTATCCACCTGTTACTTTGAAGAGACTGTCTTCAATATCAGAAATTCTTTCTTTTGCTTGCTCTAACCTGCTGCTTAAACTCTGAGTGTTTTTTATTTTGTTGAATGACTCCTTCAGTTCCAGGAGTTCTGCTACATTCTTTTTTAGAATAATAATCTTTTTGTGAATTTCCCCCTTTGTGTCCTGGATAGTTTTGCTCAGTTCATTGTATCTTCTAACTGCCTCTTTTTGTATCTGATTGAGTTTCCTTAATATTTTTACTCTGAATTAATTTCCAGTCACTTCAAGGGTTTCTTGTTCTATGGGATGTGGTACTTGAGAGTGGTCGTCTTCCTTTGGTGTACTCATATTTTCTCATATGTTTTTCTTTTTTCTTTTCTTTCTTTCTTTTTTGCTTTTCTTTGTATTTCTAGTATCTCTTCTTGATATTTGGCCATCTGATGGAGCTGTTTCCTCTTCTATTATTCTCCTTTCCTGGACTCTGCTGGTGACCCTCCGTGGGTCAATGCAGTTGAGTGTTCAGCAGTCTACCTGCACTGTGGCAATGGCTGCAGTGGCTGCTGCTGTGGTAGCAGGCCACTGCTGAAGTAGCAGTGGTTATGGGGGTGGCTTTGGTGGGCTGCCTGCATGTCATCAGTGACTCCAGTGGTAGGCTGCTCACATGATGATGGTGGCTGCCTGGTGGCACTGGTGTTGTTGGCAACTGAAGCAGTGGCAGTTGCACGAGCTGCTTGCTTGGCTTCAGTGTCCACAGTGGCAGCCCATGGAGACATAGTGTCTGCAGATGCATCAGGTTTATCTTGTGGTGGCAGCAGCATCTGTATCTGCAACTGCCTCCCTTGTGTCTGCAGTGTCTGCAGTAGCAATGGAGTTACCTCATGGGGGAAGCAGGGGTGCTGGTGGCTGCAACTGCTATACATGTTTCCATATAGACCTATGGAGCTATATTTTTAAAATAATTTATAAACTATATGACATATTTTTATTAAATTATGTTTCATCATCTATTTTACCATTATTTTTAAGTATTGTTGGAGATTTAAGTTTTTACCCAGTTTTCTTTTTTGCCATTAGATATCATGCTATAGTGAATACTTTCATATCTAACTGTTTTTTTATAATTATAATTATGTTTTTTCTTATAAATATTTGTAGAAGCAGAATTGCTGAAACAGAGATTATACCCATATAAAGGTTTTTGATACATTTATGACAAAATTCCCTTCTGCATGTGCTATATCAATTTATATTCCCAGTAGGTGTTTGGGTAGTATCCATTTTATCATTCATTTTTATGATAAGTATTTTAACAATTTTATAGGCAAAACTGTTTTAATTCCATATTAGCTACTACTTAGGCTAAACTCTTTATATATTTATTGTTCGTTTGAATTGCTGTTCAAATTCTTGTCCTGTTACTTTCTATTTTTTTAAAAAAAAAATTGTAAGTGCATTTTATATATTCTAATGCTAAGATTTTATTGCATATTACCAATTTCTTTCCTCAGTATTTATCACTTAAATACAAGATGATCATTGACTTTTCTTTGTGCCATTTTCTTATTCTTGCCCTTAATCCTTCTCTCCCTTCTGATTGGTATATAGTAACAATACTGCCCTCACAATAGGGCATTATAATAGAGGGCAAGGATTATATATGAATCATCATTGTATTCTCAGTAATTGATGAAACATTTTGCACATGTGGTGTTTGATAGTTTTTGAATTGGATTATTATGGTCCGTGTACCCCAACCATTGCAGACTCTTGCTAACTGCATACATTTTTTACTTTATGCTCTACCATGAGAAACTATTTGCTATTTACTGAATCCTGCTCAAGTGTTTTTGCAGTATTCTTTTGTAGTTAAGAGCAAGGATTATGCAGGCTATCAAGCCCTAGTTTGAATTCAGGCTTTCCTCTACCTTTCTAGCTTGGTGAACTTGAACAAAGCCTCAGATTTTCTATCTGTAAAACAGGGGTCATAATAGTATCTATGTTATAAGACTTAGATGTCTCCCCAAGATGAGGTAAGGAAACAATTAGTACTTAATAAATGGAAATTCCTATTAATATTATCTTTGCCACCTTAGCTACTTGAATACTCTAGGTGAAGTGTAGCACTATAAGTTTTAGAGCCTAAATTATTACTTATGCATTAACTTATTAGATGTTACCTCTGTTCACTCTATGGGAAAACTTTACGGACAGATTTCCAAGTCTTAAGAACACATTTTTTAGATAAATTACATAAGAATGAACCATAAAAATAAGTATAAGTGACTAATATATATTTCTTCAGACATTAGAAAGAACAGTAATTAATATTCTCCTTGTGAAAATAAATTATATAAATAAAAGTAGGTTATTACTCTTAAATAGTGTTAAATAAAATTCATAGCAGGCCATTGGTTGGGACTGAGCTCCTGCACTAGGCCCAACAGATAAAATCAAAATGGAGTTACTCATGTTTAAGTTTCACACTACCAGGCCAAAACTAAGTTGTTTATGTGACCTTCCCAGATATCAGGAGAGCTAGATTACAGCCAAATCCCCAGTCAAGCCAGTTTTAGCTGGCATGCTAAGAAAGTTCCCTCTGCTTTAAAATTTACAAGAAGATAGCTTTGAAACAAGTCAGCTTTTTGTTCTCTATTTCTGTTTTCCTCAGCCCTTTCCTGTGTATAAGAACCAAACTTCTTTGCTCAGATCATTGAAACGAAATGTTGAAATGAAATGTTGTCCAATTCTAGAATCAAAAACAAAAGCCGATTAAGGTCTTCAAACTAAATGTCTTGTAATTTTGTCTTTTGACAATAGTAAGCAAATCTCTGATTTATACAAATCCTTCAATTTCCACTAGGAGATAAATGACTATAAGTAAACTTCTAATACTTGGTAACTTTTCTCTTTCAATAAAACCCAGTTGAATAAATTTTAATGATATTAAATGACTATGAAAACATTTTAATAATCTATTATATTGTATTTAACGAATATCACAATAAGAAACAAGAGTAAGATGACCTGCACAATATTTTTATTACTTGACATTTGAGCTATCTATTTATGGATGATTTACCTCTTTTAAGTAATGATTAAACCAAGGTCCATTGTAAATTTTCTTCACATAATACTCTTCTAATTTAACACTATTGCTTTCTGGATAATATTTCCTACTGCTAAAACTTAATACAAATATTTGATAATGTTTTTTGTTCTTTGGAGCTAATGTTTTGGTATCAACCAAAGTCCAGATGTACACTTGGGAACTTGCACATTCAAGTAATGAGTTTTAATGAGTAGTCAGTATAAAATTAAATTTACTAAAATGTTTTTCCTGTGCTCATTGGATATACTGTCAAAACTGTATGTTGGGAGAAAGTAGCAGCCTAGTTATGGAGGTATTAATGAATTCACATAGACAAGGGAAAAAGGGGTAAGCATTTCTGTGAGCTTAGTGCAACAAAATGTCTGTGATTTCATACAAATATTTAGTATTATTTTGTTATAACTGGTAACTCTAAAAGGAAAACTAATTAGTCTTATAAGTAATTAACAGTTAACATTACACAATAAAAGACTGGATTTGCCAATAAGAATATCATCAAAGTTCACCACTTTACCCACAAGATATTTTCAAGCACATTCATGGTGAAATAATACACAGTGACAATGGAAATCTTACAAGAAATACATTTTGGCAGAAGGCAGGAGCATGCCTGGGGTCCTAGGTAGGAACTGTGGGAAGCCTGCCCTGCCCAGTAAAAGGCAGGAGCACTCCAAAAAAACCACTTCTGCATGGGTGGTCTACCACAGTTACTGCCATAATCACTGCCTCTGCAAGGGCATCTTATTGCCACAGCAGCAGCCACAGCCACCAGGCAGGTAGCCGACTGCCCACTTGATCTCATTAACAAGAGGACAGTCACCAGCAGAGACCAGAAAAAGAAGAGAAGTCTCTCCTCAAAGCCTACTCCAGAGTAATAGAAGAAGCAACTGCTCCACCAGATGACAAGACATGAACATAGAGATACTAGAAGTATGAAAAATCAAGAAAATATAACACAATGAAAGGAATACAGTAATT
Organism: Cynocephalus volans; assembly: GCF_027409185.1. Classification (NCBI taxonomy): domain Eukaryota; kingdom Metazoa; phylum Chordata; class Mammalia; order Dermoptera; family Cynocephalidae; genus Cynocephalus; species Cynocephalus volans. Next base: position 94,323,582 of record NC_084471.1, read on the forward strand.
CAGATCCCATAGAGCAGGAAACCCTTGAAATGACTGAAAAAGAATTCCAAGCAATAATCTTGAGGAAACTCAATGAGGTATGAGAAAATTCATTTAGACAACATAATGAAATGAGAAAAAATATCCAGGACATGTAGGAAAAAATATACAAAGAGATTAATACTTTAAAAAAGCATGTAGCAGAACTCCTGGAAAATAAGTATTCATTCAATAAAATAAAAGCCACAACTGAGAGCTTAAGCAGCAGGCTAGAGAAAGCAGAGGAAAGAATTTTTGATATTGAAAATAGTCTTTTCAAAATAACCAGGGTGTACAAAAAAAAATAATAATAATTAAAAATGAAGAAAATCTAAGAGAGCTAGTAGACAACCTTAAGCACACAAACATCCCAATTATGGGTGTTCCAGAAGAGAAGGAGAAAGAAAAAGCATTGAAAGCCTATTCAATGAAATAATAATGGAAAACTTCCCCCAAATAGTGAGAAATACAGACCTTCAGATCCATAAATCTCAAGATCTCCAAACAGATATGATCCAAAAATATCCTCACAATAAAGGGAATACACCATATCAACAAAATCAGGGACAAAAATCATATGATAATCTCAATAGATGCAGAAAAAGCATTTGAAAAAATTCAACCTCCTTTCATGAGAAAGACTCTCAGCAAATTAGGTACAGAAGGAAAATATCTCAACACAATAAAAGCCATATTTGACAAACCCACCATCAATATCATCCTGAATGATATAAGAACAGGAACAAAATAAGGATGACCACTCTTACCACTCCTATTTAACATAGTAACAGAACACTTCTAATTTAACATTAGAAGTACTAGCCTGAGCAATCAGGTAAGAGAAAGAAATAAAGGGCATCCAGATTGAAAAAGATGAGTGTCCCTGTTTGCAGGTGACATGATCCTATATATAGAAAAACTGAAAGACTTTACCAAAAAACTCTTAGAGCTGATAAACGATTTCAGTAGAGTTGCAGGATACAAAATCAACATACAAAAATCAGTAGCATTTTTATACTCCAATCATAAACTAGCAGTAAAAGAAATCAAGAAAGCAAGCCCATTTACAATAGACACCAAAAAATAAAATAACTACCAACCAAATTTAACAAAGGAGGTGAAAGATCGCTACAATGAAAATTACAAGTCACTGCTGATAGAAATTAAAGAGGACACAAAAAGAGGGAAAGACATTCCATGCTCTTAGATTGGAAGAATTAAATGTGAAAATGTTCGTAGTACCCAAAGCGATCTACAGATTCAATGCAATCCCTATCAAAATATCAATAACATCCTTCACAGAAATAGAGAAAACAATCCTAAAATTTTCATATGGAACTACGAAAGATCTCAAATAGCCAAAGCAATCCTGAGCAAAAAAATAAATAAATAAGTAAATAAATCTGGAGGCATAGCACCACCTGACTTCAAATTAAGCTACAAAGCTATAGTAACCAACACAGCTGGTTACTGGCATAACAAGAGACACTCAGGCTAATGGAACAGAATAGAGGACCCAGAACTCAACCTACATACTTACATTGTCAAACTGATATTTGACCAGAGCAACAGGAGCGTACATTGCGGAAGGCACTGCTTCTTCAATAAGTGGTGCTGGGAAAACTGGACATTCACATGTAGAAGAATGAAACTAGACCTATACCTTTTTCTATATGCAAAAATCAACTCAAAATGGATTAAAGACTTATCTATAAGACCTGAAAGTATAAAACTACTAAAAGAAAGCATAGGAGAAACAATTCAGGAAGCAGGACTGGGCAAAGACTGAATGAATAAGACCCCCAAAAGCACAGGCACCAAAGAAACTATAAACAAACAGGATTATATCAAACTGAAATGCTTCTGCACAGCAAAAGAAAGTTAACAGAGTGAAAGACAATCTATATAATGGGAGAAAATATTCACAAATTATGCATCCAACAAAGGATTGATATCTAGAATAATAAGGAACTCAAACAACAGTAAGAAAACAAGTAACCCTTGAAAAATGGGCAAAGGAGTTGAATAGCCCTTTCTCAAAGGAAGATATAGAAATGGCCAACAGACATGAAAAAATGCTCAACATCAATAAGCATCAGGGAAATGCAAATCAAAACCACACTGAGGTTCCTCAAACGACTGCAGGTAGAACTACCAAATGATGCAGCAATCTCACTGACAGGTGTAACTCAAAGGAATGGAAATTTCATGTCAAAGGGGTACCTGTGCCCCCACATTTATTGCAGTTCTGTTTACCACAGCTAATAGTGGGAACCAACCTAAACGTTCATTGTCGGACGACTGGATTAGGAAAATGTGGTATATGTATGTACAAAATGTAGCACTACTCTGCCATAAAAATGAACGAAATACTGCCATTTGCAGCAACATGAATGTTACTTAGAGGAAATTATGTTAAGTGAAGTAAGCCAGGCACAGAAAGAGAAATACTGCATATCTTCACTCATAAGTGGGAGCTGAAAAAAGAAAAAAAAAGAAAGATAAAACAATGACAATAACTCATTGAACTTTCAAAAGGAGAGAAGAGATCTGAGGCCTCCAGAGGTCGGAAAGGGGAGGGGGTAACAAGAAATTGGTAAAGGGCCACAAAAAATGATTACACTGTATAGTAAGAAGTATAGTAAAACTAGTAAAAAAGAAATACATTTTTACTTTCATGAAACTGCTGTCAATCTTTGGGTACTTGAAGAAATGCAAAAGAGTAATGTAAATGGTAATCCACTTTATTGAACATTTTAATCTTTAATATTTTATTGTTTAGAATAACTATGCAACACCAGCAGATATATATTCTTAAATCTGCATTATATATCTAAGATTAGTTTCTAAGGAATTTCAAGCAAATGTTATTGTGGTATACTAAAAGATGAGTTTTCTGTATTGTAAGTATTTGAAGTTGATACACATGAGAACAGACTTTTCTAATTGTTTAATAAGCTGCCTGAATAAAGAAATGAAGAAATTGTTTAAAAACTTAATTTTTTGTAAAAGTGTTATAATGTTCATCCTTAAACACCCTGTGATTTTAAAAACTCAGTCATCAGCGTGATGTTATTTCAAACCAAAAACCTACTCATTACAAAAAATTTGATTTTCATAACTGTGATTATTCCTAATAAGCTTTATCAACAGGTAGGGTAACCAACTCTTCCTTGTTTTGGGGGGACTTTCCTGATTTCACTACTGAAATCCCCATGTCCTGGAAACCACCTTAATCTTGGGCAAACTGAGATGGTTGGTCACTGTAATTACAGATCACTTAAATATCTGTTACCTTAAATACATATAACACAAAATATCACCAAAAATAAGACTGTCAATATAATTTATAAAATTTAAAATTCTCTGCAAAAAGTGTAAAATTGATTTAATTTTGCTGGTTATAGGAGCATAATGTTTGCATAAAATCTGTTTAAACAAATAGAAAGCAGTGACATTTAACACTGGTCATAACAATGATCAAAATTTACTTCAATAAGATACTTACTTCTGTAAAAATTCTTCAGAGCCGCATATACTTAGAAGATAATCTTTGGGGAACAACTGGTCATGTGTACAAAAATGCAGAATTTCTGCAATCAGGTCTTTGACAAGACAATTAGCTAAAAACAAAGATGAATAATAAAAGTTAACATGAGCTTATCATATATTGGCTTGGAAAACCTTTTTAGCACATTATGAAGTATTGTAACTGTCTAGCTTCATCAAGAGGAATTAAAATGAGATGCATCTCATTTAGTAGTCTGGTTAGATTTAGATATATTTTTGAAAAACGTTGTTTGCAATTCCCGTCTTCTCTTTTTTACTTATTTAGACTTCATATTCCTAACATTTCTAGCAACAGCTTCTATCTTGTGCCAAAGTCATTCTTACTTCCATCTTCAGACTTCCGTTCTTTTGAGCACATGTGTAATACTAGTAAAACACTAATATAAGGGGATGAAGGTATCACAGTTTTGATAGAAAGATTATTTTAATGTGAAAACATTTGAAATCTATCCGAACTTTCCTTTTCTGACTAAAGCAGAGAGTCTTGAAAATACAGCTACCATTAGCTCCCTTTTGACGGGATTTCCTCCAAATTCCAGGAAGGAGAGAGACTGCTCATTCCTATTTGCATTAAAAGAAAAAAAAAAAAAAAGAATCTTCTATATTTTCCTATTGAAGCCCTAAAACCACTCCTTTTTTGTGAAGTTGGTATATGAAGCTTTTCACTAGGCCTTCAGGTCCATGTGCATGTGTAAATAAACTTTTTTCTCTCTCCTGCTAATCTCTCTGTTGTCAGTTAATTCACAACTTTCATCCCGAACCATTCAGACCTAAGTGGGCAGAGGAACCTTTTCCCTCCACACAGCTGTGAATGTTACTCTGTATGTTTCATGAATGTGTCTTTTCTCCTCTGCTACTTCTTTCTCCTTCACTTCTTCCTAGTCTTTCTTCTCTTCCTCCTCCTCAGACTTTTAACACCTCTGAGGACATAGACATCCTTTTTACCACTTCACAATTTTAACACTAAACACGACTTCATTACTTTGCTCTTCTCATAAAAGTTGAAAATGGCCTCTGGCTTGCCAAATTCAACAAATGGACATCCAGAGAGAGATGCTAGAAATTAAATATAGTAACATAAAAGAACAGAAGTGGTCTCCATAGTTTACAATTACTCTCTCCCTTTTAGCAACTGACGCCAACATGACCCAGACCCAGGTCCATCTGATTGGATCAAGGTGCAGTACCATTGATATTGGCTGGTGATCAGAATCCTACGTTTAGAAATTGGGAATTGGATCCAAGAGAGATTGAACTCTCTTTGGGTGGCTGGTCAAATAGCACATATGCTTGAGAGCTTGGTTTTCCACTTGGAGAAGCAAGGGAAATGAATTAGCCGAGAGCCAGAGACACGAGGGAAGCAACAATACAGACAGATAAAGTAAGAGGCATAGAAGAATTTGGGGCCGCTTAGTCATTTGTGTTTTTAGTACCCTCCTAGTTCTTTGCTGAATTCCCACTTTTGAATTCTATAAGAAATCCTTATATTATTTAAAATTTTTTTTTTCTGCTTAAAGCAGCGGTTTTGATTTCTGTTAGTTTCAAACCATATAGTCCGAACTAACATACCAACATTGCTATGCTTGTAGTTTTCTGTACTAACTCAGAAGCTTCAATAGAGTAAAAAAATTTTTAAAAAACAAAAACAAAATAATCATCATCGTCATCAAGAAATAAAAGTTTTTTGCGGATATGTAGAAACATAATTAGTAGAAACTAAATGTTGTTTAAAGAACTAATAATGTTTTGCAAAGCAGTGGACTATAATAGTGAAATAAAATATTAAGCAACTTTAAAGATATTCTAAAACTTTAGAGAAACAGGAATCATCAGGTGAGTCTGATAAAATACAAATTCCTGGGATCCATCCACAGAGACTCTGAGTCAATAGGGGAGATACTGCACAGGGCTGTTAGACTTCTCACTGTGCTAACAGAGACTATGTATCAATGCCTATTCTACCTCATATCTATTTATATTTGAATAAAATACCTATTTCCAATGGATAGGAGCAGTCATTTTCACTTATATATCATCTTTACCTAGATTCTTTTTGAAATGTAGAGCTTCTTTTTTTTTTTAATATGTTGAAAATTTGCTATACTTGCTATTAAGTATTTTACAACAGGAGAATAAAGTACTCTGGGGTGAGCAATATAAAGAGAGTTCTTGAAGAAACTTGCCTTAAACGTTAACAAAAGTCTCCCAGTTATTTTCCTATTAATTCACTTCAGGGCAAAACACTAGCTAACAATGCTTCTTTAAATGATTTTAGTTTGTGAATTCAAGGCTATGTACCCAATAGCAGCTTTATGTGAATTTTTATACGTAATTGCAAGGTTGCTTACCATATGGCGTAAAATAAAGTAGTTCTGTTGAGTTACCAGTAAATATATTTATATTAAACCTGGTATTAGAAAATAGCTGATATGGAAATTCTGTAATGGTGCTCCAGATCTTCCCAGAATTGGAATTAATGTCAGCTGCATGATATGCTTCCCTTACTCTGAAAAATATATGTGAAGAAAAATACTTAGGACAAGATCTGCAAGATATAACTTTAAAAAATGTTGCCCGCAATATAATTTAAAGAAACTTCATGAATTGTTTTGCTATGGAAGATCTAAAGCATTAAAACAGTAGCTGATTTGTGGCACAGTGCGTTTACCTAGGCCAGATTGACAGAGATTACGATTATATGAAAAACAAGTATAAAGGACTGTTCTTTAGGTTTTCCCAGGAGTACCTCATTTGAAATAACTAAGGTTACATTGTCATAAAATAAAACATGAGAATTCACTCTGAACGTTGGCACTTGCTTCGTTTACATTGCTTTTGATGTCTGAATTCCTCCTTTTGGATAGCTCTTATCCCTAACTTTCTCAAGCTGCAAGTCACTAATTTTGACTTAGAGATTTTGGTAAATAAATTTTCTTATTTGTATTTAATTTGCAGACTCTCCGTTTTCTTTAAATTTTTTTGAATTTGACACAAATATTTGGATTTCACACATATAATTGAGCTTAGAAATAATTTGTACATTCTGAACAATTACCCATTACATAAATGAACCAAAGAATTGCAAAACAGTTTATCTTTGGAGAGAGAAGCCTTGCGTTTGAATCCTGGAATTTCTACTTAATAATGTTATGGCCAGAGGCAAGTTATTTGACTAGTTTCTTTGCACAAAAGGGGGCATTGCTATCTACTTCAAAGGTTTATTGTGAGGATTAAAAGAGGAGAAGTGTGTAAAAGATTTGCATAAGATAGAGTAATATACAAATGTGAGGTATTATAATTATCATTGTATCTTGCCACAGTTTGATTCCTGTCGGTCCATGTTTCATGCCCACATGTAGAATATAACATAAAGATATTTACAAGTAGGTGATATTTAAAATGCTCTTGATAGTGAATATGAAATCTTGTTTTCTATATGAATTATGCTGACATCGAAACGTCATAGTGCTCTTCCTAAATGGAAAATTATGCATTTTACATTAATACTTTGCATCCTTAATGTTCTTTGTATTCCATTTGTGCAGTGTTAAACTAGTGCCAGGCCTTTGAAGTAGCTCCATCTTTAACACTATTAGATTCCATGGAAACATCCCCTCCACGAGGGGCCCAACGAATGGATGTGTGTATTCACTCAATGGGTCCGACATGCATCAGTATCACCTTGTATTCTGCGTCCCATTCCCATAGTTTCTGACTCAGTAGATCTGTGGAGGGTCTCCCAAACTTGTCCTACAAATAGTTTCTCAAGTAAGCTGCTGCCACTGCTCTGGAACTGGAGTCTGAGAACCACTGCCCAGGATAAAGATATGGATCACTTTCCCTTGCTATACCCTACCACAAAGGTCTAGACTCCATTTCTGGATCAAGGAGCTTTATAATTTGCATTCATCATATGGTAAGATATTACTCAGTGCATACATGATTTCAGCTTTTACCATTTGGGGGAATTAAATTTAAAATGCAAAATCATGGTTCATTCTGTACTAAGCCTTTCCTGCGCATCATCTACTGTGGGCCAGTAACATCTTTCCAGATGCTATAGTATTTTATCATTTTTTTTTAAATAAGAATGTGGCATATTTCTTGAAAGATATGTCTTTGAAGTATGTCACACACACAAAAATGAATCCAACAAATTAGAAAACTTCTTTAAAGGAGTTTTTTATAAAAGGAGTGTTAATAACATATTTAGGTATGCTTATTTAAATATTAGGAAAAAAACAGATTCAATTGGATATCTATGTTGATTCTCTTCTGGCTTTCCATAAGTTTTGGAAACTTGGCTTTCACATTCAATTTACCTTCTTCTTTTGAATTAACAGCGCCTAGCACATAGGTCCTCAGATTATTGCTGAGTGAATAGTGTTTGTGTACATAAATAATTATGTGTATATACATTTAATCATTTTGTAAATGAGTATTTTTCAATAAAAATTATTGAAAACCAAGAAAAGTATGTATGAATATAACCTATGGTTTCTTTCACTGCTCTAAAGTTATTGTCTGGTTGTTTGTTTCAGTTCTCATAGTTATTTTGAAAGAAACCATTAAGAAAAATTTAAAAATTTGGAAAATGCACCACAAGCTATTGACAAACCATCACAGGAAATATTTTCATGTCACCACTGCTTGCACAAGAAGATTTTACCTAAGAATATGAAATTATGTTCTGAAAAAAGATGTTGCCAGAGGAGCTAATATTAAGTGTTCTGTCTGTGGAGTTATCCTGAGGAGTGATATATTAAAGTATTAAGAGAGCTATTTTTCATGCTTGGAAAGTAGAAATTACTATATTTTAAATTTAATGTGGCAAGATTTTAGCAATGCTTGTCATTTTGTTGCAGTAAGTAACTTATTCCTGAAAGAATCAATATTGATAATTTTAAAGATCCTAATTTAGGAATAAAAACACCATTTAAATTTTTTTTTCTGTAAACTGGGCAAGAAATTAATTAAAGTTAAATATTTTCGTGGATTTGAAATGATTTGTTTTGTTTTTATGTGTGTGCCTTTCAACCCTTCCAATATGGTTGCAGGTTTTTTGAGACAGGGATGTTGCTTTTTTGTTTGTATGTTTGTTTTAAATTTAAATATCTCTCATGCATGAACTAGTGATTAGGCAATTAAGTAGCCTTTAAATTAATGATTAAATAAATAATCCAAATAAATAAATAAATAATCCAAATCTTTAATCCCAAATGGTCATTTAGTAAGAAGCTAAAGCTTATAAAAAATATATTTATTATATTTGAACAGCTATACATGGATAAAAACCAAGAGAATTAAAGTGTTGTAAATGCACTAATTTTTAAAATTTTTCAAGAATCTTAGCAGAGATGACATTATATAAACTGTTATTGCTAATAAGAAATTGGTCTTTTAAAAAGGCATTTATCTTTATATCTAATTATCATAGTAATATTTTAATTCATTTTTAGGTTAGCAAAAAAGATCAATGATGTGTTTGTAATATCCCCTAGAGATCAAAGTTGTTTTTCAGTGCATTAACACACATACATTTGTTTAATATTCTGGCAACCATTCAAGATAAGATTGAGCTATTAAGAGGAAGACACTCATGATCCTAAACAGAATATCCCAAGTAGGAAAGATAAATCTATGTTAATTTGGGGCTGATCTAGAGGAGTCAGTCACTTGTGTTATTAAATGAGAAATTAATTCACTGTAAACTGAAATACCAACAAACAACAAGAGCAGGTCTGAATTTATGAAACGTTCAACTCTAACCAAATTTTCAACAGAAAAAAATCTATTTGACTATTAATAATATAAGTTGGTTAATGAACTAATTTGTCAAAAATTTTTACTTTTTACTTTCTCAAATTACAAGACTTTGACATTTTATATACAAAATCAATCACTTCAATTATGTAAAAAAAAAAAATTTGTTCAGGAACAGAAATTTCAAAGTCTAACAAAAACAGCAATACTCACTTTTTTACTTTGTTGCAAAAGGAGGCCAGAGTCATATTACTGCCTTGAGGTACCTCAGCCAGCTGAATGGAACAACCTATTGGCTTAAATAAAAACCACTAAATTAATACAGTTTGAGGTAGAGAAAAGATTAACACAATTCAACAATGTTTATCCTATTTTCAACATTCATTCAGATTTTATTTTTATTTTTTTATTAATATTTTAACTGAATTAATACTTACATGTAGAAAAATGCATAGATCTTAAGTATATAATTTGAATTCTGTGGAATACCTATAACTGTAATATTAATACCCCAATGAAAATATAGAACATTTCCCTCACTTAGGAAATTTTCCCCATATCTCCTTTTAATCAATCTGCACACTTGTTTGATAACTACTGTTATTCAAATTTCTATCACCATAGATTAGGTGTATATGTTATTTTGTTCCTGACTTCTTTCACTTAAGTGATATATATTTTTAAAATGTACCCATGTTGTCACGTATATTAATAGTTTGTCATTTTTATTGCTGATTAGTAGTATTCCATGTGTGACTAATCTATAATTTGTTTAGCCATCTCCTGTTGACAAACATTTGGATTGTTTTTAACTTTTCAGTATTGTAAAGAAAACTATTAACTTTTATATACAAGTAATTATGTGGACATATTCTTCATTTTTCTGAGAATATATACATAAATGGCTCAGTCATATGTATATGATTAATTTTCAAAGCAATAATTTTTGCCTTATGTATTGTGAAGCTCTGTTATTGGGTACATACACGTTTCAATTTGTTTTCTCTTCGTGATCAACAGTTTGATTATTATAAAATGACACTTTTTCTTTAATAATACTCTCTCTTAAACTGTACTTTAATAACCCCATCAGATTTCTTTTTCTGGTTGAATGCTAAGTCTTTTCATTTCTTTTACTTTCAACCTATCTGTGTCTATGTTATCGTAAGTTTGTTTCTTGAGACAGCAGTTGAGTCTTTCTTTTTTATTTAGTTAATTTCTGCCTTTTATTTGGTATATTTAGTCTATTCATATTGAAAATATTTATGGAGGTTGTTGGATTTAAGATTGCCATATTTATATCTGTTTCTTTTTTTATTGTAACATAGTTGATTATACATATCTGTAGGGTTCAGAGTTGAATATTAATACCTGTGTGCAATATGTGATGCTCAAATAAAGATAATTAGCATATTCAATATAATATAATGTAACCATTTTTCATGTCTTTACCAATTCCTCTCTTACCCTCTCCCCCCCTTCCCCACCTCTGGTAACCTCAGTTTATATCTGTTTCTATTTCTCTTCTATTTTATTTTATTCTTTTGTTTCCCCTTTTTTGGTTTATTTGATTTTTTTCCTATTTCATTTAATTCCACTGTTGGATTTTTAGATTTTATTCTTTGAATATCTTTTAGTGGTTGTGCTAGCTTTAGTAATTATAATATTCATCCTTAACCTATCTCAGTTTACATACAGTTAAATACTATACCATTGTATTTAAAATGTGAGAATTTATAACAGCAAAACAATATTTATCCCCTCCCAACCTTTATGTTTTTGTTGTTATATTTTTTCATCCACATACACAGTAAATCCCACAATAACATGCTATTATTTTGCTTTATTCAGCTGTCTGACAAAAATTAAAAAGTCTTTTGTATTTACCAATATACTTACCATTTTTATCACCCTTCATTCCTTCTTAGAGTCCATGTGGTGTCATTTTTCTTGTACCTTATACATTTATTTGTTATTTCTTGTGTACATGTTGGCTGACTAATTTTTGTCAACATTTGCTTATATGTCTTTATTATCAGTTTTGAAACATATACTCTATGGATATAGAAGTAAGTTTTTTCTTTCTTTTAAAGAACTTAAAAAATGTTATTTCATGACACTGGCTTTCATTGTTTCTGATAAGTTTGCTTTTATTCAGATTGTTGTTCCACTGTGTGAAATGCTTTTCCCTCTCTGTCTCCTTTTATGATTTTCTCTTCACATTTGGTCTTCAGATGTTTAAGTATATTGTGTCTACTTGTGCTTGGCCTTGTATTTATTCTGTCTGCGATTTGTTGAGCTTCTCAAATCTGTAACTTGATATTTTATACCAAATTCTATAAACTTTCTGAAAATTATTTCTTGAAGTTAATTTTTATCCCTATTTTTCTTCTCTCCTGCTAGTATACCAATTGTCCATATATTAAACTCCTTGTCTGATAAGTCTCTGAATCCTTTCTCATTTCTATGTAATGCTTTTCTTTTCTCTTCTTCTGTTTAGGTAATTTTTATTGCTTTGCTTTGAAGTTTACTATTTTCCCTGCCCTGTACTATCTGTTGTTAAGTACACCCAGTGACTTTTTTTATAGCAGATATTATATTTTCAGTACTAGTATTAGCATTTATTTTTGTTTGTGTTTTTATAGTTTCTAATTTCCTTTTGAGATTCTTCATTAAATTACCCATCATGAGCACCTTTTACTTTATCTACTTGAACATACTTTTAATAACTACTTTAAAGTTCCTATCTGTTAATTCCAACATCTGGATTATCTCAGAGTCTCCTTCTACTGATTGGGTTATTTTTTTGATTGTGGGTCATAATTACTTGCTTCTTTATGTATCTATGCATTTGTTACTATGTGTAGGATATTGTAGATGGCACCTTATGAATTCCTTTTTTTTTAAGTAAAGTACAGTTTTCCTATGGCAGGCAATTAAAATCCTTTTGGTATTGTCAACTTTGTTTTAGTTTTCTGTTGGGCCACATCCATTTTGGTTGGTGTAGCATTTACTTTAGAGCATGGGCTTGACTCTTAAAGGATGGCTTTGTGGAGTCTCATTTGAATGCCTAAAGTGCTCAGCTCAGTCTCTTTAGCTCGGCTAGAATTTCTGCACTGTATACATTCTACTTTGTGTGGTAAATTCAATCACCATCCAATTCTCAGCTCAAAGCTGACAATATTTATTAAGCCTCACAGGCACATGGCGGTACTTGGCTAAGAATGTGCAGTAAATCCCCTGTGTGCTTCTAACCCCCAACCGCTGCATAGCTCCTTTTTCTCCAGCACTCTGACCTGCAAATCACAGCCACTTCTACAGCCTGGAATTACAGGCTCTGACTCGTAATCTCAGTGATAACTGCTGCTGAAATTGGGACCTGCTACTTGCATAGCAGCCAGAACCTGTCCTCACACAGAAACCAGGATGATCACAAGGCACACTTTTCCCACAGATCAATGTCCTATACTGCCTGTTGTTCAATGCCTGAAATCAGCTGCTGCTTCATATAGTTTGTCTAACTTTATAGTTGTTTTCAGTGGCAGGGGAAGCTCAGTATTTATTACACTGTTGTGATCAGAATTAAATGTATGTTTTTAAAATTTATTGACTTTTAATTCACATCTGTTAAGGTCTTACCTCCTCTGCAAGTGCTTCTGACAGAATTAGGTGTTTCTTCTCTTATGTACTCACCCCCTCTGTCATTTTACAGGGTTGCCATTATGTGTGTGCAAGTTAATTTGAGCAGTATGCCATTCCTGAATTCAGGCATCATGTCTTTCCTTCTTTACATCTATTCCGCCTAGCATATCACAAGGAAGGATTTTATAACTAATTAAATAAATAAAAAATCCTTTTGCTTCAACCTGTAAATTGCAGCTGCTAATAACATTACTTCTTTTGTATTGTTTACTTCTGGTTTCACTTGTGTCTAGACTTAGTATAAGTAGAAAAAATCTTCAAATATTATACAGAAAACTCTATGGTTACTAAAATGATTAGAGAGTTACTAATGAAAGCATTAGGATGAGTTATACAATGATTACTTAATTTCCTACTCTTGAAATGATCACAACAGAAGTTGCCTGGCCCTAACATAATTTGGGGGACTCTGGGTAAAAAGACATTTTTCATACCAGTAAAGATATAAAATTTTAAATTATTACAGTGTGACTCAAAACATAAATATCATAAAATCTTTGTGTGCTTGTGTGTGTGCATAACACAATAACAATAGAAAATACTATCAGCTAAACCTCCAAATATATATTTTTATTCAGTAAAAGATAAGTACTATAACAGTGTATTTAGTTTTGATGAATCTAAAACTTTAAAAATACTTTTAAAAAATTATTTTCCTTTTTTTCCAGAAAAAAATAATTTGTTCAAGCACTTGAATTTAAGTAAGTTCTTTTTCAAAAGTAATATTAATAGATTTCCCTATTTAAGGTTAGTTATTTTCATTACCAAATTAATTCAATACATTACGGAATGATTCTTTCAGATTCGTATTTTTGGGTTGATGTATATTACACATACCTCTATGTTCTTTGGCCAGGTGCTTTCCCATTTCCTGGGTAGAAAAGAATCTTTAAAAAGCATCAGAGAAGGTTCCACAATATTCATATGTCGACTCGTTTCATTCTCTTCTTCTGGCATTAAGTCAGTTGAGGATGGATATATAGAATGAATGCTACTTTCAAATCCTATATAGTAGTTATAATTTTGATTGTCAAATTCTCTCTGTAGATTAATTTTATCTGAACTAGTGGATGATGAAGCTAATATATTGAATCCGGAGTCATCAGCACCATGATGTTTTTCTACAGGGTTTCCCCAGGAACTTTCTTTATTCATGTTTTGAAGTCTTGGTAGCACAGAAGGACTAAAACCAATTACTGGTGTCTTCCTAACTTGATGCCAGGAGAGCTCAGGGTTTTTAGAAGTGAATTCATTCAAGGATATTTGGTGTGTTTCATCTAATGAATACTTTTTTAAGTCCCAGTTTGGTGCACTGGGCACAAAAAAGGTGTCTTCTTCAATTTCATTCTGATGGAGAGGAATTTTATTACTGATTTCATCTACTACCTGATCAAAACCTAGACTGACTTGACTAGAAGAAAAGGGTTGATTTACGGAGTGAAATTCTTGGTGCCCATGCTGTTCTTCATGTGATTTATTAGGATTTAGATCAGCTTGCCGACAATATGCCATTCTTTATTTTATGTAACTGAGAGAGTTGACTCTGCTCGAATATCTCCTTGATGATGTTACAAAAGAGGGTAGAAATTTTCCTAGAAAAGGCATAAAAGGAAACAAAAAAGTCTTTAATTTGAAATAAAAGAGCTTGTAAGAAAGTAATATGATGAATAAATTTAAACAAGTGTTTTGAAGTTTTTTCTTAGCAAGTGAAATAATTCCTTGAGTAATGTAAAACTTCATCAAGGCTCACAACATTATGCATCTGAAAAGGAGAATTGACTTTGAATAGATTGATGAAATTCCTGTGGTAAAAAAATAAGTCCACTTCAGTTATGATCAGTAGTCATCATTCTATCCAAGGTCAATATTCTTCCCCTTTTGACTCCTTTTTCTACTGAATATGTGTTTGCTTATAACATCAGTACTTTCCTCTGTACACAATCATGCTAACGACCCTTTCTTATCAGCTAAACAATCTGTTGATTGGCAACTGTCCCATCCCTAGACATAGCCTCAACTTTTTTCTCCCCTCCACAACTAATCTTAAAATGGTTGGCTAGAATTTTTCCTCTTCTCCCTCAAACTCTAAACAATTGCAAAAACCTTTCATCCACTTCTCTAAAACTACTTCCATTAAGTTTATCAATGAACTTTATGTCAGTAATTCGAATGGCATTTCTCAGTCTCTTTTTAAGTTTCTCTCTCCATAGTATTTGATATCATTCACCAGGCTTCTTACTTTAAAATGTCTTGCTTTTTTACTTTTCTGTCTATGACACTGTACTCTCTAAGTTTTTCCTTCCTCTTCATTCTCAAGCACTCCTTTGCCTGTTACTCATTTTTCATCTGATCCTTGTCAGAGTTTATTTTCTTCTGAATTTTTCTCATTTTAAGTCATTTCATACCTTGTGGTTTAAATTACCATTTATTTGTCAATGACTCCAGCCCAGACCACTCCATTTGCTACTTAGTGGGTATATCAACTTGGATTTTAAAAAATATCTCCTACTGAAAGTCCAAAACTTAAATCACAATTCACCAAAGAACTGCCCCTTTTCCAGTGTTTTTTTGTGGCAGAAAATAGCCCAACCATCCACTCAGTTGCTCAAACCAGACACCAGCATTTCATCTTTGAATTCTTCCTCACTTTTATTCTTCTGTATGCAATAAACCACCCAGTCCCTGCAGGGTATACCACATAAATGTATCTAGAATCTATCTTCCTCTCTCTGTCTACCACTGCCATAATTCTAGTTTAAAGCTTTTATCTTCTCACCTGAAATGTTATATTGTCTCTGAAACTGCTTCTACATTTTCTGCAGTCCATGCTTATGCCATATAATCCATTTTTTCACACTGTAATGTTATATTCAAGAAACTAACCAAGTATCTCCCCTAATTATAATTTTTCAGTGGTTTCCTACTGACTCAGGTTAATGTTTATAATTCCTCAAGGGACTTGGAAGTTCCCCAATGACCTGGCTACTCAATCTCACTCTCTGCTCTTAATCAACTGGCCCTTCTCTTGAGTCCTCAAAAGGATTTGTTCCCTCACACAGCAGCATTTGCCCAGTCTTATTTTGGACACTCGTCTTTCTTGTTGACTGGCTAATTCTTTCTTATTATTTACTCGAGATGTTGCTTCTTCAAAAAAACTTCTTCCAAATGCCCTGACTAGATTAAGCTATTCTGTAATACTATCTACATTTTATACTTCTCATTGATACTAATAATCACACTTGTAATTACATATGCAGTATTTCTCCTTTCTATTAGATCAACAGACCATGCTGGTTTTTCTCACTTATAACTCAGCAAATACCCAGTACTTTGCTTCATTCAGAGTAGATGCTCATTTGTTGATTAAATGATTCAATAAATTTTTAAAAACTATAACCAAGTTGCAATTAAATGAAACTGAAAAGTATTTGCATGACTTTTATGAATTTATTAATTCTCTTAACAATTATACGTGTTGTGTGTGTATATGAAACACAAAACCAATTTTTAAAGGATAATTATAATAATGACTGTCAAGTACAATTCTCTATCAATCTTGTTTTGCAATGAAAACTGATTTTTATTATTTCAGCATTACAGATTTGTAAAAATTTATAAACACTGATAGAATAAATGAATTAGATATATTATGCTTTATATATTAAGTAAAGAAATTGAACTGATAGATTAGGGAAAAATTTTCAACAGTTGTATGTAAAAGGTGTATAGAATAAAGTGTTGACCAGAAAAACAAAATCTTAAAATATTATTTCAAAGCATTCTAATAATTTTCATGATTAACATAGATACCTTAGTATCTAGCCAAAATTTGTTTTTCAGGAATTGCCATTTTTTAAAAAACTTCATGTTTGTAGTGAAGGCTATGCTTCATTAAAGCAAATTATATTACTTCCATCTTTCATGGAATTCAGAATTTGTTAGCAAGTGTGACTTCGACTTTGACAACCAGACCTAATATCCTGTTCCTGTTTTCCTCAGTTTGACCTGCTCCTTCTTAGCTTATTATGCCAAATGTAGCTATGTTAAAGTGACTTTTGGTGGCTTTAAAACCTTTGCTTTCGAGGTTTTTAAAATTATTTTTTATTTTGTAGAGCCAGAAAGGAGGTCTTTAAATAAGGTATCAGTGCTCTGATGCTGAAATTAAAGATTCTTTTAGGTTGGACCACCTGGTTATTGTTAATAATCAAAATAATGATTATGATAATTATGCCTAACATTTTTCGAGCACCTACTCTGTGCTAGTGCTCTATATACATGCACATGTTTATTTGTATAGACAAATTTATTTCTCACTTCAACCTGTCAGATACATAGCATTATTACCACCACTGAACAAGTGAGGAATCTGTGGCTCACAAGAAAAATCAATTTACTTAAGATCTTAGAGTTTGTGTTCACAGATTTGTTTTAAACAGGAATTAAAGGGAAGCATGGGGTGAACGTGTCATGCTAGTAAGACATCTAGAATATCCTTGGATTTAGGCAGTGCAGCACAGTTATTAACTCAGCTCAAACTATCTCTACTGAAAAGGGTTAAAAACTTTAAAATTTTTATTAGTAAGAATACTTTTTCAAGTATTTCTCACAGCAAACTTGAAATGGGTTAGAAGCATATCTGAAAAAATCTCATTATCACGAGATAAAGGAGAATAAGATACTTTTTTATTGAAAATGTAATAAAAACAAAATCTCTTTGAGATCCATTTTTTTCAACATTAAATTTGGTTATTGTAGGGAAAACAGAATAATTGAGTTAAGCCTCTTCCACATTTCTTATAAACAAGTTGTGTGGGTGGAGTTAATGTGCATGTGCACACATGTATCTTTCTACTTCATTGCTTTTGCGTGTTCTGCAGTTTTGTGAAGCAGAGCTGGCTGCGGAGAGGTTGCGTCTAACAATAGAGCATGTTTACTCTGCTGGCAGCTGCTCAGTTTCAGTTTTTCAGTGGACTTTGCCAGTAGCGGTTGAGTTTTTGAGTTTTCTCTTTGTACTGCCTAGCTCTTAATGTTGTGTGTGCTGAATAAAGACTATTCCTTCTTCAGCCTGCATGTGAAGGGTCTGTGAATGGGCTCGAGGGGGTCTGTGAGCTTCAGACCCAACCCTAGCTCTACAGTTATTTTAAGGAATTTCTAATAATTATAAATATCCTCTTTACCATTATAATGTAAAAACTAGAATATTTCTTAGTTTATACACAAACAAATAAGTATGTTATTTAGTGCCAGCTAGTAAATGTTTGTATTCTGGATTATGAAGTATTGTATAAAATAATTAAAAGTCATATACCTTGACTTCGAAGCAGAACTGCACATGTTTAGCAGCAATTATGACATGATTGAAAGGGCATGGCTGTCAGTCCCTGATTTAAGTAAGAATCTGATGAACTATAGAAAATATGTGTGGTAGGCAGAATTATGGCCTCTCAAAATTCCTGTGTTTTAATCCCTGGAACCTGTGAATATGTTAAGAACATGATGAAGAAAAATTATAGTTACTGATAAAATTAAGTTTCTTAATCAGCTGACCTTAAAATAAGGAGATTATTTGAGTGGGTTCAGTGCAATCACAAAGATCCTTAAAAGTTTGAGAGGGGGATAGAAGACAAGGTCAAAGTGATG
The DNA here is from genome assembly GCF_027409185.1 of Cynocephalus volans. Lineage (NCBI taxonomy): Eukaryota > Metazoa > Chordata > Mammalia > Dermoptera > Cynocephalidae > Cynocephalus > Cynocephalus volans. Next base: position 94,342,275 of record NC_084471.1, read on the forward strand.
TGATATAAAGACTTAACCTGCTTTTTGCCAGCTTTGAAGATGGAGGAAGGGGCCAGGAGCCAAGGATTGTGAGCAGCCTGTAGAAGGTGGAAAGGGAAAGGGAATGGATTTTCCCTTAAAGTCTCCAGAAAGAGAGCAGACCTTACGACATCTTGACTTTCGAACAATCACCCCTGTTGGACTTCTGACCTACAGAACTGTAAAAAAATAAGCTTGCGTCATTTTAAGACACTTAAGTTTGTGATAATTTGTTACAGCAGCAATAAAAAATGAGTTCACTATGCAAACCAGAAGCTTTCTTGATTGGAAAATCAGGGACTAAAAGAAGTATAGAAGACCACGCGAAAAAACAGCCCTCTATTTTGTTGGAAAGTTCAGCTAAATTGAAACAGGATATTTAAAAGGTGTTATTAGTAATAATAACTGTAATTGCTTGTAGCACTCTATTCATTTCAACTTGCAAGAGATTGGTTATTATTGAGGGTTAATTACTTATTTGGTTTCAAAGAGAAAGTACAGACAAAATTTAGGCACCTATCAGAAAAAGGGCAGCTCCTGCCAGCTGCTTCTATTTGCGAAATCAACAAAGGTGTAAATATCATCCAGCTAGCTCCAATGTTCAGAATGGGAACAAAAATGCTTATTTTTCAAAAGAACAAAGAACAAAAAGAACCTTTCTGAAAATGTCTGTTCTTGATCCAAAAAGTTCTGGCTACATTACTAAGTATATCCTCAGGGGAGAGATGAGAAGAGGGTGAAAGGAACAAATTATGGGATTGAAGGAAAATAGCCTTTATTTCAGATAAATTTTAGGCATAGAAAATTTACTATTTTTAAAATATATATAAATATCATGGAAGATAAAGACTGTGCCGAGATAGGACATGTCAATGTCTAATCAAGCTAAACCATCTGTATTTTCAGTAAGATGGAGGAGAAGCCTATAACTATGGCAGATAACCTGGTTACTTGGAAGACTGAGCTGGAAGGATGATCTTAAATTTCCAAGTCTGTCTTCATCTGCTGAAGCACTTGTATATATCACACTGGCATGTACACAGGCACACACACACAGAAGTGTTTTAGCTAGACATAAATCTGTCCTTCCTCAGCTTAATTTGGGTATGAATACAAAGAAGACAACAATTAAATACATATATTTACCTTTTATATTATTTCCATTACCCCATTTTCATTTCTAATTTAAAGGTAAACATTTTACTATTTTATAAGCTCTGATATTATTTTCGCCTAAGTGAATACAAGAGGAGCTTGGGGAAAACGTTAATTTCCAAACAGTCTCTATCAGCTGCCCTTTTATATAAACAATTGGCATTTTCCTAATCACATATAATCCTACAGAAGCCTCACTTCCCATTAGACTGCTTGAAGGTTCTGGTACATGGAGAATTTTAAGCTGTCACTTATTTTTATTTTTGAGAAATATGGACATTAATAAACCAATTTATTTATTCATACACTTATGTTTATTCATACACCTTGCTCATTTGCACATTTATTTATTCAGCTATCCTCAAGTAGTTAGTTCATAGCTAAACTTGTTATACAGTGCACTATGAGAGGTACTTGAAAAGACACAGGCTTCATTTTATTTGGGGAATTTCATATAAAATACTGTTAAGCTTATTTTGCCTAGAAAAAGCAGAAGTAAAATATGAAGAACATATTTAAGGTCTCTATGTTGGGTATGTTTTGTTTTATTTTTGTGACCGCGCTCAGCCAGTGAGCGCACCGGCCATCCCTATATAGGATCCGAACCCCCAGCGGGAGCGTCACTGAGCTCCTAGTGCAGCACTCTCCCCAGTGCGCCATGGGGTTGGCCTGGTATGTTTTGTTTTAGAATGTGCAATATGTCAGAGATAATTTTGTGCAGGTTATTGAGCACTGGTTTCAAGAATGTTTTGATTCCTACATGTTTAAATTTTCATCCTTAAATATAATAAAGCAGTCGAAATAGTAATTTATTCAATACCTCCGAGTGTGTCTTAGTAGTAAGACAATGAAAAGTGAGCCTCCAGCTCTGCTTTAACAAATTTGGGGGAAATGATCTAGTAGGAACAAAGCCTGCTTCTTGGGAGGACAGAGGGAGTTGGGGAGTACAACATGGACTCTGATGGGAGGAAGCTCACAGATTCAGTCCTGATAGACCTTGGAATAGGACACTTGGTGGAGGCTGCATAAGCAGCACAACCTAGTGGTACTTTGGGAAGAGTCAATGATTCTTCACCTGTTGTCAGACAAATCTACCCCGAAGAGAATTCCAGCACAGTGGAACTTTTAAGTGATTAGCAGTCATGGCTGCTGTTTACCTACTTAAACCAATATATTAGTCTCTGTTATTGTGTTCTATTAGTAATGAATGAGTGAACTAGAGAATCATTTTCAATAATTTATTTGGTGTTCAGAGAAATCTTTTTCATTAAACCTAAAAGCAATAGCATTAAGAAAGAAAGATTGCAATTTATCAAAGTGAGTTGGGCAGGGTTTTAAGAACAGAAGATTCCTAAGCTAACTTGAAGTAAGAGTGGCAGTTTTCCAGACAGTTTGAGAAGAGGAGAAGACCCTTGATTTGTGTACCAGACAGATAATATTAATTTTGCAAAGTCTAGGAGAACAATAAGAGAAAAACAGGAATAGGAAAAAGAGATGAAAAGCTGTGGAATACAGAAAGAGAAAGATGAAGTGAAGGAAGAAAGGTGAAAACAGGAGAAGACACTCTGCTGCAAACAACGTACTAGATCTTGAGTCACAGCAGTGAAAGAGACCAACGTGGCCTTTCAGCCTAATAAGAAAGAGAACTGTCATAAGACTTTTTGGTATCAATACCATGTACCAGAAGAAAATGGTGTGATATATTTAAGATACTCAAGAAAAGAAAGTTAAAGTAAGAACCTAAACTGACTTCAAATTAAAAAATTTTTAAACTATTGTGACCATTCAAGAACTCAGGGAATATTATTCTTATGGGCTATTCACTAATAAACTCCCAGAGAATGATGGAAATATATCAATTGTTGGTGACTGTTAGTGAGCATTAAATATATACATATTATTTTAGAGAACTCAGATAGATGAGAGATATATTGAAGGGAGTTTAATATGGCTATCTGCACTGACAATGTAGATGCAGTTCAACTTTAACAAAAGGTGGGGGAAATTAAGAAGACATACAAATTATTTCTGAAAACTTTTAAAGTTAGTAATATGGCTGATTCTATTAGAATTCCTATCTTCAGAATATTTGTATGTAATGCTGAATAAAACAAGTGAGTAATTCTATCATCCCCTGTGCCCTTGAGAACCAGTATTCTCTGTAGTACGAAATTAGAACTGAAAGTATCAAGATAAACTCCTGAGGTTTTAAAAAAATCAATCAATCAACCAATCAATCAATCAATCAGTCTATCTCTCACTTGCTATAGCTTTGTTTCTTGAAAAGGCCTAGAAATAATGTCCATCCTATAGCAATAAACATCCCTCATCTCCAGACTGTAATATTTAATACCATTTCCCACTAAAAGAAAACAAGGTTGCTAGGAGGACCAGCTGAATTTCAGATCTAGGGCAGATAATGTATGAAATGAGCTAGAATATCCTGTTACTGTAGTTAGTAAGGAAGATATCAAAGGATGCAAGAGTGCCCATCCAATTTGAAAAGAAACCCACTGGCCAATCAGCATAATAAATGAATTAAAATACATCAAATATATTTAAATACATACACACACAATCAATTAATTGTCTTTGTACAATGCACGTTAATAAGTACATATACCATCAAAAATTTATTTTCTCTTTTTAAATTTGAAATTGTCACTGGGTAGCTAAGTAATAGAAGAAGCAAAGTTTCTCTTTGCAGAAGAGAAATAAATAAATTAATAAGAAAGAATGATGAAATTGAGTTGCAAATATTTTACAATAATTAATGAATTATAAAATCTGGGCATCAAGCATTGGTGGCTGCTAACATCACAAATAGAGAAGCATCCAGGAATTTTGTGCTTTCTTAATAAAGAAATTAAATAGGGTGAAAATCTGTACAGAAAAATAATCTGGTTTCTTCAAAAAATAAGTTTATAGGAAAATAAAAAGAAATGGAAAAGAAATACATTAATTGAAAAAGACTTAAAAACATTCCTACTTCCCAACTTCCAACCCCCTCACTTACCCAAAAGTAGGCAAAACAAAACCATTCACTTTAGGAATACACACTTGATTGATGAAACTATATAGAAAACTACAGAAGTGATATCAGAATAGTGTTTACTCTTGGGGCATTGTGATAGGGGGCACGAGTGGGCTTTGTGAATGGCAGAAGGGGCTTATCTCTTGATACAGGGTGGTTACAAGGTTGTTGAATTTATAATAGTACATTAAGCTGTACATTTATTTATGTAGTTGCTAATGTCTTAAAAAAAGAATAGGTAGTATGATTTGTTGGAAATACAGAGCTTGAGGATTTGTACAAAATCTAAGTGATGATGCTGCATAAGTAGTTGTACCCATGGTTCTTGAATTCAGGAGATATATCTTGTAGCTGAATCGATGAGCCTTGTTTTAAAGAGGATTTGGAGATTAAGAACAGATATAATCAATATGAATGAAATTCTACTTTAGGAGACAACCAATATTTAATGGATGAACCCGAAAAAGAAAAGTACAAAATAGTCTGAGAGGTGGGAAGAGTACTGTAAGCCACTGCCACCAAGCTTTGTCCACTGCTGGCCCTGATAAGACAGAAAAAGGGAGAGGAAACTGTTTCTGGGAAGTTGAACATAGCACTTCTGCTCACATCCCAGGGCCTGAATTGATAACCACGAGGACGGCTGGGAAATGTAGTCTCTTATTGTGACGCCATGGGCCTAGGGGGAAAAAAAAAAAGAATTATATAACTAAAAGAAAAGAATGACCTTATTTAGAACATTCATGACGGCATAGTTTTGAAGTTCACTGGGAGTGCTGGAATTACAATGTGAAATGAAGGTGCTGAAGCAGGTGCAACTAGAAGCACAAATTCCTAAGGAATGTAGAGCAACTAGGTCAGCGGACATCAGCAATTAGAAGGGACACTGGGTAGAAGGGCAAGATGTCATGGGACTCTGAGTGGAGTTTTACACTGTGTTCAAAAAGAATGGCCTGGAAGACATTGGCGATCTAGAAGAATGTCTCTGGCTTTACCTGCTGTTCCCTGGTGTGTGCGGCATGGGAAAATGAACAGGTTCCTCCAGAGAGTTACGAAGAAATGGAATCCTGGAGAGAGTCACATTTCCCGTTAGGAAAAGGAAGGAAGGAAGGCCGAAGAAAGCAGCAAAATCTCAACCAGAAAAAGCACCTCCCACTACACATTTTACAAATCGGGATTTCTGTCACTCTTCTCGCTTTTAGGGGATTGGGAATATAAAACACTATTTAATCAATTTCTCTGTAATTCTTAAAATTATATTTCAAATTTAATTTAAATATCTTTCTTAAGAAGATTTTTTTTTAATAACAAAAAAAGTTGGGAGCATTTTTGGTAAATAACTTCAGGCGTGTCAAAGTTACATTTTTAGAATATGAGACCACTCTTTAAAGGGATGTGTATTTATAAAGCATTATGTATTTTTATTATAAAGCACCAGCAATAGATTGTTATGTCATTTTAAAGTGTCTAGAATCAGAATAAAATCATGAACAGTTGTATGATCAGGCCAAATTTCATAGCATCCTGGTCCAAAGTCATATGGACTACTTTGATAACTTTTACCTGACCCTGGACTAAGCCCTTAAATATATATATATATTTTTTAAACAATGATAGTCCTTGGGCCACATTTAACACTATTCCCAAGGTTCAATATAATAAACTAAAGCAAAACTTGAGCACCATCTAGTCTGAGGGAACAAGGGTAAATAGAATAAGAAGATGGACTCAGGAGCGTCTCTTCATTCTTCATTAACAGCCACGTGACTTTGGGTAAAATAATTAACATTCCTAAATCTCAAATTTTTAATTAATAAAAATGAGATGCTAATAACTACCTTTCATAAGAGTTAATAAATACTGTATAATGATAATTTGTCAGTGTCTGACAAATAGCAGACTCTCATTTTATAATTGCTATTCTACTGTATCCTCCAGTGTGTAAATATTTATTTATTTTTCCTTTTTTTAACTTGATTTTTTTGTTTTTTAACTGAACATATCTTAGCAAAATTTTTCATGCACGTAAAAGTTTACCTTATTTTTGTAAATATTTAACTGAGAATGGAAGTAAGTAGCAGAAACAAATAATTCAATAGCAGTTTCTTCTTTGAGGAACTCCAATGTGGATCTGAAACCAAAGTGGTAAATAGTTGTATCTCATAAGTGAAATCTCATTACATGGTAGTGGCTTTCTGGGACAGGGTTTAAGAACTGTGTGGCTGAAGAAAACAGCAGAGATCATACCCCATGACTGCTGTCTTCATGGATGCAGGAGAGGGGAGAGAAGGTACACATGCCACATGCTATATAGATCACTATTCTAGTGGTTGGAAACACATTTTTCACACACACACACACACACAAAATCTAAATTTCTAAATTTAGAGGTGAATTATTCAAAATATCAAAACTATGCAAAGATGCTTGATTAAGAGTACTTAAAACTGTTAGTACAAGTATATATTCTCAAGAAATCTAAGTTTCAACTGAAACTTTGACAAAGTTATTGATATAATGAATGATAAATATGACTTGAATATGATTTACAGAGAGATACTAAAGATTTCAAAAAGGCGAATATAGGTAAAACCAATAATAATGTGAATAAATTAATAATTTTAATACTTCTAGGAACATTTTTATTTTACCAACACATGCAATGATATGTACCAGTGGGAATTCCTTTTAAAGAATATGGCTAATATATGTTGTTTAAATAGTCACATTTTATTTTTATTATTTAAAACAAATATTTAAAAGGCATCTGTCATATGATTTACTGCATAGGAAATACAATTGGACTTCATTTGCAAATTAACATAGTATAAGCATTAAGTGAATTAGCATTTAAAGGTTGAATGAAAGAACAGACAGGAAGACAAATTCATAAATCTTTAAAACAACCTGAAAATGCGTATAAATTACAAAAATAAAAGATGGTTCAACAGACTGTGAGGTTAGTAAATGAGTTCCATTTCCTAATATTAGAATAAGAATAATAACAATAAAAACCAAGGTTTTAAAGATCAGTTCAGTTGACTTTTTTTTAGAATGGGAATTGGCTGGTAATAGAACTCAAAATATTAACCAAATATTAAAAACAAACAAAATTCATTCATAGTATAACATTACTAGTCACAAAGACCAACATCCATTCAGTCAACTAAATTTTCACCATGTGTAAGTCAAGGCAGATCAAGTGGGAATAGAAGGAAACACACACACACACACACACACACACACACACACACACACACACACACACACACACACACACACACACACACACACACACACACACACACACACACACACACACACACACACACACACACTGGCTGGCACTTGCTTTATTATCTGAAAGAGAATAAATCTGCAGCTTGAAAAACAGTAGGGAGATGGCTCATTTCCTTGCTACTGCCTAACTGAGAGATCTAGGGTCTGATCAATTCTCCCTACTACCCTAAAAAGAATATCTGTTGCTCAGGGGCACTGCAAACCTTTTGGTAGCAGCCAAGGCCACTTTACCCTTCCCCCTTCTGCATGCTTTCTAAGACTAAAATTTGCATTAATGTAAAATGTCCAGAGTCTATGGTGGTTATGCATTTGGTTTGCTGCACGTGGAAATGGGAGATGAGTATTTAGAAAGTGAGATGAGAAAGTGCCAAGAGAAAGCAAAAATAGACCACTTCTGGCAAAAGAGTTATATATTAGACTTACCTAGAATATGTAACTCATCTCAAAGCAGTCAATCAGATAAAAGCAAGACAGATGAAGTCCAGAATTTAGAGAAAGAAAGTGACTGCTAGTGACCAGAAATTAGAAGAGGTTTTTTCACATTTACTATTTCTGTAGCTGAAAATCTGATAAACATGTTCTAACAGCAACCAGGTTAACAATGAGAGGAACCAGAATAAACTGCAGACATTACTTATGAGTAATCAGTGGAGAGAAACCAAAGGATGAGTAATTGGAAAAAAAATATCAACATAGACGTGAAAATATTTTACAAGAAATAAAATGAGTGCTTAACAATCAGGACATAAAAGAAGATATTATCTCTGAAACATATATGCTATATATACCCAAGTAAGTGTTATAAAAAATTAGCTACATATTCTTTATAAAATTAAGAAACCATGTATTCTATTAAATAAGACAAAACAAAATACAAAATAATATAACAATAAAACAAAAAACAAAGGTATAGAGGAAATTGAATGAGAGAGAGATGTCAATAAAAATGGAGCTTAATGAGATATTGGGATGTGAAGAAACTAAAAATATAGTCACCCATTTAAAATATTCATTAAGAAAGCAGCATTGATACCACAGAAAGCTAAATTATAAAATAAAAATTGAGAAGCACTCTATGAATACAGAGGAAAAGGAACAAGTGATAGAAATGAAGGAGAGGTAATATTATAATTGCAACAGTCAGAGAAAAGAGAACTATCAGTATATTACAGATATAAAAATAAATCAGGAAAAAAAAAAAAAAGAAAAGAAATTGGCAATGTAGAAGACAGCCCAAAAAGAGAACTCTGATTATGCATATGATATCGACCTGCATATATGACTCATACACACACAATCAGGAAAAACATATAAATTGCATTATTTAAAATATAAAACATTTAGTCATAAAGAGGAAGAGGAGGAGGAAGGGAAAGGAGTAGGGAGAAAAAGAAAAATCAGTTTAGACATAGACTTTTTACCTTTAAAGACTAATAGCCTTAAGACTATGGAACAATCTTTACATATTTCTGAAGGTGAATATGTTTTATACCAGGCATTCGATTTGCCTTCTAAATGTGAGAGCAGCTAAAACATATTTGAAAGTATAAGTGCTCAGAAACCTTAGTGCCCTGGTAATGGAAAATGTGCATCAGTTGACAAAATTTTAATGAAAATAAGAACTCAGGAATAGGAAATTAGGATTAACAATTTAAAAATCAGCTAACGTTGGCGTAGTCTAAATAATTATTACAAATATAATTTAAAGTATAATTTCAAAAATTATTCAGTATTAATATGATAGGTGAAAAATCTTAGATTATTTTAACTAAAACTGAAGGCATGCTAAATTTTCTGTTATACAAGAGGAAAGAGGAATAAAATATGCTGTTTCCTTTTTACTAATAATTAAAAACAAAGTTTAGATATATTTGTTTATATATATAGTTGTTAGGTAGTACGGAAACTTAGTAGTTGAAGAAAAATAGAGTGTATAATTTCCGAAACACTAGAAGAATAAAAATTTGATGATATTTACACTGTAATCAGCAGGAAAATAGGAAATAAAAAATATGTGTTAAGAACAGAAAGCAGAATGAGGAAAGTACGATCAATGCATCTCTAATGACAGTAAACATAGTTAATTGAATTAAAAATATTATCCAAATATATAATTTTCAATCATGTGGTTGTAACAACAGAAACACATAAAAAGTATCAAAGCAAAGTTAAGAGAAGGGTATTGCCAAATGTATTACTCAGATATTCACACCCACACAGACACTCACACCAACACACACAGAGATGCAAAATGAAGCAGAAGAGGCAATGTTAGTATCAGAAAATAGTAGAGTGCAAGGCAAAAGGCATCAAGACCATTTTACTGACATTCGTAAGGAGGTGATAATAGATGTGGGCATTTATGTATCAAGTAAACGTGTGTGTGTTTGTGTTTTCAGGCGAATTAATAAAAACTTCTGGGACTTTAACCAGCTCAATTTATTAATATTACACTTTATATTTATACTTTATGTATTTTTCTTTTTCATCTGCCAAAGACTGAATCCACTAATAGTTGATCAATAAATCATAGCAGAAAAATCATTTTTTTGCATTTAATATTTGTATTCATGATTTCTTAAACTATAAATGAAAAGAACATACATACAAAGATAAAAAATTTTTTCACACATTAACAATCAAATTTTATTTAACGAAGAAACACTATGGGCTTTCTCCTTCAAACCAGGAATAGGATAACTATTCTTTCCATAAGATTATTTTAGCAATTATATCTAACATAGATAAATGAGTATGTAACCACTGGAAAGGGAGAGATTATTATTTGTACAGATGATATGATTATATATGTAAAACCCAATGAGAATATGTCAAATATTTAGAATATGTGGAAACATAAAATTTTAGCATGAGAAGATGTAAAATTATAAAAATATAAATAATCTTTGGAAGAACTTATAAGTTTAATTTAATATTCTTAATGAGGAAGTTGACAAGCTGATTCTAAAGAACTGCTGGAAAAGGAAAATAATAGAAAAAAATAGAGATTTGTACTGAAAAATAATACACGTTTTAAAGACAAAAATTCAAACAGTGCACCAACTGAGCAATAATAGATATATTCATCAAAGAAGCAGAGGAGAAAACATATTAATAGACCCTAGCATATGCCAATTTTTAGTTTAAGTTATGCATGTAGGAAATGTTGGGTTACTTAACAGGTGGGGCAGGCGTACCAGGTTAATCACTTGGATGAAAAAACAATCTTTGCTTATCTCCATTAAGTATGGATTAAAATTGTAAAGTAAATTCTACAGGGAATATAGATCTAAAATGTGAAATCATGAGAATCCTCTATCAGTGGTTGTTAAACTGCTATGAAACACAAGTTAGTTCTCTGACACACAAGTTTTTCATGTGTTATAAGAAGTTATCAGGAAAAAAGCCCACATATGTTTGAGAAGTGCTGAGATATGCTAAGGTAAGCATATTTTTAAATTTTTAATTTACTTTTCTATCGTAGAAGTTCATAGAGGTTTTCCTACCCCTTGTGATTGCATCGTATGCACTGTAAAATTTCAAGAAAGGTGTATAATATGCTCTTCAAACTAATTGACAAGATACTTTTTTAAGCACCTTTGTTTTAGTCAGGACTCCTGGTCACAAGTGGCAGAAGTCAATGCACAAGGAAACATTATGTGAACTAGGGACATGAACATAGTCACAGCTAAGCCTCTCTTTCTCTCTTTTGAATGTCTTCCAAATATGCTGGCTCCTTTATTTCTACAACAAAGTGGGCTTTTCGTCCAAGGATGGGAAACATGGAGAAAGCATTCTGGGAAACGTGTCCCTATACATAGCAAATCATGTCAGTTTAAAAATTTGGGGAAGGAATTGGAGGGATCTGGCTTGGATTACATGCACATTTTTTGGACAAACCACAGGTGTCAGTGGTAGGCAGAGGGTGAATTTCTAGGATTAGCCTAGACCCATGCGCCTAATCCTATGTCCAGATAACAGGAGAATGAAAGCCCAGACATGGTCACATTTCTTCTAACTACACTTATTAAGATTTCGTGAGAGACTGTTCATCAAAATATAATCTGGAAAGTGCTGAATAAAAAGGAAAGTATCATTTAATGATTACAATTGCTGACACTTATTGCATGCTAATTTAGAATGTGTCAGCCATTATTCGAAGTGCTTTACATTTTTAACTTATTTAATCCTCAAAAAAACTTATCCCTCATGACAGTCCTATGAGTGGACATTATTAATATCCTCATCTTAAAGGATACTGAGATACAAAGAATGTAAGCATCTTGCAGAATCACATAGCTAGGAAGTGGAAGAGTTGGAATTAATTTGTCACTGTAAAAATTACTATATTTCAAAAGATCAACTCAACAATCCACTCTTGATGCCAGTGGTTTATGATACAATCTTTTGGAAAACTAGTATTATAATAAATTCTTGGTTGGTAGTGATGTATAAACTTAAAACATGGGGTGAAAATTAATTATATAGTATTGTACTGTCCGATAGATTAGCAAACCAAGTATTGCATTTTCAAAATGTATATCAGGTAGGTGTTTTTAGCCCTAATTTTTATTTCAGATACTATTCATAGTTTCATGATTTTAGCAAATAGTATATATGCTATTCACTTTTTACATTTGGTCATAGAAAACTCTTTCTTAACCGAAGTAGAGATTTAGCAATAATTTGAAATAGCAAAGATAATTAGTTGACAAAGTCACTGGAAATTGATACAAATGAGTGAAAATTAACATAAAAAGGGAAAATATAATTTACTATAGTGGACTGTTTTACCACCAAAAAGGTCAGATATATGAATTAAGATAAATACATGAAAGACATAAAAAATGTTGTCTCTCTTCTCTGTCTCAAAGATCAAGAAAAATATTATACCTGTGTTGCATGAGTTCTACCTTTTGAGGCAATAAGAGTTTGTGTCCTCTTATTTATAAGATATGCATTTATTGGACATCTGTTCTGTGCCAGTCACTGTGCAAGACACTGGAGATATGACAGTGAATGTCACATTCATGATCTTTCTTTTATGGTGCTGAAATTCTTGAGAATGTTACATGTATTAAGTGAGTAATTTTGAATGTTATATGTGTGTTAGAAAAATAGTGTTTTTTACCCCTCTTTATCAATTCTGAGACTTCAATCAAAAGAGAATAATAAGCTATAAAGTAGAAGTAGGGAATGGCTAATAGTGGTAAATTGCATCTAAGAAGCTGCAATATTCTTACATGAAATCAACGTAAGTTTGATACAAAGACTGAAAATCTCCTGATAGCAATTTTTACCAAGGATATGTGTGCAAGTGTGTATGTATATTGTGTGTGTGTGCACATGTGTGTGTCAATGTGTTCAGATAATTTTAAGGCAGGTGTGATTGTACAAAATTATTCCATTTTAGTTCTGTAGACTTGGGTAAGTTGAAAGCTTAATAGAAACTGGAAAATAGCCAGGCCATATCTGAGGAAGGGATTCGACCAAAGTCTGGTTGAGCAGAATACAAATTAAAGGAAAAGTTTCAACTAATTTTTCTGGAGAAGCCCCTTCTTCTTGGAGAGGTCTCTCTCTTACATACATTGTCATGTAGGTGTATATGTAAACATATAAAAACACACACATACACACACAACAACGAAATCTCCAAGTTGATGCTTGTAAATTATTTCAATACTGTAGGAGGGGAACGCCATCATGAAGACCCTAAGAAAGATAATTCTCAAAATAATTGAGGAAAAGGGAGGCTGAATGAACAAGTGTTCATATATCCCATGCACGCTTTTAAAAATCAGGCTATTACTCTGGCAAAACAGAGGAGAAAAAGTGGTGACACTGATCTGAACCAGCTGAAGACAAACAAATGCCTAGTTGTGGCCCATCTGAATGTGACACTCTGGTCGTCACTAGAGGCCATGTAGATGTCCTTCCTTCCCAAAGGGGGCTTACTCAATAGGTTGTGTTGGTAAGAAAGTGTTCAGAAACAACAGATCTGAACCCAGGCTGTCTGCTCACACAGCTTATTTTCCCGATTTCTTTTATAGCCAGTCCTCCAAAAAGTATCTGCCTTAGGAAAAAAAAAATCACTCCTATTCAAAGATGCACAGCAAGGAGAAGGTAATCAGCATGGGACCTAAGCAAAAAATACCACAAAAGAGGAAACCAACATGTTCAAGAAAAAAAAAAATCAGATGAAGAATGTAAACCAATATTCAGCAAAACTGTCTTTCAAGAAGCAGAAAAGAATAAAAACATATTCTTACAACATGTTTATCTCTAGAACATCATCATTCATAGAAATTTTTAAAGAATGTCCTCGGATGATCCCAGGGAAGTTCTGAGATAACCAGAAGGAAGGGCGAGTGAAGATCATGTTTGGAGAATTCTAAACTTTAACATCGACTGTATAGACAATAACAATTTCTAATTTGGAGGGCAAAATAAATTAGGTATAATTAAATATTAGACTATAGACTAGATAAGTTGGGGTTGGGTGATCCAACTTTGAAAGTTACTTATATTGTCCAGAAGGAAGTACAGATATAGATAACTTTAGATTTTTAAAGAATGCATGTTAAATGTTTATATGTAACCATTAAGGTAATAGAGAGTGTATCTTTCTACCAGTAGAGAGAGAAGAGGCGATGAAAACAGAAACAAAACAAAAACCTTAGTCAAATTGGAGGAAAGTCCATAGTGGGGGAGAAGGTGACAACAAGGTGACACTGATCTCAGCTGAAAACAAAAATGCCTTGTCATGTCTTCAGCTGATTGAAGTACAAACACAAGCATTCTTTGAGACGAAAAAATGAAGTGTCTGTCAGAAACACATAAATGTAAATTGTTTGGATATATCATGTAAAATCTATAGATTGTTATGCTTTATTAAAAAAGAAAAAAAAAAGCAAAAATGCTAAATTAAATTTACTATGGACATACCAGAAACAAAGAAATAAGGATTGCTTAAAACTAAAAACACAGAAAAAGATATCCTAGGCAATTAGTCATAATAGCAACAACAAGAAGCTGGTATAATTATATTAATTACAGACAAAATAGGCCTACCAGGAAAAAAAAATTCTGGAAGTGAAGAGGAGCACTTTATAGAGGAAAAATTCAATTCACCAGGTAGGTGTCTCAGATATGTACTTAAAAATAATTCCTTCAAAATGTATGGAGCAACACTTTATAGCGATACTAGGAGAAACTGACAAATCCACCTTCATAATGGAAGGATTTAATAGAAATCTCACGTCATTTATAGTGGATCAGATAAAAATATTATTAGCCATATAGAAGATTTGAAAAATACAATTAACACACTTGATGTAATACACGTATAGGTATATGTAATAAACATAACTTATATAGAATACTACATATAATAACTATAAATTACACATTCTTTTCAAGGACAAGTATTGCTTATGAAAATTTATCACGTATTTGGCTACTGTTAATACAATTCGAGTCAGTATTATATAGACTATTCTCTTTGACCCCGATGTAGAATTTACAGAAGATAATTTCCAGAAGTACTCATATATTTTTAAACTTTAAAAACACTTCTAAAAACTCACAAGGGAAAAATCACAATAAAATTGGAACAATTTAGAAATAAAAAAATAAAGTGGCTAAGAAAAAAATTTTGTGTAAGATGTTCAAAGATATATATTATGCTTATTTTGTAGTTCAAAATAATTATTGAAAATATTCCAGCCAACAGAAAAATAAATCATAACTAAAACTTAAAAATGCACAAATTGTGTTATGAAAGGACTATTGCTAAGAGCTGATAACAATTAAAATAGATCTATGCCTAAATAATTGTAGCAATTTATTTTTTGCTATGATTATCTGTAGACCATCTTATGAGACTATAAATTTGGAAAAATAGTAATAATTTAGTTAGAAATACAGTGCAATACTTTCCTAGATAGGAAAGACTATTTAATCACACTTCTTTCTCAGCTCCAAGAGAAATATAATGTTTTTTTTCTTACTTGAAGAGGGCTTCCTCATGACCAAAACAATCCCAGCTCTGACAGAAAAAAAAAAAAAAAAAAAAAAAAAAGTGAAATCATGGCCTGGGGGCTCATGATGGCAACCTACAGTCTTGCTTATTCAATGAATCAGTGAAGACTCATCTACTTAATATGATCCTTTTCTATAGGAGCTGGATGGAGCTGTCTCATTTTCTCTCTAGCTCACTCACGGTTCTATTTCCTTATACTCAGTTCACAAACTTGCTTTCCCCTGGCCCAAATGGCAGGTGGACAGGACAAGTAACACATCATGGAAAGAGCCCTAGAGTTGGAATAAGAAAACCTTGATTAAAGTCCGAATTCTTAATGCCATTATTAATGACGTGAGTGGAAGGTATTCTCTAACCTCTCTCTCTCTGTTACCTGATTGACACACGATATTACATTAGGTAATGCATTTAAGAAGATCCACACTATACACAAGGTACATATTATGATTAGGTTTAAAGAGTGGGTCTTCAATCCCAAGCATCTGAAATACAATTGTCTGCAAGGGAAAGAAAGCAAGGGCGCAACGGGTACAAATTCTAGGTTCACACTGGACTTCAGTGAGCTGCCAGTACAGAGAAAGACAGACAGGCCAGAGAAAGATCCCAGCAAGGAGTGACAGAGCAGAAATAGCACGCTGCTTTCTCTCCAGCAGCAGCTGATGCCAGTTTGGAGCCCATATGTTAGGAATATCCACCTTCCATCTCACAAGAATTTCCTTTCAGAGCCACCATGGGAATGCCATCCATAGACTCGTGGCATCAGCTTCAAGACACAGAAGTCAATGTGCACAAAGAAAAATCTATCAGCAGTTATGACCGATGTCCCTAGCTCAACACTCTGACGGATGTGAAAGTGAGCGATTACCAGATGATATAAATGGTATGTTATCAGTGCAATCTGTGCGTTAGCTAGCTTGAAAGAGAGAGCGTGAGAGAGAACAACCAATTCTTCAGGAAAGTTCCATCTTCTGGCTGTAGGCTCTAGAGAATATTTACAGGCTAGGTATCTCTATCAAAACGCAGCATAAACTTACTCAAGTCTTAACTCATCTACCACTTAAGTTTCACAATATAGTTAAAGAGCTACTTTTTCTCAGAGATACATTTGAATTGAAATATCCTTCTATGTATTTATTTAGTTAAGTATAGAAAGTCTGTTTTGATCTCTTACCTGAAGCATACATCTTCCTGAAATGAAACATGATCTCACTTCTTTTCGAGAGTCACATAGGCTCACACAAGCTCCAACACTGCTA
The DNA here is from genome assembly GCF_027409185.1 of Cynocephalus volans. Lineage (NCBI taxonomy): Eukaryota > Metazoa > Chordata > Mammalia > Dermoptera > Cynocephalidae > Cynocephalus > Cynocephalus volans. The sequence continues at coordinate 94,359,076 of NC_084471.1, forward strand.
TTTCAAGGGAACACGATGCTTCCACTGGAAGCTTTTATTCCTGCTTGGCAGGTTTGGCATGTTTAGGAATCTATTTTTCATCAAACCCTGGAGGGTTATATGGAAAAAGAGGATTTGCGCTGACATAATGAATACAGGATTTGAGCCAAAAACCCAGCAATAAATTAGCTTCTCTGTGCTAAACAGAGTTTGTGCCAAAAGATACCGAACAGCAATATACAAACAGAATTTTTTTTTTTAAGTGTAAGGTAAGCATATTTCTCCTCAAATTGTGTTTGCTCATATTGTCTTGCATTTAAATGTGGGGGTGATTGGAGGTGGTGGAATCAGTAGTCTCAATTTGCAGAAGCAGAGGTGAGCCCTTGAAAATGCTCCCCTAGCCCCTCTGTGAGGTTGGACTATCAAGGAATTTTCTTTATTTTATTAGGATTTAATAAGTTAAAGTTTTTTTTTCTAGTTTAGGAAAATGTTAATTTTTTTTTCTCAATCTTAGAACCCATAGTAAATTTTAATGTAAAAATAATTCTTATCTAATAATATTTGGAAAGAAACACACACAAAAAATGAAAATTTTCAAAGTTAAGAAGAAAGTAGATGTTGGTAATTTGTTGTTTTGGTAAACTGCTGTTGAACTTGAGCAGCCTGTGGAGACTTGAGGCAACATAAGAAATTATATGAGTGTAAATGGATAAAGAAAGCTAGGTTCAGCCAGAAGCATGTTTGCTTTATTGGGGGAAAGTTTGCAGAACCATAAATAAGTTGGATCACTTTTTTGTTACAAAAATATGTCATAGGATCCTTTTGTTATTCTTTTCTCTTTTTTCCTTCTTTTTAAATTTTATGTTAGTTTTTTTCTAAGATTGAGATCTAAGATAGGAGGGCAGAGAATAGAAAACTGAGAATTACATTCACTTTCAGTGCTGCTTATAAAAATATTTTTATAATATAGTTATAATATAATATAATCTAATATAAATATAAAATAATATAAATTTATATTATATATTTTACTTATAAAATGTATATTATATAAAATGATAATATAAAATGATATATTTATATATATTATAAATATAACAATAAATATTTATTTATTATAATAAATATAATAAATAAATAAATAATATAAATATATATTTATAAATACATTTTATATAAATAATATATAAATATTTTATAGGTATTTTATATAAATAGATAAAATACATTTATAAATACATTTTATATTTATAATATAAGTATAAAATATATTATAAATTATATTTATAAATGTATTTATAATACTGAAAGTTCAAAGATGTACCTCCCCACATACTCCCCTTCTCTTACAGAGCTACAAAGGTGTGAGCAGTTACCGCGGAATGGAAGCATAGCCTACAAATGGGGCTACACAAGGAAATGATTGCACCTTTATATTTTAATAAGAACCTGGATTGCAATCCTTAATTTTGAAACTCTAGAGAGGTAAAGGGCTTTAAAAATAACTTTATATGTAGTAATTTTTTTTCTCACTACATTTATACTAAACACTTAAAATCTCTTTAAATTAATCCTAAAACAAGCCACTATTGTAAGAAATTTCTGTGCCTGCAAATCTCTTATCATATCTAGGGTAGACTCATGTACATATTGGAAGAGGACCTAGGAGAGCTGGACTGGGTTGAAAAGGAACAATCTAATCTCGGTAAAACTGAAAGGTTAGGTTTAGAGCAGTTTGATGGACATTGTTCATTAACAAGAAAGGGTAACAAAAGTACCTTGTACTTTGTTTGCTTTGAAAATATGCCCTTCAGTGTAATCTGTTTTCTTGCTTAACATATATGCTTAACTATTTTAGTAGAACTTTTAAATAAAAATAAAATAAAATAGACAATTACTTCCACAATTTACTTTTTCATGGACTTAAACAAGTAAAGCTTTCTCTCCTACTGGTAGTAGTCTACTCAGTTTTTAGGCAAAGTATTTTAAGACAAAATAATCATCCTTCCACGCTGAAATTGTAAATAAAAATAAAAGGCAATCTTTACAGGGTCAGTTTTTTTAAATTTCCTAAGTGTTGTATTAATAATTAGGTTATTTTTATCTACGCATTTTGTTGTAATATGCAAAGTTAAAAAGTGTTAGGGAGAAATTGGTTAATGGACACAAAGAATGAATACGTTTTGTAATGATGAATATGCCAACTATCATGATTTGATCATCACATATTGTACACAAATACTGATAGACAACCCTGTACCCCACAAATATGTATAATCAATTATGTTTCAATAAAAAAAATAACATTAAAGGAAGAAAGATGCTGGACTTGGGGGAAAAAGAATTTTAAAAATGTCTTGGTGATGGATTTCCTCTTAAAACTTCCCTGCCCATTAAGAAATCAAGGTCCAAGTACATATAATCTAAATTTTTAAAATATGTTTATTTTTCCCCACTCTATAGCAAATGTAATTTCCTTGTTCAAAGTGCCTTTATTTTCAGAACATGCATTCCAACATAAGTTCTATAAGTGTCCTTGCTAATCAGCCTGCAGTCTTGCTCCAAAACTGAGGAAGATTTTTCAACACTGACTTTGCCATTAGGATAGAATTAAACAGTCATCGTTAAACTTTAATGCAAAGAATTATGATCCAGACCTTGAGACTGTCTACCTGCATGTTTCATATATGCTTAGCATTTTCCCTCTCATTCTCTTCCTAATGTTATTTGTATAAATCCTTTTTAAAGCAGGACCTCACTTATTAAGTCAAAAATTCTGATATACTATCTACTGGGTGCTTAGCAGCTGCCTGGCACCGTGTACAGTCTGCGTATAAAAGAGTGACCAAGTCCCTCTGTATAACTTCTCACTCCTAGTCCTGCTGCCTAAGTAGCGGGATCTGAACTAGTTAGCATTTGGTTGAAAAACAAATTAAGGCAATTGCAGACATAATGCAGCTATTTCTATTTCAAATATAGGAAACTAAAAAAGAAAAGGAAATGTCTTGATCAAGTTATTTGGAAACTGAGTGCTAGTTGCATTGCTGCTATATTAAAAGTAAATTGCTTATTCTTTCATTCACTTGAGCTTGGAAGAAGGGAAACAATCAACAGAATGTGAAGTCTTTATAAAAATAGAACTTTTAGACCTTCAAAAATATTATTTGTTCGAAGTCTAATGTAAAGGAGCAAGAAACTGATATTGGTATTTCTGAACCTTATACAAACTGTCTCAACATTTTTTGTAAAGTTAATTCATCATTTTACTTTAAAAGATTATTCAATTACTAAAGAATAAACACAGATGGAAGGTTCATTGAGTAAACATACACATTGGAATAATCATTCTTTAAAAAGAAGGAAATGCTGTTGTTTGTGACAACGGGGATGATCCTGGAGGATGTTATGTTAAGTGAAATAAGCCAGACATAGACAAATACTGCATGATCTCAGGTACATGTGGAATCAAAAAAAGTTGAATTTGTAGAAGCAGAGAGTAAAATGGTTGTTACCAGGGGTGGGGAGATTGGGGAGATGTTGGTCAAAGGATACAAAATTTCAGTTAGACAGGAAAAAGAAATTCAAGAGATGTATTGCACAACATGGTGACTGGTTAATAACAATGTATTGTATACTTGAAAATTGCAAAGAAGGTAGAGTTTATGAGTTCTTGCCACAAAAAAAGTGAGATAACAAAAGTATGTGAGGTAATGTATGTTAATTAGCTTGATTTAGCCATTCCACAATGTATTCATATGCTACAACATCATGTTGTATACCATAGATATATACAATAAAAAAGAGTGGATTCAACAATCACTTGTCACTTTTCACTTTTCATTTGGAATGAAAGACTTCTTTAATAGTATATGCTCTGCTAGGGTGCCCATCGGTCATCAGGAGCAGTGCTGGATGCTATAGATTGGCTCATTAAACATCATTCCAACCCTCTGCCTAATGGACAGGCCTGACTGTAGATTCTGAAAAGCTAAACATTTTCCCTTGTGCCTTTGCAGCCAAGACTCAGGAGGAGAATTAGGTTCTACCAAAAAGATGTATTTCCACAAATTTTAGAAGGTAGAAGCAAAGAGTATTTGTGCTGCTTTTGGCTTCTTCCCCCCGCCCCCCCCCCCCGCCCCTATTGGCACTAAGATTTTGGCTTCTAAAGCATTAATTCAGCGTCTGTTCTTCACTTTCCTTGGTGTTGACAGGCAGCTGTGGCAAAAGTAGTGTTGACAGCTAATTCCCAGATTTCTAATTTTGGAATTGCTTTTAAAGTGGAATGTTCATATTCAATAGTTTCAGTGGTCATTTTAGTCCCTAGATTTGTCAGATCTGTTGTGCTCTGTTCCAGCCCAGATCCCAGAACTTTGGCCTTTCCTTTCATTATTGTTGAAAGTACTTTATTCTCTGCAATAAATCCTCTTTCTTGCTTCAGATATTTAGATTTGTTTCTGAATAGCACAGTAGCGTGTCAGACTGTGAGTTGTCACCCAATGTCTGTTCTTAACCTCCTTGTATAATAGAATTTCAACTGGTCACATGCCCATTCAGTTAAAGACTGCCTTTCTGGCCTTCCCTGTGAGTGGTATGACATGTGTGCAAGTTCTAAACAATGGAATTTAAACAGAAACTATATTTGGTACTTCTGGCTTTTGTCCTTAAAAGGATAGAGTATGCAATATTCTGGCACCTTTCCCTCTTTCTGATCTCTGTGTAATGGTGAAGGATGAGTAGCTTCTCTGAATCCAGAGCTTGAAGTCACATGTTGAGAATGGAAGAGCTGCCCTGCCAACAGTGAGCCACCTCCACTTGATATTTCATGAAACACCAATTTCTATCTTGTTTAAAAGGCTGGATTTTAGGCTCCCCCTCTCTTTCAATAGGATCTTAGTCTTAAACAAAATGTAACTGGTTATTAGAAGTGGGCTCTACCATAAAAAAAAAAAAAATGTGAGGCATTGGTCTAACAGCTGGCAGCGAGTAACAAAAGCACAAGTATTGCAGGCTGGAAAGCTGGTGGTCCTTATTATACTACGATGAAACATTTGGTAAAACTGTCACTTGCAATCCTTAGAAAAGTACATGACAAAAGAACATGTAACCTCTGTGAATTGTTTGGAAAAATTCAGAACATTGAAAAAACACAGAATGTTGATATATGCTGGCTGTTTCTTTGCAAAGGTCTGCGACGAGATGTACTTGGGTTAGTTATTACAGGTGATTTTAAGAAACAGCATTAGCAATAAAAAGGCCTCTGGCTCAAGTGCCCACATTACAATTTCTCAGTTACTTGGGGTCCATTCTAGTTTTGAAGGTCAGGTTAAGAGTGATACTTTCTTCCCTAAAGTAGTATTTTCAGAGAGCTTCAAAGTAGACATCCTTAAATAGATGGAGAACAAAATGTGCTGAGCAAAGAGACCAGTAAATAAAAGAAGATAGTCTGCGAGCATAGCAGCACTGCCTACATTAGATCTTTGATTATGGTTATTTGCCCATGGATCTGACTGTGAGCAACCAGACCAAAGCATAATAAGTTTTTGAGGAAATTGCATTGATCTGCAAAGTCCAATGTGTGTTTGACCTTTGAAGCAACTACAGAGCCTCCCAACTGTCTTTGCAGAATATAGACCCCAAATATGTGCAGCTCAAAGGAGGAAATGTTTTCTAATTCTCTCTTAAGAAGATAAGTATAGGGTAATCAGATACTTTCGAGAGTGAAATGGATGCATATTTAAACTGATAAGAACAGATACTACACTTGATCTTAGCCAAAAGTCCAAGAAGCGATGGATACATATCTAGAATAAAGAATTTATTTGCTGATTATTGATATTACACGAGGACAATGAATATAGATCAGGATGGCCACAGGTAAAGCAGTTCTTATGGTCAGTATAGAAGTAATGGACAAAGCACCTGCCACAGAAAAGAAAATAGGAATCATAAATGGTAAGAGACAAAGGAATCCCTTCTAGATAACATAAACAGAGGTTAATCAAGGAAATAATTTGACTATCAGATCAGGGAATGTACGAAATTACTACCCAGTAGGATTTGACCGTCGCCTTGAAAACTTACAGCTATTCTTTCATTTTCTGCATGGGACGTTATCATATTGGGTGTATGTGTGTATAGGGGAGATACATGGGAAGATGTGTATCCCTGGATATTGGGGTGGTAGACAGCAAGTTGTTCCCCACTATCTTCTTTACCCTTTCCTTCCATAGTAATGGTCAATCCGTCCAAGGGTGTATTTCCCAGGCTCCCTTTCAACAAGATGTGGGCAAGTTACTAGTTCTAGTTAAATAGGAAAGGAAGTGACATATGATTCTTCCAGCTGTGTCTTTTAAAAAACTACACCCGCATCCTAGTTTACACTGCTGCATTTTGGATAACTTTGTTACAGAACTTAGATGAAAACTGTATTAGCTACCACAGTAGCCTTGGATTCAAATAGTTATTTTTCTTAAAATTTTTACTTACATTACTTACAAAAAACAGAATCAGACTAGATCCAAAGTGACTATTTCTAGGTGCAGGTCCAAAATAAGGATATTATTAAATATTGATATTCTGGAAATTTATAAGAAAAATTTATTTTTTCACAAATAATTGTTTTAGGAGAATATTAAAATAAAGTGAATGTTGATGCTACTAATGGTTAGATTAACTTTAGTAAACATTCCGTCACAAGTTCACATCTTAGACTATTACAGCTTTCCACGTGGTTTGGTTTAACTGAGAAACAATGTCATATAAAGACTACTTGAAATGTGATTTAATAAAATTTAGGTTTCTATTCTGAAAAACAAAACAATAACAACTAAAAACAATCCATCTTAGATCATTTAGGGTATGTAAATTAGTGTTTAATAATCAAAAGAGTGCATAAAAATAGGATTGATTTTAAAAGAATTCAGATTTTTTTCTCAGTGTAACAAGATAGAGTGAGGAAATTTCCTAATGTCATTAAAAATAAAAACAAAAAGTCCATGTATCCCTCTGTCCTCAAATATGTTGGTTAAAGTACACTGCTCATGTTTCTTAAATTTAAGACATAAGTGATTAATATGCACTTTTTCTCTTATTCAGGTTTGTCTCTTTGGAACAACCTCAGAAAAATCTCATTGCTTTATGGCTCATAGGATGGCTGGGTGGGAGCAAAACTGAAACGTGTAGTCCAAAAAATGAGGAACAGAAGATAAAATTTGGCTAACTGTCCTCTTGAAAATGAATGGAAATTAGTTGAAGCCACCAGATTGGGTATCGGCTAATTCTATCACTAATCATTGCATGTTCCCACACTGGCAAGATAATTAGAATATAAAGTATAAGAGAGAGTGATTATCAAGGTGAAATTATATTGTGGACATTTGAGACATCCATGAATATTTCTACTTCTTCAAGGATATCATTGTTCTACAATGACAGCACAGTTGGCACAGACCTCAGGGTAGCTAGTTTCCTTTGTAAGTTTATTTTCATCTTTTAAGGTTTAAATTATGTAGCTAAAACCCTATTAATATCTTCCCTTGTCCTTCTGAAATTCCATTATTCTTTATCTAAACAAATCTTGAGGCATTTATAACTTTCTGACTTGTATTATAATGTGTGTGTATATATATTTACTCTTCTACCGTAATATAGAATCTGTATTTTTTACCTCCTCTTGCTTCTTCAAGTGAATAAGCACCAATGATTTTTTTTTTAACAATTCATTGTCAATAGGTCTTGGTCTTACTACTGGGCCTTTGGAATTTTCATACCTTTATTATATTATTTCTACTTTAACTACATGAATTCAAAATTTTTTTCATTTATCGACTTCTTTCTTTATTCATTTTGTTGCCCACTGGAGACAAAGTTGATGCAGAAAGGCAGGAAATTCCTTCTCTATACCATAAAATTTTTCAGCACAATTTTTCAAACGTTTTCTTTTTTCTGTATATTATTTGAACATAATCATTTTTTCTTGAAATATTGTTTATATACAATGAGATGCATAGATCTTAAGTGCACAGATTGATGAGTTTTGAAAAGTGGTTCATAGACCTGTCTAATCTTGTCAAAATATATAACATTTCCATCAGTCTAGGGAAAATTTCCTCATTCGTCTTCCTAAAGAAGACTGTATGTCTCCTCCCAGAGGCAATCCTGCTCACAGTTCTATTGATGAGGTTCGGGTCATGCTACCCTAAATATGGCCCTTTAGCATTTGAAGAAACAGAAGAAGCAGGATTTCACTCTCTGACCACTTCCCCGCTTCTCTCCTGAAGCAGGCCATAAAAGAATTCTCTGTCCTTCTACAGTAGGTCATAAGACATTCATTCAAGAGGTACCCTCCTCATACCCAGAGGGAAAAAATGTTACCCACAGGGAAACAGAGCAGAATTTGAACAAACAGGACTTGCTAAATCCCCCCAGCATATTATCAGCAGATGATACACTTTGGTGCTCTAACCACACTTCTGCATGACTATCCACCTTTTCATCAAACTTAGCATAAAAATACAGGCATCCCTATTTCTCTGGGTTTTTATTTCTGAAGGCTTCTGTGACATGCAAAACTTTTATTAAATAAATCTTTTAATAAATAATGCTTTTCTCTTATTAATCTGTCTTTTATTGTAGGTGCCTCAGCCATAAACCTTGAGATGGGTGAGGAAAAGGTATTGCTTTATCTCCCCTACACTATCGTCATACACCATTTTCACTTTTATAGATCTTCTGGATTATGCTGTCTTGTGTGAAGTCTTTAATTTGCTCTCTCAGACAGTGAATATACTGGTGTCTCAATTTTATCATTTTGGGTATGATGACAGCAGGGATGGATAGACTAGCCCTGCTCATTGAGCAAAACTAAGTGAGGAATTTGTACCATGTTAGTTCTATTACCTTCAGTTATATCCTGGACGTAAGTTGTACTCTGCTCAGAGAAGTGTGATAACCTGTGTCTATATGTGCCTGAGAACTTAAAATATCGATTTGACTTTGAATATTTGGTCTACCTAATTCCAAATATTAATATTTGTGCAAGGTATGTTTTGTAGTTTTTTAACTGATTGTTCCTGAAATATCCTTTTTTCTGGAAATAACTCTAATTTAAGAAGAATTTAAAGAATAAGTATAATTTACACATTGAAAAATAATTGAGTAGAGTTTATTGCATTCAGAGTTGGATTATTGGTAAAAAAATTGAATATTATTAAAGTGTCGCATGTAATTTTGGTAATGTCATTCCTTTGTTCTTAAATAAAGTACTGGCTTAGTTTGCAGACATCATCCCAAATCCCAACAAATGAGTGTGGTATGCATATTTCTATAATGTATTGTAAATTGAGACTATAGAAAAGTCTTAATTTAACCAAGACCAAGCAATGATTACTTTCAAATAATTCAAACGTCTTTTTTACATATTTTAAGAAAAACATTAAACATAACCGTATGACTCTTCAAATATTTAAGTGAGGGATCTATGCCTTCAATCTCAACAAATATTTTAAACTAGGCTGCACCTTAAAGATAATTCCACAAAATAAGAATGGGACTCATTGGTGCATTTGTGATACTAAAATCTACCCTAAATACATTTTACATGATGAGTTTCGATTATGTTTCTATTCATGCTCTCATAATATCACCTGCTTATGGTTTTATTAGAGATGCATGTGTAGTTCGTGTGATATAACAACTAGGAAATGACACTCAAATAGACAAAACAGCTCTCAGGATGTAAATGCATGATTATGACTAAAACTTCCAATTCCAGAAAATTATTAGTTGATGGTTTAAATGCACTTTCCTCTTTTTTTTCTGACCGGTAAGGGGATCACAACCCTTGGCACGGTGTTGTCAGCACCAGGCTCAGCCAGTGAGCGCACCGGCCATCCCTATATAGGATTATAGGATCCGAAGCCATGGCCTTGGTGTTGTCAGCACCGCACTCTCCCGAGTGAGCCACGGGGCCGGCCCAACTTTCCTCTTTTAAATATAATTTTTATTTGACCACTGAAAAAATTTTGTTGCTGACATAAATAAATGTGCTATAAATATTCACAATCTTAGGCAACATCACAAGTGTTCTCAGTCTGTCTTTGCACAGAAAACAGATCAATTACTGTAGTCAAAATTTGTTAGGTCTGTAATGCCACATATGTTTCCCTAGGCAAAGAATTCTAAGAACTCTACATAAAAAATTAAAGAATACAACTCTATTCTCTTCTCTAAAGAAATTCTCTGATTTTTTTTGCCTTTTTAAAACTTCTCTGTATGCTTATTAAAGCCTAAGGTTTTTATAACCCCAAATGTATTTTTCATAATCACTGGAAGATCACAAATTTCCATAGTTAATTATCTAATTTTGCATATTAATTCTCTTACTTTACTTATATTTTGCATATAATACAATGTATGGCATGAAATGTTATTCAAACACATTTATAAATGAACTTTCTTAGAAATCAAAACAGAAGTTAGAATTTCTCATGTAAAATTGGTCTAACATATTCCATTGTATTTTTGTCTATTTTGTCTAATACCTAAACAGTTGTGTGCTAATTTTCCTGGACAATTAGTTAGGTCACAGATGTAGGAAAATATTTAGAGTTTTATATGCTAGCAGAAAAAAAAAAAAAAAAAAAAAAAAGGGCAGGAGGGCGTTTATTTGATTTGAATACTCACTCTGTTTCCAGAATTTGTTTACTTGAATGTCAATAAATGCACGTCAACTTTGTTTCAGATGGAAGCAAACCTGGGTTTTCAACTATTCTAGAGCGCCACCTTCTGGAAATGAAATGCTTCTCTAAATGTCAAGAATCAGCTCATTTTGATTGTCGCTAGAAGTATGACTTAGTACTAAGAAAGTCATTTCTCATGAGAAATGTATGATCAAATTTTATGTTTTCCCCCATAAAAAGACAACGATATATGGCAAATTCAAATAAGTGAAACAAATTTTGACTGTTATACTAAGAATAAAATCTGACAATTTCAGTTTTTTCTTTGTTAGAATTAAATAACAAAATTGTTGCACTTCCATAATATGCAACATTTTTATATCTTGTAATAGTAATGTGTAACATCATTGTCAATATCATTAAGACAAGGTAAACTTTAGAAGTTCCAGTGAATATGTTCCAAACTAATTAATGAACATACATTTCGTTTGCCTATGACAGGAGGCAATCAGTTTTTTTTTTTTTTTCTGACTATTTCTAAGTACAGTGAGGTAGTTAAACTTGTGTTAGTTAGAGTTCAGATTTGAGTCCAGGGAATCCCACATTTACCACCTTCAAGGAAATATTATTTTCACTGTGAAATTATTGTTAACATTTTTTAAAAGGAACCACTGGCTTCTCTCTGTTGGAAACTTATAGGGGTTAAGAAGAGTATGTAATGAAGATTTTAAAAAATGACAATACTTTCTGAAATTTCAACTTGGTGAAATGAACTTTACCTTTTTAATGAAAAACTCAGGAGAAAATTTTTAAATTTCTAATTCCTGTTTAATTTCTAATTTTGGTTGCTTGGAGACTGTAGATATATGTTGGTCAAATAATCTCAATGTGGAAGAGCAAATTTATTGTACGTAAACAACTACTCTTGCCCATGGCAAATTTCACTAAGTGATCTTGGTTCTATTTTTCACCAAGCCAGGAAGCAGTTTACACAATACTTTTTTCCAAACAGCTATTCCCAACAGAGTAAAGTTCATTGATGAGATTAAGGTTACTGATTATCCAGGGCCTCCAGGAACCATGAGAAAAGGAAGAAAAGGAAGATGCGTGCAGTGAAAGTAGGGGAGAAGGAAGAGGAAGGGTAATATCAATTTGAAGGGGAAGGTGGAAAGGTAATTGATGTACTGATATAATTTAAGGTGGCCAATAGTGCTTATAGTCTTAAGTTGTCTTCAATTAAATTCCACCGTTCATTCATTCTTTTGAAAATAATCCTTCTTATTCAACAGTGAATATCCTTGAAAAGTCAAAAACATAGTACTAATCCAGTCATTAACAATGACTTAACATCTTTATTTCTTAAAATCATTGGTTACGTAGGAATGTCTTTTCTTGGATGGGGGCAGGGACAGAGAAGAGACCGAATGTATTAGCAAGGCGTGCAGTCCACAGAAAGCAAGTGCCACAGGAGGAGAAAACAGCAGACTGGTGATTTTGCCTAATAAGAAATCCAACAACCTTCAAGCTATAAAGGGCCAGATACTGCTTTGTGTGTTTAAAATACAGAGAATATGTGCTGGAGTTTTAATAACAAAAAGCACCTCACTGGGCAAGGGAGTTGTACATAAGTAGAGGAGATTGGAACCTTTTCCTTTAATTCATTATTATGCCTGAAGTTGAACTGAGGGTAACAGTTGAGGAGAACTTGCAAATAAAAAAATTTAAATTTAAAACCAATACAGAATGGCGACCCAAAGATAAAATAAATCACCTCAAAGTCCTACATACATAACAAGAGCAAGGCATGCCAGCAAGTGCTGTCTTTATGTATATTACATGGCCTTGAAATACATAAAGAACATGATGATTTTAAGGGGAACTGGTAAGTAATAGAAACATACACAAAACAAGCCCCAGAAGTAAGGCTGAGGAGACCTATACAGATATTGCCCATGTTAATATGTAATGCTTATTTTGGTGGCAAGTTGGTTTTAGAAGGGGGTGAGAGGAAGAGACTTTACAGATTTACCAGTTTGTATAACTTAAAAATTCAAGGGCGCAGTTGACTTCAGACATTGCTTGATCTAAGAATTCCACACTATCCTCAGGACTTGGTTTTTCTTCCTGTCTCACCTCTGCTTTCCTCTGTGTCTGCTCCATTCTCAGGGGCCCTTGAAAGATCCCAGGTTTGATTTCGTTAGCTTACAATCCAGCTAGTTTCTGTTTCCCAACCATTCTCACTAATTGATCTCACTGATTCTGATTGTCCTGGCTGCCATGAAAGAGATGTCCACACATCTAGAGTAATTCCAAAATCTAATCCTGGGTTTCCTTATTCTCTAGTTGTGGGAGACATCAATAGATGATCTGTTCCCCCGCTCCCGCCCCCCAGCCAATCTATTTTGGAAACAGGGCTTAAGAAATTTCCTTCTTAGGCATTAATCACGAACACTGGCATATTAAAAGCTGGGAGAAGTCCTGCAGTGAGAAAGGAAATTTCTAGAATTTATTGAATACACATTTTGTTTTTACACATATCATTTTCTTCATCAGGCCGATATGATTTGGGAAATTCTGGGATAGACTATCTACATCATAAAAATGAGTGATTCTTGTTATCTTAGACTACAGCCATCCAATATTCAAATTATAATGCTCCTCTTTTCATACATAGGAGTCTGCCAAGCAAACATTTAATTATAATTTGAGTTTCCATGTAAATCTGCCTGTGAAGAGAGATCTAGATCTGTCCATCAGGGAATTCCAGTCTGCATGGCAGTCACACGGCTGTGGGTAAATTACTAGATTGGTCTCTGTTTTATACATCAGACGTGCAATCAAGAGGACTGTGTGTTTTCCCATGACAGATGGATCGCCTTGTGATGGGCTGAAACGTCAGCTTTCTAAGCCTGCAATGTTAGCAAATTTTGACCCTGAACCTTGGTGCAGTCAACCAGTTATGCCTCACTGCGAAGCCACCTAGAGGGATGCCAGCTACCGTGCACTGGAGGCACCCAACTGTCCTTCTGAGGATTTGCTTTGGTCTTCAGTTTTGCCAGCTGTGGGTTGATTACGCAAGGGGTGATTAAGGTACTGCTCTTACAAGCTCAATGAATCTTATGGAGGGCTCAGATTTGAAAATGTACATTTCTAAAGATTTATAATTTAAATTTATTTCATAGTTAAAAGCTTAACTTCTTTTAATTTTAACTGAGCACTCGGATATTACTTTTTAGAAAAGTCTTTTAACTTCTTAGAAGTAAACATTGTAGTGAATTATTCCAAAGAATGTTTCTTTACTTTCCACTTTATTCCTTCCATATATAAAGATACAAATTATATACGAAACCCTTATTACGTACAGTCTTTTAAACTAAAAACCACACACATTCTAAAATTTGTATTTCGGTAATCAATCTTTATTCACTGAAGATTAGATTTTTTTTCTAGATAGAAAGAAGCAAGGAAGAAAAAAGGAAAGAAGGAAGAGAGTAAGGAAGGATGGTGGAGGGGAAAAAAGAAGAAAAAATATATGCAGAATGAAGAGATAAATAAATAAAAGGGAAAAACAGAGGAAAGTAAGCCAGCAGATAACCTTTAAGCTCGGTAAAATATCCAATACTTCAGCTGACGTCTAAAAATGAAGAAAGGATACAGGCAGAAAATTCACCCAACAAGAAATGTAATTAGTAATTAAGAATAGAGAAAACATTCAGCTTGATGATAGTCAGAAATGGAAAAAAAAAAAAAAGGACAACATATTTTATTGTTAATAAGCTATCAAATAATTTTATAAGCTTAAAACCAATACCAATGAGGTTTTGAGGAAAATTTTGCAGTATTAGGCTAGAGGTGGCATTAACATTGCTCTAGGTGTTCCTTAAAATGTCTATGTGCTTTAACTCTATAAACCCAACTTAGTAATCTATATTAAGAAAATGAACTAGGATAAAAAAAACATACTAAACATTTAAATTTTAGAGTGATTTGCAATGGTTAAAATTTTGGAGCTATCTTGCTATCCAACTACAGGCAAATGGTTAAGCAAATAATGGTGTATTAGATAATTAGAATCTCATGTTATCACTAAATTCATAGGTATAAAGACTATGCAGCAACATGGAAAAAATTTGCAAATTAAATAGGCAGTGCATAAAATTGTATACTATAATGATAACTAGTAAAACATGTATGATTATAAATAAAGTTTGAATGGGAACACTGAAAAATTTTAGACATTATATTCCAGTATAATATGGTAGTTTTTTTTTTTTTTATCTTAACTACATTATTGGGTATTTTAATAAAAATACAATATTTTTAAATGGTGTAACAGAATGCTGCAAAAATATTTAGAGAGAGTCTAACAATTTTATAATAAAATATTGAAATGTAAGTAAATCTTTCACTATGAAATAGCTTTGTCCAGTGTTTAATGATATCACACTGACATCAAAATGTGTAAAATGCAGGTGCTAACTTTGAGTTAAAATGGGAATTCATTGGAAATATGAGAGTATGAAACATAAGGAATGAAACACTGTGGTTGCTGAGTAAGAAATACTCTCAAACATGAATTATGTATCATAGAATATGACTTATTTACTTTTCCATTATGAGTTTTCCTGTTTTTTCTGACTCACAGTACCTCCCAATCGAGTATCCTAAAATACAGACTCTCATACAGTCTCTTACAGCACTTTTCAGTTCACGTGCTTTATAGTTTGATGCTTACAGAAATTCTGTGAAAGAGACTGGGCAAATGAAAATATATCCTGTTTACAGTTGAAAATTGAGAGGCAGAGAGAATATAGGACTTGCCTGGGGCCACACAGAAAAAACCATAAAGCTGGGAATCTAACCCAGATCTTTGACTTCAAAAGGCATCTTTTATAGTAATCTGATTTGTTAAAAAAAAAAAAAAAAAAAAAGATTGTGCTTCTTTTTCTTCCAAGATTCCATTAATATTATGTATTATCTATGCTACGTACTTTGTATTTAACTCCAAAGTGTCATATATTGTTTAGTTCTTTTTAAAATCAATGTTTATTGTTACAAAAGCTCTGCAGGTGTTAGAGAACAGGACTGGGTCATTTCTTTAGCTGTTCTCCACAGTTCCAAGCAACTTGACAGCATTACAGCAGTGCTAACCATGTACCTGATCAAATAATGGCTGGGAATCCGAGTACTTTCCTGATTTGGTTTATGCTTTAATTTACTTTAAAATCACTTTTAGAAATAATGTAAGATACAGAGAAAAAAATCTCTAAGCTAATGTAGTTCTCAGAAACTCAGAAATCAGGCATTAGATAAGCTCAGAATTCCACCAGAAGTAAAGTTCATGCTTACCAAATTTTCTATGTTATTATACCTTTTTAACAATCCACCAAGAACCTCCGGAATTCCAATTTGTTATGCTCGCTAACACACTAGACTCTATGATTTCTCTTCTACTAAGGGTTTGACTACAGCTGACTATACTGGAAGGATCTTACAGTTCTTTTATTTTCTTTTCTGGCTCTGCTATTAGCTTATGATTATTTTAATATGTCTACTTACTGGCAGTTAGATTTCTACCCTGTTATATATTATGGAATTTGGGGAAAATGTCATTTTTTTCCAGATATTTTCATT